>NC_141554.1:125375000-126115000 GCF_021556685.1 Rattus norvegicus | reverse complement strand
AATTCAAGACCTACAGAGTGAGTTCCAGGACAGCCAAGGCTGTTACACAGAGAAACCTGGTCTCAAAAAAAAACAAAAAACAAAAAACAAAGAGGAGAGAGACAGAGAGGAGAGAAAGAAAGTGTCTCACAGTGAGTTTGAGGACAGTCTAAACTACACAAGACTCCTTAAAGACTCCTCATCACAGAATAATATTTATATTATATTATATACTATATATATATGATTACAAATACTAATGAAGTATTTCCCAAATATTAAAATGTCACTGATATTTGACTCCATGCAACTGAGCAGTATGTTATTTGTTCCCCTATGGCCTTGTTGCAAACACACTTGAGACTGAAGCCTCCTATGTCTTCTAAGGGGTTAAAATTGTTCTTCCACAGTTGCAATTCACTATCTCCTTCCTCTCTGTTGCCTCTCTGCTATCTTCCCTGTTCTCTGTTTGTTGTATCTTAATGATTAACTGTAGAGTAAGCTACTCCTGGGGAAATGAGTTTAAAAGACATGAGTCATGAGACTTCTAATCAGTGGCTTCTTTTTAGGTTTCCAGAACCCAGGACATCTGGTGATATACAGATAACAGTACCATAATTTGTAAATACCCTACCACTGACATCCCTCCTAAAAAAAAAAATCACTACTCATTCTTGCTCTGCAACCCCTAGGCACGTTATTCTTTGTTGGTAATAGCTTCCATGTTTTGCTAGTTTTCCAACTAAATGTTTTTCTTCATCATATAACAACTTTCCCTCAAATAATTGTTTTCTTTTGAGACAGGGTTTCTCTGTGTAGCTCTGGCTACCCGGAAACACACTCTGTGGACCAGGCTGTCCTTGAACTCACAGAGCTCTGCCTGCCTTTGCCTCCCGAGTGCTGGCATTAATGATGAGCACCATCACATCCGGCATAAATGGCCTTTTCTATTGTCAAGTTATTAACTTGAGTTTGGTAGCAATAAGAGAAACGGCCTAACTCCGTCAGCAGTTTCTCACTTTGCCTTCTCAACCAATGTGGCCAAGATACCATGCCTAACCTTACGTCATCTTGCCAACTTCCCCCTCTACTGTTTCAGCAATTTTCCCATTCGATTTCTTTGATGCTGCTAACTGTTGGCTTGGTTTGTTTTCATGTCGATGTAACACAGGGCCTTTGAGCATTCTAAACACTGTATACTGAGACCTACACTCTTGGTCTTCCCATTTCATAGAAAAATAATTCACTTTTTTCTGAAGAACAGAAATGCCAGCCAGGTCCACGAAAAATAGTGACTTTCAAATCCAATGTGATAATCCTGGCATTCACGGAGCAGTTTCAGCTAGTCCTGTCCTGGCCACAAGGAAATTGCCACTCTGTGTATCAGGCTCCTTGTTTTCAGGAGAAGTCAGCAATTTGTTGTACAAACTTCCCTGTTTTTGAAAGCTTGCTGGCTACTTTTTGATGTGCATCTGGTTAGCCAATGAATTATGTAGAGATGCCCCATGTCACTACTTTGCTGCGTCCTAACTATAGTAGATTGATTCAGAACTATACTGGGGGTAAAAGTAGCATACCGTCCAGGCATGGTGGCATATACCTAGAACCCTAGTAATATTGGGTTAAGGCAGGATGAGCCTGGGCTACATAGCAAATTCTAAGCCAGTCAAGCTAAATAGTAATAGCCTGACTCAAAAATAAAACAAAAAACAAAACCAGAGGTCTGAGGATGGGAGTAGACTGGATAGATAATGCAGCAGTTAAAAGCACTGGCTGTTCTTCCAAAGGACCTAGGTTCAATTCCAAGAACCTACAAGGCAGCTCACAACCATCTATAACTGCAGTTCCAGAAGATCCAACACCATCTTATGGCCTCTATTTGTACTCAATACACAGGCTAACATGGAGACAAAATATCCACACATATAAAATAAAAGTGAATAAATAGTTTTGAACAACAATAGCAAAGAAAAAAACTAGGATGGGCATAATGGCCATTCCAGTACTTAAACTGAAGCAGGAGACTATGCTCAAGGCTAGACTTAGCGAGTTATATAGACCTAGCAAAAATAAATAAATAAATATTAAATAATAATAATGATGATGATAATAATAATAATGCATATCACGGAGAAATGGAAAGAATCGTGAAACTCATATTATATCTATGGATACACTTTTTAAAAATAAATAGGGCAAGTGATACTATAACCAAGGCACATTTCTCAAGTCCCCAACCTTTGTTTGAAAGTTGTAAATCACACAGTTTATCCAGCCATAGAACATGACCTCCTCTGTGTTTAGCCTCCTTGATCCCAGCAATAAAATCCAAAGAAACAATGTCCAAAGTACAACGAGCTTAGGAAGGAGCAGGAAATGAAGTCTACAAAATTTATTTTTAGGCCTTTGAATTTGGTAACAGTTTACTCCTGGGACTACCTGTTGATTGCAGACATTTTTATTATAATTTCCAATATTGTGCTTTAAAAACCCTTGCATGTGTCAAGTTGAAAAAAAAATGTGGACAGTGAAGTGTAGACATTAGTACACAATATGTAGGGGCATTCTTCCTTCCAAAGAAAACAAGAAAAGTATGATTCAAAAGTTTTAAAAGGGCTGGAGAGGTGGCTCAGTGGTTAAGAGCACTGACTGCTTTTCTAGAGGTCCTGAGTTCAAATCCCAGCAACCACATGATGGCTCACAACCATCTGTAATGAGATCTGATGCCCTCTTCTGGTGTGTCTAAGACAGCTACAGTGTACTTATATATAATAAATAACTTTAAAAAAAAGTTTTAAAAAAGCAGAAAAAAGAACGTGGCCTAGGCCAGACATAGTGAAGCACACCTTTAATTCCAGCACTTGGAGGTGGAGACAGAGGCAGATGGATCTCCATGAGTTCAAGGTCAGGCTGGTCTACAGAGTGAGTTCCAGAACAGCCAGAGATATACAAAGAATCTGTCTCAAAATTAAAAATAAAAAAAAAAAGCAAAAGAAAGAAGAGGGAGGAAGGAGGAGGGAGGGAGGAAGGGAGAGGGATCCTGGTGTGATATGTTCAAGTCCCCTAATTTAACAAAACACTGCAACCTGGTTTTGCTACTTAGTTCTATAAAACTCAATATTCTGCCCTCCTCTGGCAAAAGCACTCCTCAGTGCTTTTTAACTCTCACCACTGCCCGCAAGCTTATCTTATCGGCAATAAGTCACTTCTGCACTTACTCTTTCTTCATCCTTCCATTTCCCTCAGCTGTAACTCTTCTGGTACTGTCTCTGCATAGTTCCATAATTCATGGACTCTTTCATGATTTATTCTAGGCAATTAGTTTCCTGGAATATAGTCATTTTCCATATAGTCGTGTCTAGAGACTTCTGGAAAAGGCATGCATACCTCTATACCAGTCAGTCCAACGGTTCTCTAAAGTTGGCTACTTCACTTCCTCTAGCATATAGGTGCCTAAAACAAAGTGGTCCTGAGACCCTTGGAAAACAACAGAATGACTCATTGCTTATATCTTTTTGATACTACTTTATAGTCCATTCTCCTGGGGGACATAGAACACCCCACCTCATTGCCATTAAGTCCATGAGTTTCAGGTTTGAAAACTGATTCATATTGAAACTAAGGGAAAAAAATCTGCCCACTGTATTTCTTCTATGGATGTCATGGTTTGGTGGTTTGGTGTTTTGGTGTGTGTGTGTGTGTGTGTGTGTGTGTGTGTGCACATGTGTGTGTGCATGCCTGCGTGTGTGCATGCCTCTGCGTGTGTGCGCACGTGCACATGTGTGCATGTGTACATGTGTGCACGCATGCCTGCGTGTGTGCATGTCTGCATGCGTGTGTGCCTACATCCGTGAGTGCCCGCGTGCGTGCCTTCCTACATGCCTACGTGCCTGCCTACATGCCTATGTGCCTGCGTGAGTGCCTGCGTGGCTGCATGGCTGCGTGCATGGCTGCGTGGCTGCGTGGCTGCCTGCGTGGCTGCCTGCGTGGCTGCCTGCGTGGCTGCCTGCGTGGCTGCCTGCGTGGCTGCCTGCGTGGCTGCCTGCGTGCCTGCCTGCGTGGCTGCCTGCGTGCCTGCCTGCGTGCCTGCATCTGTGCGTGCCTGCGTGCCTGCATCTGTGCGTGCCTGTGTGCTGCGTGCCTGCGTGCCTCCATGCGTGCGTGCCTCCGTGCGTGCGTGCGTGCATGCGTGCCTCCGTGCGTGCGTGTGTGCGTGCGTGCGCGAGTGCATGCGTGCGTGCCTGCGTGCCTGCGTGCCTGCCTGCCTGCCTGCGTGCGTGCGTGCGTACGTGCCTGCCTGCGTGGGTGCGTGCCTCCGTGCGTGCGTGCGTGCGTGCCTGCGTGCGTGCCTCCGTGCGTGCGTGCGTGCCTCCGTGCGTGCCTGCGTGC
This sequence comes from Rattus norvegicus, assembly GCF_021556685.1. Lineage (NCBI taxonomy): Eukaryota > Metazoa > Chordata > Mammalia > Rodentia > Muridae > Rattus > Rattus norvegicus. The sequence continues at coordinate 126,110,632 of NC_141554.1, read as the reverse complement.
GTGCGTGCATGCGTGCCTCCGTGCGTGCGTGCCTGCCTGCCTGCGTGTGTGCCTGCGTGCGTGCGCGTGCGCGTGCGCGTGTGCGTGTGTGTGTGTGTTTTGAGATGGGGATCTCTAACATAGTTCTGACTGTTCTGAAACTCACTCTGAGCAGACTGGCTTCAAACTCAGAGATTAGCATGTCTCTGCCTCCCAAATGTGGAGATTTAAGGTGGGCACTACAATGTCCATTCTCTTTTTGTTTTGTTTAATATTTATCTACTTACTTTTGTGGCGGATGAGTGCATGTGTATGCCATGAGCACCACATATATACAGGGGCCTGTGGAGGTAGAAAGAGGCATTTGATTCCTAAGAACTGGAATTACGGATGGTTGTAAACCACCATGTGGGTACTGGGATCAAATCCTGGTCCTCTGCAAGAGCAGGAAGTGCTAACTGCTGAACTGTCTGTAGCCCACTGCCACATCTCTTAACCACCTCTACCTCCCTCTCAGTGAGGCTCCTTGCCTGCTGCTCTCTGTCATCTTCTTACCACAGTTTCTATTCCCACCTAGAATGCCTACTGAGCAGTCTGCTCTGCTGCTTTGGTTTTCCTAGTTGTGACAGGTAATCCTGATTGTCAGCTTAATTGCAAATGTATGCGGGAAAGAGCTCTTTCTTTCTTGTCTATGGGGACAGTTCCAGGAAGGATTAACTGTAAGGAGAAAATCCTCTCTCCGAGTGAGCAGCGCCTACCTAGAGTGGCCTGGATATAAAGAGGTCCCTGGGGAAAACAGTGCTGCATATCTGCCAACCTTTCACCCCTCAATGGTAAACTTGTCCATCGTACAGTTACTCCTGTCACCCTTTGAGGCCATCAGGACCCAGATTCTTCGACTTTCTGATGTGGACTGAAAACCTGTGACTCCTTTAGACTCACTATCAGCTTCATGGACTAAGCATGCTGCTGTTTGGTGCTCCCCTCGCCACCATTCAGATGGCCACTCTTTTGACTACCCGACGTAGTTGTGTTAACTAGACTAATAAATCCTCCCTTTAACATATATCCATTCTATTGCTTCTGTTCCTTTTGAGAACTCTAATAGACCAGCTTTGAGCTCACCTCTATGTTTGTTCCTTTTACCATCCATATTGGCCTGAAGACAACCACCATACTGAACTTCTAAATGACGTAACCCCTAGTACACTCCTTGTGGTGTGATGAACAGAATGTCCCCATAATTTTTCCCAGCAGTATCTGACATTGTATGTCTACTGAAACATGTCTGTCTCTCTGTCTTCCTAGTTCACTGTCAGCCATAGTAGTTCAGGCAAACATATTTTCCCAGCTCCTGGAATCCATCTTAGCAGTGTGCATACACATCTCAGGTCCTTAATACAGTGTTAGGCTCTACAATTCAGGATAATATTCATATTTTATACATCATATGTGCTCATATTATACTATTCATAAATTATCTTTTATTTTCAAGTTTTAATTCTATCCCCCTTTGGGTCAGCAGTATCAAATCGCTTGTCCATGTCTAGTTCCCAGATCATCATGATACTTGTTGACAAGGCGTTGTAGTTTTACCAGAGTTCTGTTCTCTTTCTGGTTTTGCGAACATAACATGCTCCTGGCCTCATTAAATTGTGATTTGATCCTGTTATTGACTTCTTTCAGAATAATAGGGTGTCTTGTAAAAGGCTGTCCTTCTTTACGAGAACAAGATTTGCTAGTTCTTTACATGGAGGGACAGGATCACCTCCACAAGCTCATGTGGTTCAAGAAAAATGTAAGAGCTTGGGATTTTCAGGCCCTGAAGTTCATACCCTTTTGGCTCATGACACTGTTCTGTTCCAACAAGATCCCTGAGTCAGAAAGCAGGCCTGCCTTACTCTCATGGTTAAGTCTGCCCTCTTCCTCTCCCAAACTACAGCTCCTGTCGTCTGGCTTTTGCCCCTCTGTGGTTTCTGTATGCCATTTGTTATCTCCTCTTTCATCTGCCCTGACCCAGTTCTGACATCATGGACCCTGTCTCTGGCTTCCTATGTGTGCTAGTTTCCATATTAGCTAAAACAAATTTGATCACTAAACATGTTGTTGCATTTCTGTTAAAGTCATCCAAAATACTATTCTTTAATTACCATTCGAATGCCAGTTTCTGTGACACATACCTATAGTGTCAGTGACTCACAGGTCTGAGGCAGAGAAATTACTTAAGTCTAGAAGTTCAGGATAATATAGTGAGGGTTTTTTTTTTTTTAAAGAAAAGGAAGGAATGGAAAAGGAGAGAGAGAATGGCAAGAAATGGGGATGAGAGAAAGAAAAGATAATTTAGAAATGGAGAGGAGGGGCTGGGGATTTAGCTCAGTGGTAGAGCGCTTACCTAGGAAGCGCAAGGCCCTGGGTTCGGTCCCCAGCTCCGAAAAAAAAGAACCAAAAAAAAAAAAAAAAAAGAAATGGAGAGGAAACAACAGAGAGAAAAAGGAACAAAGGGAGAAGAAAGGATCACTGTCCCTCCTTCCATATTCCTCCAATGACTAAATATCCCAATAGCAGATTAATATTCCTTTCTACCACTGAAAGTTTGAGTCTGCACTGTGTCAGAGAATATTCATGCACCGTCGACCACCAGTAATGAGATCCTAAATGTAGGGCAAGCAGTGAACGATCTAGGTCCAAATTCCCATCGCTGTGCCCGCTTCCTCAAAGCACTCCTGCAGAGTCTGGGCTCCAGACTGTTTATTACAGCCTACACTTGGAATGGATACTTGTGGGAAGGCAGTGAAGGAAAGGAGATGAAACAGGGAAGAAGCTAAGCTATAAGGCAATCACAATAATAGCTTCAGCTAACCCCAGTGGGAGACTCTAAATGACTGTCTTGTATTAAGTGGGCTGGGCTTTTATGGCCCTACATTGATTACTCACTGATTGGATGACCCCTGGGTATTAAGTGAGGTAGTTTTGTTTAGCAAAGATGGTTAATACTGGGGCTGGAGAGATGGCTTAGTGCTTAAGAGCACTGACTGCTCTTCCAGAGGTTCTGAGTTCAATTCCCAGCACCCACATGGTGGCTCACAACCATCTGTAACTTCAGTCCCAGCGGATCCAATGACCTCTTCTGACTGAAAACAAGCACACACATTGTGCATAGATGCAGGCAAAATACCCATACACATTTTTTTTATTTAAGAGGTGGCTAGGGGTTGGGATTTGGCTCAGTGGTAGAGCGCTTGCCTAGGAAGCACAAGGCCCTGGGTTCGGTCCCCAGCCCCCCCAAAAAAAAGAAAAAAGAAAAAAAAAGAGGTGGCTGATACCAAAGGCCATCTTCTAGACCTGCTCCCATAAACGGGGGGGGGGGATTTTTTTCTTTCTCCTAATAGGTATAGAAAATTATACAGTCGCTTCAAACCATAACTACAAACATGGCTGTGTTACTACAGATACATTGGACACAGAAGTCACAACCAGTAAAACCATTTCATTAAAATGGTATTTTTTTCATCAGCTGCAATTCACCTGTATATTTGGGGGACTACATTCCTGGATTAAATAGGTATCCAACAGGGACTCTATTGTGCACATTTGTGAGGAGGCAAAGATCAGTTCCCTGAGATAAACTGTCTATAAATTGCATTTATTTTCTTACTGCTATCTTGATGGGTAGAGGAATGTTTGAGGCATCTACTTGGCTTTTTCTACTACAAATAGCTCTGCTTTACTGGAAAGTATACTGGTATAAGACTTCTGCCAACTTCTCAGGATTCCACACCTAGTTGTATATTTTAGAACCAGGAAAGTGACCTTCAGGAAAGGGCCTGTTCTTTGGGCCAATCCGTGCATTGCCACTCAAGTTAAAAAAAAAAAAAAAGGCTGGGTTTCTTTTGCTGAAAATTACTAATTTGCCTTTTTTTTTAAATTAATCAGTGGTTGGTGATTTAGCTCAGTGGTAGAGCCCTTGCCTAGCAAGGGCAAGGCCCTGGGTTCGGTCCCCAGCTCAGAAAAAAAAGAAAAAAATTAATTAATTTTTTATGTGTATGAGTGGTTTTTTCTACATATAGGAATGTAGTGTTTTTCCTACAGGTCTGTGCATCATATGTATGCAGTTCTGGTCGTGGCCAGAAGAGGGCGTCTGAATCACTGACAATGACAGTTGTGAGCTGAAAACTAAGCTCGGATCGATTCTTTGGAACAGCAGCAATAAGTGTTCTTAGGAGCTGAACCATCTCTCCAGCTCCCTTAATTAATTGATTAATTTCTTTTTATTTAATAATTATATTAGGAATAAGTTTTAGAGTACAGAAATATTCTATTTTCTCTTAAACTTTCTCCAGCTTTTTTTAGAATTTCATAGCTGAGTAATATATTTTACATCATTTCCACCCCTTCTCTTCAATGTCCAACTCCTCGAATTTCCCCCAATTCCGCCACTGACCACTTGTGATTGGACAATCTATCCGAGTGCTTGTCCCTAAAGACTGATTCTCCCTCTCTTAACGTCCGTTAGTTACTTATAGCTCCCCATATAGAGGAGAGCCTTTTAAGATTTCCCCCATCCGAGTAAAACTGTTAATGTCCCAGCCTGCCTAACTGAGCACCATCTCGGAAACATACATGGCAGAAGGATGGCTCCACTCATACATATCTCCTGGCCTCTCTACTTACATCATGACATGAGCATACTGAGCACCCCACATACATACCCAATAAAAAGTAAACTTCTAAAAGTTTAATTGTTTTCTGGTTCCAAGGCACAATATGTGTTCCTGTGCAACTAGTTTTTGACATTGCTCCAGATCATACATCATGGAAATCTTAGAAAAATCTTTATCTGTAATGCAGAAACCAGATTACTAGCCATCTCTATTATTTTAATGTATATTATGATAATAAAATGTCACACAGGAAAAGAATGGCACACTTAGCCATAATATGTATATGGATACACACATTAATTGTAGAAGCACGGATTTATCAAATCAGACAGATGTTGTTTTAATTCTAGTTTTGTGATTGTATTTGAGAATGTGAGAATGTTGCCTGTCTATGCGGGCCTACTACTTTTTTACTATAAGTAGGAATTAACTTAGTATCAATAATTATCATTTTAAAGCTTATATGTAGTGCATGTAGCATTTTTCAATAATGAATTGCCATAATGTAAACATTTAATATCTATAATGACTTGACTGATTTAATTTCCAAATCTACTTCTTTCTTAACAAATGCCCACCCCATCTAGACTTGAGATCTTCTGACACATGTGACAAGTCCTACTTATTTAAGAGATCATTGTTTAGGGGTCCATATTGTACCTTTAATCTACGTGGAAAACAGCCACACTCTTAAGTACCGATGAAATTAATAATGTACTAGTTATTTGCTTAGAAATTATCTAATCATTTTGGCTTCTTTCTTTCTTTCTTCCTTCCTTTCTTTCTTCCTTATTTAATCTTTTTTTCTTACAGTCCAGACTTTATCCTCCTCCTGGGATGTACTCTGACTATCCCATACCTACCCCCTGACCCCTGTCTCCACAAGGATGTTCTCACCCACCCTTCCTCAACATACCAGACCTCCACACTCCCTGGAGTCGTCAGTCTCTTAAGGGTTAGATGCTTCTCTGTCTAGTTCAGACCAGGCAGTCCTCTGCTGTACATGTGTTTGAGGTCATATCAGCTGTGTATGCAGCCGGGCTGGTAGCTCAGCGTCTGAGAGATCTCAGGGTTCCAGGTTAGTTGAGACTGCTGTTCTCCTCTTAGGGTTACCCTCCTCCTCAGCTTCTAGCTTTTCCCTAATCCAACCACAAGCATCAGCAGCTTCTGTCCTTTGGCTGGGTGTAAATAGCTGCACCTGACTCTTTCAGCTGCTTGTTGGGTCTCTCAGAGGGCACTCATGATAGGCCCCTTTTTGTGAGCACACCATAGCATCAGTAACAGTGCTAGGCTTTGGGGCCTCACCTTGAACTCAGTCCCAATTTGGGCATGTCACTGGACCTCCTTTTCCTCAGGCTCTTCTCCATTTTTGTCCATGAGTTCTTTCAGACAGAAACAATTTTGGGTCAATATTATCAATATGCATGATCTTTGATACAAGATGACAATACTTTTTTAAAACTTGTGGTTTAAATCTATACAAATGAAAGCAACATTATATCAATTGTGTATGTTTTATTTATATATTAGAAACATGTGTGTGTATGTTCTGTACTTGTATACATATATTTTGTACATTAGTTTTTAAACTAATTCAGTCTTCATTTAACAGTTTTATTCTACAGCTCTTCTGCATGGTTTATTTTGGTTTTATGACAAGCACAACTCTAGAGAAAAAATATTACCCTTTCATTCAAGTGTTTATATTTAAGATATGTTTTATATATATATATATATATATATCAATAAACAATTAGAAAAACTTCAAAAAAAGATTTCCCCCATCCACACTGGCATGTCAACTAGTTTTCTCATTATGCAGGTCATTTTTAAGACAACATATCGAGATCCCATAGGGGCATTTCCTTGTCATATATAGAACACATTATCTCGTGGCAAACTGCCTGGCCCTCTGATTTGTACAGTCTTTCTGCCCTTTCTCTGGTGATGGTCCCTGAGCCTAATTTTTTTTGTTCCCTGGGCCTTAAGTGTAGGACTTTTAAGCAAGAGCTGGTGGCTCAGACCTTTTAGTCCTAGTGCTTAGGAGGCAGAGGCAGGCAGATCTCTATGAGTTTGAGGCCAGCCTGGTCTACAAGGCAAGTCCAGGACAGCCAGTGCTTCACAGAGAAACCCTATCTAGAAAAAAAAAAAAGCTGTAGAAGTTATGTTATAGGTCCACCATTTGGAGGTTGGTCTGTTATTCTTTGCGTTTTTAAATACTAATTTATTTTGTGGGTCTTCTAAACCCAGAAAATCAACTAACCTGGGCCCATAGTGGCCCACAGAGACTGAACCATCAACCAGGGAGCCTGCATGGGACAGACCTAGGTCCTCTGCACATGTGTAACTGTTGTGTAGCTGGATCTTCAAGTAGGACTCCTAACAGTGGAAACAGAGGGCTGCCTCTGACTCTGTTGCCTGCCTTTGGGATACTTCCCCCTAACTGGGCTGCCTCAGTAGGAGAAGATGCACCCAGTCTTACTGCAACTTGATATGCCATGGCTGGCTGATGTCTATGGGAGATCTGCCTTTTTCTGAAGAGAAACAAAAGAGGAGTGGATGGGGGCAAGAGGGGAGCAGGGGAAGGGACCAGGAGGAGGAAACTAGTCAGGATGTAAGGAAATAAACCTTTTTTAAAAATATTGATTCATCTGCAGGCATGTATTCCTGAGTCTGTGCTTCATGTATGTGCAGTACCCACAGAGTCCAGAAGAGGGCATTAGATCCCACAGAACTGGAGTTACAGCCCTTACATGAGTGCTGGAATTTGAACACAGCTCTTCTAGAAAAGCAACACGTACTCTTAAGCACTGAGACATTTCTCCAGCTCTGTTCTCTGCATTTTAACAGATTTACACTATTTTCACAGGGTCACTCTGTACATTTGCTGATTGGTCTGGATAGAATTACAGGCCTGAGACACCTACACTAATTTTTATCAACTTTTCTATGCCAATTTGTGCATTGCCTAATAGTGGTTTGATGTCTTTTTCACTTCTCCTACACTAAATGTATTTCTTCTCTAAACCGACCAATTCTCCTTGAATGCCTATGTGATTTCCAGGCTCACAGGGAGGTGACACTTTAAGGTTCATGCATTTACTGCAACTTGCAATGAATTTGATTTTCCTGTTTGGTTGTGTGTGTTCATTATCAACTGGTCAAGCAGGCAGCCATTTGCTTAGCATACCGCATTTCCATTAACTTAGCCAGTAAGAAGACAATTAGCCCAATCCGATTCAGTTCATTGTACAAGCATGCTATCCTTGGTCACATAGGACGACACTGAATTAGAGAGGCCCAATAACAAATGACATGAGCAGTGGATTCCTTTTCTGAGGAGTGGCCAATTCTAAGCCCCAGCCAAGCCATTTATACGCCAGCTATACAGAAAGGGCTGTATCTGCAAGGCTCTATACCTCAGTACAACCAGGAGGCAGATGAAACACTGCCTTTGGGCACCTCCCATAAGATGGAAATATGGATGAGAAATGACTTTGTAATAGCTTTTCATGATACCGATTGTTTTGTCATGTTTCAGAAAGAATCGCAAGGTATTCCTCCAAGACATGAGTAGGCTGTGATTGAACCTTGACTGTGTGGCCTAGGATATTAAGGGTGGAAGACGAGCTGTTCAACGTCACTGGAGCACCGTGGAAAGAGCCATTCCCCCTATTCTCACAGCTTAAATGTATGATCCACGAGTGTACAGCCCTAGTACCCTAAAAAGTGTTTGCAACATAGTAGTTGCTCAGTAAATGCTTTATTCATTAATAAGTGAATGAATGAAGAAATGAATGAATAGGGGAATGTAATATGCCTGTGAAGCAAGAACTGTCTGTCTGCCATTCCTAACTCAGAGTGAAAGCTGTGTGCTCTGTGATCCTTCTTTAGCTTAGGGGCTTCACCCAAAGCTGCCACCGATCGTCCTAGTTGCAGTACTAAAGACGGATGGGAGGTATTTCTCTGCAGTTCTTCCCTCTTCCTGGATGAATGCTCTTGATATTTGCCAGCATCGGTCTCTGAGAAAAGCTCGATTGGCTATTACATTGTTGGGTCAGCGACCTTTCTGCTAGAGCTACGATATGGTTCTCAGCCCTGATTGCACAGTAAAATTGGCTTAAGAAATATCTTTTCCTAGACAACATTCCCAGAATCTCTACTGTTACTTTGTTGTGGGACCAGAATGTAGGTAATGTTTTCCTAAATTCCCAAGTGACATTAAGGTACAGTTTCAAGTCCAGCCTTGCAGCCGGCACCAAGGGCATTTTGATGTACCCACTTCTAAGACCTTAAACATCTTCCTTAGGTAACCAAAATGTTTCCTCCCACAGAAGAAAGAGAACCATAAAAATGCAAATATCCCTAGGAGGGGAGTTCAAGCGTCTAAAGTCTTAAATGTTTGATCACTGGGCCCCTTAGATGACCTGGGTAGTAGCACAGACTACCATTGATCAAACATGTGATCTTGGACAATGAACTTTTCTAGCATGGGAAATCAGTTATTACTATGCCTGACATGAAGCAGATCCTTAACATGTGTGTGTTGACTTTGAGTGTGAACCTCTGGGCTTCAACTGGAAATTGAGGGCAATACAGCTGCCTCCCTCCCTCTGAGGATTGCTGTGAGACTAAAAAGTAGATAATGTGTAGATAATGTGCTAGAGGCCCTTAGGTGCTGAACAGATGCGATCTGTAGACATTACTGGTCTTTTGTGAAAATGGTAAGTGTGGATACCACTTTAAGAAAACTTTTCTAGGAAGTTTCATGCCTCCAGTCTAACAAGGAGCTCTGCCGGCAAATTGAGTGGCACTTGAGCTGATAAACAAACTGAGACAAGATAGGTTATATACTTTATGTTGGGCAAAACTAAAACTGAATTCTTTCTAGGACTGTTAACTCTAAGGCAGCCATTCTCTTTAACCAATGACTGTAAATTCCCTTTAAGAATTATGGTGGTCATTTGAACATAGGGCCAGACTACGCATGTTCCCCTCACTCAATACATTTACTAGTTTCCTCAGGTCCAGAGTCAGCCTGTTGCTATATATTCTACTTCGTTTTCTGGTTTCTTATCATCTCTGTTTTTCCCTTGAAAGCTATTACCAGTAACCATGCTTTGGATGCAAAAATCAGTAGCCTTCCTCTACACAAAAGATAAACAAGTCGAGAAAGAAATTTGGGAAACAACACCCTTCATAATAGTCCCAAATAATATAAAATACCTCGGTGTGACTTTAACCAAGCAAATGAAAGATCTGTATGATAAGAACTTCAAGTCTCTGAGGAAAGAAATTGAAGAAGACCTCAGAAGATGGAAAAATCTCCCATGCTCATGGATTGGCAAGATTAACATAGTAAAAATGGCCATTTTACCAAAAGTGATCTACATATTCAATGCAATCCCCCTCAAAATTCCAATCCAATTCTTCATAGAAATAGAAAGAACCATTTGCAAATTTATTTGGAATAACAAAAAACCCAGGATAGCTAAAACTATCCTCAACAATAAAAGGACTTCTGGGGGGAATCACTATCCCTGAACTCAAGCAGTATTACAGAGCAATAGTGATAAAAACTGCATGGTATTGGTACAAAGACAGATAGACAAGTGGAATAGAATTGAAGACCCAGAAATGAACCCACGTATATATGGTCACTTGATTTTTGACAAAGGAGCCAAAACATCCAATGGAAAAAAAGATAGCATTTTCCACAAATGGTGCTGGTTCAACTGGAGGTCAGCATGTAGAAGAATGCAAATTGATCCATTCTTATTGCCCTGTACAAAGCTTAAGTCCAAGCAGATCAAGGACCTCCACATAAAACCAGATACACTCAAACTAATAGAAGAAAAAGTGGGGAAGAGTCTCGAACACATGGGCACTGGGGAAAACTTCCTGAACAGAACTGTCGGCGCCAGCACCGACACGGTACCGAGAATCGGGCGAAAGCCTACAGGATGAAAGAAACACACATACACACACACAGGTTATCGTGTGAAGCCAGGAGAGGAAGAGAGGGAGGGAGAGAGAGAGAGAGAGAGAGAGAGAGAGAGAGAGAGAGAGAGAGAGAGAGAGAGAGAGAAAGAGAGTGGAAGAGCGGAAGGAAGAGTGAGAGTGAGGAAAAAGAGTGAGAGACTCCTGTAGCTTTATTCACCACTTATATACCCAAGTCTCCAGGTAGAAAATAACTGGGAAGCACAGTGGGAAACCCTGGCTCGTGACTACCTGGCTCGTGACTTCGGTAACAAAAGACCAACTACGAGACCTGAATTAATTAGGGAGAAATCCCAGAAGGCCAGCCTAAATCTCCAGGATAAAGGCTGAGGAAGTAAAAGGCAGAAGTAAATTGACCACCACCCAGGTGTGGTCCAGGTGTGTCGGATCCACTTGCATCAGCCCGGCTCAGCAGAGGTCATGCAGTGGAGACACTGGGTGTTACTACTTGGTCTTTTCTTCCTGTGAGTAAATACATGGGAGAGGCCTCTGTCCAACAATCCCATGACTTCTTAACTGTGGCCATGCAGTTACAAAGCAGCCAGGCCCAAATCCAATATGGCACTACACAGAACACCAATGGCTTATGCTCTAAGATCAAGAATCGACAAATGGGATCTCATAAAACTGCAAAGTTCCTGTAAGGCAAAGGACACTGTGGTTAGGACAAAATGGCAACCAACAGATTGGGAAAAGATCTTTACCAATCCTACAACTGATAGATGGCTTATTCCAAAATATACAAAGTACTCAAGAAGTTAGACCGCAGGGAGACAAATAACCCTATTAAAAAATGGGGTTCAGAACTAAACAAAGAATTCACAGCTGAGGGGCTGGAGAGATGGCTCAGTGGTTAAGAGCACTGACTGCTCTTCCAGAGGTCCTGAGTTCAAATCCCAGCAACCACATGGTGGCTCACAACCATCTATAATGAGATCTGGGGTCATCTTCTGGCCTGCAGGCACACATGCAGACAGAAAGCTGTATGGTGTATACATAATAAATAAATAAATATTTTTAAAAAAAAGAATTCACAGCTGAGGAATGCTGAATGACTGAGAAACACCTAAAGAAATGTTCAACATCCTTAGTCATCAGGGAAATGCAAATCAAAACAACCCTGAGATTCCACCTCACGCCAGTGAGAACGGCTAAGATCAAAAACTCAGGTGACAGCAAATGCTGGTGAGGATCCGGAGAAAGAGGAGCACTCCTTCATTGTTGGTGGGATTGCAGACTGGTACAAACTCTCTGGAAATTAGTCTGGAGGTTCCTCAGAAAATTGGACATTGAACTACCTGAGTACCCAGCTATACCTCTCTTGGGCATATACCCAAAAGATGCCCCAACATATAACAAAGACACGTGCTCCACTATATTCATAGCAGCCTTATTTATAATAACCAGAGGTTGGAAAGAATCCAGAGGTACTTCAATAGAGGAATGGATACAGAAAATGTGGTACATCTACACAATGGAGTACTACTCAGCTATCAAAAACAATGACTTCATGAAATTCATAGGCAAATGGAGGTAAGTAGAAAATATCCTGAATGAGGTAACCCAATCACAGAAAAACACATTTGGTATGTACTCATTGATGAGTGGATATTAGCCCAAAAGCTCGAGTTACCCAAGATGCAATGCACGAACCACATGAAACTCAAGAAGGATGACCAAAATGCAGATGCTTCACTCTTTCTTCAAAAGAGGAACAAAAATATCCATAGGAGGATTAGTTTAGAGCAAAGACTGAAGGAACACACATTCAGAGCCTGCCCGACACACGGCCCATACATATACAATCACCAAAACTAGGTTAGATGGATGAAGCTAAGAAGTGTATGCTGACAGGAACCAGATATAGATCTCTCCTGAGAGACACAGACAGAACATGTCAAATACAGAGGTGAATGCTAGCAGCAAACCACTGAACTGAGAACAGGACCCCCGTTGGAGGAATTAGAGAAAGAACTGAAAGAGCTGAAGGGGCTCGAGACCCCATATGAACAACAATGCCAACCAACCAGAGCTACCAGGGACTAAACCCCTACTGAAAGACTATACATGGACTGACCCAGGGCTCCAACTTCATACGTAGCAGAGACTAGCCTTGTTGGAGCACCAGTGGAAGGGGAATCCCTTGGTCCTACCAAGGGTGGAACCCCAGTGTAGGGGATCGTCAGGGGGCGCTGTAATGGGGGGGTGGATAGGGAGGGGAAAACCCTTATAGAAGGGGAGGGGGAGGAGTTAGGGTTTCCTGATGGACAGGAAACCGGGAAAGGGAATACCATTTGAAATGTAAATAAGAAATACCCAATTTAATAGAATTGTAAAAAATAAAAAAGAAATAAAAAAAGGAAAAAGAAACTTTCCCAACTCACTGCCTTCACAAACATTTTGTGACTGTCCCCATGTCACTTTTAAAATTTCAACACGGGGGGCTGGGGATTTAGCTCAGTGGTAGAGCGCTTGCCTAGGAAGCGCAAGGCCCTGGGTTCGGTCCCCAGCTCCGAAAAAAAGAACCAAAAAAAAAAAAAAAATTTCAACACGGGGGTGGGGGGCATGCAATAAACTGGCAACACTAAAGACTAATAGCCACAAGATGGCAGAGTTTACCATTTCATTTGTTTCTTCTATCATTCATTCATTCAAGAATTATCTTTGAGTGAAGGATGATAGGACACCCCTGCAATCCCAGCATACAGAACTCAAGAGACTAAGGCAGGATGATCATGAGTTCAGTGACAGCAATGGGCTACATGTGGAGAACCTGTGTCAAAAACATATGTGGGGTGTGTGTGCGTGTGCGTGTGCGTGTGTGTGTGTGTGTGTGTGTGTGTGTGTGTGTGTGTTTGTGTGTGTGTGTAGGGCTTTCCTAGAAGTCAAGAAAAATATAAAAGACATACATACTGGGTATGTATGTTTGGGTCCCGATAATCTTGCAGTTGGACAGTGGGTAGAGTCTATGAGGCAGAAATGACAAAGCTGAGGACACTCGACTAAAAATAACGTCACTGAAGGAGGTAACTGTATGTAAGTGGCTTGTCCTAGAAACCTCTGTAGATATCAAAACATATTCCAACTTCAAAGTGGTATTCTGAATAAACTATGAACAATACACAATTTTCTGTAGACGTTAAATCATCTATAGGTTACTTATACAACCTAATGCCAGGCCTTGGAAGACGACTCTGTCAGTAAAGTGTTTGTCAAGAGAACTTAAGTTCAATTCTCAGAACCTATGGAAAAATATCAGGCACAGTGACAAGCATAGAGACAAGCAGAACTCTAGGCTCAGTGCCTAGCCAGCCTAGACAATCAGTGAGATACAGGCCAATTAGACTCTACACACACACACACACACACACACACACACACACACACACACCCCACCCAAGGTAGCTATTTGACTTTCACACACTAACACACATGCATGCACCTGCTCACACACGAATGCCTACACACAAAAGAAAAAAAAACACAATTGCAATTCTATAAAGTTATTCATCATACTGTACTAAAGAAATAATTGATAGGAAACAGTCTCAAGTGCTTGGGGTGATTGTAATTATTTTTTTCTATTATTTTCAGCCCATGGTTGGTTGGTTAAATTCGAAAGTGTAGAATTGGTGAATATGGGAGTTTACAGAACTGGCAGGGTATTCACAGGTCAAGTGAGTGATACAGACAGTATGTGAGGCTATAATTGGCCAGATATAGAAAAGTGGCAAGAGCTGAGATGGAGCTTGAAGAAAAGGTAAAATGGAGAAAGAATAAATTATAACCAAAGCAAACATTATAGACTAAGTCACTAAGTCAAAAACACAAGCAATGTGTCCAGTTCAGTGAATTAACCTGCTTATAGTAGATGTTGATTAATATGACTATAGATTATGGAAATAGACTTACACACAACTGGGAAAGCTATAAGCTACAGAATCAAGAAACGTGTTCCATTTATTCTGATTCTGAAGGCCTCAGAACCAGAAAAATAGTAGTGAAAGTTGTGGTCTGAGTCTAATTCCTAAGAGTCAAGAGCACTAATGCCCAGGAACAAGAGGAGATATCCAATTTCAAATAGAGTGAATGTGCTTTTCTTCTAAACTCAGGCCCTCAATAGATTAGAGGATACCTACTCATACCTACTCACATTGGTGAGAACCATCGTTTTTATAGTCATGGACCCAGAAACAGTGTTTTACCCATTATCTGGGCATTCCTTAGCACAGTAAAGGTGACACGTGAAATTAGCCATCATGCTTCCTATATGCTAAATCCTACACTGAAACCAACATGTGCCTATTACCCCAGCACTCAGGAAGCCAAGGTAGGAGGAACATGAGTTGGAGGTCACCTAGGCTACCTTCAGTTAAATATTGAGACCCAATCTCAAGTAATAAGCAGTGGTAGTAGTAGTTGTTATTGATATCATATTAGTATTTGCCCTGAGCTACTCACTGGGAATAGAGGAATAATGCAAACAAGATAAAGAGGGCTCACAGTTTTGTAAAGAAGACAGTCTAAAAAGACTTAAACGACAAACTAGAATGCAGTTGCTGAGGTAATGTCCTTAGAGGCCAAGTCAGAAGGGTTACAAGCTCAAAGCCAGCCTAGTTTAAATAGACTAGCCTAAGAGACAGGAGACCTTGGCTCAAAGGGGAAAAATTAAGGGAGAAGAGGAAGAATACAGGAGAGGGGTAGAGAACGTGAGAGAGAACAGGAGATGGAGAGAAAAAGAGAAAGCAAAAGGGACTAGATAGCAGTGTGGCTCGGTTGTAGAGCTTCTGCCCTGTTTAAGAAGCTTTGCTGAGGGGCTGGAGAGGTAGCTCAGAGGTTAAAAGCACTGACTGCTCTTCCAGAGGTCCTGAGTTCAATTCCCAACAACCACATGGTGGCTTACAACCATTTGTAATGGGATCTGGTGCCCTCTCTGGCCTGCAGGAGCATATACAGGTAGAATACTATATACATAGTAAATCTTAAAAACAAACAAACAAGAAGCTTTGCTGAGGCTGGCCTCAAACTCATGATCCTCCTGCCTCTGCCTCTGCCTCCTTGCTTTACCACAACTGGCATCAATGGAAGGAGAAACCCTTGGTACTGTGGAGGCTAGATGCCCCAGTGTAAGGGAATGCCAGGGTGGGAAGGTGAAAGGGATTGGGTGGGTAGGCGAACACTCTCATGGAGGCAGGGTGAGGGGGATCAGATGGGAGGTTTCTGTAGAGGAAGCTGGGAAAGGGGCTAACATTTGAAATGTAAGTAAAATAACCAATAAAAATAGAAGCTTTGGGCTAGGGGGATGACTTGGCGGTTGGGAGCACTGACTGCTCTTCCAGAGGTCCTAAGTTCAAATCCCAGCAACCACATGGTGGCTCACAACCATCTGTAATGGGATCTGATGCCCTCTTCTGGTGTGTCTGAAGATAGCTACAGTGTACTTACATTAAATAAATAAATAAATAAATAAATAAATAAATAAATAAATAAATAAATAAAAGCATCGCTTAAGAGACCTGCGCTAAACTTTAGAAAGAGGTCAGGGATTCCTGAGGAAAGGAGTGGGGGCTGGGTGGTGGGAGGAAGAATTATAGGAGCCAGAGAGGTCAAGGACATCACAAGAACACTGCCCACAGAATCAACTAAGCTGGGCTCACAGGGACTAATGGAGACTAAAGTGATAATCAGGGAGACTGAGTGGGTCTGACATCGGTCAGCTCTCTGCATATATGTTTACAGTTGTATTGCATGGGATTCCCACGGTGGGAGGGGACATATGTCTCTGACCCTTTTGCCTGCCTTTAGGTCTTCTCATCTAGTCTCAGTAGTCGTGAGAGGATGAGGAGAGGATGAGCCTAGTCTAACTGCAACTTGATATTCCAGGGCTGTTTGCTATCTATGGGAGGCATCCACTTTTCTAAAGAGAAAGGAAAGAGTGAATCATGGAGGGGAGGTAGGGGACAAAGAATTAGGAAGAGAGGAGGGAGGGCAAACTGTCGTTGGAATGTAACGTTAATTGATTAATAAATAAATAATAAAGAAGATGCTTTGCTTAGCACACACCATTAATCCCATGACTCAGGAGGCACAGGAAGATGGATTTCTGTTAATTTGAGACCAGCCTGGCAGTCTACAGAGCTAGTCAAGACAACCAGAGCTGTTACATAGAAACCCTGTCTTGTCTGGGGGGAAAAAAAAACAAAACTTTGGCTCTGAGATCCATCCCAAGGACCAGAATGGAGGAAGAAGCCGAAAGCAGATAACTAGACACAATGGCAATTCATTCAAAAGTCAAAGAGATAAAGTGATGGACTGTCTCAGTCTTGTAGATCAGAGGTTTCTCTCCATCCCCAAGAAACGGTAAGCTAGACAAAGAACAAGGAAGTTGTTCAGGTAAAGGGAACTGAAGGAAAAGTGACTCCAAGATCAGAAGGAGCCAGGCCTGTCAGGGAACTGGAAGACCACTGTAGCTGGATGTTATATTCCATTAATATAATGCCACAGGCATTGTGTAATCTGGGACTTGTTTATCAAACTTTGTACCATGATTTTTCAAGTTCTCTCTGTTCTATTCTAGCCTGAGTCACTTAGTGAGGCATTGTCTCAAAGGAATAAAATGAAAAAAGGGACGGCAAGGGAGGAAAGGAAGGAAGGAAAAGAGAGGAGAGAGAAAAGGAGAGGGAGGAGAAGAGAGATAGAAAGAGAAAGAGAGGTTAATCTTCATGATAACCTTGACTGCTTGGTAGAGAAACAATAGTGCCTTCAGCTCTCTCTGAGCTATTATTAAACCTCTGTAGGCTGGGAAGGAGGCTTAGTCAGTAAAGTACTTGCCGTCCAAGCACAATGACCTCTGTTTGTGTATTTGTTTTGAAAGCAGGAGTCTCTTTTTAAACCATTTTTCATGTATGAGTGTTTTTCCTGCATGTATGTGTATGTACTACTTCCATACCTGGTCCCCAGGGAGTCCTAAAGAGGTCATCAGATTCCCTGAAACTAGAGTGACAGATGGTTGTGACCTTGGTTCTGGGAAACAAACAAAAATCCTCTGCAAGAGCAGCAAGTGCTCTTAACCACCGAGCCGTAGCTCCAGTCCCACAACCTGGGCTTGCTCCCCAGAGCCTACATTTTTCAAAAGTCCAAAATGGTGGTGTGCAATTGTAATCTCAGCCAGGAGAGTAGAAGAAGCAGGAGAGACAAGCAGATGCCTGGAGCTCACTGATCTGAGCAAGGCCCAAGCCAGTGAAGGATTCTTAAAGAACCAAGATAGACAGTTCCTAAGAAATAAAATCTAAGGACAACCTCTGGCCTCCACATGCATGTGCGTGAATGCTGTACCCACACACATAACATGTGGGCATACATGATCACACATGTAAGTATATCACACATCCAAAATAGGCAACTGGGGCAAAGAAGAGTGATTTCAGTGTGAGACTTTACCTCACTGCCTCCTACATTGTTTGCCCCTTGGACACCTTCAAGAATTTGATGAAGAAGGCCATAGTAGGTTCATAGACTTGCCTAGTCGACTCACTGGTAGAAGACTTGCCCAGTGTGGATGGAATGGTCTGGGACTCCACCATAGGAAGTAAAAAGCATTTGGGGATAAGAATTAAAGGATTACCTGCCAGCACTTGTCTGTTTTATTTGACGCTTTTTTTTTTTCTTGTAGAGCTGAGGACCGAACCCAGGGCCTTGCGCTTGCTAGGCAAGCACTCTACCACTGAGCTAAATCCCCAACCCCACTTGTCTGTTTTAATAGTGCCACGGTAACCCTTTACAAATCAGGTCAGACCCTGACTAAGGAACTTTCCATTCTCCCAAGACTTACTGAAATCCCCTACCCTGTGTTGAACCTGCCGCCCCTCCTCCTCTTCCCGCTTGCTAACTCAACCACTTTCACCTGCATCCTGACAACCAGAGTAAGGCAGTTTCTGAAGATAAATCAGCCTTGTCTGGACAAACAACTCCAGAAAATAGAAACTACAGACTCCTGCGGCTGCATTTAATTTCCATTCTCCAAACCCTCTGTATACACTCCAATACCACCTTATCTCTTCTCAGGCTGTCCCGGTCCTACAGGAGAATGGTTACCCATTGCCATTTGAAACAAATAATCTCTTGTTCTGAGACGCCTTCAGTGTCTCTACAGAGCCCCAGACATCTAACAAATGGCAAGATCACACTTGGCAGAGGTTTGAAAGTAAGCAACAGTAACCCCTTATATTATATGCTGGTTCACTTGAAAAAGCAGCATAAAGCTGTCCCTAGACAGGTGTCGGCACTGCCAAAGCTCATGGAAATGTGTTGGACATGTAAAATCCCAGCATAAAATGTAGAATCAACCTGAAAAAGATCACTGTGTGGCCAGGACTCCACATTTGAAGACACTTGATGCATTCAGCAGATAAAACAGAAAGAAAGGACCACTGAAGCGGAAAATAAACAAAAATCAACTTTATTCACCACTGTAAAATTCTTCTAACTGGTTAGGGGCATGGTCAGGCTGGGAGCTGACAGCAACAACCTTGAAAGGGCAAGAATAGTCTCCTTTTGAAGCACGAACCCAGGAGCAAGTGTTCAAGGGATAATAAAGAAGGAATTCTTAACTGGAGGGTGTGGCAGAGAGCAGGATGGTGATACAGGCTTAAGGCTATTCTAAGGTAGAAAGAGGTCTTATCTCATCTTTTATGGGGCTCGTGCAGACCAGATGATTTTATTGCAATGGAAAAGAATGTAACAGGGCTCGAGGACATACAGTAAGATGGGGTGGGGTGGCAAACCAATGCCCGGAATTACTCTGGGCTCTTCATTCTCATTTTTCATTTGGTGCTGAGTCTCAAAAATTCCGTGCTTGTGCCGTCGATATTTAGCTTACCCATTCAGGTTGAATCACTATGAGCACTTGATATTCCCATTTTTCTTCCTTCAAATTCAAGCAGAAAGAAAACCTCTTAGCAAAGTAGCTTCTGACTCTCTGTTTCCTATTACTTTTTTTTTCATATTTTAATAAAGGACCGTGTGTGCATATGTGGAGGTCAAAGGGCATCTTTTAGGAGTCAGTCCTCGAACTCTAATTGAAGTCCTCAAGTCTGATCTGAAGTTCTTTCTCTCTCTCTCTCTCTCTCTCTCTCTCTCTCTCTCTCTCTCTCTTTCTTTCTTGGGAGTCTTTGTTTTTGTTTTGGATATAATTTGGTTTGGTTTGGTGTGGTCTGGTTTGGTTTTCAAGACAGGGTTTTTCTGTGTAATAGCCCTGGCTGGCCTCAACTTGCTTTGTAGATCAGACTGGCCTGCAACTCACAGAGAGCCTATCTCCCTGCCTTTGCTTCCCTGCCTCTGTCTTTAAGAGCTGGGACTGAAGGCATGTGCAAGGACAAGCAGCAGAAATAGATGGAAAGCACTTTTACCCACTAATCGCCTCCCCCTCCTTCCTTCTCCTTGCCCCCACCCCAACCCTGGACTCTTTTTGTATCTATCCATTGGAGAGATTAACTTCTTAGGGTGAATTACTTGTGTTCCCCACTGAAGTTTGGTTCCACACATTCCCCAAGCCACTAAGAATAGATTATGGGGGGGTTGGGGATTTACTCAGTGGTAGAGCACTTGCCTAGCAAGCGCAAGGCCCTGGGTTCGGTCCCCAGCTCCGGAAAAAAAAAAGAATAGATTATGGATATTCATAGTCAGCCCTACATATAAATGGTTCCATATCCATAGAGCCAACCGAGGATTAAAAATATCCTAGAAAAAAGAAGTTGTCTGAGGACCAGGTGTATTGGCACACACTTTTAATCCTAGCACTTGGAAAACAGTACAGGTAGATCTCTGTGGATATGAGGCCAGCCTGGTTTATATTGGGAGTTCTGAGATTCTGTCTCCAAAAAAAAAAAAATAGTGCTTGAAATGAATATATAATACAGGCTATTTTTCTTGCCATTAGTCTCTCAATAGTACAAGAACTATTTACAATGTATTATTTATTATAGTCAATCCAGAGATGATTTAGAGTTCACAAGAGAATATGAGCAAATTACATGCAAACAGTACACCATTTTATAAAAATGACTTAAGAATTGTCAGATTTGGATATGGTGGGCGTTCTGAAATCAATGGGTGGCATTAGGGAATTTGCCCATATTTTGCTATTGTTAGTATTTCCAGAGGAGAAAATACTTTTATCCAGGACTCCTATTCCAGGGAACTTCAGTCATTATCATATAATCATGTAGATAATTACATGTCATTAACTCTTCATGTGTAAGTTATCTACATATTTAGCAATGAACCTTAATGTCTCCTGTTTCCTTTTTTTGTAATATTTGGTGTGGGATATTTGGAGTTTCCTATTTTTAAGGCATCATGTACTGAGAGGGAAAGGAGTAAAGATTCTAAGAGATATATTTCCTTAAAAACCATGCTCAGACATATGTGTGGTGATCCAAACCTGTAATCTCAGCCCTTGGGAGGTGGAGGCAGGGAGATCAGGAATTCAACTACTTCTCGAATCCTAAGCCATCCTGGGCTACAGGAAATTGGCTCTCAAGCATAAAGGAAGGAATGACAGGGTTGTGACTCCATTGTCTTACAAGCAAGGGAACTGAGTGTGACGTGCAGAACTCCAGGTAAAAATGTCAAGCCTACTGAAGGACAGTTCTCTCCAAAGTGAGACATGCCCTCCCTCCAGGAGGAAGGGGGAGGCTCCGGGAGATTCCACGAGTAAACAAAAGGTCATTCCTGGGCGAAGAGAAACTAGGAAGCTTCTTCCCATCTCCCACCACCTCCAGCAGTAGAAAAACCAGTAAACAATGGCTGGGAGAGAAAACTCTGAAAAGTTGAAATGCAGCGGGGAGGGGGGGGTGGGGGGGTGGGGGGGTGGGGGGTGGGGAGTGGGGGGGGTGGGGGGATATCTCCATTGTGAAGTTGTTTGGAAACCTTCAAGGTTGCAGCTTTCCTGAGTCATCACCTGTTTGGGAGTGGGCATCTCTGTGACACAGCTGCTTTGGGAATGTCTCTGCTCTTTGCAAGTAACACTTTACCCATGCTCTGTTAGTAACCCCAAATTGGACTTTGGTGAATTTATTACTTTGGTCTGTCATTGAGCTCCCTTTATAGATGACTAGATGTGTATGTGTACACGTGCCTAACTGCGTGCTTGAGTGAGTGCAGGTTTGTGAATGCGTGTGTGCTTGCACACATGCGTGGCTGTGTGGTGGTTGTGTGCGTACATGCATGCGCATGTGTGTGTGTGTGCATCTCTCCAGTAAAAGTCTGTCACACAACAGCATGGCTTCATGTGCTTGCATTCCCAGTACTAGAGGTGGGGATAGAAGGATCCCTGGAGCTCCCTGACCAGCTAGTTAATTGGTGACATCCAGACAAATGAGAAACCTCATCACAAAGGAGAGAGAACAGCATTCCTGAGATGGCCCGCAAAGTTGAGCCCAGTCCTCCACAAGTATGTACAAACCTCTCTGTACACACATGCAAACACACATAGACACCCAAAAACACAGGGGGGTGCAGGGAGAGACAGAGAAACGGAGACAGAGAGAGAAAGAGAGAGAGAGGGAAACAAAACCCTATACCACCACCACCAACAACAACAACAAAATGCTCAGACAGACAAGGTTCATGCTTGTAATCCCAGCACTTGGAAGGCAAAAATAGGATCTTTGTAAATTCAAGACAATCTGGGGCTATAAGGGAATTCCCGAATTGGTAATGACATCTTGTTAAAAGCTTTTTGAAGTTATTTTAACTTATAGTTATGAAATGATTTAACTATGTTCCATTTAATGCTACTTATAAATCCTATTGTACAGAGCCATATTGGATTTGGGCCTAGCCGCTTTTTGACTGCATGGTTCAAAGTGACTAGGTGACTCTGGGCTGTTTGGCCACAGAGACTCACCCCTAAGATGACTTCCTTAAGTCTTAAGATTGTTGAATGAAAGCCTCTCCCATGAATTTACGGCACAAGAAGATAACATTCAAGGGATGCCTCAGCTCCCTTAGCAGATACCTGTTACCTCCTGAATCAACACCCGGTGTCTACACCGCCTGACCTCTTTGCCTCCAGCTATCACTACCTGTATCCGCACCTCCCCCTCCTCTGTGTTTCACAAAGGTCACTCCCCCTACCTGAAAGCCTTAAAAGCTGTAATGTTCATCCCAATAAACGAGACCTTGACAATAGAATCTTGCTTGGTCTCCTTCTTCTCTCGCCCCCCATTTAGGCCCAAGGGTAGCGCCCCTTCAGGACCCTGAATAACTGGGTCCCCGCTGGCGGGGACATCCTTTGACTTAGATGAGCATCATAAAGCTCATCACAATTCCCTTTGAGCTCAGGTATTCCCAACTACCTTTTCCAGCATACCAATCAAACATCCCAATTCTTTTTTTAAAAACGTTTTATTTATTTTATTTATATGAGTACACTGTCACTGTCTTCAGACACACCAAAAGAGAGCTTCAGATCCCATTACAGATGGTTGTGAGCCACCATGTAGTTGCTGGGATTTGAACTCAGGACCTCTGGAAGAGAAGTCAGTGCTCATAACCGCTGAGCCATCTCTCCAGCCCAAACATCCCAATTCTTGAGTGACCTCCTTGCTATATGAATGAAAATGTTTAATTATGACTTTTTTCCCTTTGAGATGGGGGTATCACTATGAAGCCCTGGCTGGCCTGAAACTCACTATGTAGATGTAGCTGAACTCAAACGCCCTGTCTCTGCCTCCCAACTGTTGGGATTAAAGGTTTGCACCACCATGCTAGCCCCTAATTACAAACATTTTTTTTAAAAAATATACATACAAACATAGAGAGTAGTATGAAGTTCAAAGTATCCATGAATCATCTTTGGTAATTACATTGTGCCAATCTAATCACCACTCTTTCTCTTAGCAGAACTAGGCTGAACCCAGGGCCTTGCACATATTAGTTAAAACAAGGCTTGGGCCTGATCCCAGAAGCACTGCATGCTGAACTGTTGGCACCTTACAGCCAGTGATGCTGTCCAGAGCACACTATGAAACGAGCAATCATGTTCCTTAAAAATAAGAACCAAACCTGGTTCTGAGCAAACAGCGGTCTCAGCCTGGTGGCGGCCTTGCTTCCCACATTGACTTCAAACTCACTGGAATCTGCCTGCCTCTGCCTCCTAACTGATAGAATTAAAGGCATATACCACTACTGTCAGGTTGAAAATTGATCCTTAAAGACAAAAGAAAGAAAGAAAGAAAGAAAGAAAGAAAGAAAGAAAGAAAGAAAGAAAGAAAGAAAGAAAGGAGGGAGGGAGGAAGGAAAGGAGGGAGGGAGGGAAGGAAGAAAGGAAGGAAGGAAGGAAGGAAGGAAAAAAGAAAAACAAAATTCTTCTGCAAATTATCCAGCGTAAGTGCGCTGAAAGCTTATAAAATGAGGATTTCCTCTTCAGAGGAAACTTCAATACTGCTTGAGAGTCTTGGTTTTAGGATTATTTTGTAAACCTGTATTTTTGTTCAGTTTTGGCACTCTCTGGTGGCATTTCACCTGTACAACCTGGCTAAGAAATGAGCAGTAGACAATGTGCCCTAAATCTATTTTCAACTTCCCACTAGTGTGGAAATTCCACTCGTTTGAATCTACAAAGGGAACTTCAGCTGCTTCGATCTTTATGAGGCTGTTCCTTGTGTTGTCATTACTAATATAGCATTTAATTATACATAATCACACACAGAGAGAGAAATAAGAACCAACACTTCGGGCCTTTGCAGAAATTAATAGTCCATCTGGACAGTGAAATTGATCATCTGTGTTCCCTGTCAGATAGTATGCTACCATCAAAGAAGAGAGAGGACAGTGCTGGCTTTATAAGAAGGTTATAGAATGAGAAACATTTCCTAGCCATCTCTGGGAATGAGTCCAGTTTAGTAAAAACTATGAGAAAGCATTGGAAACGAATAGATGAAAATTGAATTGATTGGCCCAGCTTCATTCAACACAAATGTAGTTAGATATTTGGCAAAAATAACCCAGTACCTAATTCAAATTAGAAAACTTTCACTGTGATAGAGGACAGCTGGTCCTTTGAATAAGAAGGTCAAAAAGAGGGGCGGGGGGTGGGGGGAAGCACTGATAGCTATGATGCCACTGAGAATGAATTACTGTGGAAACTGAAACAAAGCCGCCTGGCAACCTCTCCAACTCTCCCATTCATGCCTTTCACAAGTCTCTAGAGAAAGATGAGGAAGATGATGAAGATGTGGGCCAAAGAGTTTGTGGAAGATGATAATGTGGGTGAAAAACTTCAGTTCTGTTGTTTGTTTGTTTAGGATATTGATAAATTGGATGTCTGCATTGACAAGGAAAAAGGAAAGGTGCTTCATGTACAGTAAAAAGACCAAGCACTCTTCATAGGCCTGCTGCAGAAAACCCAGGCCCGTGTAGAATACGTGCACTCAATTTGTTTTCACCTAGCAAACAGCACTGAACACTGTGACTGTATTTAGCTCAAACACAAACATGCCCCACCCAAGGAAGTGGAAGGTTTGTCAAGAACATGGCCCCCAGATTAAGATCCTACTGCCAGAATAATAATTTCCTGTAATCTAAGTGTCATTACAAGACTTCTTGAACTTTTCATTGTACTTAAGGTATTGCCAGTCACCATTCAAATGTATGTGTCTTCAGGAATTCAGGCCCAAGTCACATCTCAGTGTTACCTGAACTAAATCTAGTGACAGAACATTTCCTTCTGCCTTGGCCTCCCTAGTGATGATGACATTACAAGTGTGACTGAACAGCACCAGCTACAAAAGAGCACTTCAAGAGACTAAACATTTATTTCGGGGTTCTGTAGTCCTAATTAGACCTGGAGTGTACACTCAGCTCTGCCTTTAATTTATTGGGTAGTCCTTTGAAAGCAACACTTATCCTGTACCGGGTCTGGTTCTCCACCTGTATTTCTAACATTCATTAACTCCACAAATATTTGTCTATTGCATACTGGCACTATGTGCTAGTAATACAGGGTGGAATACACAGAACCAACATTTACTAAATGTTTACTTTACACTTCAACTTTTGCTAGGGGAGTTATGTACACTAACTGATAACCTGTGAGATAGGTACTACTGTGATATTTTCCAAACACAACAAAGGAACACAGGCAGCGTGTAAATGAAGCCACTTCTCCGGGGTATCAAAGGACTTGACTAAAGATTAGATCAATACAAGGCTGTGGCTTCAAACCTACCACCCTTGTAACTACAGCCAATTCTTGCTCCCCAATGCGATGACAATTTCAATGACTTTCATTTTGGTTCCAGGCTAGGAATACTGGGAGGAACACCTTCTTGTCACCACAAGGGTACCAACATATTGGAGGAGGTTAGAGAAAGATCGAGAAATCTATGTCAGGTAGGAACCAGCTCTTTCAGACTCTGGCAGTTTCCACGCCTCATAGGGAGAACTAGGAAGCGCGCGTGGGCGGGCCTAACACACGAACGCCCCTCGGGGCATTCCATTGGGTACAGCTGAGCGTGCCGGTTACGTCAGGTCTGAATTCGGGGCGGAGCAGGCCCTTTTGGCTTCTCGCGGAGCCCGTCCCCCACCCGGTACCCAGCTCTTGCCCCGCCCCCGCCCGACCCCACTGTCGTCAGCTTCCTGTGTTGCTCGTCATTAATGAAACCAACGAGAGGATACCGCCTGCGTCTAGAGCAGCCTGGTCCAGAGCGTAACCGAGTGGGCCGTGGACGTGAGAGGAAAGCGGCGTAAGGCAGCGCTTTCCTGCCCTGGAGCCATTCTAGATGCGGTGAGTGCCAAAACCTCGGCCCCCACTTCAAGCACAACCCAGAGCAACTGTTTCTCTCACTCCCTTGGTAAGGCCTGGGCCCTAGCCTGGGGCCCTATGCTGGGTCTTAGCCCATTCCCAGCATGCTCCACTAGGGATGCCTTGGCAGGTGCTGCGGGAGGACCCAGCGGGAGTGGGGAAAAGTAGCCTTCCTAGAGATTCTCCCTTGGCCCTTCAGTGGGGACACTTAAGTCCAGACTAGTACCCAGTCTCCATTTTGATCTCCATCCACTTTCTCCTTCTAAAAAAAGTTTGTTTCAAAAATATACTTTCCGCTTTCTCTTGTGTGTTCAGTTTAAGTTCCCTACTGTGTACAAAATATCCTATCATGCGGATTGTTGGTGTTAGATTTTTCTTTTGTTCCTCAGCCGAAAAAAAAAAACCGTTAAGATAATTTGTACAAAATATTTTGTTTAGAATTTGTATGTAGATGTTCTGAGTTTTAATAGTATTTTTGCCGTTAGGAGGAAAAGTTCAGGAAAATTTTGACACAAAATCAGTAAGGGATTTGTCTGGATTGTTGTGTATTGGCCAGAAATAATAATCATGTGATAAGAACTGCAATTATGGGGTTGGGGATTTAGCTCAGTGGTAGAGCACTTGCCTAGCAAGCGCAAGGCCCTGGGTTCGGTCCCCAGCTCCGAAAAAAAAAGAAAGAAAGAAAGAAAGAAAGAAAGAAAGAAAGAAAGAAAGAACTGCAATTATGACAACTAATATAAAGGTGAATGTTACAATACTGTTTGGAAGCATAGCTTTTCTGTTGTTTCTCCTTTCCTATGAGAACTGTTTATTGACCAAGTTCTCGGGATTACATAGGGAAACTACCATCTTGCCTTTCCCCACCCACTTCCCCAAACACTCAGAGAAATCGCACCTGTCCTGCAGACAGCTGTCTTTGTGGTAGAAGTCGAAGTTCATTTCTTTTATAAGAAAACAATAGGAGCCAGAAGTGGTGCCACATACAAGTTATGCCAGCACATAGGTAAATGAAGGGATCACAGGTTCAAGACTAGCTGGAGCTCCATAGTGAGACCCTATCTCAGAGAGAGAGAGAGACAGAGACACAGAGACACAGAGAGAGACAGGGAGAGACAGAGACAGAGAACACAAGAATTGTCAGTATAGTATCCTTGTAGCATTATAGCAAACTTTGGTGAAAGCATCACTTATGTTTACTAGATCCACATTTCTCACTTATAGGTCCCTTCTACCCCTGACTTTAGGTCAGTTATTTAACCTTTATGGTCCTCCATTTCTCCACTTAAAAGAAATGTGTGTGTGTGTGTGTGTGTGTGTGTGTGTGTGTGTGTGTGTGTGTGTGTGTGTGTGTCACTAGAGGGTGTCACCGAATTGAGCATTAGAATCAGATAAGGGTAGACTTTAGGTAGCCTGCTCTATCACTCTCCCCTTTATTCTTCCTGAACCAGGAAATATGCTGAAGGCCAACAGTTTCAATAGTCCCCTGTCTCCAACCTCATGGTGCTGGGGGTTGCCTTGCCCAGCTTTTTATATTGGCACTGGGTCTGGAACTGGGCTCCTCAATATCCACTGAAGCATCTTTCCAGTTCCATTCTTTTAATTGACACATAACTGGGCGTATTCTTTAAATGAGAAAAATTACCTCAGGTAGCTTCTAAGGTTCTTTTCAACCAAAACAGACAAAGTAGAAGTAGAAGGAGCACAGTGGAACTTTGAAGAGTTGCAGAGGAAACTGGAAAGCATCAGCCTTGACGAGCAAAAAAGTAAACCATAACATTTTCCAGCTGGTTTTTTTTAATTGGCTTTCCTTCCAGTTTCTAATTGAAATTAAAACACAGGAGGTTCCCCTCCACCCTTTTTTACTTTCTCAAGGAATTAAGTATCTTTTGAAGAGATAAAAATAGTCACAAATGTTCCTCAAATATGCCTGTATTGACTTCTTTCTCCAAACAACTTCCCATTGTGGACTTTTATTATATCAATAGTTGATAAACTATGTAGTAAGACATTTAGTCTTAGAGACAGAGTTAATTATAACATATGATACTAACCACAAGAAATGTGTTTTAAGTTGCTTAAAATACCTCAGGACATTAACCATCAGTTAAATCAAGCAGTAGGTTGAAATAAATTTGAGACGTGGTGGTGGTGGTGGTGGTGGTGGTGGTGGTGGTGGTGGTGGTGGTGGTGGTGGTCGGTCGTGGTGGTGGTGGAGGAGGAGGTGGTGGAGGTGGTGGTGGTGGAGGAGGAGGTGGTGGTGGAGGTGGTGGTGGTGGAGGAGGAGAAATAATAGGTGGGTGGTGGTGCTGGTGGTGGCAGTGCTGGTGGTGACAGTGATGGCACCGGCGGCGGCAGAAGTTGTGGCTGTAGCTGAGGTGTGGCGGCGGGAAACCTTTATTCCCAGCACTCAGGAGGCAGAGGCAGGTGGATCTCTCAGTTCAAGACCAGCTGGTCTACAGAGTGAGTTCCAGGACAGCCAGGGCTACACAAAGAAACCATGTCTCGAAAAAACAAAGTGGAAAGAAAGAAAGAAAAGAAAAAAGAAAGAGAAAGAAAAGGAAGAAAGAAAGGAAGAAAGAAAACGAAGAAAGAAAAGAGAAATTTGAGTTTAAATTGAGTATCTGTTCAACTTAAAGGTCTTGATCTAAAAGCTCTTCTATAATAGCCAGAAATACTAACAGTGCAAGTTTGTCATACAAAATTTTTAGAGAATAATGGAAAAACAATGTTTATCACATTAGTTTCTAGGCTAATGCTTTGACTTGCCACTTAGTTAAATGATGTACAAAATTACTCCTCTCTGTCTCTGTCTTTCTGTCTGTCTCTGTCTCTCGTCTCTCCCCCCCCCCCACACACACACTGCAAATACCACTCCGTGAATAAGTTTCTATAATCTTGCAGTTTCTACCTAATGGTGACCCAATACTAGTGGAAGGATACTGAAAGTCCTTGTCACAGTATGCTTTTTACCTGATTTCACCTTATTTCAAGCATGTGGACCTTTGGTTTTTAAACATTGAGAACAAATGTAAGTATATAAGTGAAATGATTAGACTGTGTATTTGAAAAGTCTTTTTCTTTGCAGGAAACATGCTTTCAGAAAGCAGTTCATTTTTGAAGGGTGTGATGCTTGGAAGCATCTTCTGTGCCTTGATCACTATGCTAGGCCACATTAGGATTGGAAACAGAATGCACCACCATGAACATCACCATCTGCAAGCCCCTAACAAAGATGATATCTTGAAAATTTCAGAGACTGAACGCATGGAGCTTAGTAAGAGTTTCCAGGTATACTGTATAGTTCTCGTAAAACCTAAAGATGTGAGTCTTTGGGCTGCAGTGAAGGAGACTTGGACCAAACACTGTGACAAAGCAGAATTCTTCAGTTCTGAAAATGTTAAAGTGTTTGAGTCAATTAATATGGACACAAATGATATGTGGTTGATGATGAGGAAAGCTTACAAATATGCTTATGATAAATACAAGGACCAATACAACTGGTTCTTCCTTGCACGCCCCACTACTTTCGCTGTTATTGAAAATCTCAAATATTTTTTGTTAAGAAAGGATCCATCACAACCTTTCTATCTAGGTCACACTGTAAAATCTGGAGACCTTGAATATGTGAGTGTGGATGGAGGAATTGTCTTAAGCATAGAATCAATGAAAAGACTCAATGGCCTTCTCAGTGTTCCTGAAAAGTGTCCTGAACAAGGAGGAATGATTTGGAAGATATCTGAAGATAAGCAGCTAGCAGTCTGCCTGAAATATGCTGGAGTATTTGCAGAAAATGCAGAAGACGCCGATGGAAAAGATGTGTTTAATACCAAATCTGTTGGGCTTTTCATTAAAGAGGCAATGACTAACCAACCAAACCAGGTAGTAGAAGGATGTTGCTCTGATATGGCTGTTACTTTCAATGGACTGACTCCTAATCAGATGCATGTGATGATGTATGGGGTGTACCGGCTTAGGGCATTTGGACATGTTTTCAATGATGCATTGGTTTTCTTACCTCCGAATGGTTCTGAGAATGACTGACAGAAAGCAAGAGCATGCTTTTAGTAACTATATTAAGACATGGTATTGTTTTTAATTGATAACAAATCTAACACAGTAGTATGTTTCTTTTTCTTATCTGGTTACACTGGTATAATCACACATTGAAGTCTACTTGTACATTGTCAAATGGAATGCTGTTTTAGCCTTGCATCATTTGTGAGAATTTAAATGTATTAAAAATAAATGTTTTAAGAATAACAATTTTTCAAATACATATTTATAAATACTATATTTATGTGATAAAGACTAAATTATAGACATTAAAATCTGTGGTGTATCTTTGCTTATTGGTTTTATACCTGTGTATTGGGGTTGGGGATTTAGCTCAGTGGTAGAGTGCTTGCCTAGCAAGCGCAAGGCCCTGGGTTTGGTCCTTACCTCCGAGGGAAAAAAAAACATATATCATTTTAGCTTTCTAAGATATACAAATGAGATCTCCAGGGAATTTGTGATTAAAGAATACTTATAGCCCTGTGTTTCCTTTAATTTCTGAGGGAGCCTAGGTACTTGAGAAAGGTAGGAGCAGGGTCTCACTGTGTAGTTCACGCTGGCCTAGAACTGGCAGTTCTCCTTAGCCTCCTGAGTGCTAGTGTTAATGCCACTGTGCCCAGTTGTTTCCCTTACTTCTGATGCAGATTTGTACTCTTTAAGGCATACCAATGCCAATGGATTTGCTTTCCCAAAATATACAACCAAGCAATTAAAGTATTCATTAACACTGTTAAGATGTCAGTTGTTTTCTTGAGAGGTCATGCAGTTATTTATATAGATTAAGCAATATTTCTGAAAGTTAATTAAGTAGCATTCTTTAGCATTTACAGTTTTCAGTAACTCTGTATTTCAGCATTCAGGTCAGACATTTGGAATGTAACTATAAAAAAATGTCATTTAACTGGTTTTCCCCCTTGAGGTCTGAGCTGTAGCTTAGATTAAATATATGATGTACTCATGTCTACTGGACAGTGAGTTCTGTGCACATCACCTTTGAAAACCTTGGTTTTGGTCATCTGGATGAATCGCTTACCTAACCTAAATATGGAGGTTGTTGTTGTTTTGGTAACTTTAGAAAATTCTGAGATTTTCCCCAGAATCATGATTGTATCACACATAACTGATTTGCTTTGGTTTTCATTTATGGATGGTTAATGGTTAACCTCACCATCCATGTTGGATTACCATATCATCTGCTTAATTTCAAGTGACTACCTAAAATGCCTGCCTTGTGACTACAGCTATTCCTGCCCTCCTAAATGTGTACTATGCTTGGTTCTGTCCTGTCCTATAATCTGCGCTCATAAATTTGAGACTTCTTAGATATAGTATTCCTTGTACTTGGTCTTGTGACTCTAATATCTCCTTCAGATTTAGCAAACCAGTGTGCATTTCCTCAGGAAAGCATTGTGTTTCAGATTATTGATCCTCAAGGTAGTATGTCAAGCCTTTGTTTTAAATACTCTCTGACCTTCTTCCTTGGGATTTTGCTTAAGCTGAAGGATTATTTATTTCAAAGAATCATAAATCCTATTTAATAAGCACCATATTATGTGGTTGCAGGTGCAATTTCTACAGATCATGTCATGTTCTGTGTAAGTATAGTGATTTAAAAAAAAACTGAGTCATTATTCCTAACATTAATGTTTTCTTATTTTTATTACATTTATTTTATTGAGGGGTGGGGTGCTATACAAGCCAAAGTGCACATGTAGAGGTCAGAGGGCATCTTGTGGGAGTTAGTTTTCTCCTTCCACGATGTGGAACCTGGAGATCAAATTTCTATTGTCAAGTTTCACAACAAGCGCCTTTACCTACTAAGCCATTTATCTGGCTTTCTTTAAAATTTTCTATTTTAGGGACCAGAAAATTGTCTCAGTATTTAAGAGCACTTCCCGTGGTTTTGAGGACCCAAGTTCAGTTCCTACTACCCGTATTGAGTAGTCGACAACTTCTTTAACTCAGGGATTCAACACCTTCTGGCCTCCACAGTCGCCTGTACACACATGACAGAAGCATACATACATGTAAAACATTATTTCTATTTTTGTTGCGTCACCTTGCCAGCACCAGTGTATTTAAATTTTACTGGAATTGCCAGGCCCTGTCACTCAGGAGGCAGAAGCAGGGATATCACTTTGTGTGTGACCTTGTCTAGGTAGTGAGTTCTGGAATAGACAGGCAGGGCTACAGAAAGTAGCCATGTTGCAAAAATGTTAGAATGCATCCTTTTGACTTGTCAGTCAATAAATAACAAGGTAAATATGGGCATTTAAATCGAATTCGTGGGGTTGGGGATTTAACTCAGTGGTAGAGGGCTTGCCTGGCAAGCGCAAGGCCCTGGGTTCGGTCCTCAGCTCCGAAAAAAAAAAATCAAATTCATGTTCGATTAAGTTTTTACACATGGTATTGGATTATAAAATGTCTCCAATAGTATGTTGCCTTTTTTGAAATAATGTATATCCAGGCTTGTAGATAAAAATTAACTAACAAAAATTTTAATACTGTGGTTTTAGATACAGATACACTTTTTTACATGTCAGGTGACTGCACGTGGAAAATCCACATTTAGTAGCTAGACACTAACCCTGAGCACACTGAGATTTGGGAGTGAGGTGAGGAAAAGTAGAGGTCCAATGCAAATTAATCATGAACGTGAGTAGCCATGTTAATCATATGGCTAATAACAACAGAATAGATCCACCACTTTAAACAACCACCCACAATTGAGACACCTCGTTCAGCCACAACTAAGATGTAAATGTCTTCTAAAAGTTGAATTTGTATTTTTCTGCTTAAGAAGACACTGTAGCCTAGCTTTAGCAAACCCCAGGCCATTTCCTTACATGAGCTTCATCCTCCTCAAAATGAAAACATGTCAACAATAAAAAGAAATTATACTCCTTGGCTTTCTCTTTTTTGATGTAGCAGAAATGTTATTGTGTATCAAATCTGGCTTATGAGACAAAGAGTTTTCTGGAGTTCATTTAACTAATCCCATTAGATTTTCTTAAAGCAGAACATACCTACATTAGAAAAATTGTAAACAGCAGAATCTAGTGATGTGCTGTCATTCATTTCTGCTTCTTCCATTAAATGTTCTTTGGGTGCAAAATTCAGTGCATTCAATGAATGCATGAGTGGTTATGTGCAAGTGAGAGCAGGTGCCTTTGGGGACCAGAAAAGGGTATCTAGTCTGGAGTTCCAGGTAGTTGTGAGCCACTGGATGTGTGTGCTGGGAATGCTGTTCCTGGTTCTCTAAAAGAACAGTACATGCTCTTAAACTCTAAGCCGTCTCTCCAGCCACTTTGTAGAGTTGTAATGTGTTTATCACATTTATTTTGTGTGAATGGATGCACAGGTACTTGCCACAGCACTTGTGTGGAGGTCAGAGGAAACTTAAAAGAGCCAGTTCTCTCTTTACCACATGAGTTCCTGGGATCATGCTCTGGTCTTCAGGTGTAGCAGCAAACACCTTTACCAGCGCAACCATCTACTCACCAGCATTGTTTGCTTTGTAAACTGTTGTTTCATTTTTAAACACAGGCTTTCTTTAGATGACATGAAACTCAAGGGAATTGCCCTGCCCCAAACTCCTCTAAGTGTTGAAATTATAGGCAGGAGCCACCTTGCCTGGAATTTTTGTTGAGTGTAAAATAATGGGAATGTATCATTGTACTTTGCTCATACTCACCCTCCTAGTATACTTCCTTATGCTACCTATTCTTTTTCCTTCTTCCCTCAAATGCCCCCTGATGACAGGAGAAAAATGTGGGATATTTTTGTCATCCCCCAACCTACTCTGTTGTTATACCTCCCCCCTCCCTTTAGACTTCCTTAACCCTGCATAGTCTCTAGCAGAAATGAGTTTTCCTTTAGCATGGGAACAGTTCTTAAGAGTTAACCTAATTTCCTAAAAATAATTCTTCCAGGTTTTAAAATTAATCATTGTATCAGGGTTTATTAGTTCACACCTATAATCCCAGCTGAAGGGATGAGGCAGGAAGATCTCAAGTTAAACCTTATACTATGTAGTGAAACCCTTTTTCAAAAAAAAAATTGATAATCGTGGACTAGCAAGATGGCTTACTGGCTAAAGGTTCTTTTTTTTAAGATTTTATTTATTATATGTATGTATGTGAGTACACTGTCACTGTCTTCAGACACACCAGAAGAGGGCATCAGATCCCATTACAGATGGTTGTGAGCCACCATGTGGGTGCTGGGAATTGAACTCAGGACCTCTGGAAGAACAGTCAGTGCTCTTAACCACTGAGCCATCTCTCCAGCCACCACCACCCACCTTGAACTCTTAGCAGATGTGATTATCCTTAGAAGTCCCAGACAAGATTTGCAAGATTTAATCCATTAATTCTATCATAAGGAGAAGGACTCATAACATCCTATCTATTCCTAAAGATATGGTAATTAATAGTTGCTTACTGGGCACAGCTCACAAGGCCCCACTCTTCCCTGAGAATATATAGGTAGTTGACAATTATTGAGTGTGGACTCAGGAGGACCATACTCTCAAAGAGAGATAGGCAGTTAACAGTTGCTGAGAATGGAGCTCAAGAGGACACCCCTTAACAACCAAGGATAGATAGGCCATTAAGAGTTGAGGAGTCCCTACCCTTCCTAGACAATAAGCAGTCAGTAGTTTAACCAGGCATAAAATTGCCCATGCTTCTATAAATAATCCCCATTAAGCTCATTGGTTCACCAAGCTAGATGTGGATGAAATCTTTTCTTTGGTCAGTAGTTGGTGCCCTATAGGAGGTAAATAGGTATTTGTTCGTCTTCCTAGAAATTCACACAAAAATTAGAATATGGTAGTCCTTTTGCCTTAAAAAATCCTGGATTTTGAGAGATGCTATTTCTTTAAATTGACATAATATCCATGTCTTTGGAATGTTTTTAGTGATTCCACACAAGAATAGCCACATTATTTATGCCATTGCATTATTTCATTGGCAAAAGTTCTGGCAGAAAGAGCAGGACTTAAAGTTTTGGCATTTGTTTTGTTTTATTCCTGGATCAGGGCAGAAGAAGTATCAGTGGGTAAGACTACTGACAGCTCTTGCAAAGGACCCAGGTTCAGTTCCCAACATGGAGTAAACTTCTATAACTCCAGATCCAAGGGATCAAATGTCTTCTCCTGGCCTCTGCAGGCACTAGGCATGTGGTGCATGGACATGCATTCAGGCAAAACACCTATACATGTAAAATATATTTTTTTAAAAAAATTATTGGATCTGATAAGAAACATGTAATACACAAAATACTAAATAAATGAGTACTGTCAACACAGAAGGAAAAGAGGACAAGTAGACTGGTCAACTGGTACTGATCATTTTTCTTCCTTTATTTCTCTAAAGTACATGGGAGGAGGCTTCATTGCTGTCTGTATATTAAACACGAGCACTGCATATACAGTTTAAATTTTTTAGTAACCACATTAAAGAGCAAAAGGCCATAGGGAACGTTACCTTTCAGTATTATTGTACTTAACCCAAAGTATCTAAAGTACTGTCATTTCACCATGTAATCCACAAGAGTAATTAGTTAGCATTCTTTGAAATGCAGTGTGTGTTTGACAGTTATAGCACATGACAATTCATTTACCACATTTCCAGTGCTCAGTAGCACATATGGTTAGTGATCACCATACTGCATAGCAGAGGGCTAAACAGTTACAGAAATGTGCCAGACAGGTTTAAATGTGAATGGGAGAAAACATCCAAAAGTCCTGTTTGGAGTTGTGTTGAGTGAAATGGAAACTTGAAGTTGGCAATGGTGGCGCACAGCTTTACTGCCAGCATGAAGGAGGCAGAGGCAAGTGGATCTCTGTGAGTTCGAAGCCAGCCAAGTCTACAAAGTAAGACCAGGACAGCCAGGGTAATATTATGCAGAGAAACCCTGTCTCAAAAAAAAAAAAAAAACAAAAAACAAAACACAAAACTGGAAACTGGAACCTTTTAGTAAGCTACTACTTTGCATGAGTTCAATCGTAGGGCCATCCCCTTCAAAATAAAATCATTTTATTTGTAGCAAAAAACATTAAGTAGGGGGCTGGAGAGATGGCTCAGTGGTTAAGAGCACCCGACTGCTCTTCCAGAGGTCATGAGTTCAATTCCCAGCAACCACATGGTGGCTCAACCATCTGTAAAGAGATCAGATGCCCTCTTCTGATGTATCTGAAGACAGCTACAGTGTACTTCTATATAATAAATAAATAAATCTTAAAAAAAAACATTAAGTAGACGTCTCAACTTTTCCCCATATATCAATGAGCCCAAACTACACATTAACTTTAATCACAATTAATATTTGCTCCCAGCTATCCTCAAAGCAATTGTTAGGCCTGCCCTTGCAGGTTGCATGCTTCTCTAATTACCATTTTTTAAGACAGTAGTGAATAGCTTGAGCTAGCCTCAGAGAGATCCTACACACTCTGGAGGAGGAGAGGTGGTGGCCTCCTGAGTGTTGGAATTATTCCCAAATAACTAGCTATTCCCTTGGATCTTTTTAAAGGGACCCAGCAAAAGCCTCTTAGATGCCATAACCTCTAAACTAACATAAATGTCATAAATCACCTGGTTTCAAGGTGACTGACACCTAGGAATAGCTCAACTCTCAGAACTGAGCTCATTTGAAAGGATTCTCCTAGAATATCTATTGAAGAGGAAAAGAGCATCCCTTCAGCAGCATAAACAACTGTGTGCCCACATACTTCAAACAAATCCTACTCACTCTTAGCCTACTGTGAAACAGAAAATTACCAATGCACACTCTCGTGACCCACAGTAATTCAACTGTGGGCCGAGATTAACATGTTATGAAATGTTATGGGAAAGTTTTCTGCAGAACAGTCTTTGCAGTTGGATAGACTTAGGTTCAAATTCCATTTCTGCTGTTTACTAGCTATGTATCTTTGGGCAATTTAAATATTCTCAGAGCATTAGTGTCCTCATTTATAAACATCAAACTCAAAAGCTGCC
The DNA here is from genome assembly GCF_021556685.1 of Rattus norvegicus. Lineage (NCBI taxonomy): Eukaryota > Metazoa > Chordata > Mammalia > Rodentia > Muridae > Rattus > Rattus norvegicus. The sequence continues at coordinate 126,073,130 of NC_141554.1, read as the reverse complement.
TGCATGGAATCATAAAGATTAATGAAAATATGTAAGAAGAACTTGGGTATAGTGAACACCTAGGGGAATGCTATTTCCCCTTTTTCTCGTATTTGGACACATTTAGTACTATAAATAATTATGTACCAATCCTTTGCATTAAATACCTTTTTATTTATTTAAATATTTTATGTACATGAGTTCTTTGTTTGCATGAACTTGTGCACACCAGAAGATGGTATCCAACAGCTGTGAGTTGCCATGTGGGTGCTGGGAATTGAACTCAAGACCTTTGGAAGACTAGTGAGTGCTCTTAACCACTAAGCTACCTCTCCATCCCCTGCATTTAAATATCTTGATGGTAAAAATATTGAGCTGCTGATATGAGTAACAGCTACTACTGCATATTCAAACCAACAGGGAAACTAATGGTTTTAAGATAATATCTGTATAATTAATCTGTATAAAATAGCTTTGCCTGAGTTTTTAAACAAGTATTCCTAGCAGTAAGCCATCAATTACCTTTAAAAACATAAGCTTAGATTATGTTTCTCTTTTGCAGTAAATTAGATACTACTGAAACCTAAAATGCTTTAATTGACATGGTTCTTATTTCTTACACCTTAATCAAGAGGTGCCATGGTTCAGACTGGAGAAAATCCTGCATAAATGAGACCCCTCCCTCTTTGTAAATGCTTTTAAGTGGCTGGTACTTGGGAGAGGATGCTGTGACACCAGGAAAAGCCCACTAAAGCCATGGGCCTCTCCTCAGACCTCATTCAGGAGCAAGAAAGCAGAGTATTTTGTGAATTCCTTCATATATATATATATATATATATATATATAACTTTAACCTTATGAAATACAACATAAGTACAATGTAAGTACCTAAATTTTTAATATATTTTGTCTTGTACTGTTTATAAAACAATAAGGCAATATCTGAAAAAGGCTACTTAGTAGATATGGTGGCTATAGCTATTAGACTAAATGAAGCTATTTTAAATATGTATTCAAGGGGTTGGGGATTTAGCTCAGTGGTAGAGCGCTTGCCTAGTAAGTGCAAGTACCTGGGTTCGGTCCTCAGCTCCGAAAAAAAGAAAAAAATATGTATTCAAATATATTTAAATAAAACCAATTTATTTAAGTTGAATTTTGTCTAAATGCTTATACCAGCAAATTAAAAAAAAAAACCTTTAGGAACTGGGATGTAGCTTAATTAGTGTAGTGCCTGCTTAGTATGCAGGAAGCCCAGAGTTTGTTCCCCAGCACTGCATTAGAACTGGTCCTAGTAGTGCACACCTACAGTCTCAGAACTTAGGATGTGGAAGCCAGAGATTGAGAAATTGAAGGTCACACTTCTTACTACACAGAGTTAAGTCCCACAGTAACTTAAGCCTAAGCTTCTTTGAAGAGGCTTCATTGAAAGGGAAATGGAGGGAAGAAAGGGAAGAACATAATCATGTATTGTGCCCTAATTCTCAGTAGGTTAACTTTAAGAAAGCTGCCCAGGGGGTTGGGGATTTAGCTCAGTGGTAGAGCGCTTGCCTAGGAAGCGCAAGGCCCTGGGTTCGATCCCCAGCTCCGAAAAAAAGAACAACAACAACAAAAAAAAGAAAGCTGCCCAGAAGGTACAGGACAAAATATTCCTCACCCTTACCAATTAAGGTCAGATACACTAAGCGAAGTGAATTTGTGCTTTAAAAATTAAATTTTTTTAAAGATGTATTTATTTATTATACATAAGTACACTGTAGCTGTCTTCAGACACACCAGAAGAAGGCATCAGATCTCATTACAGATGGTTGTGAGCCACCATGTGGCTGCTGGGATTTGAACTCAGGACCTCTGGAAGAGCAGTCAGTGCTCTTTACCACTGAGCCACCTCTCCAGCCCCAAAATTAAATTTTAATAGAATATAATTTCCAAAACATTTTTATTTTTACATTTACTTATTTAGTGTGCACATGGGGTGGTCAAAGACTAGAGTCATTTTCCTTCTTCCATCACGTGGGTCTTGGGGACTGAACTCAGATTGTCAGCCTTGACAGCAAGTGCCCATCTTCCCAAGTCCCTGAAGTACCAATTGATGAGTGAAAACCATTATACATAGATGTTTCACATCACGACCAACTTTAGAATGTCAATATGCAAACAGAAGATTTAAGCCTTAAAGAATAAGTAAGCCCAATTAAACAAACACATTTTTTACAAGTCAGGCTGGGCAAGGTGCCTCTAGGCTCTTATCCTGAATTCTGCAAGCAAGAGGTTTATGAAACCAAGGCTAGCCTAGGCTGTAAAGCAGCCCTAGCACCTCCAGTCCCTAGGGGCTAAGAATGAATCTGAAACAAAGTGTTTGCCTACCATGGGTGAGGCCCTGGTTGAGATTGTAGGTTTGATTCTTAACACCAGGGAAAAGTTTTCTAATTTAAGGACTCAAGGACTATTAACGTACACTGCTCAACAAGCATGCAGTTGCGTCGTAAAATCATCTTACTGGATTGCAAGTTTCCAGGTCTGTGGGCATCAGCTTAAGGCAATCTCAATCTTGGGGAACAAAGAGGAAATACCCACTTTCAAGACAGAAATTGGTAAAAAAAAAAAGGGGGGGGGGCTGCCAGATCTTAACCGTCATAGTAGGTTTCATTTGATGAACAAGGAAACTGAATTTGTTTAAGGCTTATGTTAAAATGGCAGTTTCTCCAAACAACACCTTAATTCCTACCAATATTGCTGAAAAGCAAGTTCTTTGCTTACATGCTTGTATAAGCCAGAAGTTACTAATTACAATACAAGAAATTAATTATAATTATCACTGACAAGCTGTATGATTAAAGATTAATAGGAAAAGGTGCAGCTTTGTATCTTGTAAATCTAGATGTTTCTCCTATGGTAGAATTCCAAGAATACTTGAATGGAGTAAATAATTTATTGTGCGCTATCATTTATTGTCCCCCATTCACTCTGACTGGAATTAAACTATTTGAAAAGCTTGGCATAGTAGTACACACTGGTAATTCAGGTACTCAAGGGGCTAAGGCAGGAGGATCAGGAGTTCAAGGCAGCGTGGACTATACACATAGCAAGACCTTTCTTCAAGTGGGAAAAGAGGAATCCTGAAACTGTTTGGACTGTTTGATGAATTTTTCTTTCTGTTTTTGCCTAAAGAAAAACCAATGTAATACATGTTGATAGTAAGATATGTGCATTGGGTTAGAGACATGGCTTAATGGTTGAAAGCAATTGTTGCTCTTGTAAAGAACCAGAGTTTGTTCTTGGAACCCACATGGTGGCTCACAAAGAGCTTAATTCCAATTGCAGGGAATTTGACCTGACCTGTCTGGGCACCAGGCACATAGGTGGGTACATATCCATGCTGGCAAAACACTCATACATATACGATTTTTAAAAATAAGTCTGCTAAACATCATAAGCCCTTGTACTAGTCTTCCACATAAAAGCAATGCCTATACTTCTATTTTTAATTAACTACTTCTGATGGTTAACACATCTTCTAATCAAGTTTTTTTTTTAATCCATTTGAGGCATTGCGTCTCATTACTACTTGTATTTGCTGCATTTCACACACTAACAAAAACAATCTATGTGACTATAATTGAACATTAGTAGGGAGGCATGCCATTCTAACTAGAATTTTAAGGGAAACAATTTTTTAGTACTTTGTCTTTTATTTCCCCAAGTATTCAAGGATAAAATTTAGTGTTCTTCAATTGTAACTCTAAAGTAGATATGTTAATACCCCCCACCCTGTGACTTTTGTTTCAGAGTTTTATTGTTGGAAATAGCACCTATGTAGTCCAGGCTAGCCTAGAACTCACATTCATCTGGGATTAATAAACTGTTCATAATAAACAGTATCAGAAGAAATTCCTAAGAGTTTCTTCCTTAATCCATTCTATGATAAGGTTAGCTTTATAGATAACGTAGAATAAGCTGGTTTCCAAGCCATAACCTGCCTCCGTCTGCCTTCTGAGTACTGGAATTATAGGCAATTATACAGGCATTTTTCACACAGGTCTCCTTAAGTAGCAGGGCTGGCTTTGAATCACTGGCAGTCCTACTTAGGTCTCCATCTGCTGGGACTTCAGGCATGTACCACTACATTCAATGTCCTAATTCTAATGTTGAATTTGAAATTGACCGTCTTGTTTTGTTCATTCACCTCTGATCTAGTGTCATTGTTGTCCTTTACTAGGAATTCATTGGTTTGAATACAATACTAAACAACTAATGTTTTAGTTGGTAAACCTCACTTTTCTTGCCATAAAGTTTACCAAAAATAGATGGAAAGCATAAAATATAAAAATATGTATCATTCATTTACATGCATCAGTCTTTATAGAGACCTGTATGGTTTCATTCCAAATTGCTATAAGATTATGATATTATTACAAGTAGTTACTTGATCCAATTTTTGATGGGCTAATATGATTGAGCAGATTTAATATATATGCTTTACAGTTTCCACAAAATATTTTAATGGCCTACTCTTAAAGCAACTTTCTGGATGCTCAAGACCTCAGAAGTAATAGATATATTGACATGGGATTTATGTTTTCACTCTTTCTTTCATTACAAATCAGCTTTAGTAGATACTCCTTTAGAAGCTGGAATCATTTTGAGTTTCCTAAAGAACACTGAAAGAGATGTTCTCAGTATTAAGCAACCTAGATAAACAAAATTAAAATGCTTACCACATTTTGTTTACATGATCACTGTGTTTATGTTACCATGACCAACAAAAAGAATGAAATACATCTGCAAATTAGTAAATTGCTATTTTTATTTTCTTCTGAAGCACTATACCTAAGAATAGTGTATCCTCAGTTATAATGAGTAGATGGGCAACTTGTATCTATAGAATTATTATTCCATAAATATCATCTGATCTGTATTTGAGAAATATCAAATCCCTCAATTTGGACATGTTTTTGACTACCCTAATGAGATAAATCCATCTGGTTTTGTTTAAAATTGATAGTGCTTTTCAACAAAAGAGAAAAGAGAAGAATATGAGCCAGGCTTGGTGGTGCAGCCAGCCCGTATTCCTTTCTTGGGAGGCTGAAGTAGGAAGACCATAGGTTCAAGACTGTTGGGTTATATAGTGAGTTCAAGGCTTAGGTAATTTAGTGAGACCTGGTCTTAAAAAGAAACTAGATACAGCCCAGTGTGAGAGCACTTGCTTATTAACACATACAAAGTCTTGGGTTCAACCTCAGCTACCCGGAGTAGGATAGCTACTAACAACTTCAAAACATGAATCTGCTAAAATTGGACTGATTACTCAAGCTTTAAGCCACTGAATGTGGGACAACCATCTAACTTGGAATGGTGAATGTTACAACTCCAAGGCATATGGGTTAAAAATAATTGTTTTCCATCTATTGTGTGTATAGGTCTTTTGTGTGCATGTATTTCTTTGCACCACATATGCCAGCTACCCATGGAGGATCTTCTAGATGCCCTAGAACCACTTACAGACAGTTGTGAGCCACCATGTAGTTTCTGGGAACTTTACTCCAGTCCTCTGCAATAGCACCCTGTGCTCTTAACCACTGAGCTATCTTTCTAGTCCCACATTTGGATTTTTTAAAAACTTCATACTGAATACAATATAAGGGATTCTTTTATAGTTAGTTTATATGTAATCTGTAAATTTTTTTTGCGATGGTCTCACTCTGTAGCCCTGACTAGCCTGGAATTCACTATGTAGATGAGACTGGCCTCAAACTCAGATCTACCTGTCTCTGCTTCCGAAGTGCTAAGAGCCACCATGCCTAACACAAATTTGCAAAATTCTAATGACTAAAATTGTAAAAGTATTATAATTAATACTGACTTTATAAATTGGTCTTGGGGCAACCACCACTGCCTAATTTTGCTTCAAGAAAATTTCTATACCCACTATACTAGAAGGCCTTCAATTACAAGAGCTTTTTGTGTATTTTCTCCTTTATGTCATACTATATAGTATAGATACCTATTGAGATCAAGTGACCTAAGATGAGTAAAAGCCAACTATACATGAGAATAGCTGGAATGTAGACTAACTTTGACACAGATTTAATTTTGAAACTTAAAACTAGTGTCACACTGCTTGAAAGGTAACAGGCTCTCTCTATTACTCTCAGGAATATAGGTAGTTTCCTTCAACCACGCTGCATAATGTGGCTTATCTTTCTAAGACTTTAGCATCTCTCAGCTGGCTTCCATACATAGCCTAATGTTTAAAAGCTGAAAAGGCCCACACAAGTAGAATGGTACCCCTTATTAAAACTGATGAGATGACGCCTCAAACTCAGGAGAGGCAGGCAACATACAGGCCTAGATAAAGATGTTGAATTTTTTTTTTTTTTTTTTTGGTCTTTTTTTCGGAGCTGGGGACCGAACCCAGGGCCTTGTGCTTCCTAGGCAAGCGCTCTACCACTGAGCTAAATCCCCAGCCCCGATGTTGAATATTTTAAAAGTATTCTCTGTCCACTGTTAATAGTGGTTAGGTACAAGGATAAATTATCTTAGACACTAGGAAACATAAAGTTTAACTTCTCCAATCTATGTTCATGTGTGCCATGGTCTTCATTGTTAGCTCCACACAGACAGTCTTCGTCAACTAACATTACTTTAGCAGCAAAAATAAAAGTTTAAAGTTTGGTTTTGGCACAAGTGGGACATATATTTTTTTAATAGACATCAAAATGAATGTTCTATCTCGAAATTAGAGACATGATAATTTGAAATCATAAGTCAGCATAATTGAAGACTTTTACTGAGATAGGATCTCACTTACTATGCAGACTTGACTAGCCTCAAACTCACAGAGCCTCCTGCCTGAGTGCTGGGATAAAAGGAATGCACCACCACACCCAGCAAGACTTTTGTTTTTAAGAAACCTTCTTGAAAAATGATTTCTAAACTTATGAGAATATTTACATTTGTATCTACCAGGAAAAACTATGAACATCAAGCTATATAAAATACAATTGTCACAACAAAAGAAAAACGTTAGCTATACAACTTGAAGAAAGATGTAGGAAATAAAATACCAGAACATCTCAGGGGCTGGAGAGATGGCTCAGCGGTTAAGAGCACTGACTGCTCTTCCAGAGGTCCTGAGTTCAATTCCCAGCAACCACATGGTGGCTCACAACCATCTGTAAAGAGATCTGATTCCCTCTTCTGGTGTGTCTGAAGACAGCTACAGTGTGCTTATATATAATAAATGAATAAATAAATCTTTTTAAAAAATATCAGCACATCTCTATGGTCTAGAGAAGACAAGATTTTGGCAGTGATAAGCATTCTGGAAGAAGCAGGACAAATTCTCCAAGCCTTACTCCAGCCTAGATGAAATATTATCCCAAGTTATCAACCATTCTTTAGTCTTTATATTTACCAAGAAACTTCTTGTTTATTAATCATTTACTCTATGTAGGCCAATTATACAAATTAATATATTTATATTATAATTGGGAAATCTCTTAAATCTTACAAAGGTCCACCAGTCCTCACTGATGGTTTGCCAATCTGAGGATCAAATCTTCTATATGTATTCACCTATATTATGTCCTGGGAGGTCCGGCTGGAACAACCAGCTGAATGATCTCTCTCTCTCTCTCTCTCTCTCTCTCTCTCTCTCTCTCTCTCTCTCCACTCTCCCCATGTCGAACTGTAACACAAGTCACCACAATCTTATAAATGTCTGTATCAATCTGAAAAATAAAATCACATGTCAAGATTGGTAAACAACCAAGAGAGATGGCTGAGACACTAGCACAGCAAGGTAACTGGGAAGAAAGGTTAACTCCAAAAAAGATTACTATTCTTTCTAAAGATGGCCTGTGGCCCTAATGATAGGTGGCATGCATTTTGAAAGGAATATAATAGAACCCAAATCTGAAAGTTTAAATATTTTATGGTATGATTTGACTTAAGAAGGTACTTAATGAACCTTAATCTGATGAAACCTGTTTTTACAGGATTATATAGTGTATACTGCTGTATACAAAGGGCAGTGATATAATGAAAAAAATAGAATGTATCAACTTCATAAGACAAAGCTACATTTCTTAAATGATTTAAAAGATAAAGGAAATGAATTTATAAATTAAGATAGAAATATCAACCAAGTACCATATAAGGATCTTATCTGATCCCTAACTCAAGAAAACTAACAGTTTATAAAACTTGAAAAGAGATAACTGAAGGAATCTGACAAGTTTACATAGTTGATCATATTAGAAAATAACTTTTTAAGCATTTTCAGGGTATTGTAACTATTTTAAAGACTATTTCTCTTCTTAAATATACACCTTACAGTAGGTAAAGGTAAAATAGTAGGCTAACCTTTGCTTCACAGTAACTGGGGAATAGGGATGAAAGCTGAGGCATAGGCTGCTAGAACGAAGCACGGTGATGAAGGAAGGACAGTCTATTATACTATACCCAGATTTTACACTACGTTTGGAACATTCCATAGTGAAATTTAAAACAATAACAAACAGATTCACACATACACATAGAGGGAACATTTCTCGGTGTTCTCAATAATGGAAAAAATTCTAAATCTAGCTTTTGGCCCCATAAATAGACAAACAATCTATCTAGCAGTCCACCACAGAGTAGCAAACACGTTTACCAAGCCATCTTCTATCATTGGCCTAAATAGGACATGGGGTTTTCTGTTGAGTTATTTACCAGATACCTTTTAATGTCCAAGTTTGCTACCCAATTGCTTTGTGTTTAAGAAAAGTTAAAATAGGAGCTGGAAAGATGGCTCAGTGGTTAAGAGCACTGACTGCTCTTCCAGAGGTCCTGAGTTCAATTCCCAGCAACAGACAGCTACAGTGTACTCATATATATAAAATCAATAAATCTTAAAAAAAGAAAGAAAAGTTAAAATAATTTCTGAAACTAACAGAATTTTAGCATTCACAGAATTTTTATTCAGCATAACCATAGAGGCATTGTCTTCATGCTGTCATACAGACACAGAGACAGATACAGCACAGTATCTATAGTTAGCCCAAGCACATTCCTTTGGAAGCTCATTTATATGTCTTCATATGCCACAGCCCATCATTTAGATAATGGATATTTTCAATGCCAATTCCTTTGTTGACTTTCTCACTGTAGAAAGAAAAAAGAGAAACATGCTTTATGAATTTTATATTTATGCATTCATGATAAACACAATCTGAAGTATCTTAATATTTCATAATCATTGAGCAACATGTAAAAAATTTATTGTCATTATATTATATTATTTCCTACATTACAGACTCTGTGGCAGTTTGTGGGGTTTGGATGTTTGCTTGGTCTGATACCTCTTTTAGTTGGCTATTCGTTTTTTGTGGCGCTACAGAATCAAACCCAGGGCTTTAAACATGCTATACAAGCACTAAGCCACATAAACCACCTCTGAAATTCATATCAACAGTGATTCTAAAGCTGGGTATAAAGCACACATCTGTAATCCCAACACTGGTGGCAGATTAGGAATTCAAGGTTAACCTGGGCTACAAGAAACCTTATCTCAAAACCCCAAAAATTAGTCAGGTGGTGATAGCAAATTCATTCTCATTCTCATTCTCTCTCTCTCTCCCTCACCCCCTCCCTCTTGTAAATTCTCTTAATCCCAGCACTTGGGAAGCAGAAGCAGTCGGATCTCTTTGAGTTCAGGACCAGCCTGCTCTACTGAGCTAGCTCCATGACAGCCAAGGCTACACAAAGAAACCTGTCTTGAAAAACCAAAACAAACCAAATTAAATTAAAATACTAATACCAACAGACTAGGCAAATATCAACATAGTAAACCTTGAAACAAAATAAAATTTACATCATATATATTGGAAACATGCCATATTTCTTCCATCACCAGATCAGAATGTAAAATAGTACATAGTCCTGAACTATAGCATGATTTGTTTTTGAGGCAGTTTCATTTTGTGGTCTCAAATAGCCTCAAATCCTCAATCTCTCTGCTTCCACCTCCCAAGTGCTAAGATTCTAGTCATGTGCAACTATACCAGCTATATGTGTGTTTTAAAAACTAGCAGTAAAACACGCACCCTTCTGTTACCAACTTAAATCTAGATACTTGAGAAAATCCTAAAGTACCACATACATAGGTATGAAATACTGTTTTGGCATGTTTCCTTTCAAAATGCTTAAGAGTGTAACCCTGAAGACAAAGGGCTTCCTAAAGTGTTAGGAAAAAATAAGAAATGATCTACTTGGCTTAGGTATTTGTAAGATGTGGTATGAATAACATCAAACTTCACCTGAAACAGATGCTTCTTGAACTACCACTTATATGTCAGTTAAAGGAGCCTAGAGTGAAACTTACATATCTTCTGCAGACATCTTCATGACGCCCACACATAAAGCATGTTGTTTTCCTTCTGCCATGATTGCCTGAAAACAAGCTAAGAAAACTATTTCTCAATTTGGGGAAGGGAAATGTGAGAAACAATGATCCTTTTGCCATTTGAACCAATCTTTTGTCCTCTCCTAGGCCACTGACTCCTTAGGAGCAGGAACCTGCGAGTCTGTGGGTGCAATGTAAATATCCAATAAGTCATAAATGAATTAGTCCCTTTAGTTTCAAGCCAAGTATCAGTCCTGTACCTCTGTATGTACCAAACCAGGAATCAGGCAAAAAGGAGATAAAACTTACTGTGGACAAACAGTACAATCTGTGAAATATATAGCAATTGTTTTAGTACTTTTCACCACCAAATAGCAGCTTTATAGTAAATAACACATAAGATAATTATATTCCCAGCTGGGCAAAGTACAAGCTGATAAATCGCCACACTCAAAAAGTTGGAGAAGAAAAACCATAAATTTCAGGAAAGCCTGGGTTACATAGCTAGTTTAAGGCCAGCTCTATGTTATATAGCAAGACATTGTCTGAAAAAAAAATACATTTCCATTCTGTTTTGAAGAACCCATCATAACAGTTTCAACCTTTATATAATTAAAACAATGAATATCATTTAAAGTTTCTATGTTTCATGCTGTAATTTTTGTTTTTAAGTTCAAATATATACACAATCTCTCTATAACTTTTAATAATTCCTCTAAATCTGTTATTTCAAATGAGTAAAACTATCTTCAAAGGGGCGTAAGGGATGATGGTAAAATTTACTACTAGGAAGATTTTCAAGTGAAGGAAAACAACAGAATTAAAAACATACCACTGTTTAAATCTATAAACATAAAAGATAGACTTGTCCTCACAGAGTACTTTTTTTCTGTTGGCTTTCTAGTGGTCCATTCAATGTAGCAAAAATAATTTGAGCACCTAGTATGTAATTAGCATCTATGTCAATAAGTGTGTCTAACATACACAACTTATTCTATCCTTAAGCTATAAATACCACAAAAGGAGACGTTTTAAGCACAAGGCACAGAATATACCTTTTCTTTTTTGGTAGTGCCACACTATGTACCATTCACAAAGATCCTCTTGAGTGCTAGGACTAAAAGCATGTATCTACCATTACACCCTGATATGTTCCTTGTTGACTACATAACTCAGGCTGGCCTCAAACTAACAGCAGTCTTCCTATCTCAGCCTTTCAAGTGCTGGGATTACAGACGTAAACCACCACATCCAGTTAAGACATACCTTTAAACACATTCCAAAATACTAGTTTTTTTTAACCTCATAGTGATTTCCTTGTTCTCACCAACTACTATTCCCTTTCTCAACTTGAGACTAATGACAAAGCAGAAGATGGACTCCTGTCGGAATTGACAAAAACCTATTTAATAGATAATATAGTTCAATGAAATATGCAAAACAGAAATGATACAGAATCACTTAGTCCTATCCATGGTGTAAATATACCCTTTAAACTGTATGGAGCAGAGGTTTAGCGGTAGACCTCTGTAGTAGCAGTACCTGGGAGGCTGGGTCAGGTATGGAAACTCAAAATTAGTCTGGATTGTGAAAGGAGGTGGGGGTGGGGGGACAGACCTGATGGCTTACACTTGTAATCCAGCAGTTAGGAAGTAGAGGCAAGAAGACTGAATGGGTTCCAGGCCAGCCTGGGATACATGAGACTGTGTTTCAAAAACAAACAAGAGAAAACAAAGTAGGAGTGGTTTCCTCCCTAGCAATCCCTAAACAAAACAGATAATAGGAATGGTGATCATGGCTTAAAAGACCAGCATATAAGGGTTTGGGGATTTAGCTCAGTGGTAGAGCGCTTGCCTAGGAAGCGCAAGGCCCCGGGTTCGGTCCCCAGCTCCGAAAAAAAAGAACCAAAAAAAAAAAAAAAAAAAAAAAAAAAAGACCAGCATAGCCAAATGTTATGGTGCACACCTTTACTTCCAGTGCTTAGGAGGCAGAAGCAAGATCTCTAAGTTTGAGGCCAGCCTGGTCTACATAGCAATTTCTATGCCAGCCAGGGATATATAGTGAAACACTATCTCAAAGGAATAAAAAAATCCAACGTAACAAGTTGTGCTATACATGAAGACTATTTTGATTTGAATCTGTCTCGGTTTGCACTAGTTTGTTTTTGAAATAAAGTCTCATGTACTAGCCTTGAACTTATGGCACTTGTCCTATGTCAGCTTCCCAGGTAGGGGGAATACAGGTGTACACCACTACTTATATCTCCTTGTGCCTTTCTTTGAAATAGTCTGTTTTTCACTCCTATAGTTATTTTTATATGGTTTCACTTGCTCCTTATTGTTAGAATCTACGTTACAGTGTGTGTAAATGCATTTATTTGACCTATTACATTCATTATTAATATCTGCTGCTTTTTTTTCTACTGAGACTTGAAATCATGCAAACTAAGATAGTCAAGTTTAGTCAAGCTGGGGGCCATATTTGAGAACTGATACAAGCATATCACCAGTAATTCAAGCCTCCATCTTAAAAAATGTTTATTCAAATATTTTTAAGTTGGATATATTAAAAATCTCAAAATATTTTCTAAATATGCATGTGTGCATGTATGCATGCATGTGTGTTTAAGTGTGTTTAGGAATCAGGAGTGGCAGTGCTCACCTGGAATCCCAATACTTGGAAAGTTGAACTAGGAGAATCACCGTAAGTTCAAAACTAACTTGTACAGCATATCAAAGCTATCTTCAAAAATAAAAATAAATACGCATTTCTCAAGTCCAAACCACCACCAAAAAGTGAATTTTTAGACAGAATATAATAATGCATGCTGCCCAGCACTAGGAGATTGAAACAGGAAGATTCACAGCCACCCTGGGCTACCTAGTGAGTTCTAGACTAATCCAGGCTACACAGCACAAGATACACCTCCACCCATCTCTCTCTTTCTCTCTCAAGCAAACACAATTAAAAACTCCTTTTTTGAAAGAGAGAGAGTTTCTCTGTGTAGCCCTGGCTGTCCTAGAACTCTCTGAGATCCACCTGCCTCTGCCTCCTGAGTGCTGAAATGAAAGGCTGAGCCACCATCACCCAGGTAGTAAAAGTGAAGTTTAAGGTAATGCTGAGGACTTCTGGCATTTCTCCTAATGCGGAGTGGCTTGAGCTGTGAGCATCCATACCTGCTGCCTCAGTTCAGTTCCCTCTTGAACGCTTTTACACCACTGAATCTGGACAATCAAACTAAACATTAAAGCGACAAGTCATGCGCAAACAAGGGTCCACACATCGCTTATAACCTATTCAGAATCAAGTTTCAGACGCTTCCTGAGTCTGATAATAGCATGTAAGCGGGCTGCAATGACATGGGAACTCCTTCATAACTTTTCAATTAGCTTCTGTAATTAACCCAGGTAAAATGAAACATAATTTATCATTAAGAAATTAAAAGGGAAGGCAAGATGGTTCAGAAGGTATAAGTGCTTTGAGACACAGGCCTGATGACCTAAATTCTATCCTAAGAATAGGATAAGTAGATAGAGAGAATTGACTCCTTTTTAGGTGCACATGTGTAAACACACACACACACACACACACACACACACACACACACACAAATATTAATTTTTAAAGAAATAAAAAAGAAATTAGGCATGATGATAATATATGCCAGTAATCCAATGAACCAAGAGTCAGGAGTTCAAGACCAGTGTTGGCTATATCATAAATTCAAAGCCAGTTTAAGATATATTAAGACTGTTGAAGAAGGAAGGAAGAAAGGAAGGCAGCAGGCAGGCAGGCAGGCAGGCAAGAAAGGAACTGGGAATAATAGTACACACCTATAATCCCAGAACTCAAAAAGCAGAGGCAGGATTATAGAGAAGACAAAGATAGCCTGTGCTATACAGTAAAATCTAAACCAGCCAGGCATATAATATAAATATATATATATATATATATATATATATATATATATAAGAGAGAGAGAGAGAGAGAGAGAGAGAGAGTGAGAGAGATTAAAAAAGAAGAAAGAAAAGATAGATAGGTATTATGGCACATACCTTTAAACACAGGACTCAGGAGGCAGAGGTAGCAGACTTTCATGAGTTTGAGGCCAGCCAAGGCTAGTGAGACTGTCTCAAAAAAAAAAAAATACCAAAGCAACAACAACAAAACCAGAATATAACCGGGACTTGGAAGAAGTGAATAAGATTACAATAGATTGTATATATGTATGTTAAAAATTATAAAAGAACCTTATTTGCTAAAAAAGATTGTAAAAGGGAGCCAAGGGTGGGCAGTGATGGCATATACCTTTAATCCCAGCACTCAGGAGGCAGAAGCAGGTAGATCTCTGAGTTCGAGGCCAGCCTGGTCTACAGAGTGAGTTCTAGGACAGCCAGGACGAAACAGAGAAACCCTGTCTCAAAAAAACAAAAAACAATCAAACAAAAAAGGGAGCCAGGCATGGCGGTGCTTGCCTGTAATGACAGAGCTTGGAAGGTTACTTATAGAGCACCCTGACTACCCTGGGTTAAATGAGACACTTTCTCAAAACAAAAAAGAAGACAGAAAAAGAATGCTTGTTTCCAAGTTTGTTTCACATCTTTTCATGGCCAAGAAAGAGTATGTCTCCTTTAGTTCAGCATGGTGATACATACCTATAATCCCAACATTCAGGAGGCAGAGGTAGGAGAATTGCCATTGACCTGAGACCAATTTGGGATAAGTAGTAAGTTTTAAACCAGCCTGGACCACATATTGAGTTTGAGGCCATCCAAGTCTACATAATAAGACAAATAATAAATAAAGTAGAAAAAAAGGAAAAAAAAGTTGGCTTATTTGAGTTTATCTCTCATTTCTCTTTGGCCAAAATTAAAAAGTTCCCTTCAACAGGGTGAGGTAGCAGATGACTGGTCCCAGCAGTTGGGAGACTAAGGCATCAGAATCACAAGTTCAAGACTAACCTTGACTTGGCTCTGAAGAAATAATAATATAAATTAAAAACAAATGTAATAGTCTCTTGGATGATAGGTTTTTCAATAATGACAAGAATACAATGATCAGTTTTCAGTAGTTAAACCCTGGGAAGGATACAACAATAGTATCTACTGCAGCAGGATAAAGCTTAGCTCCAGGAGACGTTAAGCCGGGACACATGATATTTGCTCCACTGAGTACAAATTTGATGGCTCCTTTATCAACCTGCTGATGTGGCAAGATAAAAGGATCTACAAGAGAAGAAATAAATTATACAAATTAATATGACTGAAGACTCAAGATAAAGGCAAAGAACATAAAGAAGTATTTTCCAAAATTACAGTACTCTGATGGTTGCAAAATAAAAGCCAAACCACTCTTCTTTACTGACAAAGTTGATAAATATTTTCAAGAAAAGAGTGTAGCAATAAGCATCCTCATAGACTGCTACAAGGCTTGTAAATGGGTATGAGCCTCCTTCAGGACATCTTAGCAGCATACATTGAAAGCCTTGAAAGAAGATCCACTCTTTGACCTAGTAACTCTACTTCTATGAGGCTGTCCTTAAGAAAATGGATGGATATGCAGGATATTGGATAGAAAGGTATTCGTTTCAGCACTAATATATAAAACAGAAATAAAGTGAGATAGATCACAATGTCCAACAAATGAGATAAGATATAAACAACTTAAGGTATGCCAATAAGAGTAATGTAACTATAATAAACCATGCTTTTAGAGAATAGTTAATGCCTAGAAAATGTTCATAATATAACATTTGAATGAAAAAGGCAGAAATAAAATACTCTCAAAAGATCAATGGTCGTTAGGAAAAAAGGGGGAGAAGGTGACCAGGTAAACCAACAGGTATATTTAAAGGAGTAAATTTATTCTGTATGACATTGAATGGCAGACACTTGACATTTTGGGTCTGGTAACACCTATAGAATTATATAACAAGAACCTTTATGACAAATAATGTTATAGTGGTTCACAAACTGTAAATACGTATTAACTTATCAATGCAAAATCTTAATAGAGGAAAAACTGAGTGGCAGAGAGCCCAATTTTAAAAGAACAAAAAAGGTTGTGCTTAGCAGTACAGTGATATATACCTAGCATGCATGGGATCCTGAATTCAATCTCCAGCACAAAATAAAACGAAGTAGAAAACATTCTATATAACAGGAAATGAAATGGGAAAGAGGGCTGGAGAGATGGCTTAGTGGTTAAGAGTACTGACTGCTCTTCCAGAGGTCCTAGGTTCAATTCCCAGCAACCACATGGTGGCTCACAACCATCTATAATGGGATCTGATGCTCTCTTCTGGTGTGTCTGAAGACAGATACAGTGTACTTATTATATATAATAAATGAATAAATCTTTTTAAAAACGGAATCTCTAGAGGCTTTCACAAATGACTAGAGGAGTTTGTTGGTTTTTTTTTTTTTTCTGAGAATTATTTAGGTATGTATTTTACCAGTGTTTTGTCTGAATGCATGCTCACCAGGAGAGGGAATTGGATCCCATGGGACTACAGAGAAACAGTTGTGAGCCACCATATAGATGCTGGGAATTGAACTCTGGAAGAGCAACCAGTGCTCTTTAATTGATAAACCATCAATCCGGCCCCTAGAGAAGGAGTTTTTAAGCTTTTCAAGATCCCTAAAAGTAATGACAATGGCTATGGTATAGTAGCACCACTTTATAATCCCAGCACCTGGGAGGTGGAAGCAGGATAATTAGAAATAGAAAACCAGCCTTGGCTACCTAGTGTCTGTCTCAAGGAACAATAACAAACAAAAAAAAAAACCAACAAAACAAAAAATTATTCCCATTCCATCAGAATTTAATCTCTTTTCTATATATTTAAAGATTTATTTATTTATTATGGATATTGCATTCCTCCTGCATGTACCCCTGAAGGCCAGAAGAAGGCATCAGATCTCATTATAGATAGTTGTGAGCCACCATGTGGTTGCTAGGAATTGAACTCAGGACCGCTGGAAGAGCAGTCAGTACTTTTAACCTCTGAGCCATCTCTCCAGCCCCCAGGATTTAATTTCTATCAGGTTTTGATCTGGAAAAAAAAAAACAATGCTTAATTGAATACTTATACTTAGTTTTATAAATATTAAAATATCTCACCTGCTTAAACAATTTTGCTACTCCTGACCTCTATAACAGTAGGCAATTAAAAATTTATCTCCTTGTGATTGAATGACTTTCGTTTTTTTTACAAAGAGATAATTCATTCAGTCACCAGTACTCATCATCAATAGAACCTGTAAGTCACTACTTTTCTTTCTACCTCTTGGCAACAATAACAAACTGAAAAGGAAATATTTGTTTCCATTTGAAAAGTTCTTTCAGGGTTGGGGATTTAGCTCAGTGGTAGAGCGCTTGCAAGGCCCTGGGTTCGGTCCCCAGCTCCGGAAAAAAAAAAAAGAAGAAGAAAAGAAGAAAAGTTCTTTCTCACTGGAATTAGATCTTCCTTCAACTTTTTGTAATATACTTAAACTAACAATCTGTAAATGTATATATAAAATAAACAATATATTTAGTTTCAAGACATCTGTCCGTGTACTCATTAGTAATAAATAGGATTTCCATATTTACCCAATGCAGAGATAATTACAGAACTCTAATAACAACCTTAAATGAAAATGGTCAAAGCCCTTTTTAGCTTATGTATATGTTTACAATTACATACTGGTCTATTCTTCCAACTGCAATAAGGACAGGAGTGTATGTCTGTCTTTGCTTACAATTGTAACACATCTTAGTAAGTAGCCCAGTGCCCACCACATAGAAAGTTCACTAAATAATTATTGAATTAATATATTTCTGGGGTCTTTATTTGTTTGGGGAAAATGCATCACTCTGTAACCCAGACTGGCCTCAAAATTGTATCTATCTCTTGTCTCAGCTTCCTAAGCTCTGTGATTTATATCTCCAGGCTTTTATTGAATGGATGAACTAATGAATGCTTCTTTGTGTGTGTGTGTGGTGGGCTTTCTCTAATGCATAAGAGAATTTGCATTTTTTAAGACTTATCACATGATGGGGAGCCACTTTACCTTTATATTCCTGATTACTTGGCACTAATAATAAATAAAGCATCAGAAGTCACTTTCTATTCCTATAGTTTTCAACTCCTTTTGTATATTTTTATATTCCAAAATGTGTATTTCTACCAAGACTTACATTTATGAAGTAATCTTAAGGTTGGATAAAAAGGCCCTTCTCTTTGTCTAAAAAACAGTAACTCTCCATTTACTGTAAGGATTTCTATGTGTTCATGGCTGTAAGAAAATGTCACAGAGAACCAAGTTAGATACTTTCTTTCAAAAATGAATATAAGTCAAACATCCTATAAAAATTATAACATGAAATATATACATACAAAGATATATTATTTTCCAGTAAATATTCTGACCAAAAAATACTTGTCCAATACGGAAAAAAGGGAGGAAATATGACCTGCTACAGCCAATTTCATTCTACATTTTATTATTGTAATTCCACTGTCAAGTATAAAAATAAATCTCAAGAGCAAACTGAAATGAATCCATTTATAAATAAAAACAAATCTTTGATAAAATAGTACACAAAGCAACATTTTCATATATGTAGATAAGATTTAAAAATAGAAATACAACTTTTAGAGTTAATTTTGTCTATTCTCATCATTGGTCTATCGATAATAATTTCATTTAGAATGAAAACAATCTAACCTTTGATATTCAGCTACTCTAATCTTTACATGGAGAAAAACAAGGACTTACCATCGGACAATTTTCACAGGATCTTTCTTAGGCATGATTTGATTAAGCCATGGTTCAATACCTGGAAATTGCTCTAGCAATTGATTTTTAATACCCTTAATAACCGAGGTTTTCAACTGGATGCAGTTGGACACATTTTCTTTTTCATCAAATCTGGCAAATGATTTTTTTCGAGAAAAAAAAAAGGGCATTGCTAAGCAGAAGAATCAGAAAATCTAAAAGTAAGGTTCTAATTAATCATCTATTCCCAAGCAAGTACTCATGCTTAAAATAATTATGAAATAAATTGTTTTTAAAATACCAATTTCCATTTGTCTTATCAATACAAAACCAACGTTTTAAAGAGAATAAACTGTCATACATACTGCAATTAATGGGGGTAGAGCAACTGTTATACTAAAATCTATTATCAGTTAATGAAAATGCCTTTTACTGAAAATTTCTGCTCAAAGAAAAAAATACTTATTCCCATCCATAATAAAAATCTATTTTTTTAAATCTAAAAGAAACCTCACACATTAAAATACAAAAGACCAACCGAAGCATAACAAAAGAATGAGCCCCAGCAGGCTATGTAGTCTGTTAATTTTTTAAAAAAGAAATAGTGGGATAATTTTAAAATCCCTATCCAGATTTGCTCAAATTTTCATGCACAAAACCCACCTTCCTTTGCCCATGTTTCCCCTTTTTCTTTTTGCGTCTATCAAATCTGGAAGATAAACCCACTGAATAGGTTTCCAAGGAATTTGGTCTTCCTTACACTGACTAGCACACAGGGCTACCACGTTGTTCTCAAGACAAGGTTAATCTAGCAGCTAAGCAATAGGCTTGACAGACCAGCCGCTTGCTTCCTGTCACCCAGACTCCTTCGCTGCCATGACCCAGGAAGTCAAGCCTTCCCTTTTTCAGTTCATAACTAATAAACATATGGCAGAGAGTGCAGGGCTCTCCTCTCAACTAAGGATGTGCCCCTAAATCACAGTGCAAGGATGTGATTGGTAGAAACCTAGGAATGGAGATAGCACTGGCGGAGGGGGCAGAACAGGGCTAAGGAGAAAGGAAATGGGAGCGGGAGAGCCAAACCCGATTGAGGATTAAGGATGGAAAGCTTAAAGAAGTGTTCCAAGTCCGGAGTGAGAGCATAGTACTATATTTACAAAACCTTAGAAGTCAGGATGGCAGGGGCGGGGGAGAGAGAAAGAGGACCTTTGCTCTCTCCCTCTTCCCCACCCCCACCCCCACCGCCTTTGTGAGCAGCCGATGGAGGCCACTGCGTGTCCTTACTTCTTGAACATGATCCAAGGTGAAAGGGGCGACGATAGGGAAGGGCCCGGAATGGGAAGGAAATTGAATTAGGAAGGGTCCGGCACAAGGAAGGCCGGCACTGACAGTCTGAGCTGCTGTCGTTAATCCGGAAGGCGAAAACACTATCCGCTTTACGGCCCTATGCGAAATCTGACTACTTCCGCTCCTCTCGCCTCCACGTTGACGCTTTTGTCCGCTCCTTTTCAGTAACAGCTTATTCTCCATTGGGGGTAGCCGAAAGGGCGGGACTTCAGAAGGAAGAAGTGATCAAACAATTCTTTCTGGTGGCTGGAAGAGAAGAATGGAGGAGGGAGGAAATCAATCAAAGCAGAAATTGTGGCAATCAGTTACCGGTTCCTCAAAGGGTCAAGATTCTTTGGTCTTTGTTGTTACCTACAACTAAGCTAAATAGTTTGTAAGGATAATAGGTTTTCCTTCCTATCTGAAGCAACCGAGTGAATTGAGGCTTATCAAGCAGCTTGAACTTAGGCGAGGCTCATAGCTTCTTGTTAAAATAATGTTAAAGTTGTCAGGTTCAGCAAATAACAAGATATATAATTAAATTTGAATTTCAATTAAAGTGAACACCTTTTCATGCAAGTATACTTCATCTACATTTTGAGCTTGCTTATGCTAAGAACTTGTTTTTCTGAGTTGAACTGAACAACCTATTTGTTTAATCTGGTAGCCATAATCATTGGACAGTGAAGTGCTCTCTTAGAATTATCAAATAAGTCATCAGGTTGCTGTCCCCTGCTTCACTCTGATAGTTAAAAGCTGAACTATAAATCAAGAGTGTAATGGCATGTTGGCACAAGCCTTTAATACCAAGACAGCTAGAACTACATAGAGATCCTGTTTTGAAAAAGAAACAAAACAAATAAAATTAATTTTTTGAACACAAACAAAAGTGTAATTTCCTCATGTCCTAATCACAGCACTTGAAGGGTTGGAGAACGCTCGAGACCCTATATCAAAAAGAAAACAAACCAAAAAAGCAAAATAAGGTAATTTCCTTACAGAATAAAAAGACCACTGGTCCAGTAATAGTAGTCACAATTCTTTTTTTTAAAAAATATTTATTTACTATGTATACATCATACAGTTTTCTGCCTGCATGTATGCCTGTAGGCCAGAAGAGGGCATTGGATCTCAATAAGGATGGTTGTGAGCCATCATATGGCCTCTGGGAATTGAACTCAGGTCCTCTGGAAGAGTAGACAGTGCTTTTAACCTCTGAGCCATCTCTCCATCCCCACAATTCTTTTAGATGAAAACATAAAGGAATACATTTTAGTTTGGTTGAGTGGGAGGGGTTGTTTGTATTGTTTTCCTTTGAGACAGTTTCACTAAATAGTATAGCTGGCCTGGAACTCTTTATGTTGATCAGGCTGGCCTCTAATTCAAATACCCACCTGCTTCTGCCTTGCTAGTATTGGGATTAAAGATGTGTACCACCACATTCAGCTTTGGATACCTTTTTTTTAAAAAAAAGATTTATTTGTTTTATGTATATGAGTACACTGCTGTTGTCTTCAGACACACCAGAAGAGGGCATCCGATCCCATTACAGATCCACATGTAAGCCACCATGTGGTTGCTGGGAATTGAACTCAGGACCTCTGGAAATGCAGTCAGTGCTCTTAACTGCTGAGCCATCTCTCCAGCCCTGGATACTTTTTAAAACATATTTTAGGAAACAAAATTATGCTTCTTGAGGGTTTTTTTTTAAATCAGAAAGGTAAAAAAAGAAAATATGGCAGTGAGGGAGATTAAAGCATTACTCAATATGTGAGACACAGAAACACTGGATCTATAAGACAAATACCACAGGCTCTTTAGGGGCAAATATTCTAGTCCTCAATGGGGAGATGAACCTTTAAAATATTCCAAACAAAAGTACTATGCTTTTATATTATTCAATTGTTTGTAAATAATTGGTGGTTACCATTGCCTACCTTGTCTCGATTCTATGGTATCAATAATCAACAATATTTTCAAATCAAATCTGCATGAACAGTTATATTTTATAAATTAACAATTTGGTATCCCAGTTTACACTTCAGTCTTTTGTGAACATTTTTAACATGTATCTGCATTACTAACATCAATCAACACTGAAGCATTTGAAATATTGAGTTTATAAACTTGCAAAACTGAAGCTAAACCAGCCATGGTAGCCCTGAGGTATAACCCTAGCAGTAGCAAAGCATGGAGGTCAAGGCAAGAAAGGGTAGAGTTCAATGGCAACTTGGCTACAAAATGAAACTGACTCAGGAAAAAAGTCGATGAGTTTCTTGCCAAGTATTATTCCTCTCCTAACAATTCTCACAGTGCTCTAAGAGCCTACCATTTAATAACAAGTACATTATAAACAATCATTGCTAAGTAGTTTGATGTTAGTGAAAATAGATAATTCGCTAGAAGTTATACAGATGCTCTTTAATTTAAGATGGGATTACCAAGCCATAAACCCATTCTATAAACTGAAACTATCAATAAGTTGAAAGCATGTTTAATACACCTACCCTAAAAAGCAGCATAACTTAGCAATGCAGAACACTATTGAGAGAGAATTAGTTGTTTCCATTCACCATCACTGACTGATAGAAAGACATAGGCTTTACTGTCACTCCCCAGTCCAGCAAAACAATACACTACATGTCACTAAACCAGGAAAAGATCAAAATTCATTGTTTCTACTGAATGCCTATTATTTTTGCATCCACCATCCAACCATCAGGGTAGTCTGTATCTGGCAACATTGTATATAGTAAATATATGTTCTAGAATCAAATCAGAGTTAATTTACTGGGCAAAGAAATTAGTAATAAATTATCCAGATGTGGTGACATATACCTTTAATTCTAGCACTTGGGAGAGAGGCAGGCAGATAGATACCTGAGTTTGAGGCCAGCCTGGTCTACAAAGCAAGTTCCAAGACAGCCAGGGCTATGTAGACAAAACCCTGTTTTGAACTTTTTGTTTGAAAAATCTATTAATGGATCTGGAGAGATGTTTCCCCAGTTAAGATGACTGGCTGCTTTTCCAAAGGACCTGGGTTTGATTCACAGAACCCACATAGCAGCTCACAATCATATATAACTCCAGTCCTGGGAGCTCCAATCCCCTATTCTGGCCTCCATGAGTACCAGGTATGCATCAAGGCAAAATACCCATACATTTAACATATATATATGTACAATTATATAAAATAATACATGATTTGATATTAAATATATAAAATAATAATTTAAACTATTACATATACTTATTTAAAAGTATTATACCAAAAATTCCTATTACTAAAAATAGTAACTTTTAAAAAAAATAAAAACTTTTCTCTCCTTATGAAGTCAATCTCTTGCTGGAGCTGATAACATGTATTGCCAATGCCCAATTGATGGATTTTTGCTTTGTTTTGAATTTGTACTTTTGGAACTTTATGTATGTGACTGGTGCTGGGACTGGGAATGGAATCCAAGTCATTGTGCATGCTAGGAAAAGCACTCTACATGGAGCTACGTTCTCATTCCTCTTTTCCTAGGTTGTTTTTTTTTTTTTAATTTTGAGATAGAGTCTCACTAAATTGCCCAGGCTAGCCTTGAACTTTCAGTCAACTTCCAGAGTATCTGGGTTTATAAGCCTATGGTATTAGACTGAAGTACTAGTTGTTGCTTGATTACTTATAGTTTTTATTTTTTATTGTTCTTTCATGGATTTTGTTGTTGTTGTTGTTGTTGTTGTTGTTG
This sequence comes from Rattus norvegicus, assembly GCF_021556685.1. NCBI lineage: Eukaryota > Metazoa > Chordata > Mammalia > Rodentia > Muridae > Rattus > Rattus norvegicus. The sequence goes on along the minus strand of NC_141554.1, from coordinate 126,048,945 downwards.
TTGGTTTGTTTATTTGTTTGAGGCAGATCCTTACTCCATAGGCCGACCTGAGAATTTATTAAGCTCAGGCTGACCCCAAACATGACAGTCCTTCTGCTCAGTCTTCAAGTAACCAGACATCATCAACCACCACACAATTTAGTGGTATATCACATACCTAGTATGTGTTATGCGCTTCTCCCTCCTCTCTCTCTCTCTCTCTCTCTCTCTCTCTCTCTCTCTCTCTCTCACACACACACACACACACACACACACACACACACACACAGAGTGTATTGTTAATTACCAAATTGGACTTGAAAAATTTGTTGCTTTCTTTGTTCTGCCCTTGCTCCCTCTGTCTGATATAGATAGGGGTTTCTGTGTATTATCACAGAAAATAAAAATAACTCCAGTCCTGGGAGCTCCAATCCCCTATTCTGGCCTCCACGAGCACTAGGTAGGCATGCAGGCAAAGTAAATATAAGACATATATGTATAATTATATAAAATAATACGTAAGTTAATATTAAATATATAGAATGATAATGTTATTACAGTGTTATATACAGTATAATAATTAAATTCTATTTTTCACTGTGGGTGTGTTTGTGCCCAGGAGCACACACACCACAGTACACATGTGGGCAGAGGGCAGCTTATAGCAATGAGATCTCCCCTTCTACCATTGGGACCTTGGAGTCAAATTCATATGGTTAGGCTTATCTTAAGCATCTTTGTTGCACCATCTTGCTGGCCCAGGACTCGTTTTTAAATAAATCATTGTTATTATGACCCAATGCCACAGAAGATATAGTTCCAAGTTATCCTCATCAAAAGCCACCAGGTGGTGGTGGCGGCTCATACTTTTAATCTCAGGACTCTGGAGGCAGAGACAGGCGGCTCACTCTCTGAGTTTGAGGCCAGCCTGGTCTACAGAGGGAGTTCCAGGACAGCCAAGGTTACACAGAGAAACCCTGTCTTGGAAAAATTTAAGTAATGATGACTCATCCCTGTAAGCTCAACACTGGAAAAGTAGAAGGAGGAGTGTCAGAGAGCTAAGGTAAATGAGACTGTCTCAAAAATACAAAAAATAAAAATGAAACAGGAGGGCCCAGGCCAGATTGGGTGGTGTAGGTCTGTAATCTCAAGCACTCAGAAGATGAAGCCTTTCAAGTTCCATATAGTGAAGGGACCTTAACCAAGAATAAAAGTAGGTTTCATTCATTCATGTCATAAGCAATTAAAAAGTATTTTATGCTTTTAACATACATGATCTCTGTCCTACAATTTATTGATAAATATTCCTGCATCTTGTTTTACAAGAATCCAAGTGTCCACATGGGCAGGACATAATTCCAAAGCCAATAATGTATTTTGCTAAAAGCTGTAATAAGCATTAAACATGTCACAGTTTGTGTTTGCCCACTTAGAATTTTCAAAGTGTTTTTTACAAAGTCATCATGATGCTAGACTCTAAAGTGCAACCCAGGGAAGCACTTCCCAAGTGATGAGAACAGCACCCTAACCCTTTATGGAGTCTAGGAAAGAAAAGTTTTATTAGGTGATAGGGCATTGGAGAAGCTGCTTTTACTACAAGGGAGAAGGGAGAATTGGGCAACTGCCAGACCCTTGCTGGGCCTCCTGTCTCTCAAATCTATAGCCTGTGAAGACTCCTCTTAAGCTCATATTTCCTACAAACTGCTTCCCAGCCTTCTAATTTTGAGGCAGCTGCAGCCTGCCTTTCTATCCCCTACTAGATCAAAACAAACCTAAGAATTCCAACATTCCCCCTCTACCCCCGCCCCCCCCCCCCCCCCGCCAGCTCTGAAAAGCTTAAGGGAGAAAGTGCATTAGTATATCTTATCCAGATTTTCCTATGCCAAGCAATGAATGCAATGTAAATGAGATAAAGAATTCCCACCTACAGTCTCAAATACCTGAAAGAGTGCCTATCTATCAGAAGACTATCAGGACTCACCAAACAGCCAGACTGGTGATAAGCTAAACTTGCAGTGCCTCATTCACACCCCTGCTGTCTTCTATCCTTGCCAAACTGAAGGCACCCAGTTTGACTTGTGACTGTAAGCATGCTGCTCCCCTGCCTCTTTTACTTAGAGGATTTCATACAGTGCATTTTGATCATATTCACTCCCAAGTCCTCTCCCCACACTCTTCCCAGATTCATAATTCCCTCCCTTTCCACCCACCCCACCACATTCCAGTCCTCTTTTATTTGTTTTTAATAATTAGTTAACTCTAATTTGTGCTGCCTGTACTCTTGTGGGTGCGGGGCCATCCACTGGAGCATGGTTGATATATCAGACGTCACACCCATAAAGAACACTGGCTCTTTCTCACCCAGAAGCTATTAACTGTTAATAGGCCTCAGGGATGAATCAATTACAGATGCTGTGAGTTCCTGAATTCAGTAGTTCTGTCAGATCCAGGAGACATGGTTTTTTGCTCCAGTCCTCCTCCCCAACTTCTAGTTCTTTTTTTTCCTTTTCTTTCTTTTTTTTTTTTTTCGGAGCTGGGGACCGAACCCAGGGCCTTGCGCCTGCTAGGCAAGCACTCTGCCACTGAGCTAAATCCCCAACCCCCGCAACTTCTAGTTCTTATAATCTTTCTGACCCCTCTTTCATTCTTTCATTGTGTTCACTGAGTCTTCTAGAAAAGAGTCATATATATATATATATATATATATATATATATATATATGTGTGTGTATATATATATATATATATATATATATATATATATATATATATCCCATTTGTAGCTGAGGACGCCACTGATACCCATTCTGTACACAGACCAGTTATGAGTTTCTGTGTTAACCACTGTTCAATACACAAAGAAACATCATGGATGAGATCTAAGAGGTAAAAAAATGAATTTAGGGAGCAGTTTGATACTCTGTCCATTTAGCAGGTTCATTTCTGGGGCTTGTGAGTTTCCAACTGTTGTGTCTTGAGTGATGGGGGTGATTATCTACAGGCACAGGGAAGTTCGACCTATGGAATGAACAAAGAATTGTATGTCCTGGAAAGAAGATTTACTTAGGCAGGAAAGTGAAGGGACAATTGGAGAAGGGCCACTGGAAGAGAGTGACATCTAGAAATCTGAGAAGTGGGAATAGCTTTAATCTCCTAAGGGGAGAGGGTGGGATAACCTTCAAAGCCAGATGCAGCCTGCTTTCTTACAGTACCCAGGACCACCAGCCTTGCGGTGTCCCCACAATGGGGTAGCCTCTCCCACATCAGTCACTAGTCAAGAAAATGCCCCATAGGCTTGCCTATGGTCGGTCAGTCTCAATGAGGTATTTTCTCAGTTGAGAGTCTCTCCTCTCACATGACTGTAGCTTATGTCACATTGACGTAAAACTAGCCAGCACATCAGATAAGGTAAACACCCTCCACGTCTGGCTCTGGGTCTCCGTATCTATTTCCATCTGCTGCAGGAGGAAGCTTCTTTGAGGATGACTGAATAAGGCACTGGTCTGTGAGTATAGCAGAATATCATTAGGAGTCACTTTATCACATCTTTTTCTCCTTTTTAGAGCAGAATTATTTGGTTTTCCCCCAGGTCTCTGGCTATCTAGTCTCAGGTTCTTGGTCACTCAAGTGTCAGGATTGGGTTCCATCTCATGTGCCTTAGGTGAAGTCAGTTATTGCTTGGTTTCTCCCACAAGTTCTGCCATCATTTCTCTAGCATATCTTGCAGTCAGGACAGATTATAGGTCAAAAGTTTTGGGCTGGGTTGCTGTTTACGTTTCTTTTTTGGTAGCCTGCACCAAAGACACTAGAACATAGGAGTGAATGTTCTATGTAGGCACCCCCACCCCGCCCTGACCCCCGCCAGTCAATAATTCAATTGAATGCAACTCAAAGATGGCTCAAGTGGTTAAGAGCCATGGCTACTCCCAGAGGACTTGGGTTCAATTCTCACCACCCATATGGCAGCTCACAACTGTCTGTAACTTCAGTTCCAGGGGACCTGACACCCTCACATAGACTCACATTCAGGTAAACCACCAATGCACATAAAATGAAAATAATTTAAAAAAAGAAGGAAATTTGGTTCAACATGACAGTAGCTGATGTTAATTCAGACTTCAAGAGTCTGACCACGAGTAGTTCATTTTAGGTATTTTTTCAAGACAGGGTTTTTCTGTGTAGTCCTAGCTGTCCTGGAATTCATTCTGTAGACCAGGCTGGCCTTTCTCAAACTTACAGAGATCTGCCTTCCTCTGCCTGTGGAAAGCTGGGATTAAAAGCATGTACCACTACTACCCTGTTATTTTAGGAATATTTAAGCACAGTGATAATTAACTCAATCCCATGTGCACAACAAAGCTTAAAACAAGACTACCTTGAAACTCTTAGTAAAGTACATGTGACATATTTCATAAAGATTGGTTCCACAGATTAACCGAGAAAGCAGGCTCAAGATAAACAAGCACATGATTAGGGTCTGGGGGAGGCTACTGCTTTAGATTGACTGAGACAAACAAACTCGAGATAAAGGCCCTGGGGATCCAATGAGGCCTGGCCACACAGATAGCGAAAAGGTCACCAGGCTTCTGGGAAGAAAACAGGTTTTACAGCTCTCTCTGAAGAGATGACCCTGCGTGCTTAACATTCCTGGTTCCCTAGTGGTCTGTGAGCAAAAGGACCTCCATGCCTCTAGAGGACTAAAGAAGACACTTCAATATGATGCCGTGTTAGTTAAGACATTTTATTTTTCCCTCTTCTTTCTTGTTCTCTCTTCCCCATTACTTCATCGCTCCGTGCTTCCCTTTCTTGTACTTGACTCCCACTTCTAACTTTACTGCCAGAAGCTTCTGTTAGACTGCAAAGGAAATTCCGTATTAGAGCATTTGGCTAGCACACAGAAAGTCCCATGTTCAATGTTCAGTACATTATTTTTAAAGGTACATGCTGATGTATTCCTGTAATGTATTAGCACTTGAGACGTAGAGGCAGGGGAATTACAGGATTGATGCCAACAAAAAGATGTCACTAGTGTTCCAAATACAAAATACATACATACATGCATACATATATACCCCAAAACAACAAAATCCCATCAAACCTTTATAACTGAAAAAAAGAGACTGCCTCAAGAACTAATGGCATTTTTTTTAAGGATTTATTTATTTATTATATATAAGTACACTGTAGCTGTCTTCAGATACACCAGAAGAGTGCATCGGATCTCTTTACAGATGGTTGTGAGCCACCATGTGGTTGCTGGGAATTGAACTCATGACCTCTGGAAGAGCAGTCGGGTGCTCTTAACCGCTGAGCCATCTCTCCAGCCCAAACTAATGGCATTTTTATTTGCCAATCTCCTTTAAATGAATTCTAAAACTTGGTTACCTCATGAACTTAAAAAAAAAATCACACATTCTCAACTATACAAGTTCTAGGCCAGCCTAGGCTATATGAAACCTGGTTTCAAAACAAACAAACAAACAAACAAAATGTGAGCCCAGTTTGATCCCAGGGCCTCAGGGAAGGAAGATCTGACTCCTAGAAGTTGTCCTCTGAGCCCCACTCACACACCATGGCAGTGTGTGCCCACAGACATACACTTCAACACACCCCCATTTCTCTCCTCCCTAATGGTTCTTGCCCTATACTTCTCCTTACTCTCCAAGACTCTGCCTCTTCAACTGCCCCAAATAACTTATGCCTTGAAACTGAGATGGAAAATTCAATTTCTTCTATAAAGCTAGAAATATACATATACGCACAGCCACCTGCCCCTACTGCTGAATTGAAAACTATCCCCCTTGCCGACTGGGTTGACTATCTGCATTCCAAATACCAGTCAGGGTCCGGTCTCCCCAGTAGCATTCTTCAGCTCTCTTTCGGATTTGATTTTTCTTTGCCCTTTTTGAAGTAGGGTCTGTCCTTATAACCCTGGCCGACTTCAAACTCACAGAAATCCTCCTGCCTCTATCTTCCAAGAACTGGGTTACATGCAACTACCACTATACATGTGCCACTGCACCCTGTCTCTCTTTCGTATTTTCTTCCTTTTTTCATTATTTTATACTCTAAAACTATTCTTTTGTGGGTGTATGGATATGTGGAAGTGTATGTCTGTGGGCACACACTGCCATGGTGTGTGAGTGGGGCTCAGAGGACATGTAGGAGTCATTTCTTCCTACACATGAGGCCCTGGGATCAGACTCACTCAGGTGACCAGGCTAGGCCACAGGCACCTTTACAGACTGAGCCATCAGACTGGCTATACCGATTGTTTGTTTTTAAATCCGTCTACTGGATTTTTTCTTTTGCATTTTTCAAAGAAAATTGTAGCTATTTCTACATTACAGACAGGAAGGTATAATGACAATAATAATAGCTCATATCTCTGGCTGGAGATGTGACTTGGTAATACAGCACTTGCTTACAACATACAAAGCCCTGAGCTGTAGGCTCCATGCTCCAAACCAAGAAACAAACCAAACCAAAGAGGTAGTATTTTTGTAGGAGCTGCCCTAAGTGAGGCAATATTTGTTCCAAGTTATTTCGTGTATTATCATTTTCACTTTGTGGGTAAAGAAAAGAAGAAATGGCAGTTAACAGGCTTAGCTCAATTTTCTCCAGCAAGGAATTTCCAGAACCTGGCTTTGAACACAAGTAGTTATAACTCAATCCTATCTAAATCATATTGAAGCATGTCTCCATTCTACCCATGCCCTGAGTTGTAAACCATGGCTATAATCCTACCAGTCCAGAGGCTGAAGCAGGAGGGTTGTAAATTCAAGGCCAAACTGGCTTATATAATGAGACTCTGTCTCAAAAAGAAAGAGAAACAGACAAAAACACATAAATGATATCATGTCATACATGTTATTTTCCTTCTTTGAAATTTTCTTTCAAGTTTTGAGATTATAATATAATTATACCATTCCCCCTTACATTTATTTACTCCTTCCAAATTCTCCCATGTACCCTTTCTTTTGCTTTAATTACACATATGTCTTTGTATATATTTTTCCTAAATATATAATGTACAAACTGCTCAGGCTGTATAAGATCACTTGTATGTATGTGTTTTCAGGGCTGGCCATTTAGTATTGGTTAACTAATAGGTGCCCTTGGTCCTGGAGACTACTTCTGGTCTCAGCATTCCTTAGTTGCCTGTTATCCTTTGTATAGGGTTTTGACCTCATAAGATTTATTCCCATCCACATTAGCATGTCCTTTGTTGTCCTTGTCCAGCTCAGGTTTAAGCAGCCATTTTGTTAAGACTTCATGAGTGTAGCTTCTGATAACTGTAAGAAACACAATCTCACAGCAAACTCTCTGCTCCTCTGGCTCTTAGAATCTTTCTTTCCCCTCTTCCCCAGTGATTCCTGAGCCTTAGGTGTAGGAGTTATGTTATAGATTTATCAGCTGGGATTGGATTCTACAACTCATTAAAAAAAATGAAGTTTTCAGGTAAATGAAGAAACTAGAAAAGATCACTGAGTGAGGTAACCCAGACCTAGAAAAACAAACATTATTTGTTTTCTCTCCTCTCAGGTTCCTAGCTCCTAATCGTCAGATGTGAGGATACAGCCTGTACAAATTAAAAAACGAACCTGCAGGAAACAGGAAAGTAAAATGGGATCGTGAGGGTGGTGGCAGTAGAGAGGGAAATAGCAGGATGCAAGTGATTTGAATAGGGGAAATGGAGTATGGGAGGTGCTAATTAAGGAGGAAGAGGAAAATAAACACAGAAGAAAGGTGATAAAAAAAGCCGTAAGGAACCATATAATTAACTATCTACCTTAAAGCTGAAGGGGCTTGCAACCATAAGAACAACAATGCCAACCAACCAGAGCTCCCAGGGACTAAACCACTACCCAAAGACTATACATGGACTGACCCATGGCTCCAGCTGCATATGTAGCAGACGATAACCTTGTTGGGCACCCATGGATGGAGAAGCCCTTGGTCCTGTCAAGGCTGGACCCCCAGTGTAGGGGAATGTGGAGGGGGCTAGTGGGGTGAATGGGGAAGGGAATGCCCTTATAGAAGAATGGGAAGGGGATGGGATAGGGGGCTTATGGCCAGGAAACCGGGAAAGGGAATAACATTTGAAATGTAAATGAAAAATATCCAATAATAAAAAAAAGAATGCACTAAATAAAAGGCAAAGTTGAAGGAAAAACAAACCCAAAAACTGTCTACCTTAAAAAACACAATACACATGAATCTGTGTATAAATATGCATATGTAGCTTAAATAAAGACCTTCTAACAAAAACCCCAACAGCAGGTATGAGAAGGCTTCTTTTGAGTTGTTGGTCAGGGTTGTCAGACTTCCTAAACATTATAGGTTATTGTTATTTTGCTTTTTTCACTCCATAGGTAAAATTCATCTTAGAGATTTCTTTTCATGTCAGATAAGAGAAAGATAGAGAATATAAATGGATAAGATTTCATTGCTTTGGGTGGCTAGAAAGCATTCCATAATATATGTGAGACACTATTTAACCAGTTCTCCCACCTTCACTGTTGTCTCCCCATCCTCCTCCTCTTATTCCTCCTCCTCCTCCCATTTCACCCCTCCTTCTTCTTCCCCCTCCTCCCCCTCTTCCTTATCTTATTTTGATTTATTTGCTTGGTTGTTTTGAGATAGGGTCTAATGTATCTCAGGCTGGCCTTGAATTTACAATGTTGCCAATGAAGACCTTGAGCTCTTGATATCTTCTTGCCTCCACATTCCCACTGCTGAGATGGTGGGCATGTACTGCCATACTCAGTTTATAGGCAGTTAGAGATTGAGCCAAAGGTTTGGAGCTGGTTGAGCACTCTGCCAACTGTGCCAACCCCCAACCATACCCAGTGCCCTTATATAAGCAGTTGTTCAAGTCCCTCCAAGACTGGTAGGTGCAATGAAGCCACACAACTCTAGCACTCCTGGATTAGCCTTTCAAGTTCTGGGGTCATAGCCTTATGCTGACACCCACATTACTTTATAAGTCTTCAGCTATATCATCTGGAGCATCATCAGTGTATACAGCACAGCCAATCCTATCCATAGAAAGGGAAAGTCAAGAAGAAACTTGTGTGTGGAAGCCAAAAGTAGACTTGTTTCACAGCAGTTTTCTCCATTCTCCAACTCTTAGATTGTTCTTGCTCCTTCTTCCAGGATTTCTTCTGAGCCTTATGGAGAAGGGATGACAATGATGATAAAGTCTTCTCATTAAGACTGAGCATAGGGGCTGGGGATTTAGCTCAGTGGTAGAGCGCTTACCTAGGAAGCGCAAAGCCCTGGGTTCGGTCCCCAGCTCAAAAAAAAAAAAAAAAAAAGACTGAGCATACATCGTCACTTACTCTCAGGCCTTTAAAAAGAGAGAGAGAGAATGAGAGAGAGAGAGAGAGAGAGAGAGAGAGAAAGAGCTCATAAGTTTCAGAGGGGACAGTTGGGGTAGGGTGAAGAAAGGAGGGGGAATGGATGAGATCCAAAAATATTATATGCACATATGAATATTAAATATTTCTTTTAAAAAGAAGCTTTGCTGATCAAGTTTGAAAGCAGCCTAGGTCCATGAGTGTAAACATAAATATTTAGCACCCATGGTGGAGAAGCACTAATTGGATTCACTGGGAGATTTCAAAGAAAGAAGACATCGAGTTGGGATGGAAACACATAGGGGACAGTCTGGGGGGAGAGAAAGAGATAATGGGAGTCAAACATGATCCGAATGCTTTGGTATACACACATATGTGAAATTCTCAAAGAAAAAAATCCCCACACTTCCCTGAAGTTCTCCTTTGTGTTAACATCAGCCAAGAGGGGACCCATGCAGCTCAAGTATTGTGTCAGAGCAGAACAACCTCATCAACCATTTTCCCCCTGAACAACAGGAGTCAGGGTGTCGTCCCAAACATTCTCTGCTCCCTGTAGCCTCACTATCACTGTCTGCCTTGACTCTGTCAGGGACCATTCTCCTTAGAACATCAGTCTTATGGAAGTGGAAGAGGGACTATTTGTAGAGAGAAAGGAGGCAGCCAGAGAGGGATGGGAACAGGAGAGGGTAATGTGGAGTGAGCATGAGGGCTGTGTTATACATATACAAGATGTCATCAGGAACCCGTCCCTTTATACACTGAATAAAAGAAGTAGAGAGTAAATAAAGAATGAGTAAAAAGAATAGCTGGCTCCATTTAAGTTAGTCACCATAAGAAGCGCCAGACTGCAAATCAACCCAACATGTAACCCACAGTCATTTCCATTTGGCTCTATACATCCTCCACTCAGTCCCCATCTCCCATGATTCCCTAATAGCTGAAATTATTTCAACATATCTTCTGGAATTCATATCCATCATGTACAAAACCCATATTCTCAGTTTCCTTTCCCTGAACCCCCTTCATCTTAGTCTTCAAAGCCCCTGCATCCTTCCTTAAGTCAAGGCTTTCCCTGCAGCTTTCAAATTATGGTTGTTTTTTTCTCTCTCTGGGGATAGGACTTGCGGCATAGGTTTCACCCTGTTCCTTACTAAAACTTACATAACATCCCTCGGTGTCACATATGCTAATGGCATTTGGATATGGGACACTTAGAAGATATTAAGGGTCAGCTGTGGTCTTTAGAGTTGGTCCCTCATGATGTATTAGTGGCTTTACATAAACAGGAAAGGAAGAGCCAAGGTAGCAAGGTTAGTGTCTCACAGTGAAATGCTTTCTGCCAGATCATCTCCCAACAGAAAGTCTCACACCAGATGCTTGCATCCTCCTCTTGCACTTCCTGGACCATGGGCTAATAAATAAACCTCCTTTTGTCATAAAGTACACAGTTTATGGTATTTAGTTATGGCAAGAGACAATGGACTAAGACATATCCAAACTTAATATCTACCCATTTTGTTTAGGTCCAAGTAGCACAAAGTGCCTAGAGAAAAACAGAACCATGCCGACTTACTTCATTTTAAATTCATAAATGCAAATCTTAAGTGGTCTCCTAATGCTTCCTGGCAATGGTATTATATATCACTAGACTAGTGCTATCCAATATCAATTTCTGCAGTGATGGAAATGTTCTATAATTTGCACCACCCAAAACAGTAGCCATGAGAAAATAAAACTACTTATATTTACATTCAAACAATTAAATGGATCTTTGAAATTAATTTCTTAGTAATATTAGCCACATTTCAAGCTTAAAGTCACATGTGGCTAGTGGCAATGTGATTAGACAATGTATCCTAGACAAGCATTTGTACCCATAAGCTCTGTTTATTCTCTTGTTGATATATGTGTGTGTATGAGTATCATATGTATGTATGTAGACACACACACATCAGTGGTTCTCAATGTGTGATCTGAGGATCACAGAATATCCATAAGGCTGATATCTGTCTTTGTCCATTTGTACTATTATAACCTAATATCTGAGGCATGATAGTTTTTGCATGAGAGGAACTCACTTCTCTTGTATTTATCATTGATGGTTTGTTTATTGTTAGTAAGTGGAAGTCCATTTGTTTGAGCTAATAATTCCACAAACTGGTAAGTTTTAAAGAAAAGAGGCTTAATCTGATTCACAGTCTTAAATGTCCAAGGACAATAGGATGTGTCTGGTGAAGGCCAAAGTACTGTAGGTTATCACATGACAAGAGACAGTCTCCCCTTGTAGCCCAGGTTACTGTCCTCCTGTCTCAACCTCCCAAGTGCTGACATTTATAGGGATGAACCATCTTGTAGGATACACGGAGGGTCTCGTGCTCACAGATACCTAGGGAAACTAGGAATGTTAAACATGCACCAGGGTTCTCTCTACAGAAGGAAAGAAGTATAACCGGTTTTCTGCCCAGAAGTCTGGGGACAGAGGCGGTTAATAGCCTGGTGACCTCTGTGCTATCTATACATCCAGGCCACACTGGTTTCCCCAGACCCTTAACATTTGTCTCCGTCAGTCTATAGTGCTATTCTACTCAAGACCCTTATGAACACTGTTTGCCTTAAACCTGCTTCCTTAGTTACTTTATAGAATCTACCTTTCAGGAGGATATCCCTTGTACTTTTCAAGACTTTTGATGGAGCTGGGCGCTAGTGGTGCACACCTTTAATTCCAGCACTTGACAGGCAGAGGCAGGAGGATCTCTGATTTCGAGGCCAGCCTGGTCTACAGTGTGAATTTGAATTCCAGGATAGCCAGGGATACACAAAGAAACCCTGTCTCAAAAACAAAACAAAACAAAACAGAAATATGTAATCATGCCTTAAGCTTTGTTGTACACATGGGATTGAGCTCATTATCACCAGGAAACTTGTTTCCAAAATGGGCTGTGCTTAAAAATGTCTGAAATAAAATGCCAGGTATCAGACTCTCAGGTCTGAAGCAACATCAGCTGCTGAGTCGTGCTTCCTTCTTGCCTCACACAGATACACACTTTGCTGGCCACCCCTTTCTCTTTATGGAAACATATAGACAAAAGCAAGTTCTACAAATACCTCAGCAGACTCAGTAAAACTGTCAAAACCCACCATCATCTAACCTGTACTATTCCAGTCAGCCTTTACTCATTTACTGACCTGTCTGGCTTCACCTTAGGTTAAGGTGAGTAAGCACAGAAGAGACAGAAAGTCTAGGTGGGCCTTTCCTTTATTTTTTGGACACCAACTGTAGAGTACTTTGATGTATTTTTCTTCTGTCTGATCAAAATATTTTGTCCTACACCTTTTTAGGACCATATTATAGAGTTCTGTTTTGTTTTGTGCACCCTACCCCCCCTAATTTTCTTTACATTTTATTAGCTACTATATTATAGATCCTGGAACTGCCTCATTCCCTCCCCTCCCTTCCTCCTATCATGGGGTCAAAGCTGCCCAGAAGCCACTGCCTTTACTGCCTGGACCACCCAGAGGTCCTACTGCAATGGAGAACTGTGTTCCCTCCATTGCTCTAACTGTCATTTGATGTACCACAGCTGGGATTCATAGCACTTAATTTGTGCTGTGATATTGCCTAGCCCTTTCCCCACATGACTGGAATCTCCCCTGGCTCCTCCTTGACGAGCATGGGGCCCAGAAGTTTAAAGAACACGTGGGATCCATGTAGCAAGGCCACTTCCTCCTTCATGATATTCTTTTCTATTAACTGTGTCTCAAGCTTCGGCCTCCCTGATACTGCTTTACTCAAGTCATCCTGTAGCTGTTGGCATTTCACCGCTTCTCCCTGAAGTTTCTTCTAGATCATCTCAGCATGGTAAAAGTCAAAGGCTCCAGGACAGGGGTTGCTGGGTCCCAAGCTCTGAAGGACACCTGAACTCCCCTTTCTGGCCTACTTCCTGGTCTTCCCTCTGTATTAACAGATTCTTTATTGCCGTTCTTTTTTTTTTTTTTTTTTTTTTTACTCCCTCCCCCTTTATTGCTGTTCTTAAAGGGAAGAAGTCTCTATTTTGGCTGCCTATTACAGAATGAGTGAGCAGCTCAGTTATGGTGGCAGAAACGTGTAGTGGAGGCTGTTCCCAAGGACGATCCGGATCAGACCACAAAAGGGAAAGAGCCAGGAACAAAATTCCTATAAAGATCACTAAGTCACTGGGAACTTATCAATAATGAGTTAGGACCCTCAGCCTACAAGTTCTATTTTTTTAAATGCATTTTTTAAAAAAGCCTTACTGTGCAGCCTGGGACTTACTCTGACCATCCCGGGACTCCCTATGCTGAATTCACAGAGGTCTGCCTGCCTCAGCTTCTGGAGCACTGGAATTCAAGACATGTACTACCTTTCATGCCCATAGTTCTGTTTTTGTTTTTTTGCTTTTGGTTTTTAATGCATGTGCTCACATGTTGGTATTGGGGTATGGGTGGCATGTACACATGTATGCATATGTGTCTGGAGGCCAAAGGACAACTTTAAATGTCATCCTCAAAAATATCATTCACCTCCTTTGAGACCAGTCCTTTCATTGAACTGAAGCTTACCAATTCTGCTCAAGTCGATGGCCAGAGAGTCCAAGGATCCTCCTGTCTCCACTCCTGGCACTGAGATTATGGGCTCATGCATCGCCACACACATAAGCATTCTTAGGTCAGTTCTGAGGTTCAAACTCCAGAATTCATGTATGTGAAGGCAACCACCTTATCAACTGAGCTGACTGACTAGCCCCTGTTTTTGTCCTTCTAGGCTGCTATACTCATACTAGCCACATTTGGAAGCAAGCACTTCCCTTTTGTTACTGTTAACTTTAGGTTTTAACTTTAGAGAAGCTTGAGGGGAAGAAGGACAGGTCAGGTGATGACATAGGTCACCAACTGACTTTCTTGTCTGAATGGAATTCGGTTTTTTAACGTTCTGTATGCATAATAATAGATACCATTATACTATTTTTATTTGGGTATACAATGTATTTTGAGCATATTTATCCTCCACTAACCTCTCTTCTTCCACTTCTGCTGAACCCCATCCTCTTCTCAGCTGATCCCTCTACTTCCAGGTTTGGTTTTTACTTTTCTGTTTGGTGAACCAATGACTTTAAATAATCTTATTTATAAGATCAAGACCATGGGTAAGGTGTTCTTACCCAGTAAAGACAGTCTCTCCCTATTCTTGAGCAACTATTAACTGCTTATAGATCCTCAGGGAGGATTGGGCCTAGTGAGCCCCTCCCACAGGCAACTGTTAACTATCTATAAATCCTTAGAAAGGGATGGAGCTTTATGAGTTCCCCACCCCCATAAAGGAACGGTGACAGATCCAATCTTATGTAGGTCTTATTCAGGTCATCATATTGGCTTAGAGATAAAGAGTGTGGTGGTCATGTCCTAGGCAGAAGGTAGAGATCCACAGCTTCCCAGCCCTTTCTCTTTCTGGTTCTTAAATTGTTTCTTCCTTCTGAGATAGTTCTAAAGCCTTGGAGGACAGAATAGCTGTCTCATTTAGTAAAAGAAATTACTTAATTACATGCAAGCATCTTTTACTCTTTGTGGTTTTTCATTCCAAGATTTTATTTTATCTCAAATTATTCAAGTAATCTCCTCTGGTAGGTTTTTATTTACTTATTGGGTTTTTGAAACAGAATCTCATGATGTAACTCTACTTGTCCTGGAACTCAATATGTAGACCAGGCTGGCCTTGAACTCATACAGATTCACCTGCCTCTACTTCTCTAGTACTGGATTTTCCAGTCTTCTTTCCAGTTTTAGATTGGGTTCTTCATTCTCTCTTATCAATGTTACTGATATTTCTGAGTTTTCTCTCTCTGTCTCTCTGTCTCTGTCTCTGTCTCTGTCTCTGTCTCTGTCTCTCTCTCTCTCTCTCTCTCTCTCTCTTTCTCTCTCCTCAAATCATTAAAACAAAGTATCCTTTACCCCAGGCTTCCTAGAACTTAGTATGTAGCCCAGGCTGGACTCAAACTCACAGAGATCAACCTACCTCTGCTCCGAAGTGCTGGAAGTAAAGGTGTGTGCCACCGTCATCATTTTCACACAGTTAAACTAATTAGATGTTACTGTTCTTTCCCCTAGAGCCCTCTGTCCTTCTACTTGCATACACTGAGTCAGATTGTCTGCTTCCTGGATTGCATATCTTCCTCTTTCTTGTTTTAGTCTCTAAGTTTAGTAGAGTATGTCCTCTGGTTACTTCCTGAGAATGTGTGTTAGAGAAAACATTAGTTTATTCTACCCTAACATTCAATTGATATATTGGCTGAATACAGAATTCTATGTTGGAAATTAGTTATTATGGATCCATTGTCTTTCCTCTTTACTGACTTTTGTTTTGTACAACTTCAATGCTGATCTTACTCCCACCTGATCTTTTCTATGAAACGTCTTACCCCTTTACCCCTTTAGAAGCATTTTAAGGTCTGTTATTTAACTCTATTAATCCTGAAATTTAACAGTGTTGTGACTTTATGGAAGTGTTTCATGCTTTATGAACAGAGTGTTTCTCATTGAAATCTGAGAGGAAAATTAATCTATAGGTAGATACATAGGAATTTAGAGAAAGTTTAAAACTATGTCCATTTTGCAGAATAATAATAGTAAGTTCTCCTCCAGGATCTTGTGAGCTTCCTAATCATGGATTCTTGACTAGATTTACAGTACCACAAATGTGTTTCCTTATGGAGTGCTCTTAAGTCCAATCAGAAAGGACTTGGTTATTGTCATAACAACTGTGCTACTAGTTCAACCATGGGCATGGGCAAGTTTTTTTTTTTTCTTTTTTCTTTTTTTCAGAGCTGGGGACCGAACCCAGGGCCTTGCGCTCGCTAGGCAAGCGCTCTACCGCTAAGCTAAATCCCCAACCCCAAGTTTTTTTTTTTTAATTTAGTTATCAGTAGTTGTTTTTCTGAAATAGTGCTGTAATTCAGGGAAAATATTTAGTGTGTGTATCTGTGTGTATTCGTGTGTATGTATGTAGGTACACATGTGTGTGCATGTATAAGCCAAGAGTCTATATGCTGTCTAGTTTTCTGTCAACATGGCATGAGCCAGAGTTATCTGTAAAAAGGAACCTTAAGTGGGAAAATGCCTCCATCCAGACTTCCCATAGTAAAGTCTGCAGGGCATTTTCTTGATTAATGATTGATGTTGGTTGGCCCATTCCAGGGGAGTGGTTAGGGGTGCTGCAACTCAGTACCACTTGTACTTGATCCTGGGTTGTATAAAAAAGCAAGCTGAGCAAGTTAAGCAAGCCATTGAGGAGCAAGCCAGTAAGCAGCACTCCTTCATGGCTTCTGCTTTAGTTCCCACTTCAGGTTCCTGCCTTGAGTTCCTGCTCTGACTTCCCTCAGTGACAGACTGTTACCTGCAAGTGTAAGGTGAAATAAACACTTTATTCCCCAAGTCACTTTTGGTCATAGTCTTCATCACAGCAATAGAAATTCTATTGGGATTAAAGGCCTACACCACCATCACCCTGCCCATAGGCACTTTTATTCATGGTATTCTACCACAAGAATGAAAAGTAATTGATAATAAAATATTAATAGTTTCTATGGTATCTTCATACATTAATAATATATATATATATATTACTTTGTGTTCACTTCCTTATCTCTTCTTTCCTTCCCATTCCTACTGATCCCCTTTGTCTTTTCAACTAACCATTCCCTCTTCCATATTCATGTCTTTTTTTTGTTTGTTTGGCTGGTTGGCTTTGTTTTGTTTTGTTTTTGAGACAGGATCTCACTATGTAGCTTTGGCTGTCCTGGAACTCACAATATAGATCAGGGTGTCCTCAAACTCAGAGAGATCTGCCTGACTTGTCCTCTTTCTCCTAGATGGTGGGATTAAAGATATGTGCAACTATGCCCAGCCTTATGTCTTTTTTATGACTCAGACCTAAGAAGTTTAATTAGGATTGCTTACAAGGGCATGGGTGATAGGTTATTCACAGGAGCATGAGCTACTTCCAAATGGCTATAGCACTGAAGAACATCTCCCTTCCAGTACACATTGAATGTCAATGGCTACACAGGGAAAGATGAAAGAAACTTCATGAACCCTTCTCTAATATTCACTTATTTGTTTTTTAGTCTATTTTCAAACTTTTGATAAATAACACGAAGAAATGAACAAATGATAATACTGTTCAATTAATTTGAACAAGACCAGCTGTATGATGAGCATTCAAATGTCTCTGGCTCAGTTTTTATAAGTAATAAACTTCTTTTGCTGGAAAAATATACATAAAATACTCAGGGGGCCTAGAACTTGGGATGTAGAGCCCAGTAGATCTCAGTGAGTTTGAGGCCAGCTTGGTCTATAGAGTGAGTTACAGTGTACTTATATATAATAAATAAATAAATCTTTTAAAAAAAGAATGAAGAATCCAGGCACAGTGGTGCACACTTTGATGCCAGCACTCAGAAGGCAGAGGCAGGTAAATCCATGTGAATTCAAATCCAGCCTGGTCCTATGATTCACAGTCCAGGACAGCTAAAGCTACATAGAACAGGTCTATAAATAAACAGCAACAATAATAATAAAAGGATAAGAAAGGAACAGGTACTTATTTGCAGTGATATTATATGCATTCATAATCTTTTTTAAATACACTGTAGCTGTCTTCAGACACACCAGAAGAGGGCATCAGATCCCATTACAGATGGTTGTGAGCCACCATGTGGTTGCTGGGATTTGAACTCAGGACCTCTGGAAGAGCAGTCAGTGCTCTTAACCACTGAGCCATCTCTCCAGTCTGCATTCAAAATCTTAATAAGTGCATTTTAATTTTTTTTAAAGTTATAGTTCAAAATCTGGTCAGGTAGTTAATTTCCTCACCCTACACCTCACAGCAAGGCAGCTATCCCAGGATGGACTAGGCACAGTATTAAACACAATATTAAATGCTGCTAGGCACGCTGGGCTGTAATGGCATGGCGGTACATACCATTAGTCCCAGTACACCGGAGGCAGAGGTAGGTAGATCTCCGAGTTTGAGACTAGCCTGGTCTACGGAGCTAGTTGCAGGACATCCAGGGCCACACAGAGAAACTGAGTCTCTAAAAACCAAAAACCAAACCTAACCAAACCAAACCAAACCAAAAAATGAACAAACAAAATGCTGTTAGATCTAGTAGCAACTTCAAGGGATGGAGATGAGACCCAGACTAGAGATACAACTTTGTATTTTTCTAAATCAGAACAGAGAAGTCCTTTTCCCGTGTTTGATTTTCTTTTGTTCGTTTTTGAAAGGAGGTATTGTGTAGTTCCCCTGTGTAGCCAAGGCTGTCCTTGAACTGCAGCTCCTCCTTTGTTTGCTCCCCACACTCCGGCATACATAACCGCACCAGCTTTTTTCTTCAGCTTCTGATCTGTAAAGTTGAGACTTAAAGGCTGCTAGAAACTCAGTTGCAGCTACCATAAAGGACTCCTAGAGAATAAAGCTGTAGAGAAAGAAACTGAGATGAGAGAAAGAGAGAAGGTGAGAAATAAGACAGTACTTGAGTTCCTGGCTCTAGCTGGGATTGAGGTTTGCCCTGTCTGATATAGAAACCAGTCAACTTCATTTTTTACTTAAGCTTATTCAAATTGGGGCCCTGACACTTGAAAAAGTCTCAACAAGTTAGATGTGAGCTACAAGTTAGACATGAGATCAACAGGCTCTCATGACTTTCTCCCCCCCACTTTAAAGTATAAAATAAATAAATATAAATCGTGTGTGTGTGTATGTTTGACTTTTATAAAATATCTCCCATTTTTAAATTTTTATTTTATTTTTTACTCATTCACTTTACATCCCACTCACTGCCCCCCCCGTCACCCCCTCCCGCAATCCTTTCCTTATCCCCCTCCACTTTATTTTTTAAGTTATAAGGAAAACATTTATGCTTTTTATTTTTTGGATTTTCAAGACAGGATTCTCTGTATAGCCTTGGCTGTCCTGGAACTTGCTCTGTAGAGCAGGCTGGCCTCAGACTCAGAGATCTACCTGCCTCTTCCTCCTGGGTGCTGGGATTAAAGATGCACCAACATGCCCAGCCTTATTTTTTGTTCTTTACTATGGTTCAAGTTGAGGTATCAAGTCTGATGCCTGACAATGTTAAGGCATTAATCTTCCTTTTGTTTTCTCTTCTAACATTTATTATAAAGCATTTCAAACATGCTGAAAAGATTCAATTAGGGTGAGCACATTGATATAACCACCACCACTTCTGCTTACAATTCTGTTACTGTATTGCAATTGGTTTCCATTATTCAAGCAATGAGATCATGTATCACATTCTCAAGCATTAAAAGGGTGGTTATGAACTTCTAAAGGCACAGATAAAACTTTGAGAAAATTCTACTTTTTGTAGACAAAGGACTAGACAAGAAGTATGCTAGTAACACTGAGAAATTCAGAGCTGATATACTCTAGCCAAATGCCATGGGAAATTTTTACATGCTCCAGTAGTAAATGAGCTGGCGGTCCCTAGACTCCCATTTGTAGAAGTCTGAGACTCTCAACTATGTCTTCCTCCATTTTACTTCTCTTTGTAGACCCCGTAAGGAGTCTGATTTCCAGTTCCAACCTCTGGCCTAGTGCTGTCTCAATAGAGACCTAGCAGGAAGTAAAAACTTCCATTACTCTTCCAAAGGTAACAAAGGTCACCCCTCCTCTCATCTGTCAGTTTAGGAACTTTGCAAAATCACAGAACAGCTTAGTGACCTCTCCTGTTGGAGTGATTTGGGGAATATCTCAAATTATCACATTGTGCTGAGAGTGTTTATGTTTGCTAGTTTTTTTTTTCTTGGTTTGGTTTGGTGTTTGAGACAAGGAGTATATGTAGCTGATGTAATATATATAGTCTGGCCTCAAACTCAACAGCCTGGGTGACAGCCTCAGGAGACTGCCTTGGGCATCAGCTTCCCCATGAGTGCTGGGATAAAGCCTAGAGCATTCAGCAAGGCGACCAGCTTCACTTTGATTGGCTGTGACATCACCCAAGCCCTTTGTGGTTCAGCAATGTGGTCCTGTAGGATTGGTCAGATCTGATGTCAGTTATTTCAAAGTCATTGCAGTTGGTGGGTGGAGTTAGAAATAGAGACTCTGGTGTTATCAGTGAGGTCCTGGTTACAGTTGATGGCAGACATCTTCGAGAAGGTCTTTGTGATCCTCGAGGTTTGAGAGCTTCGTCGCATGAATATTAGAACAAAACTTTTGTTGATCCTCCAGTGACTGTAAGTTAAAAAACCTAAAAGAGTGAAAAATATTTCCTTTAGAAATTAGGAAGGTGGGCCAGGTTTAGGGTCTCTTTAGAAAGGTGGGCCAGATTTCAGGCCTCTTTAGAAAGGTGGGCCAGATTTAGAGCCTCTTTAGAAAGGAGGGCCAGGTTTCAGGCCTCTTTAGAATGGTGGGCCAGATTTAGGGCCTCTTTAGAAAGGTGGGCCAGATTTAGGGCCTCTTTAGAAAGGTGGGCCAGATTTAGGGCCTCTTAAGCCGATCCTTATTTTGAGGTAACTCTTTATTCTCACTTTGTACTAAATGCCATCAAATGTTTAAAAGGGGTATGTTAGAAGTCATAGTCTTATCGATCGATGATGTGGAGAAGTTAGGGCAAAACTTATTGATTAACACAAAAGACCCTCAAGTACAGCAGTGTCTTGGTACAGTCAAAGGAATCTTGAGGGACTGGGAAAAGGCCACCATCTGGAAAGTAGTTTTGGTTTCAGTTTCCATAAACTCAAATGGGAGGATCTTGAGTTTGGATTCTCATTCCCCAAACTCTCCTTTGGGAAGGTGGAGACAAGAGGATACCTGGAGCTTCCTAGCCAGCTGCTTGTGAGAGACCCTGTTAGAATAGTAGAGAAGAATACACTGGGGCCTCCCTGAATTTCTCTCAGTGCTCTCCATTTAATCCCAACCCACCCTAATTTCCATGGCCTCCTCCCCTTCCCTCATTTCTCCCACCATTTCTTAGAACTTCATCCTCCCCACCCTTCCACCTCAACCCTTTCCCTCCCTCACCGTCTTTTGACCCCTCTACCTCATCACCTGCACACCTACACCGGCCCCTGGTTTAAACTTCCTCCTCTCCTCTCTTCATATTCCCTCATCAATGCTTCTTACCCACTGCCCATCCCTGTCGTGGCCCCTCCTCTCTGTCTACTCCCCTGTCACACTGCTACTCTCTATCTCTTCCTTCCCTTTCCTCCCTCCTCCTTTTTTCATCTCTCTTTCCCCTCTTTATCTTATCCCTTACTATTCCTTCCAATCCCCTCCTTCAATCCTCCTCCCATAGCCCTTTTCCCTACCCCTACCTCAATCCTCCATCCCCCTCACTCTCATCTCCATACCCTCCTCCCTGTTCTCCCTTCATCCCCACTGCCAACCTTCACCCCCATCTTCTTACTCCCTACCCTCAATCGCCTCCTCCCAACTTTCTCCTTGCCCTTCCTTTTTAAAAAAGATTTATTTATGTATATGAGTACACTGCAGCTATCTTCAGACACACCAGAAGAGGGCATCAGATCCCATTACAGATGGTGGTGGCTGGGATTTGAACCCAGGACCTCCGGAAGAGCAGTCAGTGCTCCTAACTGCTGAGCCGTCTCTCCAGCCCTCCTTGCCCCTCCTTTATTGTCATCCTCTTCCACTGCCCATTATCCTCTCTGCCTATTCCTCAATCCTCGGGCTCCATTATGCTCATCCTTATTTTCCGGCCTGCCCTTCTCTTATCCACCTCCTCCCTCAACACCCTCTCTTTTTACTCCCCCAAGTCCATCTCCTCATTTACCCTCCTCCCCATCTCCTTTCCTAATACACCTCCTTCCACCCTAAATCTCCCTCTTTTGTCACACTTCTTAATACTTCTCATCCCTACCCTTCTCCCTCAATATTCCCTCCTTCATCACCCTCCTCCTTAATTCCCTTCCTCCCTCAGTCTCCCTTCTCCTTTACCCTCCTCCCCACCCTCCCTCAATCCCCTCCTCCCTAGTCCCCATCCTTCCTTCCCTCCTCCTTTCCTCACACTCCTATCATCATTGTTCCTCACCCTCCCTCACTCTTTCCATACCCTTCCCTCTCCTCTTATCATCCTCCCTCACTCACTTCCCCCTCCTTTCTCCCAGCCTTCTTTTTTTCCGTCTCCCTTTCCTTTCCCTCCTTAGTTTCCCTCCTCCCTCTCTCCCATAGGTTTCTTCTTCCTTACTCATCCCTCTTCTTCCTACTCTGTGTCCCCTCCTCTGTCCCTTGTCTTCTCAGTAGTCCCATATCCTCTATATTTTCACTATATCTTCCCCTTCTTCTCTTCATCTCCTTCCTATCCTTGTTCCTCATTCTATCACAGGGAAACATAATGATCAGACTGTCAAGTATGAAGATCCTAGAGATAGATGATTTGAGGGGTGTCATTTAATTTAAGTTAGTTTATTTATTTTTAGCATTCCAGTCAGGAGGTGTTCAAAACGCTGCAATTTAAGATTACATGCTAGATTTGAACTTCCAATTTCAGATAGCTAAAAATCAAGCATGTTTTATTCTTCAAATTAGCTTTAAATGGACAAAGAAATTTAAATATATGAATAGTAATATAGGAGCCCCTGGGGTTCATCCCCAACATTTAAGTAAAGGCAATAAAAGGGAGGATGCGATTAGTCCATCCAAACTTTGAGGATTTTCTTAAAACTGACTTACAAGTGAGTTTTCTATTTTTTTACAGCCGGCAAAAAGAGGATGTCACGTTCAACTAAGTCTAGAGAAAGAAGAGAGAATGATGCCAACTCAGAAGATAACAGTGAGTGAACTAGCAAAACCTAGTCATAGCTACCTATGTACCCAGTCATAGCCACCTACGTACCCATGTGTCTAAACAGTGAGTGAATGATTAAGCAAACAAAAGAGCATTTTCCCAGCGGGACCTGGGATCATGGGAGGGCAGTCAAGAGGACACTTCTGCCCTAGTTATTTTATACTGAGAACTAACTCACATTTTGGAACTTTCAAATTCAATGAAATTTTGCATTGGTAAAGGTGTGGGCAAATCAGCAGTTCTCAGAAGATGGAGTCCTAGACCAACATAAATCTGAAGGGTTATATGATAATATTTCACAAATTCAAATATACCTTTCACTTGACCAGATATAACTGCAAATATATCCTGTGGAATGTTCATTATAGACTGTTTTAGTTGTTATGAAATGTTGAAAACAATATGTGCTTAGATAAGCTCTGCTCTTCTCTAGGTTAAATACAGTATAACATTTGTTTTGAGACAGGGGCTTGCACTACATCTCAGGCTGGCCTTAACACTCATTATCTTCCTACCTCCGCTTCTCAAATACTGTGTTTACTCTCCTAAAGATTTAGGTGTTTATTGTGGATATACGCAACCCTTAAACTGATCCTCCTTAATGGAAAAAAATCCTCAGCATGCTTCAAATCACCTTTTTTTGTAGTACAACCAAATAGTTTTCAAATCTATTTTTAGCCGTTAGTATATTCAAGTGCAAGGATCAGTATTTTTAATCTCAAGTTACTAGATATAATTTAGGCTCTCTATGCCATATGGACTCTGTCACAACTCTGAACCCTGTTTTAGCACAAATACAGCCACAGAGAATATGTAAAGGAATGAGTATGGCCATGATCCTACAAAATTTTATTTACACAGACAGGCAAAGAGCTGGAATGGGCCTATTGGTCATAGTTTTCCAAAAGTTGGTTTTGTTGATCTGAATTCCTGATACATTAATAGCACAGCGTTCTAGTTTTACCAGGTCCACCATTGCTCTTATTTTCGATGTTTTATCCTTTTCCTGCTTTGTGGATCTTAGCTTGATTCCTAAACCACTGGACTCGGGTAAGGCTACAGCTTCATCAGCAAGTAGGATTTATGACTAAGAGTTAGTGCTGATGGGCCCACGAATTGCTTAGCAGACTGGTGACAGAGATCATGCCTTGCTTCCCCTCCTCTTTAGCTCTCCAGAATCTAGTTAGGTTGGATAACTGTGTCCCAGTAAGTTCTCCTGTCATTTTGGCCCTGCCATATCCTGTGTTCTGCAGGATTTAAATGTGTTCCCTATATTATTCCTTGACAGTTTTGGCTTCTTTTCATTCTTGCTGTCTAGCTGGTAGGCTTTCAATTTCTGTCTTTGACTCCTTTCTCCACTTCCTCTCACCAGTCTCCATGTCTGTGTCAGACATGGAGGGTTGTGTCTAGCACAGCAACTTTCATGACTACCTGGAAGTGATTGGCTCCCTCACCCACTAGGCCAATGGAGAACAGTTTGAGAGCAAGGGTTGGTTTTGTGTACTCTGTGACCATATCCTAATGGGTTCTCAGGCAAGGTTTGTTTGTTTAGCATTTACCTAGATTTTTCCAGGAGGTAGAAGAGGAGCCGGAGCTGATTTCTATCCCCCTCTGTTGAAGGTCCAGCCAGGGAATCAGGTGATTGTCTAGAACCAAATAGCTGTTATGTCCATTTCTAGCTATATTTGACTCTTCTTCCCAGGGGCTTGAGCTGCCTGAAAGCTTGGTCTTTATAGTAGTTACTGTTCTCATTGCTGCAAACACACACACACACACACACACACACACACACACACACACAGAGACAGACAGACAGACAGACAGACAGACAGACAAAAAGCAGCAGCTTGCTTCAGTCTGAGGTATAGTCCATCATGCCAGAGTATTTCTTTTGTGCTACTAGGGACAAAACCTAGGGCTTCATACATGCTAGGCAAGTGTTCTATTAAAGCAGGGGATGGGGAATTGTGAGAATCATTGATGAAATGATCAGAAGTATAAATGGGACCCAACAACTCCATAGTAAACACGTATTTGGCATTACCACAGGGAGAATTAATCTGTGGCTTTATCCCTGACATCTAATCCGCAATGAGAATGGCCTGGTTCTTTCAGTTCATGAATCTACCTTTTGCAGTGGTCTTCAGTCATGACTGATGAAGTCTCTGAGTTGAGTGTCTAAGGGTTCAAATGTTTGAAGTGCATGTTTTATTATTTTATGTATTACATTTATCTTTCCAAGAGCTTATCCGAAACAGTGGATTGTGGTTGTTAATTATCTGTTATTTTTATTTATTTATTCTTAATCATTTTTTTTTTGAGACAAGGTTTCTCTGTGTAATAGCCTTATCTGTTCCAGAACTCATTTTGTAGACCAGACTGGCCTCTAACTCTCAGAGATCCACCTGCCTCTGCCTCCGGAGTTGGAACGAAAGTCATGCACCACCATGATTGGCTTTGTCCTTTTGATTCTTATGGTTCTAGGTTTATTCTAGGACAGGGTATCACAAGGTCTAAGCTGGCTTAGAATTTTCTATATTGCTGAGGCTGGCTGTGGACTCCCTGATCCTTCTGCTCTGGTTTCCAAATGCTAGATCTCCAAGTGTTCCTCCATCTCTACACTCTGTTTCTTGACCTGGAGGCCTGTTTAGCCTAAACAGGCCTTATTGCAAGATCCTCCTGCGATTTGGGGTAGAAATTTGTATTTGAATGTTTATAACTGCAAAACATCAACTTTAAGATGTATCCTCTTCTATCTCACAGAGTTTCTATGCAGCTGTCTTACAGAAGGAGTTAGCTGCATGTCTGTTGTTGCCACACAAGCCCTTGAATGTTGTAGGATAACAAGGTGTCTATCAAGCTGGCTAACCCAATGGAACAGCATATAAACATTTGGCATGAGACCTTGGTTACAATCCCTATAATTCAGCTTGACTCTTGATTTCTTAAGCCTGAAACTGGAAGTACAGGATAAGATAAGGTACGCAACTCACCATAGTAATCCCTAACTTTAAACACTTTACTGTATCTCACATATTCTTAATGCCTGCTTCAGGGACATTCAGCTTTCTCCAGAACACATAACCTCCAACATGCTGTGTACAAAACTAGAACTGTCTGTCTGATAGCAAAATCTGCTATGATTTGTCTGAAGAGGGCCTAAAAGAAAGTACCCTGGAGAACCTCTAAAGTCAAAAAAGGGAGACAGCCAGGTGTGGCGGCTCCCATCTATAATCCCAGTTTGAGAAGACTGAGGCTGGCTAATGGCTGTGAATTCAAGACTAGCCTGGGTTACAAAGTGAGACGGTCTCATTTCACAAAAACAAATCAACAAACCTAATACAGAAATAACGGATTGAACGATAGAAAAAAACTAGTTCTTTATATTTTTCCTGTATTCATATATTTGTTTTTACAAATGAAGGTTGCTTAAAAGACTACCAATAATAACTGCACCTCATCTGACAACACTGTAAAGTATAGTGGATATTCCTCAGGTAATGAGTTGAGCTCACAGGATGCAGGGTTCTATATGTAGAACATGTTTTCAAGTACCCAATCTGGTTTGTTTGATATTATTGGCCATACTTGTGTTTTTCTCCTCCTCCCCTTCCTCTTCCTCTTCCTCTTCCTCTCCCCCTCTCTCTCCCCCCTCTCTCTGTTTGTCTTTTTAGAACTTGCTCTGTAAACCAGGCTGGTTTCAAACTCAGGGATTGCCTGCCTCTGCCTCCTGAGTGCTGGGCCTAAACGAGTGCACTGCCACCACCCAGCATTTGTATGTTTTTCTATGTTACACATCTTGACTACTGTGAGTTCAGTGAATTCAACCTTAAAATGTATTTTAGAGAGATGGAGAGCTGTCCTAGAGAATTAAGAGCACCTAAGTTAGATTCCTAGCACCTATATGAAGGCTCTATGTAACTACAGTCCCAGGGGATTTGATGCCCTCTTCTAGTATCAGCAGGCTCTTGCACACATGTGGTACACATACATACTCAGGTGCCCATACATACTAATAAATATTCTTTTAAAACATATTTGGGGTGTATCAAACCATGTTATTCAGAGTCCTGAGAATAGGGAGGGACTGTAGAGGGCCACAGGGTAGATTTTCCTAGTCTTCTCATAACTAAAAACAAAATGTAGGATTTCATTTTAATGCCTTCTATATATACTTCCCTGGCTAGCCTAGAATTTGCAGTGTAGACAAGGCTGATCTTGATTTCATAGAGATCTAACTGCCTCTGCCTCCTGAGAGTGTGCCTTAGTGAAAAATGTATTTTAATGTTGAGAAAGTGTTTAATTCTGGTTGGCAAATGTTCTGAGTGTGTAAAAATATTTTTAGCTAACCCAGTTAGTGACTTTTGATACAAGAGACATTTCATAAAGCATATTTTTTCTCTTTTTGGCCTGAGGGTCTAAGAACAAAATTCAGTCCTCTCATGACACAATGCTATTTAAGTTGTTGGACAAAATGTACATTTAAGGAGAATTATTAAAATTCCATATCCTTATCAAAATATGCTAAATATATGAGGGTTAACCTGGCACAAAATTAGGTTTATAAGATGTCAAAAGAAAGATAATTATTAGGCATCTTAAGGAAAAGGTTATTTTTTCCATATAACTCAGGAATCATTCTTGGAGAATTTCCACAAGTACGTCATTCAACACGGAAGCTGGCTTGGAAGCCCGAGGCAGAATTGAAATACAGTCTACCTGAGCTACCAAATAAGTTCAAATCTGCCTTGAGAGACTTACTCAGACCTGTCCACAGCTGCTGGGGGTGGGGCTTGCGGGATTCCTCACCTCCCTGGAGGTCCTGCTTGCAGTTTATCCTTTCTAGGGGAAAGGGTGACCTTTAACAAACACTGCAGGATGTATTGAAACACAAATTCTTTCCCTCCTTCACCTCTCAGGCCTACAGTTTTTCTTCTTTCATGGTTGTTTTTCTTCTTCCTGGCCCTGCAGCCTAAATTCCTTAGAGCTTTTTGGCATGCCATCAACAACTAGCACAAAGGTGCAGAACCGCTTTTGTTTTTTGAGATAGGGTCTCTGGCTTTTAACTGAAGGCAATCCTCCTGACTCAGCTACTTAAGTGCTGGGATTACAAGTGTGAGCCAATGTGCCCAGTTTAACCTGGCAACTTTCCAGGAAAATTTGCATGTTAAAGACTTTTCAGGACACAAAGGAGTATTCCTTAGAAATGTGATTTGCAATGTTCTTACTTATTTACCATCCAAAACTGCTCTTATTCTCTCCACAGTCCTGTCAGTTCTCTGAGTATGAAAGCCTAGCTTGCTTAGCCTTGCTCTCTACCATTTCCTACATGCTAGACTTAAAAGTTTGGGGTAACAAACATTTTTAGAGGGTCTTGTTATATAGCTTAGGCTGGTCTTGACTCAAACTGGCAATCCTTCTGTCTCTCCTTTCGAAATACTGGGATTGCAAACATGTAGAACCACACTGAAGTCCAAGGTACTTGTGAAGCTTTATTTTCCATATTTCCAACTTGACATCCCATCTTCTTGGTTCATTTTTTTTCTTTTTTTTTGGAGCTGGGGACCGAACCCAGGGCCTTGTGCTTGCTAGGCAAGCGCTCTACCACTGAGCTAAATCCCCAACCCCGGTTCATTGCACTTTACATAATTACCTCTCAGAGCTGAGGATTATACTTTCGCATCACTCTCTCTTCCTGGGTTTTGAGGATATATATTGTGTTTTTCTTGCCCTGACTTCCTCATTTGTGCTTTTCTCCACAGTCATTTATAGGCTTAAACAAGAAGATTAGGGAAGTTTGTGTTGAGGGTTTTTAATCCCTCGATGACTTTTCAGAGGTGGTTATCTGGGGTAGATCCCACCCAGCATGTGTACTCTTTCCACCCAAGCTGCTTACCTAGTCTGCAGTTAAGATGAGCAATGTTGGCACAGTAGTTTTGAGTTTGTCTTTTCCTGCTGAGAATACCCTAAGATTAATTTTGTTGTTTTTGAGTGTGTGCAGCCTAGCCTCAAACTAGCTCTACTCCAGCTTTAGCCTCCAGAGCTTTGGAATGACAGGTATTTGCCACTGCACAAAAAACGTCCCTCAGGTTAATTAAAAAAAAAAAAAGCAACCCGAGACTTTACAGAGTTTATTGCTGGTAATTTAACTAAATCCCGAGTTATTTTTTTCTTATCAATAATCGTATGTACAACTTGGTCTCATGGAACACACTTTTGTAAGGAAATACACTTTTGCTAATAGTGTGTGTAAACTACTGAGTTGGTAAATGAAGTGGGTCTGAGCTTTGTTTGTTTTACAGATTACTGACTGATACGGTGGGAGGAGGGGTGGGCCCTGAAATTGTGCTGGATGAGGCTACTTGGCCTTCGAATGTACCCCTACTCTTGCTAGTAATCTCAAAAATGCTTTTGGTAGAAAGGTAACAATTTATAGCTGTTATTATTGAGGAAATAAAAAAGCGGGCCCTGTGGGATGTTGTGTTACAGACAAAACTAAGAGATTGTATTGCTTCACTGAGTAAAAAACTTTCCTCCTAGCTAAGCTTTCTCCGCCCCCTGAACATAGTGATAGTCCTCTCTAGCAGTTGGCATCCCTAGGTTTTCCTCTTATTTAGGATTCCTCCCGTGGCCTCATTAGTCCTTCATCTCTTTAAAAGTTTCCCTTCCACTTACTTTTTCTTCCCACCCTCTTCTTTTCCCAGATAGCTTACCCCGCCCCTAGTCCGCACCACCTACTCTGCCTCACCGGAGGCTTCCCGCTTCTTCTCCCGCCCCCCCAACCCTATCTGCCCGCCCTCCGCAGGTTCAGAAACCTCCAATCAAGAGCGCCGAAGGTGTCTCCAAGGCCCGCCCCGTCCTCCCTATCCACCTCTTTTACCCCCGGTGTTCCCTCCCCCAACCCCCCCACCTCAAGTCCGGCGGACCCGGGGGCTTCAGGATCTGGGAGCTATGAAAAGTGTCTGCCCAGGCACTTCCGGTAAGAGCGATGTGGCGCGAAGCTCACCGCGGGACCCTTAAGGAACGGGTGGCTGATGGTGAGGGAGCCCGGTGGGGAGGGTGCCGGCAGGGAAGGGGTGCGGGAACGGGAGCCCTAGCAAGCAGCCCTGAGCGAGCGTTCCGGGCACTTCAAGCCGCCCCACGGTGAGTCGGCGCCCCCGCCTCCCAGGCCGCTCGGGTCCTCCTCTCCACCCCCCACTCCGCGAGGGTGACGCCGCCTCTCCACGGGCGCCGCGTGACCGGAAGTGGCGCCATCTTTCGCCTCTTGTGCTATTGACAATAACAAGCTTTGGCTCGCTCCCCCTCCCCCTCCAGCCCTGCAGCTCCCCTCCCTGAGAGAGAGGGAGAAAAGGAGGAGGAGCTGCAAGCTTCACTGGCTCCTCTCCCTGTGGGCTCCAGCAGAAAGTGGGGAAGAGAGGACGGAAAACAGGGGAGGGGGGACGGCAGGGCTGTTTACCTGTCTGCCTCCTTCGCCCCCTCGCCCGGTTCTGTTCACTGCCGGTGTCAGCCTATCCGCCTTCTCAAGCCCTCCCATTTCCCCGGTGTGCCCCCCCTCACTTTCCTTCTCGTCCTCTGTGTTTCTCCTCTTTCTTCCCTTCCCCCTCCAGCATTGCCACCTCTCCTACAAGCACGCAGGTACATAAACGTAGGCTTTTGATGCTCCTCTGCCTGTTGACCCCGCTATTTTCATGTTTCCAACAGGTTTTTCTTCCCCCAATCCCTCTGCTGCTTCTGCTGCTGCTCAGGAGGTCAGATCTGCCACTGATGGTAATACCAGCACCACTCCGCCCACCTCTGCCAAGAAGAGAAAGTTAAACAGCAGCAGCAGCAGTAGCAGCAGTAACAGTAGTAACGAGAGAGAAGACTTTGATTCCACCTCTTCCTCCTCCACCCCTCCACAACCCAGAGATTCGGCGTCCCCTTCAACCTCATCCTTCTGCCTCGGGGTTCCAGTGGCCACTTCCAGCCACGTACCTATACAGAAGAAGCTGCGTTTTGAAGACACCCTGGAGTTTGTAGGGTTTGATACGAAAATGGCTGAGGAATCTTCCTCCTCATCTTCCTCATCTTCACCAACTGCTGCAACCTCACAGCAGCAACAGCAGCAACTTAAAAATAAGAGTATATTAATTTCTTCGGTGGCTTCAGTGCACCATGCAAACGGCCTGGCTAAATCTTCTACCACGGTCTCTAGCTTTGCTAACAGCAAGCCTGGCTCAGCTAAGAAGTTAGTGATCAAGAACTTTAAAGGTAACCAAGGCCAAATCCATAATCACCTACTAAGATTTTGACACTTGAGCAGTCACGTGTATGCTATTTATGTTAATATATTGAACAGTATAGAGGTCGCCTAATATTTTATGTGTAATCAATGAGTGGAAGGGAGGTCCTATTTTTGGTGGAAGGTTCTTTTATTTCCTGAGGTGTTTGTGTCCTTGCTGTGAAGCATACTCTTTGAGTGTTTCCATGCAATGTTTTTGATGTCTGTCTCGACCCATCATTCTATCTGATCTGTTCCTTACCACATTGACAGCGTGGTTGATAGAGATTTTACTGGTGAGAAACTTGTCTTCTAAGGAGGTCCGTTTCAGGTGCATAGTGAGTCTTGGCACTACTGAGATTTTTATAGGCCACATACTCCAGTCGCTAAAATTCCAGGTAGCAAGGGTGACATTTCCTTCTATGTTTAAATGAGATTTATGGTTAAGTTCTTAGTGTAGAGTATTGTATTTGTGAAACTAGCTGTTTGGTGAAACGTCTTTTGGGTTTCTTCAATTCCCAAAGGTAAGGTCTGAAAATGAAAACTGTGTATATACACAGGAGTAGTGACTATCACCAGTCCAAAGATAGAAGCAGGTAACTCCATCTCTCCTCACTAAAATGGGTCTTAAGTATTGACCTACAGATACTAGAAAATTTGTGCATACTGTTGTGTTTGAGACTTCTGATTGTGAGTTTGACCTATGCATCAGTGAAAATAGAATCCTAACATTTAAAATGTATTTTAAGTTCTTATCTGTTGAATGTGTTTGTTTTTTTCTGATTAATTTTTTTCCACCCGCAGCTTGTGCAGGTAATTAGATGCTAGAATTTTATTTAAGATGGGGAAGTATATGAATGAACTTAAGGCAGGCTTACCATATAAGTGCCTTGTTAGCTAAGTATTAGCATGTGGAGAATTGGTTACTCTGTGCTTGCAATTGAAATGCTGGCGTGAAAAAAAGCTATGTGTTACTAGTCTCAAGCAGGGGTTTATAGTATTGTTTATTTTTAACCGTTTTTTTATATGACCCTCTTTCCATCCTCATGCTCTCAAGAGTGTTGTATTCTTTCTGATTTATTAGTAGAGCTTTCTAATTGAAGATGAACTGTATTTACAGATTCGTTCATTCAATGTTTCATTTAAAGATAACCAATGTAATAGGGAAGGGTTTTTCAAGGAATGAGCTGTGATCCTAATTTCATTTGCAAATTGATTTCAGAGACTTTATTTTTCTTTCTCCTGAAGGCATTAAGGCCTTTGAAATCTTTAATTTGTTTAACTTATCGCTAATCAATGAAGTTTGAAGTCTAGATTAAGATTTTTTTTCCATTCTGAAAATACTGCATAGGGTCTGGAGTCATTTAGGTGTTCATTTTTGTTTTGTCTTGTTTTAAATTTTATTCTGTTCCTTTAAAACTAAGAAGGTTCTCTGTTTCTGTGATTACTCCATACATTAGGGAGTCAAACAGACCTGAATTTGAATCCCAGCTTTGCCATTGACTAGTTACGGTGACCTTGGGCAAGCTTACCAAATGAGTTCCAGGCTCAGTTTCTTCAATTGTAAAGTAGGGGTGCTAATATTTCCTGTGGGTATTTTATCGTTGAGACAATTTCTATGAAATTTTTAAAATACTTTTCACATAGTGTATACTCAGTATTTTAAATCTTCCTCACAGTATTTTATTACTTAATGTTTTTCTAATATTTTTACGTATTGTTTAGATAAGCCTAAATTACCAGAAAACTATACAGATGAGACATGGCAAAAGCTAAAAGAAGCAGTGGAAGCCATTCAGAATAGTACTTCAATTAAGTACAATTTAGAAGAACTCTACCAGGTATGTATTAGTATGTAAAACCACATTTTACTAACATAAATCGAGATGGAATGCATTTCTATTTTCCCTTCTTTACAGATTTATTTTGTGTGTATCTGTCTGTGTGCCTGCATGCATGCACACACTTGTACATGTTTGTGACTGCAAGTGCCCTTGGAGGCCATAGGTTCCCTCAAGAGCTGAAATTCTGGGCAGTTGTGAGCTGTCTGACATGGGTACTGGGAATCAAATTTGGGTCATGAAAGAGTTCTCTTAACTGCTTATCCATTTCTCCACCCCCTGTATTTTAACTTTCAGAAAATATTCTTTTTTTAAAAGATTTATTTATTCATTTAATGTATGAGCACATTGTTGCTGTCTTCAGAAACACCAGAAGAGGGCATCACATCCCATTACAGATGGTTGTGAGCCACCACGTGGTTGCTGGGAGTTGAACTGAGGACCTCTGGAAGAAATCAGTGCTCTTAACCGCTAATCGATCTATCTCTGCAACCCCTGAAATACATTCTTTAGCAGACTTTTTGGTCACTTACTAGTTAAATAGTGCCTTCTATTTATGAGCATAACACATAATGGTATTACTTGAACTGGGGATACATAACTGGACAGTTCTGATAAGGCCTTATTAATATTTTGGTATAGTAGAGGTAGACCTAGACCTATATCATAACTCCTAGAATTTTTTTCTGTGGGATGTCATTTCTGTTGTGTCAATTCTTGTTACCCACCTATATGAAAGGCTTCAAGACATGCAGCTCATTACATTCTTACATCCTTTTTTTCTGCCTTATTTTTGTAAAAATTACATTTATTTGTTCTGTGTGTATATGTGTGGGCAAGCCATGTGTGGAGGTCAGAGGACAGCTCATGGGAGTCAGTTCTTTCCTTCCACCTTATGGGTCCCAGGGATTGAACACAAGTTATTAGGCTTCATGGTAAGTGCCTTTACGTGCTGATTCATCTCACCACCATCTCCTTCCTTTAAATAAATTAATTGTTAAAAATTGCACGTGTGGTTATGAAAGAGAAGAGAGAGAGAGAGCACGTGTGTGAGAGAGCACACGTGTGAGAGTGCGCACATGTGAGAGCGCTCACGTTCGAGAGAGAGAGAGCGCGCAAGTGAGCGAGCGAGCACGTGTGAGAGCAAGCACGTGTGAGAGAGAACACGTGCGCGTGCGCACGCGCACATGTGCGCACCAAGCATTTTTTTTCCTGATGAGTCATCTTGTTGGCCCTTGCCTCATTCCTTTTTGTTTCCTTTTTCCTCTTGAGATATGGTTTCTGTGTATAGTCATGGCTGTCCTGGAACATACTATGTAGACCAGGCTGGCTTTGAAGTAACAGATAGCTTACTGTATGTGCCACCAAAGTGCTGATATTAAAGATGTGCTCCACTGCCCTGCACCTGACAGATTTTTTTTTAAATTTAAAGTGTCAGTACAAAGGAAGCTTTTTTTAAAAAAAAAGATTTATTTAATTATGTATATTAGTACACTGTCGCTGTCTTCAAACACAACCAGAGGAAGGCATTGGATCCCACTACAGATGGTTGTGAGCCACCATGTGGTTGCTGGGGATTGAACTCAGGACCTTTGAAAGAGCAGTCAGTGCTCTTAATCACTGAGTCATCTCTCCAGCCTGCTCATTTTCAATAGTAGGTTTTTCACTTTTTTCTTGAGCTTCTGTCTCCTGGTCTACAAGATACACCTTACTCCAGAAGTAAGCAGTAGCTCTGGGCCAACTCCTTAGTCTGAGGTTCATGTTTGTTTTTCCTGATTGAAAAAAGTGTTCTGTTGAAATGTTAAGGGTAATGCCAAGAGCAGTTACTTGTTTAGACTTATAGTTAACAAGTTTCCTCACTGTGGTTTTAACAGAGCTGATTCAAGAAGTTGTTTTCGTTACAGAATTAGCCATTTGGCATTTAAAAATCCTTCTCATTAGAAATTATGTTGGTTCGATATATCAGCATTTGTAGTTTTTGTGTTTTTAGTTGTATAGTGAGTACGGTATGTTTATGACCAAACTCTGGAATCGGAGTTAGAGGATACATTTGGGATTTACTTTTGTCTACTGCTGCTATTCTAATTTTTGGCAAACAATAAACAGCTTTAGTTTCCTGTAAAACAGGCAAACTAGTATCTGTATTTCTTCCTTGCTAGGTTGCTAATAAAGAATGGAATAAGATGTTTGTAAAAACAAAACAAACACCTCAGTGAAGCACTACAATACATAAATTAAGCTAATTTTAGCATTAGTCACATTTTTTTACAAACCATAGTATAGTTCTTTTTATCTGTAATACATGAAATGAGATCACTTGTTTCTGTTGCTGTGAAAATGACGTGAGTCAGAGTAGGCAGCACACAACAGTATTCAGGTGGTGATGCAGGATAAATGTCAGCTGGGAGTAATACTGAGCTGTTAGTTCTGGGTCAGCCCACCTCATTTTGCTCTTTGGGCACAGTATAGGTGTACTTCTTGAATTGTAAAATAACAAAAGTAGAAAGAAGAAATTGGAGTAAAAAAAGGCTTAAAAGAGTCCATGAGGTCTGCATGCTGTGTATGATAGATAACCTATAAAGCAGATCCATTTTCTAGTACGTTTAACCACTGTTGAAACTCTTATAAAATATTTGTTTCTTATCTCCACTCCTAACTAGGAGAGGGAGTCTCAGAATTTAAATAACCCACCCAAAATTATTGGTTGAACAGGGAAGGTCAAACTAAGATGTTTGATTCTTACTTAAGTAGATTTTCCATTGCTATTCTGCTTCATTAATAACACCACAGCACCTTAAATACCCATTGTACAGCAGTGTTCAAAGCAGCTAAATTGTCTGTCTTTAGGGAAAAAATATGGGAACAGCTGCTCCGTGTTTCCATTTGCATGTTTAGTCTTTATTTGGGTGTGCTGGTGCACAGCCTGTGTAATTGCAGTATTTGTGTATTTCAAATTCATAACATACTGATTGTAGGTATTAAGGAGCCCTATTTACCTTAAGAGTTTTTGATTAGAAGATATCTTCCTTGATCTGTTGATTGTGTTACTGCCTTTCATGTTTAAAGAACATATATCTATCAAAAAGATAAAGCCAAAAGTGCCTATGTTTTTTATAGTACCTTAGAGCTTTTGTTACATTAAATTTGTAAGCACATTTTAAAGTTGTTTTGTTTTTTAATTTGTTTTTTAAATATTTCTTGATCTCAAAAAGATTATTTTGAGATAAGTTTAATTTCTAAAAAAGAACACACTGTTGCCATTGTGTTTTCAGTAAGCACATATGGTTTTTATTTATTAATTTGATTTTTTTTGAGACAGGGTTCCTGTATATAGCCCTGGCTGTCCTGGAATTCACTATTATAATTAATTAGAGTAGGTTGTCCTCAAATTCACAGACATTTGTCTGTTTTTGCCTTCCCAGTGCTGGTATTAAAGGTATGTATGTACCAAAACACTCAGCTGTCTTTTCATTTTTTAAGTTTAGTTTTATTTTATTTCTGAGATAGGGTCTCATTTTATATATCTAGTTGTCCTCGAACTCATGTTGACCAGAATGGCGTCACTGAGCTCTACCTGCCTCTGCCTTCCAAGTACTGGGATTAACATGTGCCTATCCTATCATCTTTTTAAAACAGTACTTTAAATGACAATTATTCCTCAGTTTTAAATTTTCCCTTCTTAAGAACCTTGAAATCTTTTAGAGTGAGGCTGTGCATCTCTCTCAGTACATAGATGATCAATTGTAAAATGCAATTACTTAAGCAGTCTGGTTATATCAGAACAGTTAAAATTCTTAGCAGTTTTGATACCCAGCTATTAGTGTCTCAAAATTTAACTGTTGTCACCTGTTTGTGTTTTTGTTAAGCTTTGTTTTAATTATAATTTATATAAATTATATTAAATTTATATTTATATAATGTATAATTATATTTATAAAATAATTTATTTGGGTATTTGTCTGCATGTTTATCTGTATACTACATGTGTACAACGTTCTTAGACTCCAGAAGCAGGCATTAGATTCCCTTGGAACTGCAATTACAGATAGTAGTTAACTGTCTTCTGAGTGCTTCAAATGGAACCTGGGTCCTCTGCAAGAACAAGAAGTACATCTCTCCAGCCCTGTTTTGATTTTTGAAATTTGATTTTTTTTTAGATACTCAGGCTGACATAGAACTTTATTTAATTCTTATTTCAATGTAGGACTACAGGCATGACCACCACACCTGACTTACCCAACTTATTCTGTTGCATATTTCCTTTTCGTTGAATGAATCATTAGTCACTTTGAATGTAAAGCTCAGCTTTGTTTTTGGTTTTTTATTATTCTCATTAGTATTCTATATATTTCTCTCTGGGTCTTTGGTAGACTTGGATACTTTTCCTAACTTCCTTCTCCTAAAGGCTGTAATAGGGAGCTTTATCTTTGACTATAAACATACTTAGCTTACACTATAGTATTCTGATCATGGTTTTCATTCTAGTATGCAGGGTATAATTCATTATTGACATACATATACTGTAAAAGTCAAAGTGTTAAAAAATAGCTTAGGACTGTGTGATCACTGCCATTAAGCAAAATCAAGGAGACAGGATATACATATAAAAAGCAAGAGTATTGATTTACTGAGGTGTGGTGGGTGGTGGGAGCATTAGGCAAATCTGTGACAGTGAAAGGAGTTACCTTATTTGGAAGAAGTGGTACCCAGTTTAATAGAAATAGAAAATGTGTATCTTGTGGGAAAAGATAATAGATGTGTCAAGAACTGTTTTATGAGATAAAGGAGAACTCAGAAGGAAGTAGGATAAATAGAATGTATTGAAGAATAAAAAATAGGGAAAGTAAAAAATGAAGTGTGTATTATGTCATTGACAACGTAAGTAGGAAATGAGAAATGCTTGAGAAAATGAGTCAGCCATTCAAAAAACAAGATACAGTAAAAAGTGCCATAAAGGGAGGAGGACACCCCATCTAGGATCAGTATGAATAGAGGAGCACATGAAATAAACAAGTTCACTCTTAGATATTTGTTTCCTAACCCCAGGTTACATGGATTGTAACTGAATCTGTCTTTTTCCTATTTGTTCATAGCTGTTAAAGCTGATGGGTCTATTCTCTCCTGTTGAGGATTGATGGTTTTCCTCCAGTGGAATAAGGAAGTTCCTTTTTAAGCTTTATTTTTAAAAAAAAATGGGATCACTGAACTTGCATTCTAGCAATGTGACTTCTAGCTACACTGTTTACAAAATTCCACTCAGACCAACAGAGTTTGGACTTCCCCAGTCCTTTTTAATGGAATGGGGTTTTTGTCTTCCATTGTGGCATGAGAGGAATCTTGGTGTTACACTTAAGCCATTACCAATTGTGGTTAACATTAGAGTGACCACACCTGTTGTTTTAAACTTGACTTTTTTGTTAAAAGGTTTATTTATTTATTATATATGAGTACACTGTAGCTGTCTTCAGATACACCAGAAGAGGGCATCTGATCTCATTCCAGATGGTTTTGAGTCACCATATGGTGGCTGGGGATTGAACTCAGGACCTCTGGAAGAGCACTGAGTGCTCTTAACCACTGAGCCATCTCTCCAGCCCTTTGAAAGACTTTTGATACACATAATAAACACAAAATCTGAACTTGTTAAGATTTGAGGATAAATTCAAGTATTCTAATGAAGTAAAAATATATTCATTCTGTTGTTAAGAGTATGAATTCTGGGGATTCAAGCTGGTTAGGCAAATATTCTACCACTAAGCCCAATTTGCAGTCCCTATTTTCAATTATTTATAAACTGAAAATTGGAGAAAATGTCATAGTGTTTAATTATATCACACTGGTTTAAACACTGCTAGCAATAATTTCCACTTTATTGTATTCAGGAATATCCAAGGAACTATTAGTTTTACTTGAGTTATAGTAGTCATTTCTGGCCCATCTCATACATACAAAACAGGCAAAATTATTTTTAAATTTAATGCATTCTGCTTATGAAAATTATTTGTAACAAGAATGCTTTTGTATGTAGTACAAAACTTTGCATGATTCTCTTCAGCCTTTACTTTTAGTATAGCCCTCATAAACATACAAATGTGGACTTATCTTGGTTTTCACCCACATTGGTCAATTTTCTTGTTTAATCCTGAGTGTGTCTGTGTAAGTAAAGTTTTCTAGGCTAGCACAAAACTCCTAATACTCCCGCTTCGGCATTCTGGGTTGATTCCATTCTTTTGCTTTTTAAAATTGACAAATACTTTATTTTCAATGAGCTGATACAATGTATAAAAAATCATGACTTCATGTGATAATTGAGACCCCTACCCCAACTCTCTCCTGTCCTACAAAATTACCTGTTTTATCTTACAGGCTGTAGAAAATCTTTGTTCTTACAAGATTTCTGCCAATTTGTATAAGCAGCTGAGGCAGATCTGTGAAGATCACATCAAAGCACAGATTCATCAGTTCAGAGAATATCCTTTTTAAAACAAAATGTCACATTTATTTATGTATGTATTTTATGTATGTTCTACTTAACATGTATGCCTGTATGACAGAAGAGGGCATCAGAGAGAAGAGGGTAGTAGACTCTATTGTACATGGAAGCAGCCATGTGGTTGTTAGAAATGTAAGGACCTCTGGAAGAACAGCCAGTACTCTTAACTGCTGAGCCATCTCTTGAGCCCCTCAAAACAAAGTATCTTAAGTTTTTTCATTACTCATTACCTCTCACTGCTTGGCTCAGTTTGAAATGGAATGCCTGTGCTGAAAGATTTATTTTTGTCCTCTTATCTCTGAAGGAAAGAACAAAGTTTTAAAACATTTCAGTGTCAATTATAGTTAAGATCTATACTTACAGTTTTTAAGTAAAAATTTCCTGTCATTAGCCTCTGTCCTGACAAATTTCTATTTGAGGGAAATCATAAATAAAAAACATGCTCAGTTAGGTTTAAGACTGGTTTTAAAGATACGTTAAGGGGGATCAAATTTGTTTCTGCAGTTTAAAAATTAGAATTGTGTTTTATAATTTGTATTATCAGTTTATGGGGTAGTCTATATTTTAAGACAAATACGTTTTATATTACACATATTACTTATATGATACATTTTAAAATATTCTTAACATCTGTCTCATGGATTCATTGGATAGTGTTCTTTTTCTAAAAAAGATTGATAGATGCTGGCAAAATCATTGTAGGCAAATGGTGAGTTGGAAACAAGACTGATTATTTCATTGCAAAAACATTTAGGTGCTAGAATGTTTGGATATCTTGTTGGACGTATTGGGATACAGCTGGTGGGAAAGTCTGGTGTTTATTCTTTATATTAATGCAAATAGAAATCTTGAAACCCACTTCCCACCTCCTAAACACCATGGGTACAAGTTTAAGAGAGTTTTACCCCCTAGCACTGCTGCTAAGAAAGACTAAGTGTACCTTAGATTCCCTCTTTTTTTTTTCTGAGACAAGATCTCATTGTGTAGTACAGACTGGCCCGAAATTTCAAGATCTTTCTGTCTTAGGCTCTTGAGTTGCTGGGATTATAGGCATATGTCCCATGCCTACCTCCAGTTTTTCTTTTTAGTTATTTAAGTAGCAAAGATCTCAGAGGACCATCTTAATTCTGTGTTCTCTAGAAACCACAAGAAGGATTAATAGATTAGTTTAAAAATAAATATATGGGACATATTCTCAGCTAGATATATTTGTTTGCAAGTTGGATCCTATTAGCCTATTTAATATAAAATTTTCCAAATTCTCATTAAGAGCTAATATTGTAGTTTCAAATTTACAAAAATTGCTTGATTTTTTTTTCTTTTTATTTGACAGATAATGATCAGGAGCATTTTTTTGTTTCTGGATAGAACTTATGTTCTTCAGAATTCAATGCTGCCCTCTATTTGGTAAGGATGCCAGAAGATTATTATGAAAAATTTTGTTATATATCATAGTCTTAATTATTCTAAGAGAACAAGCTGTACTCAGAATATTCTCCTAAAAATTCACGTTTGGATTCTAGCATTTTGAGGGTTTTTGTTTTGTCTATGCTAATACAGCAGACAGCTAACTTTCTCTCATAGTATTTCTTAATGTTAGGTGTGAAGATTAAAGTTTAATCTAGAATTTCTGTGCCTGAATATTATTGCTGCTGATCATTAATGTTTTGCTCTTTTATTTTTCTTGTGACTTTATACTAAAAAGTGTTGTTTATGAAAATAAGATAGCATAATGTCTTGATCCTTCAGCAGATGCTTAGCATATACCTACAGTAATGATTGAAATGTACTGATTTTACGATTTTGAAGCCATTTATGAATGACCAAATAAGCTAGTCAATACCAGTATAGTGGAAAGTATTTTTGTCTTTGAACTAATTTTATTTCTGACTTCACTAAGATTATCATCAGAGGAAATAGGACACTAAAACCTAGTTATGGAGGAAGCCAGGAATTCAGCTTCAGTTCTCATTTAAGACAAAATG
The DNA here is from genome assembly GCF_021556685.1 of Rattus norvegicus. Classification (NCBI taxonomy): domain Eukaryota; kingdom Metazoa; phylum Chordata; class Mammalia; order Rodentia; family Muridae; genus Rattus; species Rattus norvegicus. Next base: position 126,007,188 of record NC_141554.1, on the reverse strand, counting down.
GGTTTCCTATATGCTTTAATCTAAAAATGTTATTCAAAATTAAATGTGGATTTTATCCTCTTTATAATTACTGCTTTAAATTCTGAGACCCCAGTAAGCATTATGATAAGCATAACTCAGCCTGTTCATATGGTATTACCAGTTCTGATGATTTTTTTGTTTTTAATTTTAGGGACATGGGATTAGAGTTATTTAGGGCTCATATTATAAGTGATCAAAAAGTCCAGACAAAAACAATCGATGGCATCCTTCTCTTGATTGAGAGAGAGCGGAATGGTGAAGCAATTGATAGAAGTTTACTTCGAAGCCTTTTAAATATGCTGTCTGACTTGCAAGTAAGTTGCACTTAACACTCACTGTGCTACCTACAAATCAGATTACTGTTCGCAGTTTGATGTCTGGAATCCAGAGTGTTATTCAAATAGAGTTCTGATGGAAGTCATTCAGTAAATTGTTAGTGAATAAGCAAATACTTTTGGTTTTTCTTCCCTCTTCCTAGATTTACCAAGACTCTTTTGAACAACGATTTTTGCAAGAAACTAATCGGCTTTATGCGGCCGAAGGTCAGAAGTTAATGCAAGAAAGAGAGGTATTTTAAAATGATCGATGAACCCAACGGCTCTTACAATTGACATTACGTTGTAGAACACAAAACTTCCCTTTATATTTATATTCCCAACATTGGAATGCTCTTTTCTCACTTAGGTGCTCCTTTTTCTTCTCTCTCCTTAAAGGCCAGAATTCTGGATCATAAACTCTACCTCTAATTTTACATATGATTCTACCCTGTCACATTTGATGGGGCTCTTCCTTGGATCTTTTGGACATGACATTTTCTGAATGATTTAAGGGGAGGAAAACAATAATATAAAAAACTATTTTTGTAGGTTCCTGAGTATCTTCATCATGTTAATAAACGCCTAGAAGAAGAAGCAGACAGACTTATTACTTACTTAGATCAGACCACCCAGTAAGTATGCTCAGCCTGATAGTCTTAAAACGGTTGATAAGTACTTTAGGCATCTTAAACTTGTAGCAATTTTCAGGTATGATTTAGTCTTTAACAGTTGTTTTCATAATGTGAAATTCAAGTTGTTATCTTTCCTGGCTAATTAGATTTAATCAAGGATTTGATTATTGGTTTGGTGTGTGTTTAGTGTGTAATTTTAAAATGGTATTAGAGGTTGATGGGATCTTTAAAACTTGGTGTTTTTGAGTCAGAGTTTCACTAAAACCCAACTTGCCTTGGCACTCGTCGTCCTCCATGCCAGCCTCCCAAGTTCTGGGATTATAGGCATGCATCACCATGCCCGGCTTTTAAAATCCTTAGACTGATTAAAATTCTGGGAGTGGGTGTTCAGAGAGAAACTGCTTCTGTATTTCTAAATCTCAGCAACCAAGTGGTTCAGTTAAGCAGCATAGACTACTGTTGTTTTACCTTCTTAGTAAAAAGCAAAGAAAGTTGGAAAAAAATGCTAGGCTCAGCAAGACCATGGAGATATTACTTTGAGCAAATTCTGAAATACATTATTTTTCTTCCTTTAAGCATAACATAAAATATTTTGACACAGGGCATAGAAAAGGCAAACTTAATGTAAAATGACATTTTTGCTTTGTTTTTTCTAGAAGCTTAAAATTTTCAAGGTCAAGTCTCAGTAAGTCTGTTTTCCCCCTTTTAGGAAGTCACTGATTGCTTCTGTTGAAAAACAACTTCTAGGTGAACACTTAACAGCAATTCTTCAGAAAGGTAACTTGTAATTTTAAATAGGAGGTTAGTGGGGCTGGAGAAGTTAAGGGTACTTGTTGCTTTTGCAGAGGACTTATTTAATTCCCAGCACCCACATGGCAACTCACAACCATTAGGAATTGCAGTTTCAGGGGATGTAATTCTCTTCTTCCTTCCTCTGTACACCAAGCATGCACACAATACATACATGCAGGAAATACACTCAACGTTGTTGTTGTTTTATTCTTAGCATGTAGAGCCAAGAACTTCTAAACATTAATGATGTTACAGGATACTCTGAATTTTACTCACATAAATTCTAGTAATAGTTCAGACCAATAGTAATTTCAAATTAACATTTTATTGACATGCACGGCAATTTTACTTACTTTTTGATTCTCATATTTTAATACCAAAATATTTCTAACCAGGTTTAAATAGCCTCCTTGATGAAAACCGAATTCAAGATCTGTCTCTCCTGTATCAGCTCTTCAGTAGAGTTCGGGGAGGAGTTCAGGTTCTCCTACAGCACTGGATTGAGTATATCAAGGTATTAATAGTTTGCTTGTTGACTTTTCCCTTGAGTGTTCTGTAATCTATGTACCAAGAATATCAGAAATCATTTCTTGTTAGATGGGAATTTTTTTTAAATAAAAAAATTGAAACAGTGGGGGTTGGGGATTTAGCTCAGTGGTAGAACGCTTGTAAGGCCCTGGGTTCGGTCCCCAGCTCCGAAAAAAAAGAAAAAAAAATTAAAACAGTGGCCTGAGAATAGCAGCTGTGTGACAAATCAGGAAATATGGGAAATTAAAGGATTGTTTGAGTTCTGAAGACATTTGGTTAAGGTAAAGTGTAGGATCTGTTCTTATAAGTTTGAACCACAAATCCTTCTTCCTCTTCGCCCTCCCTCTACCTCCCTCCCTGACCACATTGCTATTTTTTTTAAAGTACAGATCTGACTTCTTTAACAATGAAAAACTGCCCTAATAGGATATTGTATACCCAACAATAACTTGTTATTTTTGTTTGTAAGTAAATATTATCTGTTTAGATTTTCCATTTCCTTCAGAGACAACTGTACCTTTTGTGACTGTTAAGTACATGTGCCAACTTTAAATATGACTTGGTGAATATTTTCACTGTAGAAAAAAATCAATTACCATAAAATTACACCATCTCCATTTTCAGGCTTTTGGAAGTACCATTGTTATTAATCCTGAAAAAGATAAAACTATGGTTCAAGAATTATTGGACTTTAAAGATAAAGTTGACCATATAATTGATACCTGCTTTCTGAAAAATGAAAAATTTATCAATGCCATGAAAGAAGCATTTGAAACCTTCATTAATAAAAGACCAAATAAGCCAGCTGAACTGATAGGTATGTTTCATATTCTTTTGTGGTTGTGTAATGTTCTTTTATTGATAAACTCATATTGATAATCATATTGTACCCATTCCTGGTTTGTTTGATGTCGCTTAGCCTGTCAAGCTGAACAGCATCTCAGTCTTCATGTCAAACAGGATATAAACTCTATGTGAGGTAGAACGTAGAACCCTGTTTACTTTTACTGAGTAAGCATGATTCTGTGCTTTGCAAGCCTATAGTGATTGAGACATGGGACAGAGTAATATTGTCTAAAGGTCTCCAGTTATAGCTACAGGAAAAGGGTAGCATGAAATTCCAATGCAAATGAATAAAGTCTAGGATGAAAATAAATCTAATGATACAGGCTTACTGAGTATACAAGTGTGTTGCAGTGTTCTCAAGCAAGGTTCCTACACATGCACTCATTGTTAGGAGTATATGTGCCCTAGAAAACGAGGTCCTCTGAAAGGATGGAGTTTGGTTTGTTTTCTAATTTTATTTAAATTTAAACATTTTATAAATTGTGCCTTCTGCTCTGTTTCTGGTTTATTCAAATAACAAAAGTAATGTTTAAGAATACTGACCCTCTGTGTAAAATAGAAACTTTAGAGAGTACCCGTGTTTTCTGGTGACTTTGACTCCACAAAGGGCAACTTGGAGCCTCCACCACGAGCTGTCTCTACCTCATTTTAAATTTTGCTTTTCTTTCCTTTTTTTTTAAACTGTGAAAGTGAGGGCTTGAACCCAGGGACTCTACCACAGTGCTCTATATGTAGCCCTTCCGTATTATACTAGAAAGTATATTCAGTCTGGAGTCCGATTTAATGTATTTAGGTTGTGGTATTTATTAGCCCTGTGACATTGACAAGTTAACTTGATCTTCCTTTTGTTGTAGGCCATAAAATGCATGTACATATAGCAGAAATACTGAAAGAGAGTTAGTATTTTATAGTCCTGTTTGGGTTTGTGTAGTGGTCAGTACCTTTCAGACACCCATGGTTGCTAAACTACAATTTTTCTCTATTTTAGCTAAGTATGTGGATTCAAAACTTCGTGCAGGCAACAAAGAAGCTACAGATGAAGAGCTTGAGAAAATGTTGGATAAAATAATGATTATATTTAGATTTATCTATGGTAAGTGTTGATTACTGCTTTCATGTTTTTCTTTTAAAACAAAGCACTCTGAGCCAGGCATAGTGATCCACAATCCTGCAATCCACAATTCAGGAGGCTGAAGCACTATTGCTGTGTAGGCCACATAGAATCAGACCAGCTAGGGCAACATAGCAAGGCACTCCTATAGGAACTAAAAAACTCTTATATAACCCGGGGAGACTTTGAGACCTATAGGTTATATTTTACTTATTGCATATTTTGGATCCTTAAGAAGAGTTGAGGAATGTAACTAAATTGCCTGTGTTTTGACCTTTGCACTATTAAGAACCTGGGATTTTACTGCTTGTTTTAATCTCTGAGTTTTGGTGCTAACAGTACCAATGTACTAAAGTTGTTTTTTTTTCCAGAAAAATAGTTAATACAGTCTTAATTTTTTATAATAAAAAACTTTTGAAATACCTGGCACAGACATGGACCTCCAGTGTTCCTGAGTTTAATAAACTTGGATAAAATGTATAAAATTAAATAACTTGGCATGTTACAATAAGCTTTTTAAAGCCATTTTCTTACAGCTTTACTTGGCATATCATGAATGTTATCTTTTCTATTTAATACAGGCAAAGATGTTTTTGAGGCCTTCTATAAGAAAGACTTAGCCAAACGCCTATTAGTTGGCAAGAGTGCATCAGTGGATGCTGAAAAATCAATGCTGTCCAAACTGAAACACGGTATGTTTCTCAGTCTTCTTTTTTAATATCAGCTTTTTCTTTTTTTAATATTTGAGGTAAATAATGGCTTAATTATGTTCCTTTCTTTTATATACACATGATGAAAATATAAATTGACAGGATGGGGAGGATGGTTCAGAGGGTAAGAGGTCTTTGTGCACAAACATGAGGACATGAGTTTGAATCCATAACACCCTTGTAAAAAATCATATGTATAAGTCCACTAGCTAGGGGTAGGGTAGGAGTAGAGAACAGGAGGATCTTTGGGGATTCCTGGACACCAGACTAGCTCTGGGTTCAAAGATAGACCCTATTTCAAAGGAATAAGGTATACTGTGGTAGAGGAGTACAGCCAATGACCTCTGACTTGGACATGCATATTGTCCATACCTGTACACACTTACCCCAACACACACACACACACACACACACACACATACACACACACACACACACAAAGTGAGGTATGAGAGTCCTAGCCTCTTGCTGATAGCCACAATTATTGTATTGTTTTAAAGATAAAGAATTATTCTTTTGTTTATTTGTATAAAATTTGCCAACTATCCTATACCTGGATTAAAGAGTTTACCTCTGAATTGCTAGGGCACGCTGAGAGGTAAGACTTTTCATTCTTACAAGTGGATACAGATCATATTTTATGCCCAAGTTAAGTTTTGTATTTTATTTTCTGATTTTAATTTTTGTTTGTTGTACTACCTTGGAATATAAATCTGTAAACCTCTTTAACAGAATGTGGAGCCGCTTTTACCAGCAAGCTTGAAGGCATGTTTAAAGACATGGAGCTTTCTAAAGATATCATGATCCAGTTCAAACAGGTAAAAGTGGGTTAAACTCTTAACTCCCTAAACTTAAGGATACTTATGTCCTTGCGGCAGTTTGTATTGAAGAAGATAAATAGAAACCCATATTTTTTTTACAAACACTTCATGGCAACTTAAATTAACAGTTCAGTATAGGGAAAAGGTCATCAATGAATTTTAAGTATATTTGGCCTACTTCAGGATTAAGTCATAATTAACATCCAGAATAAGACAGAAGCATAAGTAAAATGTATTAGATTAAAGTTAGTATTAGAAGACTTATACTTACACGGTAAGAGCAGGGATTTTCTAATCAGTTGGAGGATTTTTATTTCAGAGCCTGTCATGGGGATAGAGGTGAGGCGATCAAGGATGAGGGTGGTATATGCTGTCTCTGTTGACATTTGGGATGAGAATTGGATCTATAGTTTTGAAGACATAAATAGAAGGTTTTAAAATATTGTAAAAACATAAACAACCAGATGTAGTTTGTGTAACTGCGGCCTCAACTGCTTAGGATGCTGAAATAATATTTGGGCAATATAGTGAGATCCTGTCTCAAACAGCAGCAGCAATACCAACTAGGCAATAGTGATGGCAAATTAGATTTTACTCAAGGGTTCAGTAATGACTTCTTGACTACTATATTGAAGGTGGTAAATAGAACCAAAAGACTCGACGTTCAGACTTAGTAGGATCATAGATCTTACAGTAGGCACAGAATAGGATTTATTTGCCTTGCCCTTTCCCCTTTTCCTTTCCTACTTCAGGTCACCACCTTCAAACAGGGAGTGAAGCATTTTGAAAAACCAGAGACTTGGGCTGGCTAGTGGGGTGAGGAATGGGAGTTGCTACAAGATGTTCCGATCCATGTAGGGTCTCTGAAGGTGGGGATTAAAGGTAGCATTGGGGGAAAAGAATGGAGACGAGATGCTATAACAGCCCAATTGTGTGTGAGAAGTTGAGTTTTTAATACCTAGGATATTTTCGTGGGGTTTTTGAATGCCACTATCAAAATGGCCACCTGTGTATTTTTCTACTGCATTTTGTGTAGTATTCATTTCAAGTTTAAATAATTGTTTTTATTTTCAGGATGGTCAGTATCTACATATATTTTTATATAAAGGAAATTTGTATTATGTATGGTATATAAACTTTCATAATCTTGGTGTATGTGTTGATCTTACAGTATATGCAGAACCAGAATGTACCTGGCAATATTGAATTAACTGTTAATATCCTGACAATGGGTTATTGGCCAACATATGTGCCTATGGAAGTCCATTTGCCACCAGAGGTAAGATAAACCATTTTAAAACTAAGCTATATGCATAGAAATTACATTTTTTTCTGCTTTTCATTTGAAAATCTGTGACTTTTAAAGGTTTATGTCAACAAATATAGCAACAAAGTATGAGCGCTAATATTTTATTCTTTACTTCATTTTTTAACTACATTTCTAAATTTAGTGCTGTTTTCCCCAATTATTCTGTTTCATTGCTTATGACCCCTTAGTCTTGCCAGCTGTTAAAAAATCTTGCCCATATATTCCACCTGAAGGCAGGATTGGTGGATGTAATGGATACATGAGTATCCCTTCATGCCTTGGGAACTGTCCTACTCAGGACCAAAACCTAGAATATTGAATAAAGAAAAGTACTAAGCGTCTATGGAAAGAATCATGGGTGCCCAGAAAGTAGATTTCCCTCAATAAGGGAAGAATATGGTGAAGAGGAAGAGAAAGGGCAAAGCTTCAACTTTAGAAAAGGCTCACATTTAGCAGATGGTAAAAAGAGGAACCTCTAAAGAAATGTGGGCAGAAGCAGCAGTAAGAGAAAGGAGTCAGTATAGTGTAGAAACCCAAATCACCAGAGTGAAGGGATGATTAAATAACAGGGCAGAAAAGATCAAAGAGTGTGAAGATCACCAAGCGATGTTGCATTGGCTAGTTAGATTTTCACCGTACATTAAAGGGATTGGTAACTACTGAATATAGTCCTGAAAACTATCAAAAGCTATTCCAGATGATGTTAAAGTATTGAGAAGGGAGGTCATTGAGGTGGCCTAGGGGTGAAGGACCTGCCACCAAGCTTAACCTCCTAGTTAACTTCCTGAACCCACATAGTGGAAAGAGGTAACTGACTCCCAAAAATTGTCCTCTGACCTTTATTAGCCCAGAATGGCATGCACACACCACTTCATACATTCAACAAATAGTTTTTAAAAAACCGTGCTAAGGGTGGCATTGCATATGCAACATAAAGTAACAATTCATTTGCTTTAGATGGTGAAGCTTCAGGAAATTTTCAAGACATTTTACTTAGGCAAGCACAGTGGCAGGAAACTTCAATGGCAATCAACCTTGGGACACTGTGTGCTAAAAGCTGAATTTAAAGAGGTAAGTGGATATTTTTAAATCTTGAGTTCTGTCTTCATCTTTAATATGGCTTATCCCTTGGTTTGCAGGGTCAAGCTGCTGTTTTATAAGTGTATCCTTGACTCTGCTTAGCATATTGCAACTTTGTATTTAATATTTAAGATGGTTACCTTTTCAGCAGTTGACTTAGCCCTCATCTAAAATTGACCCCCCCTTTCTCTTTTCCCTGTGGATTCAGAGTTCATACTGTCTTATCAGAAATCATGTGGCTAGAAGCTAGAGAACCGAGTGAGTGATATAGGTAAACAATATCCATTGGGAAAAATCTGCATCTGTTCATGAATGATCTGAATCAAGTCAAAGTATATTTGAAAGTGGAGCATAGTAACATGGGACTGTAATCCTACCACTTGGGAGATAGAGGCAGGAAGATTGGAGTTCAAGTACATATTTGTCTACAAAGGAAGTCTAGCTTGGGTTTCTAAACCCTGTCTTGAAAAATGCATTTAGGGTAGTAATTTCTTGCTGCTTATGGTGAATGTCTATAATGACACATAGGGCTGACTTATTTTCATTACTTTGTCCTGTTTTAATAAGGACTATAGAAGACATACTAATAGGCTAACTAACCCTACACCCCGTTTTCTGTAGACTCACACCTAAATCTTGCAGTACACATCGTATTGCCATGTAAAGCAGCACTTTGGAGAATGTTACTCGTCTGTGCTTAACTCACTAATTAATGGTTTTCCTATAAGATACTACTTTTTGATTAATTTTTCATGTTTAAAAAAACAGGCAAAAAAAAAAAAACCTCTGCTTTTTCTCCAACAGGGCAAAAAAGAACTTCAGGTCTCTCTTTTTCAAACCCTGGTGCTACTAATGTTTAATGAAGGAGAGGAGTTCAGTTTAGAGGAGATAAAGCAAGCCACTGGAATAGGTTTGTATTGTGTCTGTCCAGTATCAAGAAATTGTAGTTCTCTATTCTGTGTAGTCACTGTGATTAGAGCTCTAAACATATAAGGAAATAATCTTCCCCTCTGTACATTTTTTAAAAAGATTCATTTATTTCTTTTGTTTGTTGCCTGTGTATATATGTATACCATACAATGTGCAGGAATATGTGGGGTAAAGAAGGGGGCATTGTATCCCCTGGAACTTGAGTTAGTTGTTTGTGAGTCATCTTGTTAGGTTCTAGGAATGACCTCTGGTCCTGTGAAAGACAAGACACTACTCTTCAGTGGTGAGATGTCTCTCCAGCCCCCTCCTCTGTGCTCTTAATATTTCCAAATTAGTAAGTACCAGTATGTAGTGTTAACAAGAAGTGTGGTTGAGAGTGAAGTGAAGCGAATAATGATTGTGGAAGGAAGTAGGACTTGATTTGGGCCTTAAAATTTTGATTGGAGAGAAGGCATATGAAATAAAGGAAATAGTATGAGGAAAGACTTGAAAATGGGAGGGGCTAGTGTGGGTAGCAAGCATGAAATGTTTGGTTGTAGCTTTCACTGGTGAGCTGTAAAATTCAATAGGTAAGATCGATTGACTGACATAAAAGAAATAACCTATTTGGACAACTTACTTGGCATTGATAGAACTAGCCACCTGGAATATGAGAAAATTCTAGTCTAGAAGCTATGAAGATAATTCTGACAAAGTTCTAAAAGAGGCTTGTAGTAGGATGTTTCCAACAGCAATGGAATTACTAGAGCTATAGTACAATGAAGGAGAATGAAGACTTAAAAGGTGAGTCTAGACTTTTCATAGGATTAGGTTAGTATTACCATCACTAGCAGTGGAGCAGAGGGTGAATGGAGAATATCAACACACTCAAGTGATAGTAAAACAGCCAAGTTGAGTGTCCTTTTAGTAACTGACTTGAGAGAAGGGAAACGTTGCATCAGAGGTTTTGGTAATTGTCTGCATGGATGATAAATAGATGCTTTTACAAGACAAGTAGAACAAAATTTTACTGGATAGCACAAAGAGCAGGAGTTGGTGACAGTGGGGAAACCAAAGCAGTTTATTAGAGAATGTCAGAGATAGAATGACATTGAATGTGGTGCTCATGCTAATAAGGTACAAATAAATAACTAATCATTATTTCTTCTTCAGAGGATGGAGAATTAAGAAGAACACTGCAGTCACTAGCCTGTGGCAAAGCTAGAGTTCTGGCTAAAAATCCAAAGGGCAAAGATATTGAAGATGGTGACAAGTTTATTTGTAATGATGATTTCAAACACAAACTATTCAGGATAAAGATCAATCAAATCCAGATGAAAGAAACGGTAAACCTTTTGCTTTCTCCTACTCCTAGTATATTGGATTAAATGTGTTTATAGTAGAAATTTACAGATTAAAGAATTTATATTATATGCTTGAGTGTTTTATCTGCATGTACATTTGTGTACCGCATCAGGGCTGGGGCCCACATGTAAGAAGGGGACATTGGATCCATTGGAGCTGAAATTAGAAATGTTTGTGAACAGCCACATGGATGTTGGGAATCGAACTCATGTTCTCTTTAGCTGCTAAGCCATCTTTCCAGCTTCAAAATTTACAGTTTATTTTCTCAATACCATTTCATGTAACATTTTCTGTGCCTATATCTGGCCTAATACATTTCAGTATTTGATAATATGTTTGTTTGTTTTGCTTGCTTGGGTTTGCATTGCTAGGGATGAGGAATGCATGACCATTTGTGTTCTTCCATTGAGTTATTTCTTTATCCCATCAATGTGATTTTGTTTTGTTTCTCTTCCTTGTTACTTTTTTTTTAAAGAAAGATTTATTTATTCTATGTAAGTGCATAATAGCTGTCTTCAGACGCACCAGAAGAGGGCATCAGATCTCCTTACAGATGACTGTGAGCCACCATGTGGTTGCTGGGAATTGCACTCAGGACCTCTGGAAGAGCAGTCAGTGCTCTTAACAGCTGAGCCACCTCTCCAGCCCCCTCCTTATTACTTTAATTTCCCTATGTGTAGTGTTCCTTGTTCATATTCAGTTCCTCACTGTCCTGGACCACCATCACTTGCTGGTCTCCTTTCTCCCAAATAGTTGTCTCGCTTTGCTTTAACATGTCCGTCTTTTGCATGAGCATGCATGTTCACACACTGCATATATAATCTTTTAGTGCATACACACTGCATATATAATCAAACCCAGAGTTTTCCTTTTTCCTTCAATACTCATGTCTACTTTAATGTCGTGTGTGTGTGTGTGTGTGTGTGTGTGTGTGTGTGTGTGTGTGTGTGTGTATGTATTTAGATCTGGATTCCACATGTCAAACAAAATGTATTTTCCTTAAGTCTGGTTTATTTTGCTGAACAGGATCTCCATTATCATTCATTATCCTACAGATTACATCATTTTATTCTTTATGGCTATATAAATTTCTATAGTGTTAATCATTCATCTGATGATGGATATCTAGAATGGTTGTGTCTCTTTACTCTTTTTTTTTAAAATAAGTGTCTCATATCTCAGTGATAGGAAATGGAAGTCAAAGTAAAGTACATCCTTGGAGGCTCATGGACCAGGTAGCTTAGGGTATAGGGCAAAGTTTCAAGCTGATAAAGAGCCCTGTCTCAAACAGAAATGAAAGGCACCTGAGCTCTAATGCCCAAGGTTTTCCTCTGATGTCCCCAACTACACCCATATAACAGGAATACCCCAACACACATGAAAAAATCAACAGAGTGCCAAATAGTTATATAATCTTGAAATACCTAAATCTTCATCTCTATGATCTTTTCCTTAAAATGACTTCATGGGGGACGGAGAGATGGCTCAGCAAAATTAAGAGCAGTGCCTCCTGTTCCAGAGAACCCAGGTTCCTGGTCCCCACATGACAGTTCACAACTATCTGTAACTTCAGTTCTAGAAGATCTATTATGCTCTCACACACACACACACACACACACACACACACACACACACACACACACACACACACATATCTGTATATATATATGTATCTGTATATATGCATACATGCATGCATGCAAGTAAAAGACCAATGCACATGAACTTATGGAAGTAAGTTTTTGCATCAGTTGGTATAAACATTTTAAATTTTAGGGAAGGTCAGTAGACAACCTCCAGAGTTATTCCTTTGGAGCTATCTACCTTGTTTCTTGACATTGTTTCTTACTTGCCTAGAACTCACAAATTAGCTACGCTGGCAGGCTGTCCATCAGGCACTAGGAATCTTTTTACATGAGTTCACAAAGATCTAAATGTAAGAAATAGGTCCTTATGTTTGCAGGGAAAGCAACTGAACCTACCTCCTAATGCTCAAGGGTGGTATTTTTCTCTTTTCCTGTATTGCATTAATTTATTGGTACAGGGCAGTAGTGGCAACAGAAAGAAAACTATGTCAAGTTTTTTTCTCTCATTTAAATAAGTCAGGTTCTTTAGAACAATAACATTATGTCCCTAATATACAATTTGTGTTCCTAATTAAGTTGACTGTATTTGAAAACTTGTTTTAGGTTGAAGAACAAGCAAGCACTACAGAAAGAGTATTTCAAGATAGACAGTACCAAATTGATGCTGCGATCGTCCGAATTATGAAGATGAGAAAAACACTTAGCCACAACCTTCTTGTTTCAGAAGTCTACAATCAGCTAAAATTTCCAGTAAAAGTAGGTTTTTCTTTGTCTCCATACTGAACGTGTTATAGGTGAAAGGGAATATGTTTAATTTTTAGACACTAATTTTCAAATATAATTTTTCTATATTCAAAGACTTAAAGTCATTTGGAATAACACACATTCATTTCCTATATTTGTACATGTGTTTTACAAAAGAACTTTGTTTAGCAAATACCCAGTTTACAAAAGCCACTCTCTGTACTTCAACGTTTAGTGAGTAAATGTGACTGAAATTTTTGAAGTTAGTTACTATATATCTTTTGAATCTTACTTTTCTGGAGATGTCTTGGCATTTGACAGATTTGGTTATTAGACTGAGTTATACCTTATGCTTGGTTACCTATATAAATATTTGTTAAATCTGTTACAGAGGCTTCTGGCTTTATCCTAGTCTAGTGGTCAAGCATTTTCTGTGTCTGTTGAAAATGTCTAGCAGTGGTTCTGGTAAACTTGAATTGGTCACTGTATGGGCATGATCCAGTACAAATGTCCACTAGCAAAGGTGCTTAGACAATGTGGTGTTGTACTAGACTGTTGTTCAAACTTTAAGATATTTTTAAAGTCTGTAATAAACATTTGGTAGAGGTTGCCTAGACTCTTGGATTCCTGGCAACTTTGGATTTTGATAAGTCACTTAATTTTGCTGAGCTTGTTTGGAATTGATAAATATATGTAACCTCCTAGTATCACTTTTTATTATTAATAATTTTACTCATTTACATTTTAAATGATATCCCCCTTTCCAGTTTCCCCTTCACAGACCCCCACATTCATCCCTCCTAGTATTATTTTGAAACTTACTGAGATAAAAAGTATAAAACACTTGATATTGAGTTTAGTATGTACTGAGGTTTAATATATATTGAGGTAGCTGCCTCCTCATGACCACACATGCACACCTACTCACTTAATAATTTCACCTACAGTAAGATTACTTACTAATGCTAGAACATAGGAAATAACTATAACTTTGATCATAACTGAAACCAGTTATGATACTTAACCTGGGGTTATTAGATGGAATTTTACTTCCTTTTTTCTGGTTTGTTTTGGTTTAGTTTTGTTTTGGGATAGGGTCTGTGTTCCAAGACCGGCTTTAAAATCAGTCCTTCATTTTTATCAAACAAACCAAAGGTTAAAAACATCCTTTAAGAATGCAGTAGCTGAAGACTGAACCCCCAGTGAACGTGATTGTTGGGGGGAGGGTGGCAATAGGGGGAGGATGGGGAGGGGAACACCCATAAAGAAGGGGAGGGGGAGGGGGATGTTTGCCCGGAAACCGGGAAAGGGAATAACACTCGAAATGTAAATAAGAAATACTCAAGTTAGTAAAAAAAAAAAAAAAAAAAAGAATGCAGTAGCTGGTTGGGAAGCAGAGGAAGGCAGAGCCCTTGTGAATTGTAGGTCAACCTGGTCTGCATAGTGAATTCCAGGACAGCCAGGACTACAAAGAAAGACCCTTTCTCAAACACACCTTTGATACAGACACACACTCATTCACACTCTCTGCCTGCCTGCCCCCCTCCCCCCTTCTCTCTGTCTCTCTGTCTGTCTCTCTCTGTCTTTGTCTCTCACACTCACACATACTCTCTCCAAACACACTCCAAATAGCTGCATTAGCTGTGTAGGGGCATGTACTCCTAGCTACCAGCTGAGGCAGCAATATTGTTTTTTTTTTCTGGAGCTAGGGGCTGAACCCAGGGCCCAAGCGCTCTACCACTGAGCTAAATCCCCAACCCCTGAGGCAGCAATATTACTTGAGCTTCTCATCTTAACAAAAAAATGCATCTGTATTGAATGTTCATTTTCTTTTCCTTGTTATCTCAGGTATCATAAATGACGTGGAGATACTTGTTTTTGTCAGGGTCATTTAATTCAAGACATAAGTGTAATTATTAATGCAAGACTATATAAAAGATTATATTTCTAATGCTGTGTCTCTGTGGGGCGTTCCATATATGGACAGTTATTATATTCAGTTTCACCTGGAGCTTTAGGTACATTGAATTGTCAACCACCTGGCGTCAGACCTGGAGCCGAACTCACCCTCTTCAAGAGTAGTATACACTAAGAAGCCCTGAACCTTCTCTCCAGCACTGAGACTGTTGTTGTTTGTGACAAGGTCTAATACATCTTAGGCTGGCCTTCATTCCCTTTGTAGCTGAGTCTGAATATAGGCATGCTCTACCATGCCCAGTTCTAAATTGTCATAATGAAAATTTAACAGAGATCCAAATCACTTACATAAATAGTTAAAATTCATAGTAAACCAGAAACATACTGGGAGTTAATGTGATAACTTTCTCAAATATCCTGTAGTTGTGTGAATGTGTGGTATTGGGGAATAGAACCTAGGCGCCTTTCATATACTAGGCAAGTACTATACCACCTGGTAAAAGCCTTAATTGCCCCAACCCCTTGGTTTTTGGCAACTTCCTGAACTCTCACTTATTGCCATTCCTCAAGCTACCCAAGTAGCAAGGATTATGCTAGTAGGTCTAGTATTTTATATAGTTCATGTAGTAATTTCTCATATATTTATTTCATGTATTGTTTATTTACTTAATTTCCAGTTTGTGACAAAGTCTTTTTTAATTTTATTTACTTATTTTATGTATATAAGAACATTGTAGCTGTCTTCAGATACATCAGACCTCATTACAGATGGTTGTGAGCCACCATGTGGTTGTCAGGAATTGAACTCAGGACCTCTGGAAGAGCAGTCAGTGCTCTTAACCACTGAGCCATCTCTCCAGCCCGACAGAGTTTTATTGTGTACCCCAAGCAGGTCTTACTCTGAATCCTCTTGGCTCTGACTCCTACTTGCTGGGATTTTAGAAGTATGCTACAATGCTTTTGCTACATTTAATTTAAGTTTATTTAATTTAGAGACAGGGCTTGTCATGCAGTCTTGCTGTCCCGGAACTCATTATATAGACCAGACTGGCCTCAAACTTAGGGATCTCCCTGCCTCTGTACAGTCACTTTTGGCCTTTGTTCTCTTTTTTAATGGGATGTTGGTAGATGGACTTAGGTTGATGCTTATGAGTTTTGTATTGAAAATATGCTTTCTCTTACAGCCTGCTGATCTTAAGAAGAGAATAGAATCCCTAATTGACCGGGACTACATGGAAAGAGATAAAGAAAACCCAAATCAGTACAACTATATTGCATAGAATGTTGGTTGGCCTTGGAACATTTGTTGTCATGCCGTAGCCAATGGATAAACTAACTTGTTGAATCTCATGTTATTTGACTTCTTTTATACTTCCGATGACCAAATGAAGCAGTGTGTAATGGGAATAGTTGCGTGGACATTTCTCAGTGGTTAACATACCCATTTTAAAGAGTAATACTTAACCTTTAAGAAGAATGTCGTTGAACTCTATGCATGTTATTTAGTATGATGTGCAGAAAACTCTTTAAGAAAGTACCTGGGTCTTCATGATTCCTTTTTGGAACTGGGGAAGAGATCCCTATGGCCATTAAAAGGGGGAGGGTGATTCTTATACATCATCAATAAAGCAAAAGGTTTATTTGCCTAAAAGTCATTTAAAGATACTTAAACTGCATGCAAATTTTATTTACTGTACAGAATTCTGGATGTATTTATCAAATAGAAAAACCACCCTGGACTTGGTTGTTCACCCATTTTGTGGTTTCCCTTGAAAAGAAAAGTAAGTTTTCATTGTTGGCATTCTGTTACACTGAAGAGGGAAAAAAAACCTTATTTGGAAACAAGTTTTTCACGTAGGGTAACAGTTCCTTCCATCATACCTTATATATTCACAGCCTAAAGGTTTCCCATTATGACTCTGGGATGTGTACAGAAGACAGCTCCAAATTCACTGTGCTAATTAACAGGAACTTACTAAAATAGATCAAATAGAAAAATTGCTGATCTTGTACTATAAGAACATAGTAAGGGGGGAAAACTCAGTTCTTTTTATTAGAACTGAATACAGTATGAAGACCACAGGAGACCAAAATCAACAGATAAGTTGTGAACTGCAGGAGTAAAATTTGCAGCTGCTTTTCATCGTGCGTCAGTCTTTAGATGTTTGCATCATTTTGTCTTTAATTTGGGTGGGTTGTCGATTGTCAGAGGTTTCCTAGGATTTGCATTCCA
The DNA here is from genome assembly GCF_021556685.1 of Rattus norvegicus. NCBI lineage: Eukaryota > Metazoa > Chordata > Mammalia > Rodentia > Muridae > Rattus > Rattus norvegicus. Next base: position 125,990,267 of record NC_141554.1, on the reverse strand, counting down.
GTTTTTTCTACTAAATGTTTTTTTACTATCATGCTCCTGACTTGGAGAAACTCAACATATGATTCTCCCTTGTCTTCCTTGCACACTCCCTATTTGAAAACTTCAAGTTCTATATTCCTTTTTTTTTAATTGCTTGAATTAAGAGTTCTCATAGCCATTGGACACCTGCTTTTCAGCGAAGTGTCTTCAAATTGGTCACACACAGAAAATAACAAAAGTATTGTTTTTCAAATTCAAAATGTGAGTAAAAGACTTTTGTTCATCACCGGAGGGTTTTGCTTTGCTTTCTGGTTTCTCTTTCCATGAAGGAAACTGATTATGGCAGAGAAGCAGACTGTTTTGGTGTGTTTTCTTTTAAATTAGAACTTCTTCAAGGCTTTCTCCACTAGCATATATCCTTGATTTGATCCATATATTACAGAGCAATAAGGGGTACCTTCAGCTTAGAAGACTTGGGGGCTCTTATGTCTACTATTGTTTTCTTGAATTCTCAAAGACCTGTGGCCAGCTATCTGTATTTTTTTAAGTTGCCTATTTCTAATGCATTAACTTGCACACCGTTTGACTATGTATAGTATTTAGAATTAACTTCCCAGTTCTTTCTGAGCAGCTATTTCGTATATTTTTTCCAGCTCCTCCCTGATTTCCTTACAGGAGCTTTTCTGACAAGGAATGTGGCTGTTATGTTTACTGGACCATCAACATCAGTGTTCTAATTCATCCCTGTTGGTCTCTGGGATATGGAGACGATTACACCACTCACTAGTTACTCTTTAAATAATTTTTAGGTAGATTATTCGTTCCTACTAGGATGCTCTTGATACCACCTTCGTTATCTTGAAAGTGGGTCCCTGTCCTGAAGTTCTTAACTCTTTGAAAACTTGATGGTGTTTCAGCTGAAAAAACTAGCCAGACTACTAAGGGAAACTTTATGAAACTGAAAAGTAATGGCAAACTACATTGGGTTATTATGGATTTCAGTTGTTCTGTATCGGTTGAATTTTTGTGCTCTTTTTCCTGTGTATGTGTGGTGGTTCTATTTTTCTCCAATAAAACTTTTATTTTAAAAAATGTTTCCGGGGGAAGATATTTAAACTCCAAATATCGTGAAAAAAATATAAAAGTAGAATACATAAAATCTTCCTAATGACTTCCTTAATTCACATTTGACAGTTCATATGTGATTATTTTTATACTTTGTTATTTTGCTGGTAGTTTTGAGATGCTGTGGAGGTTATGGTAAAACGATAGTAAATTTTTCAGTGTTCTCAAAATAGATAATTATTTCTACTTTAGAAAAATCAAGGACAAGTGCAAATGTTTTTCATTCAAACTTTCAAAGTCAGCAATGTCATGTCACTATAGAAATAGTTTAGATTGAAGCTGGAAGGAAAAGAAGATCTTATATGCTTGTTGCGCTGTGGTGCTTGATATCTGTTAGTTCTGTTCTGAACAGAATCCTGTTAACCATGTTACTCAATGTTTTCCTAATTCAGTTCCTGAGTCTGCTGAACGATGACTCTGCCATATACTTGACATCTTTACTTTCGTGTGTGCATGTGTGTATGTGTGTATGTGTGTGTTTGTATAGGAGAGGAAATCCGTTTCTTCTACATAGCCATCAATGTCTAAGGATTGACAAGTTGATTTTCTAATATCCATAAGTCTTTTTTCTCTTCGGTACAGAGTCTTGCAGTGTAGCCTAAGGTGTCTGTAAATTTGATCTTCGTGCCTTGGGCTCGAAGTGCTGTGGACTTAAACTGTTTGGCTATTTACAGTATTTAGAATTAACTTCCCAGTTCTTTCTGAGCAGCCATTTCTTATCATTTTTCTACATTACAGCTGCGTACCACCATGTCTTGTCTTACACATATTTAATTATATGATTTTTGTCTGTTTTAATGACCACTCTGTTTATGTTACACATGACAAAGAGTTACATATTTCATTTTTTCATTCACATAAAATTACCAAAACAGATAATTTATTAAGAAGAAAGACCGAAGGATACTGGGACTTTATATAACTGTACTTTTTAGAGTGTCCTTTTATAATGCTTCAATAAGGAATTTTTTTTCTTTTTGTCAGTTGCTTATAAAAATCTTGCTGTAGATCAAGCAAGATTTGGTGGCTCATGTCACTAATCTAGTCCTGGATCTGTCAGTTCCAGGCCAGCCAGGAACTGTGTAATGAGACCCTATTGAGAAACATCAATAAAACCCAAAACACCTGTTTTACCATTGACATAGTGATCTCTGGTTCAAATCATATATTTGTTCAATTATTTTCTTCCTGCTATTGGAATAAAGTATTCTCTTGAACGGACATAATACACACTTTTATAGTTAATATTTACAAGTATTGTCTAGCACAGTAAAAGGCCTAAATTATTTTATAAAACATTCTTATTTGCTATAGAATATAAGAATGAATACTGTTAGACATATTAGAACTTAGTTTTACAAGCTACAAAATCATCTTTTCACCCTCTAATTCCTATGATAATATCTCTTTCCATTTTTAATTTTCTATTGTAAAATACACATAAAATTTACCATTCTAACCGTGTAAAAATGTCCAATTGAGACCTTTAGTATGTTCGTAGTGCTGTGTGGTTATCATTTTGTAGTTTCAGAACATTTCCAGCACCTATTATTGAACAGTTATTTCCTGTTCCTGCTCTGCCCAGCCCCTGGAAACCACTGGCCTGGATTTGCCTATCCTAGATATTTCATATCACTGGAACCATAACTTCTGTTGGATTTCTTTCTTTAGCATGATCTTTTTCAAGGTTTATTCATGTACATGTCAGGTCCTCATTTTCTTTTATAACTGGTTATAAGTGTGTGTTTACCCAAAGGAGTCCTTAAACATAATGGTTTTCACTTTTTCTGTTTCAAAATCTTTTGAGTATACACAGAATGAAACTGCTGACTTACATGGTGATTTTGTGCTAAACTTACAAAGGAATCTTCAAACTCCATTGCTGCCAGTAGCATCTAAGAGTTCCAGTTTTTCTGCATCCTTGTCAGTGTATGGTGTTTTGTAATGTTTTGTTATGGCTATTCTAATGGGTATGAAGTAGGTTCATGACAGTTTGGGATTTTGTTTCCTTAATTATTTTGTATATCATCTGCTTGTTTGCCATTTGTAGCTTTTTTCCTTGATGTCTCCACACTGGCCATTTTCACATAGGATTCCTTGTCTGAATTATAAGAGTTCTAAATATGCAGATGAAAATAAGATGCAGTCTTACCAACGGAATAGTCTGCTAATAATTTATCCAGTTAAAAGTTGTCTTTCCTGTGTATCCTTTGCACAAAAGTATTTCATCTTTTGTCATATTTATTTGTGCATGTACATGTGCCATTGTACACATGTGGAAGTCAGAGGACACCTTGTTCTCTCCTTTCACCTTGTAGATCCCAGGGATTGGATTCAAGTAGTCAGGCTTCGCAAGTGACTTTAACCTGCTAAGCCGTCTCAGCAGTGCAGAAGTATTTAAGCAGGTAGAATTAATCAACTTTTTTTTCTTTTGTTGCTTATACTTTTGGTTTTTTGAAGAAATTCTTGGCAAATCCTCATTCCTTTGGGTTTTAGATTTACTTTAAGGATTTAATCTAGTTTTGTTGTCCTTTGAGCTAAATTTTCTGTGCGGTATGAGACAAGTGTTCTTTATTCTTTTGTCTAGGTATATTAAGTTGTCCCACTACTTTGTAGTGTGTACTACATTGGATTCCTTTACATAAATTTGAACAATTCTAATCTTAGTAAAATGTCACATAAGGCATGTAATTGTTGATGTTGTAAATTTGCTTATTAGTGTTAGAGATTTCTACATAAGTGTTCATAAGAAATATTTGTAGTATTCTTTTTTAAAGCATTTCATGACATTTGGGATGTGTGTGTGGGTCCATGCCAAGGTGCATGTGTGGAACTTAGATGACAGCTCAACTTGCAGGAGTCAGTTTTCTTCTACCATGTTGGTCCGAGGGATTGAACTCTACCAGCTTTGCACCTTTGTCTGCTGAGCCGCCAAACCAGCCTCTAGTGTGCTTTCTATATTTTTATTACCAGGTAATACTAGCTTCATAATATGGCTTACTCTTTAAATAGTAATAGAGTTCATTGTGAAGTTGTCTGATTCTGGATGTTTCTTTTGGTGAAGGCTTTTGCTTAGTGATTCAATTCATTTTTTTTCTTTTTGTTTGTTTGTTTTTTTTTTACACAGACTCTACAGAGTTAACAGGAAACTCACTCTGTAGCCTAGCCTAATCTTAAACTTGAGGCTGCCCAGCCTCAGCCTGCCTCCTGAGTGGTGAGGTTACATAAATGAGTTACTTTTCTTTGCTTCAACTTCTTGTGGATCTTTATATTAAAAAGTTATGGGGTTGGGGATTTAGCTCAGTGGGTAGAGGCAAGCGCAAGGCCCTGCGTTCGGTCCCCAACTCCGAAAAATAGAAAAGAAAAAAAAAGTTACAAGTAACCTTTAAATTTATTCATTGGATATGTGTGTGCACATGGATGTGCATGCAACATTTTGCATGTAGATAGCTTATGGAAGTCAATTTTCTCCAGCATGTAGATTCTGGAATTCAGGTTATCTGTTTTGATACCAAGAGCCTTTGCATTTTCTATTGTATTGATTTTTCATTTATTTTCTTATATCTTTGTCATCAGTTTAATTTGCTCTAATTCAATTTTGTGAGTGTGTGTTTATATGTGTTGTTTATGTGTATGTACATGTGTATGTGATGTGTGTTTTTTTTTTGTGTGTGTGTGTGTGCATGTGCACATGCATGCTCACACATGGAAAAAAGAAGTTGGTGTTGGGTATTTTCTTTTATTGATCTCCATCTTGCTGTACTTGGCGCTCATCAATTTAGCAATATTGGCCAGCCAGCAAGCTTCAGAGCTCCTCCTGACTCTGACTGTATGGCCCTGGGATTTATATGCATTCTCTACCACATTGAGCTTTTTACATTGGTTTGGGGGATTCAAACACTGCTGCTCATGCCTGGCCACTAAGCAGGTTACTGACTGGATCATCTCCCCATCTCACCCCGATTGTTTTGGTTTTTATATAAAGCTATCTTATTGATGTGAAATCTTCTTTTTTGTACTATAGGTGGCATGTGTGTGTGGAGGTCACAGGGTGACTTGCAGGAATCAGTTCTCTCCACCAAGTGAATCCTGAGGATCTATCTTCTGTTGTCAGTCTTGGCAGGCTAACCCCTTTGTCTTCTTAGCCCTCCTGTTTGCCTTGATTCCTAAGTTCACTTTGTTGTAATGGAAGGAAATTATATTTGGTTTCATTCTTTTGTATTGTATTGTTTTGTTGTTGTTGTTTTTATTTCATTCTTTGTAAACTTAAAACTTGTATGGCCTAACCAGTGATCTAGCCTAGAGAATGTTCTGAGGAGACTTGGGGAGAGCATACATGCTGATTCGGGTGGAGAGTTCTGTTGCCTCTGGGAGGGCAAGTAGATTCGAATCATTTACATTTCCTGTCTCCCTATTGATCTTCAATCCCTAGTACATTGAAGTCCTTTGAAAGCTTCATCTGCAGTTGTACACCATCTCCGCCTTCAGTTCTAGTGCTTCTTGCTTCATGAGTTCCATCCTTTTGATGGATTGAATCCACAGAATACTGTTGTTCCTTGTATCACATAATGTATAGAATTTTGCTCACATATTTTTATCTGAAGTTGCTACAAATATCCTAGCTCTCATCGTTTTATAGTTTATATATGTCTGCACCAATCCTCTCTTTTCATTATGTTTGTGTCTATAGACAGGCTATACTTAGATCATATTTTTTTTAAGATTTATTCATTTATTTTATATAAGTACACTGTAGCTGTCTTCAGACACAGCAGAAGAGGGCATCGGATCTCTTTACAGATGGTTGTGGGCCATCATGTGGTTGCTGGGAATTGAACTCAGGACCTCAGGAAGAGCAGTCGGTGCTCTTAACCACTTAGCCATCTTTCCAGCCCCGATCATATTTTTAAAATCCGTTTCCCAGTCTCTACTTTTTCAAGTTAGGGAATTAAATTCCTTTTTTTGTGTGTAAAAAAATTACTGATAAGAGGACTTCTGCCACATTTCCACTTTCTGTCTTTTGTTAGTTAACATCATTAGTAGTGCCGTTTGTGTATCTGTGTGTACATATTTAGACATTTAATAGATTCTGAGTAATGAAGAAATCAGTACTGAATTTTTACATTATACATCCTGTTTTTAAGGTGAATGTATAGTTTAAATCTTAAAACATCTAGAGGCAGCGTGTAAAGGATATGAGAATATTGTTTATTCTTAGCAAAGTACAAATGACCATGGCCCAGGAATATGAATTCAAGTTACTCAAGGAACTTTTTCCACTGTGGAAGAGAGTGGTTATGTGACCCCTTATAGTCACTGAGCAAAAAAATATTAAGTCAGTCCGCTTAATCAGTTGCACAGGTGGAGCATCCTGTAGGTGAACTACATAGATACGGTAGGGGAGGTCGCTTTTTAATAGGTTTCAGACGTCACGGGTTTTTAAACTTTAGGCTTGGTAGAAATGAGAGGTCACTATGCTTAATGACACTTTCCAAGAGTCTTGCCTAGTTACCAGGTGGTTAAGTCAGATGTGGAGGTTGATAGTAAATGGCTATTAAAGGGGCAAAAGAGCTGGGGAGATGGCTCGGGAAAGCATTTACCTTGCAAACACGACCCCTAATACTCTTTCAGAAAGCTGGGTATGATGGTGTGCTCTCAGCACTGGGAAGGTAAAGTGGTAGGTACCAGGGACTTGGTGGCCAACTACCCTAACCTATTTGATGAACTCCAGTCTAGTGAGAAACTGTCTCATTAATGTGTGTGGCACCTGAAGAAAGACAGCCAAGGTTGACCTGGCTTCCACATGCATGTGGGCATGTGTGCAATGCATTGTGAATTGAAGGTGATCCAAGATAATGTTAGTTCTCAATGGTTTTCTTATGCCTCTCCATGGTCCTAGTGTTGTAATTAGGGAACATTGTCTGCAGGACTATCTTCTGGATGAGTGTTTCTGTTCTCAGAGGACTTATACTCATACTCATATAAACCCAGGTAGAATGAAAAGATCTGCATCACTTTTCATGCTGACAACTCTTACGGCATTCCCATTGATAGTGTGATGTGTGAGTGTGTGCACATATGCGCAGGTGTGCTAGGTAACAGATTGATGCACAGTCACAACTGGCAAGAGATTTGAACTTGAATCCAGTTTACACGGGAAACTCAACACAGCCATTTACCAAGGCATGCCTGCCCAACTGCCAGTGTTAGAGCTTTTGGGTTAAACTAACTATCCTTTAATAAGGATTACAAAAGAAAGCCATGTGAACTTGGAAAACTTTTGGGTTACTTCCTATATTTTCAGAGAAAATAATTAATCTGTTTTGCTTTAAAATAAGTAGAATTCATTTACAAACTAATTTTGGAAATACCAACCAGAGGCAGAAGATATATACATACAACCCATGCAGATGTGGAGATCTGGCAGGTTTCATCTAAAACTTTTAGCCAGGTGTCAGGTGCTATATAATAGAAGCCACACTAGTTTGGGAAAAGAATAGCTGAATTTCAAATTGTTTCTGGCATACAGAAGCTCATATACTTAATGCCTTTTATCTACATTTGTGAGAAAGACAAATTACTGTCTCAGTTTTTTTTTTTAAAGCCCTTCTGGTAAGTATTATTTCTTCCCTGCAAGGAGTTTGGAATCTGAGGTCGTATGTGTTGCCAGTCATAATTTTTTAAAGATTTATTTAATGTATGTGAGTACACTGTACCTGTCTCCAGACACACCAGAAGAGGCATCAGATCTCATTACAGCTATTTGTGAGCCACTATGTGGTTGCTGGGAATTGAACTCAGGACCTCTGGAAGAGCAGTCAGTGCTCATAGTCACTGAACCATCTCTCCAGCCCCCAGTCATAAGTCTTATTGAAGGATGAAGACTAGAGTTTTGGGGGGTGACCAAGGAGCTCTAACAGCTGTCTGAATATCTTCAAATTCTGTCAGGTGGATAGCATGTTGTGGATAGCATGTTGTCTAGTTCTAATTTGCTTTTTTTATAGTTTCAGTTAATTACTTTCCAGTGGTGCCAAAGTTTTTTGTGAGCAAAAGAGTCAAAAGTTAAAGTGACTGGGGAGTTACAGCTGGGAGGAAAATGTTTTGGGACTAGGAAACCAGGGGGATGGAGAAGGGATATTCCGATGATTTGAAGACCCAAAGTTACAAAAAGAGAAGCAGGGTAAAGGAAAAGCTCTCCTGGGAATTTGAATTTGGGGAGAGTTCAAGTTTCCTGAAGGTGTCATTTGATGTCTGACATAACTTTAAAAAAGGGTGCCCACAAGACTTTTAAAAAGGGTGTTGGCAGAACATATGGTCTATAGTAGTTCAAACCATGTTTGGAGGCTGGGGCTGCACAGAGCTTCCTGGTACTTATGTAGTAAGTATGAGCTCCTGAGCTTGATCCCTACTCTGGAGGAAGGTTTCATTTGCTATATTTTATGAGAGGGGCACTCAAAGAACAAAATTGCCAAGCATTGTAGGTCACACCTGTAATGATGTGATTGAGGCAAAGATTCAGGAGTGAAAGCCAACCTGAGCTGCAAAGTGAGACCCTGTCTCAAAGCAACACCACCAACAAAAGTACTTCTACTAATAGTGAACTTTAAAAACTAGAGATGCCTGTCAACTGACTCACTATAAACCAACCAGTATTTCAGAATGCAAGAAGAATCTTCACAGAGGGTGCAAAAACTTCTCAAGGTACTTCGAAAGATAGCCAAAGGAAAGAAGCTTTGAGACTTACTGTTGTCAATAGCTAGCTGAAAGTGGCTAGGATGCAGATTTCTGACTGGCCTTTCAGTTAGCTATGTTTACACAAGCCTGTGTGCCCTGCCCGAAAACCAAATAAACTCAGCACACAATGAGAAAAGAAATAGTTTCTGGGAGGGAACAACCAATCTAATGTTCCCTCCCAAACCAAGGAATTAACTTATTTTTTTTCTTCTGCTACCCTAAACTCGGGAATAAAGCAAAATGTTTTTGCTGCCTTTAAAAAAGGTCGGGGGGGGGGTGTCTCGCTGTAGCCCTGGCTGTCCTGGAACTCTGTAGACCAGGCTAGCCTCAAACACACAAGAGATCCATTTGCCTACCCATCCCAAGTGCTGGGATTAATGATATGTGCCACTAAACCTAGCTGCTTTAGCCTTTTTTTTTTCTTTTTCTTTTTTTCGGAGTTGGGGACCGAACCCAGGGCCTTGCGCTTGCTAGGCAAGCGCTCTACCACTGAGCTAAATCCCCAACCCCTGCTTTTGCCTTTTTAAAGAAGCATAGTAGGCAGAGATATACGTGGACTGTGTTTGATGTTAATTTTGACACCTGCCAGTATTTCTAGGACTCTGACAACCTGTAGAGTAAATGGGATGTCCTAGAAATGCCATTGTCATCACCCAAAACTATAGACTTGCTGTGTACTCCTTGTAACCTGAAATGAACTCACTATGTAAACCAAGCTGGACTGCAACTTGTGATCTTCCCCTTCCCCTTTCTGTCTGGGAATTCAGGGCTTACTCTTCATAGCTCGCATGATCCCTATGATAAACAGTTGATTCGCAAGAGTATGTGTGCCTGCTGCAGACTCAGGGAAAGACAGGGCATTTTCTCCTCCCTTTGTGTTCACTTGATTTGTTCCAAGAATACTATTTGATTAATTTCTAGAATACTCATTGATTCACATATTCCCGTGTATCTATCTCCTAGTTATCTTTAAAATAAGACTTAACTCACTTTATTTTTCTTATTAAAAAACCCCATGTGGTAGCCACAGCCGTAATCAGCGTTCTCCAACTTGAGACTGCTGTGGGTTTTCACAAGATGCTCAGTGAGCTCCTGATAAGGATCCTTACCACAGTCTTCGGAGGTGGAGGGTCAAGTAGTTATCACTTTCAGAGATGGCATCCAAGGGGGCTATTAGGGTTCCCTAGAGGAACATAACATAACATTCTTTTTACGTATAGATTATATAAAGGGAATTTGTTGTAATTTATTCTATATAAAATATATAGAGGAGGTTTATTAGAATGGCTTACAGTCTGTGGTTCAGCTAGTCCAACAATGGCTGTGTGGGTAGACATTCTTCCTCTTCAAAGTTATTTCCACAAATTAAACTTTTTAAAACTATCTTGACCTGTTGCCAAGGCTAGCCTCCTGTGGTCACACTTACCTTACAGTTTACTTTGTAACCTTAGAAGTGCTGGAATTACAGGTGCATGCCACCAAGCCTATTGGTCAGAAACTTTATATATTATGTGCCTGTTAATATATAGAGAAAATCTTTCTCATTGTTTAGTTTTAATTTTATTATTGTTGTTTAGACAGGCTGTCTGTAGCTTAGATTGGCCTTGAGCAACCTTGTCTCAATGTCTTTGACTTGCTAGGATTGTAGTTATAAACCCCCATGTTTGGTTTCATGGTGTGTGTTTGGGGGTGTGGGAAGGAGTGCTTTTTCTGCATGTACCACATGCTTGCTTTGTGTCTGAAGGGACCAGCAGAGGGCCTCAAGATTGCCTGGAATCTTGAACTGGAGTTATAGGTAGTTGTTAGTCATCATGTAGTTGCTGGAAATTAAACTCAAGTCCTCTGGGAGAGCAGCCAATGCTTCCAACTGCGGAGTCATCTCTCTGCTGCCATAATATTTCTTTATCTGAAATAGATAGCAGGACACTCAAGTTGTAACTAATATAAATATCAAAGTGAGTTGATTTTAGGTACCCAAAACTTTTATTGATTAATCTCTCCCATGTGTGTAACGTGTGCATGCATGTGCACATGTGTGTGTATGTATGTGTGTTGGGTGTGCTTGTTCTTGTCCATTGATACATATCAGAATGTTTGTTTTTAGGCCAGGCACAATAGCATGATAGCATATACCTGTAATCCCAGCCCTTGGGAGATGGAGGGGGATCAGGAATATGAGGTCTGCCTCATCTAAGTAGTATTTGAGGCCAGTCATGGCTCTGTGAATCTCTGCCTCAGAAAACTAAGAGGTTTTGTATTGTTTTGAGACAGTAGACAAGGCTGGCTTTGAACTCACTGTGTGCTGCAGACTGGTCTCAAACTCAAGATAACCCTTATCTGTTAGCCTTCTAACAGTTGACTTTGTATGTGTGTACTACCACGCCTGGCTCCCTACTTGAATTATTCTTTAATATTTTGCAGATAGTATATTGTATTAAGCACAAAGACATTCATTGCTTTGGTTGTTTTTTCTTTGCAGTTATTGCCATGTGATTACATTGTAAAAACAATTTTAACAGGTAATTTCCAGTCAGTTCTTTATGGTGGTTAGCATTATACCCAAAAAGGCAACATAGAATGTCTGGATTCTAAACAGATGACACAAAAGAGAAAGGCAAATTTACAAGCCCACACACTTTTAGGAGTCTTCTATCCTTGACTTGAGCAGCAATTTAGGCTATCTGTGGAGCTACTGTCTTTCAAGCTTCTCCCTGATTCAGCTTTAAGTAAAGGACACTATAAATCAGAAAGGCACCATATCAACATTTATTCATAGCTTTCAGAAATATTAAACTATTATAGTTACAAAGTGTTTGAAAATCTCAAGTATCTTGCTTAACCAGCATCGTTTTGTATTTGGTCACTTTAAGAGAAATGAAGCTATAAAAGGTCAAATTTAAAAAAAATGCATTTGTGTATATGCATATATACATGAAAGCCTGTGTGTGTGTGTGTGTGTGTGTGTGTGTGTCTGTCTGTCTGTCTGTCTGTCTGTGTGTGTGCGTGCACGCAGATAACCGGAAGAGGTTGTTTGGTGTTTTCCTCTCTTTCTGTCCCTTTGATAGAGAGTCTTGCACTGAACCTGGGCTGTGTGTTATCTCTACTAGGGTAGAAGTCAGCAGGCTTCAGATCGTCCAGTCTCTCTTCCTTTTCCAGAGATGGGGTTCCATGGGTGATGCTCAGCATGTTACCTAGGTGCTAGAATCAGAATTCAAGGTCTCATGATTCCTCAGTACATGTTCTTAATCGCCGTGCCTCTCTTAAGCACTCAGGTCATGTATTTTAGCTAAGACTGGGTAGCATGAAAGCCTCAAGCCTCTTGAATCTCATGGGATCTGTATTTATTCTTCTAACTTTATGCTGAGATACGAATCCATAAGCAGAATATCACTTCCTTCACAGTTGAAGTAAACTAAGAGAGTTGATTTTTTGGATTGATAAATGTAATTCCTATAAGCTAAGCATGAGGATATAATTAACTCCTGAAACCCCAGCACTTAGAACATAGAGGCAGAAGCACTGGGATTTCAGTGACATGTTTGGCTCATAGCAACTTAAGACCATTCTGGGCTACACAAGACTGCCTCAAAAATTAATTCCAACATAGCTTAATTGAGAGCAGAGGCTGGAAGGCCTGTGTTCTCCTATTACCACTTGCAGAAAAACCCATTACCATTCCAAGGCTGGAAGAAAGTATCTAAGACAGAGAAAATCCTTTAATGGGGGGCCACCTGGACTCAGAAGACTCAAAGTTGGGTAAGGAGAAGCCCTGGTCCATTAAACAGCTCCTTCCTGTTTTCCAAGGGATGCCTCCAAACAATTCTGTGAAGGTCTCTTGGCCAAGGCTAAGAACACTGACCCCAGGCATGCGTGTAATGCATGCTCATACATGCAGACAGAACACACTTAGACTCTTCCTAGAGGAGTGAAAACTTGCCGTCTCACAAAAGCTGTACAAGCTAGAGAAATAGCTCAGTTGGTAAAGTGCTTGCTATATAAGCACAAGAACCTAAGTCAGATCTTGTGTCCACATTTTTTAAAAGCCAGTTGTGCTGACCTGTACTTGCCATGCTGGGGAGGTAGAGACAGGCAGATCCCTGGTGCCTGGTAGCCAGCCAGTCTAGCATATTCAGCAAGGCTCAGCCAATGAGACCCCTTCTCCAGACTCATGGTGAATGATGCCTCTAGCTTCTATCTAATACACACATACGCATACACAGTTAAAATTATATGTTAAATGTGTTTGGTGGTTTTAGTCTTTATAGTTATGAAAACATTAAAACATAAGAATGTCCTTAAAGTGGCAACGGGGCAATATTGAACAATATAAAGGAACAGCTATTGATGCATTCAACATGCGTGTATCTAAATCCATTCTGCTGAGTGAAAGAAGCTAGAAGCAAAAGGCTTTCTATGGTTCTACAATTGCATTTCCTTGTATACTAGAATAGGCAAAACGAAGTGGAAGCCAGATCAGTGACTACATGAGTTGCAGTAGGGGAACGGCAGGCCACAAGAGTGCTAAGTGGGAGTTTGAGTACTCATAGAATCATTCTTTGTCTTACTTGTGCATGTAAAATTTCACAATTGTACCCCCAAAATAAATTTTCCCCATAAAATACATTTCTAACATTTTAAGGATCTTAAAAGAATAGTAAGTCATACAATATTCATATATGCAGAATTAAACAAAATGCAAAGGCATTTTGTGTACTAGTTGTAACCAAGAGCCCTCATTTAAAACAGTCAGAAAATCCACAGGTTAGGAGGTGAAATCCACAGTGCACATAACTGCCGAGATCAACATTCAGAAATTACAAGTGTTTGGTAAGTCAAGGGGAAAGGTCTCGATAACTCATAAATTAGCAAAATCATAGTAGCCAACACAGAAGAGGAAACCAAGTAATGTATGAAATCTGGTTGAAATCAGAGGAATGGAAAGGAAAACAGTAAGGCATGTTACATGCCTTGTGGTGCAAAAACAGCAAACCCCATCCGCATTAGAGCTCAGCTATAGAGCTATCCATGTGCAACAGGATAGGAATAGACGTGGCTAGCTTCGCTATTGTGTTGTAGTTAATCTGTGATTTTAAATCTAGTAGTGGGAAGCAGGAGAGATGGTCCAGTGATAAGAGCATGTCTTAGGGTTTCTATTGCTGTGGTGAAACACCATGACCAAAGCAACTTAGGGAAGGAAGGGTTCATTCAGCTTACACGTCCACATTACTGTTTATCATTAAAGGAAGTCAGGACAGGAACTCAAACAGGGCAGGACCCTGGAGACAGGAGCTGATTGATGTAAAGGCAGTGAAGAAATGCTGCTTGCTGGCTTGTTCTCCATGGCTTCCTCAGCCTGCTTTCTTATAGAACCCCAAACCACCAGCCTAGACATCCCAACACCCACAAAGGGCTGGGTCCTCCTCCATCAATTTCTAATTAAGAAAATGTCCTACAGGCTTGCCTACAGCCCAGTGTTATGGAGGCATTTTCTTTAGGTTCCCTCCTCTCAGATGACTTCAGTTTGTATCAAGTTGACATAAAACTATCCAGTTCAGAGCACCTGTTCTTGCATAGGACCCAGGTTCAGTTCCCAGTACCCACAATGCTGGCACACAACCATCTGCAGCTGCTGTCCCAGAGGATCTAATACTTTTTTCTGTCCTCTTTGGGAGCAACACATGCACATGGTACACATACATGCAAGCAAAATCTTCATACGCAATAAAATAGTATTAAGAATGGTAATATGAGGCTGGAGAGATGGCTCAGTGGTTAAGAGCACTGACTGCTCTTCCAGAGGTCCTGAGTTCAATTCCCAGCAACCACATGGTGGTTCACAACCATCTGTAATGGGATCTTATGCCCTATTCTGGTGTGTCTGAAGACAGAATTAATAAATAAATCTTTAGAAAAAAAGAATGGTAATATGTTGGGAAATGGAGATGACAGGATTTCGTAAATTCCTGTATAATAGGGTCAAGGGCTACATACAGGATTGGAGTAATTCACTGATTTTGCTGTGTTGAGGATGTGACTCTTCAAAAAGCATCCTGCCTCTCAAACTCAAGGTGTTAACATAGCAGCTTTCAGAGACTCTCAAGACTGTATTGTCATAAACAATTGCAAAGACTTCTGGGTGGGCATGGTAGCAGACGTCTTTAAACCTAGCACCAGGGAGGCAGAGGCAGGCAGAACTTGAGAACAGAGGTAGAACGTAGTTTGAGGCCAGCCTGGTCAACACAGGGTGTTTCAGGCTAGTCAATGCTACAGAGTGAGACCCTTTCTCAAGAAAAAAGAAAGACAGAAAGAAAATTTAAAAAGTAAATGTCCTAAGTTGGGTTGGGAGTATATCCCAGAGGTAGGCCACAAGATTGGGACAAGGAGACAGGAAGGAAGGGTGTGAATATTTACTTCAGCCCTGTTGCTAGGGCCTGGGGGTACCGTGGGTGCCAGCCAGAGATAGTCGCTGCTCCACTCTAACTCTCTTTAGAGGGCACAGATGAGGAAATAAGCAGTATGAAGCATGACAGGGAGCTCTGGAAGTCCACCCAACCCAGGCTTGGAGAGCAGACTCTTCCCAGAAGAATAGGATGAGTGAAAGGGGGAAAGGTTCCGCTGCAGAGGTGGACAGGAACCAAGCAATGCTGAGCTTGATGAAACACAAGAGAAGACTATGTCAGTGCTCCTCACACTCTCACCTGTCTCTCCTATTTAACAGGAGGAACTTAAACAGATCATCTGTGATTTTGAAAAGCCTCAGTTCACTCATAAAATGAAGACAGTACTTAAGGATGTCAATGTTATAGGCTTGTGATAGTGGATATCAAATATCTAACATCTGTGCCTAATAAGCAACCTTCTTTTCTTTTCTTTTCTTCTCCTTTCTTTTCTCTTCTTTTCTTTTCTTTTTTTGAAACTGGGTATATCTGTGTATCCCTGGCTGTCCTGGAACTCACTCCTTAGACCAGGCTGGCTTTGAACTCACAGAAATCTGTCTGTTTCTGTCTCTTGAATGCTAGAATTAGACGTATGCCACCACCACCACTGAGCAATAAATAATTATTTCTACATTATTTCTTGTTATATGAAGCTGATACTTTGACTTTTAGAGACTTCATCTCACAAATTTCTTCATATCATATTTTACTCTTACACAATTAAGACTCATTTTTTTCTTTTTAACCTTTGTTGACTAAGAAACAGACGTTTTATATATTGTTATAATCGTATTTGGCCTCCCTTTATTTTTATAATTTGTTATCCTCGGCTTTATAAACACTATCTTCTCCTCACAGAGACTTCTTCCTCTTCCCCAATCTTGAAACATGCTAATAATCTAAATTGCTACCATTTAGGAAAGTGCGCCCTCTTGCGGTCATTTCAAGCAACTACAAAACATGTTTCCATGTCTGTGTTCTGCTTTTCTTTCCTTCTTTCCTTCCTTCCTTCCTTCCTTCCTTCCTTCCTTCCTTCCTTCCTTCCTTCCTTCCCTCCCTCTCTCCCTCCCTCCCCCTCCCTCCCTCCCACCCCTCTTCTCTCTCTCTGTCTCTCTCTCCTCCTCCTCCCCCTCCTCCTCCTCCTCCTCCTCCTCCTCTTCTTTGATTTATTTATTTTTATGTGTGTAGATGTTTTGCCTGCGTGCATGCATGTGCCTGGTGTCCATGGAGGCCAGAAGAGTGGGTCAGATTCCTAGCTAAGAACTAAGCGAGATCTCTAGTGTCTGACCTAAAGTTTTTTTTTAAGACCTTACATATTTAATACAGTGTGTTACCCCTGTACAAATGGAAAAAAACTTAAGTTCAACATTTCTAGACCAATATGGCTGTTAATTTCTGTACAGTGCCAACTCAACACAGTAAACGGGGATACTTTTTTCCAAAGTTGACAGCACAGCTAAAGTTTCAAAAAATTCAAATTATATATCTGTATATATATATATTTATATTTATATAAAAAGACCAATAATGACAGTGTGTTATGCATCAACAGCAGCAACAGCTTTTCCAGGTTCTGCAGTCATCTGAACAAAACTGTAGAGACATCCAGCACACTCCATTAAAAAAAAAAAAAGTAAAAAAACAAAACCCGAGAAAACAGCACAGTTCTGTTACTCTTGTGGTACCTGGCACCATTTTTTTTTTAAATTAGCTTCTCAATCATCATCTGGAAAGAAAACATTCTGAGCAACATCATTAAAAACAGCTCTGATAAAGCACGGTCACTACTACGTATCATAAAGCAGGTACAAGCTATTTTACATCCACAGAGGTATGATACAGTACTGTCCTACATCTATAATACTAGAGGATACAATTTAAAAGGCATTATTTGAGACTTGATTCTACTTTTCCAGCAGAGGGCCCAAAGGATGGTGTGACACAGCTTTGTAAAGAAACATACTCTAGACAGGATTTCCTTTCACTAGAGGCACAGTTCTAAGGATTCATTCTCTCCATGAATGTCAGCTAAAACCGTTATTAAAAAAATGAAATATACCTAGAACAAAACTGTATAACCACCGGATTCACATGAAGATGACCTAGTGGAGACAAGCTGGACCTCACCTTACCAACAAGCTATCAAATCTGTTATGTTTAAACAGTGAGACCGCCAAGGAAGGAGATGCCAAGTAGTGCTTCAAAGCTTCGGACCACAATCAAACACAGCATCCTTTTCAACAGAAGCAGAAGCTCATCTGAATATGCTCAAGGATGCTGACATCAACATTTAATCATCTCCTCACTCATCCAGGAAGAAGGGGAGATCAGTTACTACTGTACTTTATTGTGTTCAACCAAATCACAATGTTACAAAAATAGCAAGCTGCCATAATAAAAAATAAGGCTCCTCTATCCAGCACCAGATAGCATCATTATACTTTCAAGCCTAGAAATTGCACACTTGTATATAAACCAACCGAAGATGAGGATTGAGAGTTCATCTTGGTGGATTTTTCCTTTGATGAATATGAAGTGTCCTTCCTTATATTTTTGATGACTTTTAATTGAAAATTGATTTTATTTGATATTAGAATGGCTACTCCAGATTGCTTCTTCTGACCATTTGCTTGGAAAGTTGTTTTCCAGCCTTTCACTCTGAGGTAGTGTCTGTCTTTGTCTCTGAGGTGTGTTTCCTGTAGGCAGCAGAATGCAGGGTCCTCATTGCGTATCCAGTTTGTTAATCTATGTCTTTTTATTGGGGAGTTGAGGCCATTGATGTTGAGAGATATTAAGGAATAGTGATTATTGCTTCCTGTTATATTCATATTTGGATGTGAGGTTATGTTTGTGTGCTTTTCTTCTCTTTGTTTTGTTGCCAAGATGATTAGTTTCTTGCTTCTTCTAGGGTATAGCTTGCCTCCTTATGTTGGGCTTTACCCTTTATTATCCTTTGTAGTGCTGGATTTGTAGAAAGATATTGTGTAAATTTGGTTTTGTCATGGAATATCTTGGTTTCTCCATCTATGTTAATTGAGAGTTTTGCAGGATACAGTAACCTGGGCTGGCATTTGTGTTCTCTTAGGGTCTGTATGACGTCTGTCCAGGATCTTCTGGCCTTCATAGTTTCTGGCGAAAAGTCTGGTGTGATTCTGATAGGTCTGCCTTTATATGTTACTTGACCTTTTTCCCTTACTGCTTTTAATATTCTTTCTTTATTTTGTGCGTTTGGTGTTTTGACTATTATGTGACGGGAGGTGTTTCTTTTCTGGTCCAATCTATTTGGAGTTCTGTAGGCTTCTTGAATGCCTATGGGTATCTCTTTTTTTAGGTTAGGGAAGTTTTCTTCTATGATTTTGTTGATGATATTTACTGGTCCTTTGAGCTGGGAGTCTTCACTCTCTTCTATACCTATTATCCTTAGGTTTGATCTTCTCATTGAGTCCTGGATTTCCTGTATGTTTTGGACCAGTAGCTTTTTCCGCTTTACATTATCTTTGACAGTTGAGTCAATGATTTCTATGGAATCTTCTGCTCCTGAGATTCTCTCTTCCATCTCTTGTATTCTGTTGGTGAAGTTTGTATCTACAGCTCCTTGTCTCTTCTTTTGGTTTTCTATATCCAGGGTTGTCTCCATGTGTTCTTTCTTGATTGCTTCTATTTCCATTTTTAATTCCTTCAACTGTTTATTTATATTTTCCTGGAATTCTTTTAGGGATTTTTGCGATTCCTCTCTGTAGGCTTCTACTTGTTCTCTAAGGGAGTTCTTCACGTCTTTCTTGAAGTCCTCCAGCATCATGATCAAATATGATTTTGAAACTAGATCTTGCTTTTCTGGTGTGTTTGGATATTCCGTGTTTGCTTTGGTGGGAGAATTGGGCTCCGATGATGCCATGTAGTCTTGGTTTCTGTTGCTTGGGTTCCTGCGCTTGCCTCTCGCCATCAGATTATCTCTAGTGTTACTTTGTTCTGCTATTTCTGACCGTGGCTAGACTGTCCTATAAGCCTGTGTGTCAGGAGTGCTGTAGACCTGTTTTCCTGTTTTCTTTCAGCCAGTTATGGGGACAGAGTGTTCTGCTTTCAGGCGTGTAGTTTTTCCTCTCTACAGGTCTTCAGCTGTTCCTGTGGGCCTGTGTCTTGAGTTCGCCAGGCAGGTTTCTTGCAGGGGAAAAGTTGGTCCTACCTGTGGTTCCAAGGCTCAAGTTTGCTCGTGGGGTACTGCCTAAGTCCTCTCCGCGGCGGCAGCAACCGGGAAGATCTGCACTGCTCTTTCCGGGAGCCTCTGTGCACCAGGGTTCCAGATGACGTTTGGTGTTTTCCTCTGGCGTCTGGATGTGCACAGAGTGCAGTCTCTTCTGGTTTCCCAGGCGTGTCTGCCTCTCTGAAGGTTCAGCTCTCCATCCCACGGGATTTGGGTGCAGAGAACTGTTTCCTTCAGGTTCCGGCGGTGTCTCAGGCGCAGGGGTCCTGCTGCTCCTGGGCCCTCCCCTACGGGAACCCAGAGGCCTTATACAGTTTCCTCTTGGGCCAGGGATGTGGGCAGGGGTGGGCAGTGTTGGTGGTCTCCTCTGCTCTGCAGCCTCAGGAGTGCCTACCTGATCAGGCGGTGAGGTCTCTCTCCCACGGGGTTTGGGAGCAGAGAGCTGACCTAAAGTTTTTAATTGGAAACTCTTGAGTGTCAGAGCCCAGAGAGGTTCACAATACAAAATTTCTATTATAAGATGATGTTGTTCCCAAACTTTCCAAAATGCCAACACAGTTAACGCTCCTTATATACCCACTTTAATGCATCTGTGCACAGGAGTCATCATTTACACAGAGACCTTCCCAAAAGAAAAGTCACAACATTTGGAGTCCTGGGATGTAGGCCTTCATCTCCATGAGCACTGAATAGCTTTATCTTGCGATTTCTAAAGTGCAGGGGTTACATAGTTCCACAAAATCAGTTTGTAGTGTGTTCCATTCATTTTGAAACACCATCCACATACAATGGGGGGGGGGAGGGAGGGAGGGAGGGAGGGAGGGAGAGAGAGAGAGAGAGAGAGAGAGAGAGAGAGAGAGAGAGAGAGAGAGAGACAGACTACATTATTGGATAATGTTTTGGAGCATGAGAGTTAAGCAAAAGCATTGCTTGTAGGACTTGTCTGAGGTCGTGCAGTGCTGATGTATATTCTGAATTTACAAGACGTGACTCTAGCGTCTAACACCAGTTCGTGGCAGACCCATTTTCCCGTATTCTGTAGCACTGCAGTATTCCATTGAATACTGTTGGCCTCTGGCACAAGTAAATTTGATACATCCTCTCATTGCATTTTCAAACAACCCATTGAGAGAATTTCTTCTGTTACCCCCGAGCTGAGTCGACGAGCAACTGCATGACTCACCGAAAGTCACAAAGCTGGGAAGTACTGGAGCGAGGCCAAAGCCGATGGTTAGGGTGATTGTGGGAAAACTTTGTTCAAACTCACATATTGCTGGGTGGCTCTAAAGATCACTGTGTGACTGTGAAACGTGTGTGTGTGTGTGTGTGTGTGTGTGTGTGTGACTGTGAAACGTGTGTGTGTGTGTGTGTGTGTGTGTGTGTGTGTGTGTGTGTGTGTGTCAGTTCCCCTTCTACCTTGTGGGACCTGGGGATTGGTGAAACCCAGGTCATCATGCTTGGGAACAAACCCTTCTACCCTGTCATTTATCTCTCACCAGACCTTAGTGGTTTTTTTTTTAAAGATGTATTTATTTATAATATACACTGTAGCTGTCTTCAGACACACCGGAAGAGGGCATCAGATCTCATTACAGATGGTTGTGAGCCACCACGTGGTTGTTGGATTTGAACTCAGGACCTCTGGAAGAGCAGTCAGTGCTCTTAACCGCTGAGCCATCTCTCCAGCCCCAGACCTTTGTTTTTGAAATATACTCAGCTATCAAAAACAATGACTTCATGAAATCCATAGGCAAATGGATGGAACTAGAAAATATCATCCTGACTGAGGTAACCCAATCACAGAAAAACACACATGTATGCACTCACTGATAAATGGATATTAGCTCAAAAGCTTGAATTACCCAAGATGCAATCCACAGACCACAGGAAGCTCAAGAAGAAGGATGACCAAAATGTGGATGCTTCAGTACTTCTTAGAAGGGGGAACAAAATACTCATGGAAGGAAATACAGAGACAAAGTGTGGAGCAGAGACTGAAGGAAAGGACATCCAGAGACTGTACACATGGGGATCCATCCTACATGCAGTCACCAAACCCAGTCACTATTGTGGATGCCAAGAGGTGCAAGCCTGATATAGCTGTCTCCTGAGAGGCTCTGCCAGACCGTGACAAATACAGAGGTGAATGCTAGCAGCAAACCATTGTACTGAAAACAGGACCCCCAATGGAGGAGTTAGAGAAAGGACTGAGGTGTCTGAGTGGGTTGCAGAACCTACTGTAGGTTCTATAGGAACTGTAGTTGAGGTATTATAGGAAGAACAACAATATCATCCAGCCAGACACCCCAGAGCTCCCAGAGACTAAACCACCATCCAAAGAGTACACATGGAGGGACCCATGGCTCCAGCCGCATATGTAGCAGAGGATGACCTTGTCCAGCATCAATGGGAGGAGAGGCCCTTGGTCCTGTGGACGCTCGATGCCCCAGTGTAGGGGATAGCCAGGGTGGGAAGGCAAGAGGGAGTGGGTGGGTGAGTATCCTTATGGAGGCTGGGGTGGGGGGATGGGATGGGGGGATTTCCTGAGGGGAAACCAGGAAGGGGGATAACGTTTGTAATGTAAATAAATAAAATATTTAATAAAAATGGGGGAAAAAGAAATCAGAAGTGTTGGAAATGAGTGTCCAATGGATAAGCATTTAGACAAAAAAGAAAAAAAAGAAAGCACATTGGTATTAGTTTCCCTTCTACCTGACGACTTTTGGGTACCTCAACACTTGTGCACATTCTAAAAGCACAGTTCTGGGGGTCCTGGAGGTTTACGTGGTGGTATATGCCTACCTTGCATGAAGCCCAAGGTCTAATCCTCAGCACCAACAGAAAAAAAAATTAGAGCCACACTTGATGACCTACACCTTTAATCTCAACTCTGGAGAGACAGAGACAGGTGAATTACTGTGAGTTCGAGGCCAGCCTGGTCTACAAAGCAAGTTCTAGGACAGTCAGAGCTGTTGCACAGAGAAACCCTGTCTTGAAAAAAGAAAGACAAAGATTAGAAATACTGTGGTTTCTTATGATCCAGCAGTCCTACTGCTTTGTGTATAACACACGAAACTAAACCAGTAGGTCGATGAGGCATCTGCACTCTCAGATTCATTAAAACATATTGACAATTGACAAGACTCCACCAACTGATGAACAGATAAAGAAAATGGGGTACATCTGCATAATGGAATATATTTCAGCAATAAAAGAATAAAATCCTGTCATTTGCAGAACATGGATGGTACTGGGTTCACTATGGTGAATTAAATAAGTCAATCACAGAAAGACAAATATTGCATGCCCTCATTAATATAGAGGCCAAGAGTGGATCTTATGGAGTAGAAGGGATGTGGTTTTGCAAGCCTTGGCCAGAGTGGGAGTTTGAAGAGAAGATACTCTGATTACTCTGGTTAGAGCATTAAAATATGCTGTGTACATATTTTGAAATTTTATATCGCACTCCATAAATAAGTACACTAATTGTTGATTACAAATATTAGAATATATATTGTAAAATAATATGGTTTGCAGATATAAGGCAATGAGGAAACAATTTCATTGTCTGCGTGTCCAGATGCATGGAGAACCATGCATAAACTAAGCAAGTGCTCTACCCCTGAGGTCTTTCCTCACCCACTCAGCTCACTGAGAGTGGGTCTCACTGTGCAGCCCAGGTTGGCCTCAAACTTGGCAATCCTCCTGCTTCAGCCTCCTGTAGGATGGGATTACTGACATGTACCACCACAGCAGACTCAGTTTCAACTTGGAGCAGGGTGGTGCTGTTTTGAGAGAGGGTCTCACTCTGCAGCCCATATTGCCCCTGACTTCATGGTAATCTTCCTACCTCAGTGTCTCAAGTTCTTGGGTTACAGGCACGAGACACCATGTCTGACTCAACTTCAAAATGTCTTATCTTGTGTATATGTGTGTATGTATGTCCATGACAAATGCACACAAATCAGAGGACAACTTTGGGAGTTGGCTCTCACCTTCTACCTTTTTTTTATCTCAGCAGGCAGACCAGTAGGTCTCTGAGTTCGAGGCCAGTCTGGTTTACATAGTGAGTTCTAGGACAGCCAGGACTACAAAGAGAGACTCTATCTACAAACAAACAAACAAAAACAAAACAAAACAAAAAAACACCACCACCAACAAAAAAAGAAACAAAAAACAAAGTCCATCCATTTTGTGTAAAACTTATTTTTCTGTGTATATGTACATGTGTTCATGGGGGAGTGCACACACATGTGAGTGCATGTAGAGGCCAGAGATCCACCAAGAGTATTGTTTGACAGGATACATTATTTTTTTGAAACAGGATCTCTCATCGAGACATGGGGCAGACTGGGTTGAGCAGTGATCCGCAGGGATCTTTCAGCTTCTCCTTTTCCAACACTGGAATTGTAGACGCACACCGCATTGGCCAGCTTCCTTTTTCAAATCATCATCATCATCATCATCATCATCATCATCATCATCATCATCATCATCATCTTTTTTACATTCCAGTAATTACCCTCCTTCAAGTCCACCTTCCCACGGTTCCTCATCCCATTCCTCCTCCCCTTGTCTCCAAGAGGATGTCCCTTCCTCTCCCAGACCTCCCCACTCCCTGGGGCCACAAGTCTCTCGAGGGTTAGGTACATTTTCTCTCACTGAGGCCAGACCAGGCAGTCCTCTGCTGTATATGTGTCAGGGCCCTTGGACCGGTTACTGTATGCTGCCTGGTTGGTGGCTCAGTGTCTGAAAGACCTCAGGTTAGTTGAGATTGCTGGTCTTCCTATGGGGCTGCCCTCTTCCTCAGCTTCCTCCAGCTTTTCTGTAATTTAACCATAGAGGTCCCCAACTTCAGTCCAATGGTTGGGTGTAAGTATCTGCATCGGACCCTTTCAGCTGCTTGTTGGGACCCTGGAAAGGCACCCATGCTAGGCTCCTGCCTGTAAGCACACCATAACATCAGTAATAGTGTCAGGCCTTGGAGCCTGTCTTGAGATGGATCCCAATTTGGGCTTGTCACTGGACCTCCTTTTCCTCAGGCTCTTCACCATTTTTGTTCCTGTAGTTCTTTTAGACAGGAACAATTCTGGGTCAGAGTTTTTAACCATGGGATGGCAACCCAGTCCCTCCACTTGACGCCCTGTCTTTTTACTGGAGGTGGACTCTACAAGTTCCCTCTCCCCACTGTAGAGCACTTCATCTAAGGTCCCTCCCTTTGAGTCCTGAGAGTCTCTCACCTCCCAGATCTCTGGTACATTCTAGAGGTTCCCTCCCACCACTACTTCCAGAGATCACAATTTCCATTCTTTCTGCTGGCCCTCAGGGCTTCTCTCTTGTTCCCCGCTCCTAATATCTGATCATGTTCTCCTTTTGATTTATGTCAACTTCACACAAACTAGGATCATTTGGGAAGAAGACTTAATCTCTTAATTGGAAAAAAGTTGCCATCCAGATCAGCCTACAGACAATCCAGTGGTGTGCTTTCTTGATTGGTGATTGATGTGGGAGAACTCAGCTCACTGTGGCTAGTGTCACCCCTGAGCTGGTGGTTCTGGATGGCATAAGAAAGCAAGTCATGAAGAGCAGGTCGGAAAGTAGCATATCTCCATGGCCTCTACTTCAGTTCCAGCCCAAAGTCTCTGGATTTATGTCATCAGATTGAGTTTTCAGGGTTTTCTGTGATGGTTTTAAACACTATATATAGTCCTCTTGGATGGGAGACACCAACAGACATTTCATAAGTTACATACACATGATCAAGTCCTGTCCAGTAAGGATGTACTTTCATTTTATTTGAGATCATAACTAGTAAAATGACTTATTGCAACTTTTAGATATTTATTATGTATACAATGTTCTACCTGCATGTATGTCTGCAGGCCAAAAGAGGGCGCCAGAGCTCATTATGACCCACCATGTGGTCGCTGGAAATTGAACTCAAGATCTTTGGAAGATTAGCCAGTGCTCTTAACCTCTGGGCTATCTCTTTAGCCCAAAGGTTTTGTTTGTTTGTTTGTTTGTTTGTTTGTTTAAAGCATCAATCAGTAAAATAATTAAGTGTGTACTTACTGTTGCAAGAACGGTCAGAAAGTTTCCTGTATATTCTGTGGCTTCTGACACATATTTCATGTACAATTTCATTGACCCACCAATTCTCAAATCTTTCACTGGTCTTACTAACCTGATAACTTCTGAAATTCACATTTAGAACTCCTAGGCAGTGCCTCTCAGCCATCCTAATGCTGTGGCCCTTTGATACAATTCCTAATGCTCTGATGACCCCAACCAGAAATTTATTTTTGTGGCTACTTCATAACTGTAATTTTGTTACCATGATTTACCCTAATGTAAATATCTGATATGCAGGATGTCTGATATGTGACTCCTATGGGGGTCACAACCCACAGGTTAAAACCTGTAGGGCCTAGGCCAAGGACCCACTGAACAATACATTAAGCACTAAGCAGATGGGTGATAACAAAAGCCTCCTCCCACCCATTCTGGAGACTTGAGGTGGTTAACTGTTTCCAGTTGCTAAGATCAGAGAAGATTTCCTCTTATCACTGATATGTCTGCTTTCTTGATGAGGAAGTTAATTATGTTCCAACCACAAACATTAGAAAAGGGAATGAATTTTTTGAGGTTGGAGAGGTGGCTTAGAGGTTTAGAGCACTTGCTGCTCTTGCAAAGGGCCCAAGTTTGGTTCCTAGCATCTACATGGTGGCTCATCCCCATACATAACTCCACTTCCAGGGGACCTGACACCCTGTTCTGACTTCCACAGATACAACTCACATATGTGGTGTACATACATACATGCAGGCAAAACACTCACGCACATAAAATAAATAAGTCAGTTTTTTAAAAAAAAAAGAAATGAGAGGCTAGAAAGAAGAGTACTCACTGCTCTTGGAGAGGATCCAGATTTACATCGCTGGGCCATGGTCACGCACACCTTTAATCCCCAGCACTGAGGTAGCAGAGGGAGACAGATCTCTGTGAGTTAGAGGCCAGCCTGGTCTAGAGATTGAGTTCCAGGCTGGCCAGTGCTGCATGGAGAAACCTTGACTAGAAAAACCGAAAATAATTTTTTTTATGTTGACCAGAGCTTTGCTAACTGGTCTTACGACTGGAATTTGTCATACCCCACCAGCAGCCTCCCAACTAGCTGTGACCCCAGTTTCACGCCACCGTGCCTTGCAGACCAAAAGTATTTTAATGCAACTTTTGGGGGTGGGGAGCAGAACTCAGAACCCAGGACTGTGCACGATCATCAACTGCTTTACCACTGAGCTATATGCCCATCCTCAATGCAACTATTAATAGTAACATTTAGTCCAAAGACAAGAGCAATGTGGGATAAAGTGCTCTATTGGATGAGATGTGGGGAATCCAGTGTAAACTGAGACTGTCCAAGACAAAGTGGTAGGTACGTGGTCATCCTGGCTATGCTTCTTTCTGGATTGTTATCCCTTCAACATAGTCTTTTCCAATTTCCTAGACTAATGTCACAATGCAATGACTAACTACTGACACAGATAATTACACAAGCTTCCTTCCAATGTTCTTCAGGCTTCTGGGGAGTTTTTGTCCCAACCTTGCTGTTCCTTTCTGTTCCCCATGTTATAATGTTAGTATCCCTCAATGGTCCATTTGGACCCTGCTTCTATTTTCAATTGGCACTCTCTTTTTATGAGCCTGTATCTAGTTTTATGGCTTTAAAATTAATTTTCTTGGGGTGTAGAAATGCCTCATCAGTGGAGTGAACTAGCTGCTCTTGTAGAAGACCCAGGTTAGATTCCCAGCACCCATGTGGCAACTTAAAACCCACTGCAATTCCAGGTCTAGGGACTCTAATGTTTCCTCTGGCCTTCCAGGGCACTGTATGCACATCATGCACTTACATGCTGGCAAAATGTTCAAATACATAATAACTTTTGGGGGCTTGTTTGAATTTTGAATCAAGGTCTTTGTCAATGTTCTGGGACTCACTTTGTATGCTAACAAACATTAACTATTATTATGTCTATCATACTTCTTTTAGGATTTATTTTTACTTATGTGTATATGTGTGCATCTTTGTGTGTGTGTGTGTGTGTGTGTGTGTGTGTGTGTGTGTGTTCATCTAACCCCTTAGATCTGGAGTTACAAGTGGTTGTAAGTTGCTTTCAGTATTCCAAAAGATCAGACAATACTGCTAAGCCATCTCCTTAGCCACTATCCTATTTTTAATGTCATAAAAATCATAACATTGGAAATTATTTTCTTTAATTACTCCTCACTAGCCTCCTAAACTAGAATAGAAGCTCCTTGAAATTAAAGCAATCCCTGCTCTATTCATCACATTATGCCTGGTCCATAAGAGGTGTTCTATAAACATTTGTTGAATTGAAAGAAAGAATGAGAGAGAGAGAGAGAGAGAGAGAGAGAGAGAGAGAGAGAGAATGAAACAAGAACATGAACACATTGCTCAAACTTAACAGTGTCATAAAGCATTTTTTGTCTCTCTTTTCTTTTCTTTTCTTTTCTTTTCTTTTTTGTCTCTCTTTTCTATTGTAGCTTACATGAGAAATTCTTGGGAGAAATGTAAAAAGTAGCCATGTTGACTGAGGGTCCAGGTACAGTACAAATGACCTAATGTAGGTGCCTACTGACAGCAAAAACTGCTGTGCCACCGAGGTTTCTCTCTTCTGTGGGATGTGTCTCTTCTTGGTTGAAGGTTTGAGGGACTCCTCAGAAGCTGACATACAATAATGTTTTAAATGAATAAAATAATTCAGATTTTAAAAGGAACTAATTTTATCAAGTATAACTATTTAAACTTTTAATGATGTTTTAAACATATCTTTACTTTTTACTTATTCACTTTACATTCCGCTCACTGCTCCATTCCCAGTCTCCCCCTCCTACAATCCTTCCCCCATCCCCTTCTTCTCCTCTGAGCAGGTGGAGGCCCCCTCTGGATATCCCACCGTCACCTCACTTCAAGTCTTTGCTAGGCTAGGCACTTCCTCTCCCACTGAGGCCAGACAAGGCAGCCCAGCTAGAAGAACATATCCATATACAGGCAGCAGCTTTGGGGTAGCCCCTACTCCAGTTGTTCAGGACCCGCATGTATGTTCTTTGGTTGGTGGTTCAGACTGAGAGCCCCAAGGGTCCAGGTTAGTTGACTTTGTTGGTTTTTCTGTGGAGGTATTATCAGATTACCTCAGAGGCTGCAATCCTTCCTCCTGTTCTTCCATGAAAGTCCCCAAGCTCCATCCACTGTTTGGCTGTGGGTATCTGCATCTGTCTGAGTCAGCTGCTGGGTGGAGCCTCTCAGAGAACAACGTGCCCCTATCTGCAAGCATAATAGTGTCAGGGATTGGTGCTTGCACATGGGATGGGTCTCAGGTTGGACAGGTTGTTAGTTGGCCATTCCCTCAGTCTCTGCTCCATCCCCCATGCCTGCATTTCTTGTAGACAGGATAAATTTGGGTTGAAAGTTTTGTGGGTGGGTTGGTGTCTCTTTTGATCCACTGGGGTTCCTGCCTGGCCACAGGAGATAGCCTCTTCAAGGGAGTCACAGTTAGGGTTACCCCCATTGATTCTTGGGCAACTCACCTATCCCAGGTCTCTGTCTCATCCTGGAGATGGCCCCCACCTCCCCCTCCTGTCATGTTCAGATTTCCATTCATTTTCATGGCCATCTGGCCATCTCTCCTATCCTTCCCCACACCTGATCATGAACCCTCTCCATTCCCATCCCCATTCCTCTCCCTTCCAGTTCCTTCCATCCATCTGTCTCATGACTATTTTATTCCCCCTTCTAAATGAGATCCAAGCATTCTTTCTTGTGCCTTTCTTCTTGTTTAGCTTCTTTGGGTCTGTGGAGTGTAGTATGAGTATTCTGTATTTGATGGCTAATATCCACTTATCAGTGAGTACATACCATGCAAGTCTTGGTATGTCTGGGTTACCTCACTCAGGATGATAGTCTCAAGATCCATCCATTTGCCTGCAAAATTCATGGTGTTTTCATTGCAGCAATCGAAACCCAAACTAAGACAGGTAGCCATTTTTACAATATTAATTCTTCCGATCTTTGAGCATGGAATCGCTTTTCATTTTTAGATGCTTCACTTTCTATCTTGAATGTTTAAAGTTTTCATTGTAGAGGTATTTAATTTTCTTGGCTTTTTTTCCAAGGTAATTTTAAGGTAATAGTGAAAGGAACCATTTCCTCGATTTCTTCAACAGTTTGATATTGCCATATAGGAACGCTACTGATTTTTGTATGGTTTTATATGTATTTTTGTGTGTTAATTTTATATTCCAACCCTTTGCTGTTTTATGAGTTTTCTGGTAGAGTTGTTAGGGACTTTTTTTTTCTTTTGGTTCTTTTTTTCGGAGCTGGGGACCGAACCCAGGGCCTTGCGCTTCCTAGGCAAGAGCTCTACCACTGAGCTAAATCCCCAACCCCAGGGACTCTTATGTAAGCAACCATGTTCATCCACAAATAAGGATGCTTTGACTTCTTCCAAAATTTTTGGTAAATAACCTTTAAGTACATCTTTCCATTTTCTTTTTATGTGATTTATGCTCTTCTAATATTTTTCCTCTTTGTGTGCTCGTGTGTGTGTGTGTGTGTGTGTGTGTGTGTGTGCGTGCGCGTGCATGCATGTGCTTGTGCCT
This sequence comes from Rattus norvegicus, assembly GCF_021556685.1. NCBI lineage: Eukaryota > Metazoa > Chordata > Mammalia > Rodentia > Muridae > Rattus > Rattus norvegicus. The sequence goes on along the minus strand of NC_141554.1, from coordinate 125,960,114 downwards.
GCATGCCTACCTGCCCTTTTGTATGCACGTGTATGTGGAGGCCTGAAATTGATGCTGAGAATGTTCTTCTACAGCTGCTTCATGGAAGCAGAGTGTGATGATTTGCATATGCCTGGCCCAGAGAGTGGCCCTACTAGGAGGTATGGCCTTGTTGGAGTAAGTGTGTCACTACTGGATGTGGGCTTTCAGACCCTCATTCTAGCTGCCTGGAAGTCAGTTTTCTCCTAGCAGCCTTCAGATGAAGATGTAGAACTCTCAGCTCCTCCTGCACCATGCCTGCCTGGATGCTGCCATGCTCCTGCCTTCATAATACTGGACTGAACCCTGAAACCTATAAGTCAGCCCCAATTAAATGTTGTCCTTTATAAGACTTGCATTGGTCACGGTGTCTGTGCACAGCAGTAAAACCCTAACTAGCTCAGTGAAACTCAGAGCTTCCAATAAGACTAATCTCACTACCTCGGAATGCTGTCTGCTTTCCAAAGCTAGAATTGGAGATGGTGGCTATGATGCTTGTGCAGTCAGCTTTCTAATCTCCAATTAGAAATAGATTGAAGATCAGTGTAGCACTATGCCTTTGTTTAGTCTTCTATGTCTATACTACTGAAAGATTAGTGCATTTCTTCTGCTTATTTATTTTAGTGTTATTCATAATTTTCTTCTCTATTTCTATTGTGTCTATATTAGGTTGAATGACACAATGTGCTCATTAGGTGAACTTGTAATTTGTGACAGGGTGATGAAATCTTAAAATCTAAAACTTGGAAAACCTGGATCATATCAGAAAGTTTCCTCCCTGTGGTGGCTTGAATATGCACTAATAGTGACACTATTAGGAGGTGTGGCCTTGTTGGAGTAGGTGTGATCTTGTTGAAGAAAGTGTTTCACTGTGGGGATGGGCTTTGAGACCCTCCTCCTAGCTGCCTAGAAGCCAGTCTTCTGTTTGCTTTTGGAACAAGATGTTGAACTCTCAGCTCCTCCTGTACGATGCCTGCCTGCATGCTGCCATGCTCCCACACTGATGATAATGGACTCAACCTCTGACCCTGTAAGCCACCCCCAATTAAACGTTGTCCTTATAAGAGTTACCTTGGTCTTGGTGTCTTTTCTCAGCATTAAATCCTTAACTAAAACGACACTGAGTCCTAATTTTAATTTAAAATGTTTGAGATGCCGAGCTCTATCCCAGGCCCTTATGCACTTTAGGTGGATGTCCTAATACTGAACCACTTGCCTACCCCTCCGATTTTATTTATCCCACCTATCTTTAAAGGGGTTAAAACCTACCAAGTATAGAATCGTTGTTTTTCTATTATGTTTATGTATTTTCTAAGTTTATATGTCTACATGCGGAAAGGTGACCTTTCTCTCCACTCTCCTGGCTGCTAATGCTCTCTTCCTCTGATGTCATCCAGGTGTTCTGGCTCCTGTCCCTGCTTCCGCACTGCTGGAGGACTGATCTCAATTTAGTGTAGGGATGAGCTGTGTCCTGTTTAAAATCATTCCTGCGCTCCCTTAACCTTTAGGACAACTGTCAAACCTAGCCCGATCAGTCGTCACATATGCCTTTCTCTCCCTGCAGCATTTGTCGTAATCTCAGTGTGTCAAGGACGAGGAAATGCAGCCAGGACATCCCTCTGCACTACCACCCTAGGTAGCATTTGAGGCATTTGCCTTAGCTTTTAGAAGCCTGAGTCAGGCCAAACAGGGACTCATGATTTGCATGCTGAAAAGAATTCCGGGTCTAGCCTGTACAATAAGGCAGAGTTGGTTATTTTCTTAAAGGTCTTTTTTTTAAAATGAATTATTTATTATACTTTAAGTATATGAGTACGCTGTAGCTGTCTTCAGACACACCAGAGGAGAGCATCAGATCCCATTACAGATAGTTGTGAGCCACCATGTGGGAATTGAACTCAGGACCTCTGGGAGAGCAGTTAGTGCTCTTAACCACTGAGCCATCTCTCCAGCCCCTTTCTTAAAGATTTTAATATAAGCTTGAACAGGAGGGTTAAAAAGAAAGTTACTTTGAGGATGTACCAAGCGAGGGTACATGTTTCCCAAGAGGGGGAAATGAGATGTACTGGATTGCGTCTACAAGCTTCTCCCAGAAAGAGTAAGCAATTAGTTGTCCGAGCACTGGTCATATCCATCCTTTGGATGGCTCTTGAGTTATATCCCGGGATGTTGCTAAGAAACCCTTCACATTAATTTCGTCCCTATTTGACAAGAGAGCTACCGGAGGTGGCTCCAGAGATGTATGGGTGGAATTAAATCTGATGAGGTAAACTCAGAAGCTGCTAGGGTTACAAAAAAGAGTTTAGTACATATCCTTCCTCTTTTTTTTAAATTTACTTTCCACCCCCATCACAGCCTCCCTCCCTCCTCTCTTCCCAGTCCTACCCTTATAAATCCCTCCCCCATTGACCTCTTGCCTTCTTCTCACAGAACGGGACCCCCCCCCAGTACTACCCCGCCCTGCCCTGGGACATCTAGTCCCAGCAGGACTAGGCATATCCTCTCCCACTGAGGCTCAACCAGGCACTGCAGGTAGAGGGAAGGAGATCCAAAGGCAGGCAACAGAGTCAGAGACAGCTCCCTCTCCACTGGTTAGGGGACCCACACGAAGACCAAGCTGTACAAAACATAGGAGCTTCAGTTCCTGCATCCTCGCTAGTTGGTGGCCCAGGCTCCAGGAGCCTCCATGGTCCCAGGTTAGTTGACTCTGTGGATCTTCTTTTGGTATCCTTGACACCCCCCCCCCCAACTTGTTCACTTCTATCCCCCACTATGCTGTAAGAGTCCCCAGGCTCTGCCCGATGTTTAGCTGTGGGTCTCTGCATCTTCCCCCATCCACTGCTGGGTAAGACCTCTCAGGAGACAGTTAGGTTAGGGCTTTTTATCCCTGCAAGCATAGCAGAGTATCATTAATAGTGTCAGGGGTTGGCTCTCTCCCACGGGATGGGTCCCAAGTTGAGGCAGTCAATAATTTGCTTTTCCATCAGTCTCTTCTCTATTTTTATTTCTGCACATCTTGTAGGCAAGACAGATTTGGGGTTGAAGGTTTTGTGGGTGGATTGATGTCTCCTTTCCTCCTGTGGAAGTCATGTCTACTGCAGGAGCTGGCCACTTCAGTCTCTATATCGCCCTCTGGTGGGAATCTCAGCTAGGGTCACCCCCATAGACTCCCCTAATCCTCTCTAGTCCCAGGCCTCCAGCTAGTCCCAGAGATGCCCTCCCCCAGTGCTTTCCATCCTCACTACCAACCCCGTCTCACCTCCATATCCGATCACCATCCCTGTTCCCCTCCTCACTCCCTCTCCTATCCTGTTCCCTCTCTCCATGCTTCTCAGATGACTAGTTTCCCCTTCTAAGTGAGAGGCACACATCCTCCCTTGGGACCTTCTTACTATCTAGTTTCTTTGGGTCTGTGGATTGTAGCGTGCAAATCCTGCACTTTATGGTTAATGTCCACTTATAGGTGAGTACATGCTGAATGTGTCTTTCTGGCTGTGGATTATCTCACTCAGGATGATATTCTCATGTTCCATTCATATACCTACAAAATTCATGATGTCTTTCTTTTTAATAGCTGAATAGTATTCCATTGTGTAGATGTACCATATTTTCCTCATCCATTCTTCAGTTGGGGGAAGTCTAGGTTTCCAGTTTCTGGCTATTATGAAAACAGTTGCTATGAACATAGCTGAGCAAATGTCTTTATGGGATGTTGGAGCATCTTTTGGGCATATGCTCAGGAGTGGTATGGCTGAGTCTTCAGGTGGAACTATTCCAAGTTCTCTGAGAAACAGTTGAATTGATTTCCAACGTAGTTGCACAAGTTTGCACTCTCACCAGCAATGGAGGAGTGTTCCCCTTGCATGTGCTATCTCTTGAGTTTTTGATCTTTGCCATTCTGATGGATATAAGATGGACCCTCATAGTTGTTTTGATTTGCATTTCCCTGATGACTAATGACTTTGAACATTTAAGTGCTTCTTAGCCATGAGAGATTCCTCTGTTGAGAATTCTGTTTAGCTCTGTACCCCATTTTTAATTGGTTTATTTGGGTTGTTGGTGTTTAACTTCTTGAGTTCCTTGTAAATTTTGGATATTAGCCTTCTGTCCACTTTTGTCCACTTGGTGAGGGTCCTTTCCCAATCTATAGGCTGCCATTTTGTCTTATTGACAGTGTCCTTGGCCTTACAGAAGCTTTTCAGTTTCATGAGATCCCATTTATCATATGTGATCGTAGAGCCTGAGCCATTGGTATTCTGTTCAGGAAGTTGTCTTCTGTACCTATTCATTCAAGGGTGTTCCTCATTTTCTCTTGTATGAGATTTAGTGTATCTGGTTTTATGTTGAGGTCCTTGATCTACTTGAACTTGAGTTTTGTGCAGTGTGATAAATATGGATCTATTTTCACTCTTCTACGTGTAAACATCCTGTTAGACCAGCACCATTTGTTGAAGGTACTTTCTTTTCTCCATTATATGGTTTTGGCTTCTTTATCAAAAATCAAGTGTCTATAGTTATGTGGTTTTATTTTTGGGTTTTCAATTTCATTCCATTGATCAACGTGTCTGTTTCTTTGCCAATACCTTGTAGTTTTTATTACTATTGCTTTGTAGTTTGGTGATTCCTGTGAAGTTCTTCTAGTGCTCAGGATTGTTTTTGCTATCCTGGGTTTTTTGTTTTTCCATGTGAAGTTGATAATTGCTCTTGCAAGGTCTATAATAATTGTGTTGGAATTTTGATGGGGATTGCATAGAATCTGTAGATTGCTTTTGGTAAGATGGTCATTTTCACTATGTAAAGCCTGGGAAATCTTTCAGTCCTCTGATATCTTCTTCAATTTCTTTCTTTAGGGACTTGAAGTTCTTGTCATACAGATCTTTGACTTATCAAGTTAGAGTTACACTAAGATATATTATTTGTGCCTTTTCTTTAGTTTTTCAAAAAGAATTATTCGTTTGTTTGTTTTTTATTTATTATATATAAGTACACTGTCACTGTCTTCAGACACACCAGAAGAGGGCATCAGATCCCTGTACAGATGTGTGTGAGCCACCATGTGGTTGCTGGGAACTGAACTCAGGACCTCAGGAAGAGTAATCAGTGCTTTTAACCTCTGAGATATCTTTCCAGGCCAGTTGCTCTAATTTCTTTCTTGGCCCATTTATAGTGATTTTTTTTTAGTTAATTTTGAATCCAGCCACTTTGCTTAAGGTGTTTGTCAGCTGAAGGAATTCTCTAGTCAAATTTTTGGATTTGCTTGTATATACTATCTTATTATCTGCAAATAGGTATACTTTGACTTTTTATTTTACAATTTGTATCCCCTTGATCTCCTTTAGTTGTATTATTGCTCTAGCTACTTCAAGTACTGTAAGAGGAATGGCAGGTTTCACTGACAAGGCGGTGGTCGATTCTGCATAAAGGTCAATAAACAGCTAGACAGGCCACTCAGCCACAGAGGCAACCTATGCATGAAGGCCAAACTGAAGTTTGCCTGAGAGACTAGTGATTGGTGATGCAGACAATGACAATCAATGGGAAACTGCCACTTGGAGGACACAGTTGCTTGAGGCCAATGGGATGCAGGTGCAGGGAATAAAGGGCACACCCGAGAGTTAATAAAAAAAAAACTTGCTGCTGCATTCTCACCTGCTCCAGGAGTCTGAGCTCTTGATTCCTGCTTTCTCACCCACTGCCCCCAAGGTGGATGCCAGGCAGGACGGAGGACTCAGGCAACAAAGCACTATATTAAATAGATAGGGAGAGAGTGGGCAACCTTTCCTTGTCTCTCATTTTATTGGAATTGCTTTAAGTTTCTGTCCACTTAGTTTGATGGAAAAAGAAAGCAATACATCTATTGGCTTGCTGCATATCATTTTGATTATGTTTAAGTATGTGCCCTGTATCTCTGATCTCTCTAAGCCTTTTAACATGAAGGGGTGTTGGATTTTGTCAAAGGCTTTTTCAGCATCTAGTGAGATGATCATGTGATTATTTTTCTTTGAGTTTGTTTATATAGAGGATTACACTGATGGGTTTCCCTATGTTGAGCCTGCATTGCTAGGATGAGGCCTACTTGATCATGATATTCCTGGATTTGCTCTGCAAGGATTTTATTGAGTATTTTTTGCATCAATGTTCCTAAGAGAAATTGGTCTGAAAAATTTTCTTTCTTTGTTTAGTTTTTGTGTGGTTTAGGTATCAGGGTGACCGTGGCTTCATAGAATGAGTTTGGCAGTGTTCCTTCTGTTTCTATTTTGTGGAGTAGTTTGAGGAGGGTTATTAGTAGCTCTTCTTTGAAAGTTTGGTAGAATTCTGCACTAAAACCATCTGGCCTGAGCTTTTTTTGCTTGGGGAATTTTAATGACTGCTTCTATTTCTTTGTGATTTATTGTGCTGTTTCAATAGTTTAGCTGGTCTTGATTTAACTTTGGTAAGTGGTATCTGTCTAGAAAATGAACCGTTTCATTAAGATTTTCCAATTTTGTGGAGTACAGCTTTTTGAGGTAAGACCTAATGATTCTTTGAACTTCCTCAGTGTTGGTTCTTATAGATCCCTTTCCATTTCTGATTTTGTTTATTTGGATACTGTCTGTCTCTATGTCTTTTGGTTAGTTTGGTAAGGGTTTGTTTATTTTGTTGATTTTTCTCAAAGAACCACATCTTGGTTATCATAACTTTTTGTATTGTTTTCTTTGTTTTTAACAGATTGATTTCAGCCCTGGGTTTGGTTATTTCTTGTCTTCCACTCCTTTTTGGTGTGCTTGCTTCTTTTTTTTTTCTGGAGTTTTCAGGTGTACTTGTAAATTGCTGGTATGAGAACTTTCTAATTTCTTTTTGGAGGAATTTAGTGCTATGAACTTTCCTCTTAGCACTCTTTTCACTGTGTCTCATAGTAGGGAGTTGTTCAATTTCCATGAGTGTATATGCTTTCTGGTGTTTCTGTTGTTGTTGAAGTCCAGTTTTAATCCATGGTGGTCTGAGCAGATACAATGTGTTATTTCAATTTTCTTGTATCGTTGAGGCTTGCTTTGTGAACAACTATATAGTCAATTTTGCAGAAGGTTGTATCAGGTGCTGAGAAGAAAGTATATTCTTTCGTGTTTGGGTGAAAGATTCTATAGATATCTGCTAGGTCCATTTGATTTATAGTCTGTTAGTTTCATTATTTCTCTGTTTAGTTTTTGTCTGAATGACCTGACAATTGGTAAGAGTGGGTTGTTAAAGTCTCCCACTATTCAGGTAGAAAAAAAATCTATTTTATTAGATATTAGACTGGCTACTACAGCTTGCTTCTTGAGTCTGTTGCTTGGAAAATTTCTTTTCCAGCCTTTTACTCTGAGGTGCTGTCTATCTGTATTACTGAGGTGTGCTTCTTGTATGCAGCAGAATGATGGGTCCTGTTTTCACATCCATTCTGTTAGCCTGTGTCTTTTTATTGGGGAATTAAGTCCATTGACATTGAGAGATATTAATGACCAGTGATTGTTGTTTCCTGTTATTTGATATTGGTGGAATGTGTGTGAACACATGCACTTGAGCTTCTCTTGTTTTTGCTAGTATGGAATTACTTATTTCCCGTGCTTTCTTGGATGTAGTTATCCTCCTTGGGTTGGAATTTTCCTTCTAGTATTTTCTGTAGAGCTGGATTTGTGGAGAGATATCGTTTGAATTGGATTTGCCTTGAAGATCTTGTTTTCTCCATCTATGGTGATTGAAAGTTTTGTTGGGTACATTGGCACCTGTGGTTTCAGAGGTTGCAAGATACCTGTCCAGACCCTTCTAACTTTTAGAGTCTCTGGTGATAAGTCGGCTGTAATTCTGATAGGTCTGCCTTCGTATGTTACCTGCCCTTTTTCCCCTTGCTGGTTTTAATATTCTTGCAATGTTCAATAGATTTTATGTTATGATTATTATGTGGCCAGAGGATTTTCTTTTCTGGTCCAGTCTAATTGGTGTTCTATAAGCTTCTTGTATGTTTATAGGCATCTCTTTCTTTAGGTTGGACAAGTTTTCTTTTATAATTTTGTTGGGAATATTTCTGGGCCTCGAAGCTGGGACTCTTTACCTTCTTCATTCCTACTATTCTTAGGTTAGATCTTTTCATGGTATTCCAGATTTCCTGGATGTTTTGTGTCAGAAATTTTTTAAAAAGATTTATTTATTTATATATTTATTCATTTGTTATATATAAACACACTGTAGCTGTCTTCAGACATAGCAGAAGAGAGCATCAGACCTCATTACAGATGGTTGTGAGCCACAATGTGGTTGCTGGGATTTGAACTCAGGACCTCTGGAGGAGCAGTCAGTGCTCTTAACCACTGAGCCATCTCTCCAGCCCTCCTGTCAGGAATTTTTAAGAGCTAGCATTTCCTTTGACTGATGTATCAATTTCTTCTATTGTATCTTCTGCCCATGAGAGTCTCTCTTCCATCTCTTGTGTTCTGTTGGTGATGCTTGCGTTTGTTGCTCCTGTTCTCTTCCCTAGGTTTTCCATCTCCAGGATTTCCTTAGTTTGTGTTTTCTTTATTGCTTTTATTTCCACTTCCATGTCTTGTACACTTTTATTAATTTCCTTTACCTGTTTAGTTGTATTTTCCTGTATGTTTTTTAAGGGATTTATTTGTTTCTTCTTTGAAGACCTCTATCTGTTTGATTGTATTTTCCTGTATTTCTTAAAACATTTACTTATTTCCTCTTTAAGGCCTCTATCATCTTTGTTAGATTGGATTTAAGGTCATTTTCTTGTCTTTCGGTTGTGTTAGGATATGCAAGGCTTGCTGTGGTTGGGAAGCTGTGCTTTGGAGGTTTCATGTCGCCCTGCCTCTTGTTGATTGTGTTCTTTTCAGAGCCTTTAGCCATCTGGATGGTTTTGGTCCCTGGATGTTCTTGTTGTAGGTATTGGAGGTGGGGTGAACCTCCATGGTCTTGCTTTGGCAGGCCTCTGATTAGTATCCCTAGGATGTATGGTCCCGGACCTGCAGTTCTGATTGTATCAGGATCCTCCAGTCTGTATCGTTCAGAAGCCCCAGGACTAATGAAGCTGGTAGGGAAGGTGGTGGGAGACTGGAGGCCCCTCCTAGGATAGCAGGCTGCTCAGGATAGCTTGGCTTGCCCCAGAGGACTCAGCCAGCAGGGAAAATGGTTAATGGAAGGGAAGCTAATTTGTATGGTTTAGGATCCACAGGTCTGATGAAGGTTGGGGGAGAGATGGTAGGAGAATGGAGGTTCCCCCTGGGATAGCAGGCTGCTCAGCTATTTTTTTTTTATTTTATAAGTATTGGTGTTTTGCCTGCATGCATGTCTGTATGAAAGTGTCAGATCCCCTGAAACTGGAGTCATGGTGATAAGCTGCCTTGTGGGGGTTCTGGAAATTCAATCTGTGTCTGTTAGATGAAAAGTCAGTGCTCTTAAATGCTGAGCCATTTCTCCAGCCCCAACTATATAAATTTTTAATAAGAATGCCAGTCGCCATGGCATATACTTTTAAAACACTCAGGAAGCAGAGACAGAAGGTGGATCTCTATGAGTTAGAGGACAGCCTACATAGAGTTCCAGGACAGTAGGGCTATGTAGAAAGACCTGGTCCCCCCGAAAAAACATATTTAATTAAAATATGTGATATAAGGGGCAGGCATGACGGCTCATATCTATAATTGAAGCACTCAGGATGCAGGAGCAAAGGATTATTACAAATTCAATATCAGATTGGGCAACTGTCTTAATTATTTTTCTGTTACCATGACAAAACATCATGACCAAGGTAACTTATAGACAAAAACATTTAATGGAGCTCACACTTTTAGAGGGTGAGTCCATGAGCATCATGGGGCAGGGGAGCATGACAAGCAGGCATGGCACTGGAGCAGTAGCTAACAGCTTACATCTGATCTACAAGCATGAGGCAGACACAGTGAACTAAGAATGGTGTGAGCTTTTGGAACTTCAAAGCCCACCCCCAGTCAATATCCTCCTCCAATGAGGCCATGCTTCATAATCCTCTCCCTCTCATCTGGGGACCAAGCGCTTGAATATATGAGCCTATGGGGGGGCATTCTCACTCAAACCACTACATCTACATAGCAAGTTCTAGGCCAGCCAGGGCTACATAGAGCAACCCATCTCCAAAACTGTGTGATAGAATAGGGACTGTGTTTCTCTGTTAACATATTAAATACCAAGAGCTGAAGGAGAATTTAGAAAGTAATAGACCAAGTGTTGACAATGTAGTTCAATGTTAAAGTGCTTGCCACCATGCATAAGGCTCTAGGTTCAATTCCCAGCACAGAATAAAAGGTATATGAGTAAACAGGTTTATGTGGGTAAAGTTGAAAAGTTCAGAAAGAAAACAGAGAGTAATACTAGGGATGAGGAAAGAAGGCAGGTGGATAAAGGACAGATGGGATATGAGGAAAGGAAAGAGCAGGATAGGGGGACCTAGAAGGAGAAACATTGGGAGTAAGGGGTGGAAGAGATGAGGCAAAGAAGATACACATGAACATATTTTATTGGAAAATGCCATAATATATCTAATACACTATATGATGATTAAACAACTAAAACATAAGAGAGTAATAGTCCTAAAGGACTGGGCAAAACAAGCAGTGTTTCAGAAGATCCACAATAATAATAATTGTGATATAAAACCACAAAACAGAGTGTGGCAGTAGATGCTTTTAATCCCAGCACTAGGGAGGGTGAGGCTAGTGGATCTATGGGAAGTCAAGGACAGCCTGGTCTATATAGCAACTTCCATACAGCCACATATTGAGAACCTGATTCCAAAGCAAAGCAACAAAGCTAATTATGAAAAACACAAAAATGGGTTCAACTAGTGATGGTGGTTCACGTGTTTACTAAGTCTGCTGAGGCTTGTGCCAATATTCATGGTTTAAGGAGGTCCCAGATTTTGGCTGGAGGTTAGTTTAGAGTAGTGGTTCTCAGCCTGAACGTCTCAATTCCTGTAGGGATTGAAGGATCCTTTTATGAGGGCCACATATCAGATATCCTGCATATCGAACAGTACAATTCATTAACAGTAGCCAATTTGCAGTTATGGAGTAGCAATGAAAATAGTGTTATGGTTGGGGGTCACCAAAACATGAAGAACTGTATTGTGATGGTTGGTATGTGCTCTCTCCAGGGAGTGGCACTATTAGGAGGTGTGACCTTGTTGGAGTAGGTGTGTCAATGTGGGCATGAGCTTTTTTTTTTTTTTAAGATTTATTTATTCATTACATATAAGTACACCATAGCTGTCTTCAGACACAGCAGAAGAGGGCATCAGATCCCATTACAGATGGTTGTGAGTCACCATGTGGTTGCTGAGATTTTGAACTCAGGACCCCTGGAAGAGCAGTCAGTGCTCTTAACCACTGAGCCATGTCTCCAGCCCGGGCATGAGCTTTAATACCCTAATGCTACCTGCCTGGAAGCCAGTCTTCTGTTTGCCTTCAGATGAAGATGTAGATCTCTCAGCTCCTCCTGCACCATGCCTGCCTGGATGCTGCCATGTTCCTGCCTTGATGATAATGGACTGAACCTCTGAACCTGTAAGCCCAATCAAATATTCTAAGAGTTGCCTTGGTCATGGTGTCTGTTCGCAGCAGTAAAACCATAACTATGACATGTATTAAAAGTTCTCAGTTATAGGAAGGTTGAGAACCACTGCTTTAGATGATTGTGCTCTGTTTTTCCTTTTGTACTGTGTATATCCTCTGAATTCTATCTCTAGATGTTGAGAGAGTCCACATTATTTTTGTTCCTCGGGGCTCTAATCTTTTTTAAAAAAAGATTTATTTATTTATTTTATGTATATGCATACACTGTACACTGTAGCTGTCTTCAGACGCACCAGAAGAGGGCGTCAGATCTCATTACAGATGGTTGTGAGCCACCATGTGGTTGCTGGGATTTGAACTCAGGACCTCTGGAAGAGCAGTGAGCACTCTTAACCACTGAGCCACATCTCTAGCCCCTCAGGGTTCTCATCTAATAGTCTTTTCTTTAGTGTGTCTCTTCAGCACTTAATGTATGATGCATTTTGAGTGATTGTGACTGTCTGGTATGTTCAGGAAAACTCTCTTACATGTGTCCTTATGGCATGTGCCACAAGGTTCCCTTTTTTTTTCTTTTTTTCAGAGCTGGGGACCGAACCCAGGGCCTTGCGCTTGCTAGGCAAGCGCTCTACCACTGAGCTAAATCCCCAACCCCCACAGGTTCCCTTTTAACTACTTGATATTTCTGTCATCTGAGTCTTAAAGCAGTGAGCATGGAAAAGAACATTTCTTCCTCCAGTTTGCAACAGCGAGGGTGCTGCACCTAGCCCTGAGGAGTGTGATCCACATCCTTTGCTAATCCATCCTCTGCTGGGTTCTCAAGTGGACTTTGCAAAAGAAGCAGTGGTGATGCTTGGTAAGCATGCTCAAACCCAGAGATTCTGGTGAGTATATGGAAGGGGTGTGGTGGCTAACAAGAAACAAACACCTTCCAGGAATTGAGGGAGATAGTGTGTGAAGCCCTGCCTTTGTCTTCCCACTGTGAGACAGATGGCAGCACTCACCAACACTGTCCTGTGGATTTGGCCCAAGCCTTGTTGAGCTGTTGTTGAAGTTCAACTTTTTTTTGCTTCATCTGGCTCCCTATTCTTTCCTTTCACAGTGATTAATCTCTAAACACACTCAATTCACACCCTAAAATCAGTGACTGCTCTTGCAAAGCCCAACTAATGACAAGCCATGCCCTGACCTTTAGGAATATCTTAGTTTCTTTTTTCTTTTTAAAGATTTATTTATTTTATTTATATGAGTACACTGTCACTCTCTTCAGACTCACCAGAAGAGGGCATCAGATCTCATTACAGATGGTTGTGAGTCACCATGTGGTTGCTGGGATTTGAACTCAGGACCTCTGGAAGAGCAGCCAGTGCTCTTAACCACTGAGCCATCTCTTCAGCCCCTTACTTTCTTTTCTATTGCTGTCACAAAACACCATGGCCAAGGCAACTTATGAAAGAAAGCATCTGATTTGGGGCTCACAGTTCTAGGAGGTTTAGTCTATGACTATGATAGTGGTGAGAATGGCAGCAGGCAGGCAGGCAGGCATGGCATTAGAGCAGTAGCAGAGAGCTTACATCTGCTCCACACATAAGATACATATCTCTACCTCTATCTATCTATATCTCACTGGGAATGGCATGGATTTTTGAAACCCCAAAACCTGCTCCCATTTACACACCTCCTCCAACAAGGAGATACCTCCTAATCCTTCCAAAACAGTTCACTAATTGGGGACCAAATATTCATACATATAAGCATATGAGGCCATTCTCATCCAAACCAGCACAGTGAGCTCAACTTCAATGTTTGGAGTCCAGGATGCTACCTCTAGGCAAGCTTACTTGCTTCCCTGTAATTCAGTGCAGAGAAGTCAGGTCTCCCACAACAACCTGTACTTGGTAGTCATGCTTCACCCATGAGGTCCCAAAACAACAAAATATCTCTATTTTTGGAGCCAGGGGTCATGAAGCAGGGAAAGCTTCATGGAGTGGACTGGATTGGGGAGGAACACTCTGAAGGGGGACAGGAACTAATCCCAGCTCTGTCTTGTGTCTCAGAGTCTCTGCTAGGAAGTTTACTTCATTTCACTTAATACTCTGCTCACAACAATACTACAAGATAGATAGGTCTGCCACCAATGATAATGAAAAAATAAAATCAATACTACTTATTCCCTAGTATTAAAAATCAGGTACTGTTCTGACCTATCACTATCCTTTTTATCTTGTTTGACTCTTAAATGTCCTCAAAGATGGGAAACTTTCTTTTTAATGCCACTAACTAACCAGCCCCTCCTAATCCCTAACCTCATACCCATATAAACTGGAACCTTCTAGTTCTTTGGAAAGTCAGTTATGTCAAATGATGCTTTGCTGGGGCACACCGGTGAAAGGAAGTCTTGCTGAAGCAAACATGTAAAAGACTGTTTCCCTGAAGCAGACTCAGGTGAAAGAATGTTTGAGTATAGCAAACACGTGAAAGGACGCTTAATGAAGAAGTAGAATATGACCCCACAGGGAGTGGGGGATGGGCATTGAGCCTTGGTTTGCTTTGCTCCACCTTACTCTTCTTCAGTAATGACATGCATGTATTGGTTTGCCTTACAGTTTTGTTGAACTGAACTTGTGGTAATGCTGCCATTGAGGAAAACTCCCCCAAGAACTGCTCCTGAGGTTTCTGCAGCAGTTTGCCACCTCCATGACCTCTCCTCAGGTCAGTTGGTGAGCATGGCAGTTTCCTCAGGGTTGCCCAACAGCTGCCTGATGTCTGCTTGCTGAAAGGACTGGGCTGTAGCTGCTGGTTCATGCCTGGTGTCTGCCTGCCTAGAAGACTGATCTGCAGCTGCTAAGTTATATTAGGTGTCGGCTATGAGACTGAGCGGCTGCCAAAGAACATTGAGCTCACCCCCAAAGAACTATTGCTGGACAGGTCCACTTCTCTCCTATCCTAATAACTTGTCTCTTCCACTATATCTGCTGGAGGGTGGGCTAGAGGAGATGTTGAACCCTTATTAAAAGTAGCTTGCAAAAAGTTTATGCCTACACCCACACCTTATCTAGCATTAGAGTCAAAAGAATGCATCTAAAGTGGAAACAAAAGAAACTTATCCTAATACCACCAGTTTGTTTTCATAGGGGAAAATGGAATCCAGGGTCCCAGGTCCTAGGGGTGCTAGGGATTTGCCAATAGCTGGACAGCGTCTATGAGAAGAAAACAGTTGTCTGAGTGCAGACAATCTCAAGGGCAATCTTGCTGGCAGGTTCATGTTCCCAGGCCCAGGAACCTTTTCCTAACTGGATTGGTGAAAACTCCCTTGCTCAACCTTTATGTCAAAACATGACTGGGCAAGGCTGCAACCTACCTGCTTCCCGCTGCTTTGTGATCTCCTCCTTCCAATGTGCTGTGCAGTTTCTGTGTCGTCAGCTCCAGCCTCTGTTCTGTGGTCCCTGATAGATAGATCAGTAGCAGCTTGATCACAATCGATTTTTGTCATCTGCATAGACCTGATGTTTGAGATATGGTGGATCTATGTTGGATTGAAATGGCCCCACAACACTAAGATCCATGTTCGTGATCCTTGTTCTCTTAGTAATTCTACACACAGATATATTGCGCGGCAGCAGCCCACATTTGAGACCCAGCTAGTTTGAAGGCACCGACCAAAGGGTTCATCCTTTGCCTCATCCTTGGCTAACACTGGTTTACTCAAGAGCTTTCTAAGGAAGTAGAGGCGCCGAGAGAATAAACGGCTAATTTTAGCACTCTTGGTTGGCAATGGAAGGTGCCATAGTTTGAATTCAGGTCTGTGACAGCCTGGACATGTAGCTAGAGGTTCTCATTTCTATGCTGTATACTTGTATATTACAGGTTTTTGTTCGTTTTGAGACAGGGTCGTAGGGAGCTCAGTGTTGACTATGTAGCTGAGGGTGACTATGATTTCTCCTCCTGCCTCTACCTTCTGAGTGTTGGGCTTATAGATATGGGCCACCATGCCCAGTTCCACGGTGCCTGTGGATCAATCCAGGGCTTCATTCAAGCTAGAAAAGTATTCTGCTACCTAATCACCGGACCGATGGTTTGGTCTTTGTAGTTTTTCTTTCCTTTCTGTCATTCCAGTTATTTTCTTTAGGGGTGGAAGGTAGTAATGGTGGTGAGTAATGACATCTCTAACCTGAGTTGACCTTGAACTTGGGCTCCTCCAACGTCTGCTTCCCAAATGCTGGTAATAACAACCATGTGCCCCCCTCCAGCGTCCTTTTATTGAGGCCTGTGGATGTTGTGTTTTCTTTGTTATTACAGCTATCAACATAAAAACACAGCTCTCACTTTAGAGGAAATAAGAGATAGTTTATTCTGGAGGCAAATATGGACCACCACAGCCTCAGAACACGGAATCAGGTTGCCTCAAATATCATTTTAGCACACAGTAGCAGTTTAGTGAAGTTTTTATATTTATAAAAATCAAATAAAACCGTAAATCAGGATACTTTTACAAGACAGTGATGGAAACACCAGCTAGGCAGACTGCCCTGCTGACAGGCTTCCTGTTGGGGCTGGAGGAAACCAGCCATCTAAGTTAACATCCCCAAAGGCTTAAGACATCGCCTTAGGTGAGCAATGGATGGCTATTAAGAGAACTCAAGCCAATTTGGTTTTGTGTTTGCAAAATTTCAACTTGCTACAATCAAGATGTTATATATCTTTGTAGTTGTTTTAACAGAGAGATATTCCCCCTTCAGTTTTTAAGATAGCAAAATATTAATGGAATATTCTAATGAAAACTCTGGAAGTAAAAACTGTGTTTCTATACTTATAGAAACTCAAGATTTTAAAGTAAACAAGTTATCCAATGAAAGGAATAATAGATGTGATTTAAAAAATGTCATTTTCCTAACTCGTTAGTTACTTAGAAGCTAGGGTGATACTGATCATTGAATCCTGGGAGTGTGCTTTTTGAAGCAAGTTTCGTCGACATGTAAATTACACATATTTCGAGTGTACAGTTTGGTTAAGTTTTGAAGGAAATTAGGCTCAGGAAATGATGGTGATGTCTCTGTGGATCCAAGTAAGTTATGTGCTAAGCCAAAATCAAAGCCGGGCTGCTGGGCATGCTCATGCTTGTATATAGAATGCTGGCTGAGTAGGTACGCAGACGACTTCAAAAGCACATCCTGCCAGTAAAGCCAGGAGTACCTAAGGGACAGCCCCTTTTCTCGAAAAGGCCATAATTAATTGGTAGGGCTTGAATGCAGCTCTTGGCGCCAACGCCAAGAATAAAGCAGCATCCCACGGTCAAAACAAACTGCATTTAAAGCCCAGGCCTGCAGGGGGAGAAAGCTCCCGGAAGAATGCCTGGAAGGCAGCGGAGCCCGGGAGTCTTTCGCTCAAAAGTACAATAGTCCCTTTTTGATGAACAAAGTTGCTTTGACCTTTGGCAGCACGCATGGCCTCCTGGGGCAACGGGTGAGGCTCTAGCACACCGAGGGCACAAAAAGCCAATGCCTCCTCGGGAGCTTCTGGGCCCCTCGGCTTCCAAACGCATCCCACGTGCCCTTAGGCGCTCCACCCTCAGCCTAGGTTCCGCCCACGGGACAAAGCAAAGGCACTCTGAACTCTAAGCTCCCCAGCCCGCAACAGAGACTAAAGAGGGTGGAGGCGGCAGGAGGCTGGGTCCGCCTAAGTTTCATTTTTTTTTTTTTAATTTCAACTATTCACGTGATTGTCCGACTCCTGACTCAGCGATTTCCCTGAACCGCCGCCTTTCATTTCTTGGTTTGTCATCACCGCCTTCTCCTTTTTCTTTTATGGTCTTAGCTACCACTTTTGAACATTTGAAACGGAACTTTCTTATTCCACACAAACTACAAATGACTTGGAAATTTAAAAAAATAAAAGTTGAAACCACAGGTTTAGGATCAGGAGTTGGGAGGCCAGCTTATGACATACAGCAAGACCCTGTCTGAAAAAAGAAATCACATCTATTTTAAAACTAAGGTAGCTATTTCTTTTAGCCCAATTTACTTCAAGCCCACAAAATGATAACATGTTTTTAAATAACCCTGTGGCTGATTTCTCAGGGAAGCAACGACCACACAGTTTCTTAGTTTTGTATTTTAATTCTGGATTATTATATTGTTTGTGTTTCTCTTTTTGTTAATGGATAAAACCATATATGCTTACTAATAAGTTGAATATTAAAATTGTTTATAATTTACACTATATTTTGATATGTGGCTACTTAAATATTTATTTTTATTATTTTAATTATAACTGTCTACATGTATATGTGTCTGGTGCTGGAGGGCTCAGATTGGCCTGGAGTTGGAGTTACAGGTGGTTATTGCAAAGAACGTGGGTGCTGGGAACCTAAGTGCTTTTAATCAGAGCCATCTCTCCAGCCTCCAAGGCAACTTCTCTTTTGAAATGTCAAACTCGAGCCAATGAGCTGGCCCATGATCTATCATTCTTTTTTCCTCTAATGAGAACGCAAAAGCTACTTTTAGCAATTGGGAGGGGCTGGAAATATAGCTATCAAATACTGTCACTGTGATGAGTAGTATCTAAGGACCCAATGCAAGAATTAGAAGATAGGATATGTTTTTATAAAGAGATAAAGAGAGGGGTATTATGTTCTAGGGAGGTGTGATGAGGTATGGGAAAGGGGGAGCCTCAGTGGGACCATGCTGAGACGTCCCTTCCCTCCAGGGGCCAGGGACACGAAGGTATAGTATAGAATAGAATTCATTCAGGGAATGGTGTGGGGAGTTAAGAGGGTAGTAGGGCAGAGAAAGAGAGAGAAAGAGAGCAGTAGAGAAATTGAAGAGTAGAGGTCAGCCATGACCACGTAGAGAGAAGGGGGAGGGGAATGGGGAGAGAAGGGACAAAGAGTGGGGAAGAGCAAGAAGGCAAGAGAGAGCAAGAGGGAGCGAGAGAGAGGAGAGGGCAAGCAGCCCCTGTTATAGTGTCAGGCGTACTTGGCTGTTGCCAGGTAACTGTAGGGGTTGAGCTTAGACAGAATGCTAACAGGTTAAGAAATAAAATGGGGTGGACACCTGTGATGCCTGGAGCGGCAGGGAATCCAAGGCCAACCTGTTATAACTGCTCTCTGCCCTCAAATTTTTAAAGAGATTTGATGAACAATTGCCGAGATGTTTTTCTCCTTCTTCTTACAGTTCTACTGTACAATTCAATTTCTTAGAAAGCACGCTTTTGCTTTCACTTTTCTAAATTGGTGATAGGTTATTTCTCCACTGGTGACCTGAGGCAATTCAAACCAGATTGCAGTATATTAAATGCAGGTTTACTGGGAAGGTGCTCTCCTCGAGTTTACTGGGCCCAAGGGACCAAGAGCAGGGAAGTCACCATGGGAGGGGGTGGGGAAAAGAAAGGGCAAAAAGAGAAGAAGAGGGGAAAGGGAGAAACCAAAATGTCCAGGTATAGGGAAGAGTCTCTGGGGAAGGGTAGCCCAGTTCCCAGTCTGGAAAATTCAGAGTTGGGGGCAGAGTGCCAGTTAGGGACTGAGGGATGCTGGGAGAACCTGGAGGTCAGGTCTGCTTTGACACTCAAAATATTCACTGGACCATTATCCCTTTGCTTACTTGTTTGTTTTGAGACAGGGCCTTTCTCTCTCTCTCTCTCTCTCTCTCTCTCTCTCTCTCTCTCTCTCTCTCTCTCTCTCTCTCTCTCTAGTCCTGGCTATCCTGGACCTCACTATACAGACCGGCTGGTCTCAAATTCACAGAGATCCCCCTGAGAGCTGTGGTTAATGCCCACCATGCCCATTTTACAGGCAGTTATGAACACCTGACTTGGGAACAGAACTTGGGGCCAAGCACTCGTAAATGCTGAACCATCTCTGCAGACCCTAAACGTTTGTTTTCATCCTTACGTGGTCATTATGGAAGATAAGGGCAACTGGACAGCTCAAACGACAGTATGGGAAACAGTTTTAATCCCAGTCCTTGGACATAATCCCTTAATAATATTTGGTGGGTTTTTTGGTTACTGTCTTTAAAGAAATTATTGCCACTAAACAATTCTGTTTCTAAAGTATTTCCTTCATCACAATGCCTGCACTTTCCATTTATTGACAACGTATTTTCTGTCAGTGGTACTGAGAGGACAGAAGGCAAGGTCTCTCCCACATGGTAGGCAAGTGCTCCACAACTGAAGCCCAGCCCATCTCCCAACATGCAACTTAATGGTCAGTTCATGCACGGTTCATTTTATGAGTTGAATATGGATCACATGAGCCCAGTTTCTCCATTTTGGGGTGTGTGTGTGTGCTGAACCCTGCAGTGAATTCTTTTTGAGAAGTGAGGCAGCCTTTGAAATGCTAATAGCCACTCCCAAACCAGTCTATGTTTATAAGTTTGTACTCTCATTTATTGGAGTCAGCATATGCTTGAACATCTGGGCCTTACTTTTGAAGACTGAGTCTTGTTCAAAGTTTTCCCTCACATAGAGGATAAAAACCAAACCAAATAGCCTGGTCTACATAATGAGTTCCAAGCCAGCCAGGGATACATAAATAGAACCTGTCTCAAAACAAACAGACCACAAAAATATTTTTCTAAATAATTTCTTTTGTGCTTGTCCACAGGGTTTCATATGTGTGTGTGTGTGTGTGTGTGTGTGTGTGTACATTTCCATTAATACCCAGGTTGTGTAAAAGAGTGATTTAACTCCCTTTGTACTGAATAGTGAAGAGAAACTTGAAAGTAATAGGTGTCCATTAGATTAGCAATCAGGGCTGGAACACAGGAAAGCGCTGGGCATCACAGAACTTAAGGAAGAGTTAAAGACAGCCAGTGTATTCACCTCCTAGTGTTTATTAGTTCATGCTAGCCAATATGTAATCAGATATATATATGTACTGTTTGGTCAGGCAGATTTTAAGCCACATATTGTCTTGTTACTTTTATAGCCCTATCCCAAGATCATCTCGTATAGGCAAAGGAGAAAAATTGATCCATTCTATAATATTTTCCAAGGAGCAGCTATTTAGCATGCATTATTCTTGGTCTTTGCTTTAATATTAGTTAACATGAAAGAGATAACCCCCCGCACTTCAGGCATTAGTGCTTTAATGAGGAAAGACTTAGTGGATGTGAAATGCTTTTATTTTATGATAGAAGGAGGTAAGCACTATGTGAAAATAGGAATGAGTAGTGTGTGTGTGTGTGTGTGTGTGTGTGTGTGTGTGTGTGTGTGTGTGTGTGTGTTGGGGTTCAGTATCAAATAGGGTAGTCATTAAGAAAGTGACCGTGGGCTGTAGAGATTACTCAGTGGTTAAAAGCACCTGTTCTTGCACCTGGGTTCACTTCTCAGCACCCACCTGGTGTTGCATAACCAACTAATGCTAGTTCCAGAGTATCCAAGGCTCCTTTGTGACCTCCCTAGGCACCAGTCACACATTGGTGCACATACATTCACGAAGGAAAAACATTCATACACCTAACACAGAATAAATAAATCTACAGGAAGAACATTTAAAAAGCAATGGGGCAATCAAGGAGAGACCATGAAGACTAACAGGGAAACTAAAATGAGTAAATGGATAAATAAATCGTGGCTATGTGGCCCCCAAGCAAGCACGATTTTAGTTCCACCTATGCTGCGGACTCTCCTGAGATGGAGGCAAGCTATTGGAAGATGCTTCTAGGTTGCTTTCCTAGAACTTGAATCTCAGAAAGAAGATAGCATCGCGCTATAAAGTGGAGCCAGAGCCACCAATGCCCTTGGAGTCAGCCACTCACTTTCAGACTTGCAGGCTCCAGGAGGAATAGTCCCAAAACTGTTGAGACCAGTGTGTGCTCATTCCCCTGGATTGTTTTTGTGTTGTTTCCCCCTCTCTCCATCCCTTCTACTTCCCCTTCCCTCCTCTCCCCACTCTGCTTCCTGCTTCCTCTCCCTTCAGATTCATTCCATCTCTCCTCCACTCTACTTATCATCCCTAAACAATTCCCCTTCCTTCCTCTTTTGTCCTCTCACAAAGCCCCCAGAGCTTTATAAATCTTTCCAGTTCCACTCCTCCCCCTCCCCTACTCTCCCCTCCCATCGTCCCCCCTCCTGCATTTCCAGGATTCCATGTTACTGCACCCTTCGACCTTGACACTGCCTCTTCTGGTGACTCTGAGCTGTCCTCCACCTTTCACGCCTTCCTTTGCTTTCTCCACTATCCCCTCTTAACCACACCTGCCCCTCTTCCTCAACCTACCTCCTCCCATCCTCTGCCCTCTCCCCTCCTGTCTCACCTCCCTACCTTCATGAACCCCACTCTCTTTTCCTGTCCTACCCTTTCCATACACACCTCAGTCCCTTTCCATCTCTCCCCTCTCCCACAGCCTTCCTTCTTCCTCCCCTTGTCACTGCCTGAATTTCCTCTCCTGTCTCCTCCTTTTCTTATGAAGTCCCACCCTCTCCTTTTATCTCCTCACCTCCTAACCATCCCCTCTTCCTATCTCTACCCTCACCCCTCCCCTTTGCCCTTCTCCCCTGCCCCTTCCGCCCCTAGCCTTCTCCTTTCTTATCCCCTTCCCTCACTCGCCTCTTCCCCATGTTGATACTTTTCCATCTGTTTTTATCTTCTTCTCACTTTGGCCCTCTTCTCCCCCCACCCATCCCTCAGCTCACCTCTTCTCCTCCACTACCCTTGTTTGATTTTTGTAAAGAAAAAAAAAAGAAAAGGAAAGAAAAAAACCTCAGAAAACTCCCTATTTCCTTTCAACATGTTCTAAACACCACTTCCCAAGGTAAAATAATGGAAGACTCGCTGTTTGCCATTCCCAAAACATGTCTTTTGCTGATTCATCAAACCAACACATAGTAGGTGGCTTAAAACAATGCAACTATATTGTAGCACCATTCTGACCTAAAACCAAGTGTCAGCATGCGGGCAGTCCTTCTGGAAGTTCTTGGGGATATTGCTTGCCCTTTCTAGCTTATAAAGTTGGTGGATGCCCTTGGTTCACAGACCTCTCTTCCATTGTCCATCAGAACCGATAATGCAACCCTCTTACGAAGTGTCCAGTTTCCTCTGAGCGCCACCCCAACAGCCAGATTGCTTCTTGAGCTCTGGAAAAAGAATCCACCATTGCCAGTGAACCAAGCAGCTGGAGCCTGTTCCTACCTTCTCTGCTGTCCCTTCCCTGTGCCTCCTCCCATCCAGGGCAGTCACTTCTAGAAAAATGGCACTTTCCTCAGAAACCCACTTTAACCAGAATTCATTCTTAGATGTGTGAAATGCAAGAAAGTGTGTAGGAGTTCATGTACTGCTAAAGCTGACAGGTCCAGGGAAAGAACACCAGCACTCTTCACATACTGTCTTGGAAAGGGAGTTTTGAAGTTGCTTTAGTCTCACATAGGGCACTTGAACCACCATCTCCTACTCTCCCTTACATCTAGCACATCTGGAATTGACCATCCCAGTGTCTTCACATCCTGTCTTGGGGCCTTGAGCTGCCACGCCCACTGTTCTTTATGGCCTATCAAGGGCTTATTGTCAGTCCCGCCTGGAGCTGTCTTCACGTCAACCTCTCTGATCCCTGCTTCCGCTGTTACATCTCTTTCTCCAACTCTACCACTTCCTTCTCTCGCTTGCGATGACTCCGTGACCACATTAGGCCCAGTAGAGGAAGTCTGTCATACTTGTTCATTTTAGAGTCTGTTGAAAGCCACCTGTAGTCCCAGTGCTCAGGGGGCAGAGGCAAGGAGATCCTGAGTTTGAAGTAAACCTGAAATCCTGTCTCAATATAATAAAATAAAAGCCAAATGACAGCAAGCTTAGTTTCAACAGGGAACCATTAATTCACTTTTTAAAAACCTTTTTCTGGGGCTGGGGAGGTAGTTCAGTGGTTAAGAGCACTGACTGCTCTTCCGGAGGTCCTGAGTTCAATTCCCAGCAACCACATGGTGGCTCACAACCATCTGTAATGGGATCTGATGCCCTCTTCTGGTGTGTCTGAAGACAGCTACAGTGTACTTACATATAATAAATAAATAAATAAATAAATAAATAAATAAATAAACAAATAAATAAATAAATCTTTTAAAAAACTTGCCCTGACAAGATATGGGCATCTTTACTTTTTGAAGATTTATTTTATATGAGTACACTGTAGCTGTCTTCAGACACACCAGAAGAGGGCATCAGATCTCATTACAGATGGTTGTGAGCCACCATGTGGGTGCTGGGAATTGAACTCAGGACCTCCGGAAGAGCAGTCAGTGCTCTTAACCTCTGAGCCATCTCTCCAGCCCTGATATGGGCATCTTTGTAGGAACATTGCTCTGCATATCAAAACTCACCAGATGTAGAAACTCTGCCTCTACTAGCATTAGTTTAAATTATTTTTGTTCATTCATTCATTCATTCATTCATTCATTCATTCATTCATGTTTTTAAAGACAGGGTCTTTCTGTGTAGTTCTGGCTGTTCTGGAACTCACTCTGTATGCCAGCCTGGCCTCAAACTCACAGAGATCCACATGCCCCTGCCTCCCAGGTGCTGGGGTTAAAAAGGCATGTGCTAGAGGAAGTGTTTTGCTGTGGGGCCTTGGGCTGGGGCAGACAGTGTTCAGGATGGAGGTGACTTTGGAGCAGCATTTGGAGGACACAATGAAGAATCCATCCATTGTTGGAGTCCTATGCACAGATTCACAAGGACTTAATCTGGGCTTACCCTGTCCAATGAGCATGCTGGAATGATATCTGTTCTAGCCCTGCAGGCAGCTAAGCTAACCTCTGACCCCACCCCTCTGACCCGACATCTCTGTGGCAGGTTTAGAGTCAGATAATGGGAACGTTATGATCCAGAAACACGATGATACCACAGTGGCTGTGCACAAAATGGCCTCTTGACATCTGATGCCAGCTCTCTAGTGACCTCTCACCGGGATTCAGTCATGTCTGTCTCAGTTAACTTGTAAAACTATTAAAGTTCCAGAAATCAGGCCATTTACTTAATGTCCAATGTGGACTTCCTCATTTATATGGTAGCCAGTTACCAAGATGTCAGCTAGAGAGGAGTGTGGTGGCCTTGTTTGGGCTTTTGTCACTCTGCTCTATGGTAACAGTAACTGTAGTCCAGGATTGCGACCCATCATGGCCTAGAACTGTGTAGCTCAGGCTGACTTCAAATTTCTGGTCTTCATGCTTTCAAACTCCTACATCCTGGGATTATAGCGTTTGTCTCTAAGGTCTAGGCCACTTGGTATATAGAACTTTGTTGTGGTCAATAAACCTGTTCTGAGGGAAAAACAAGGCCTGTGCCACTGCTACTGCCTGGTCATTTTCATTATTTTTATTTTATGCATGCGGGTGTTTTTTGTTTGTTTGTTTATGACTGCATGTATGTCAATGCGCATGCCTGGCGTTTAAAGAGGCCAGAAAGTGGTTTTGGATCCCTAAAACTGGAGTTACAGACTTGTGAGCTGCCATGTGGGTTCTGGGAACCGAACTCAAGTCTTAGCAACTTCTCTCCATCTCTTCAACCCCTACTGGTGTTACTTCAGTTTGCTTGTTTTCACGATCTGTACTAGAGGTTGAACCCAGGGCATTGCATGGGGTAGGAAGCTGCTGTACCAAGAAACCACATTTCCAGCCTTTCATCAGTTGTTTGGTTTTGCTTAAAGTCTACATTATTTGGGGAGGGGGCTGGGGAGATGGCTTAGTAGGTCAGAGGCTCCCAGCCGTCAGCTGTTGGCTCACAACTATCTGTAGTTCTAGTTCGGAGAGTTCTCCACCAGCACTGCATGCACATGGTCCAATTACAAACACGGAGGCCAAACACACATACTCATTTTAAAAGAAGAGGATCTGGTGCTCTTGCAGAGGACGTGAGTTCAGTTCCCAGCACACAGGCCCACAATGTGATGTAACTTCCGCTCCAGGGAATCCACCCAGCTCTTCTGACCTCAGCAGGGACTCACTGCATGAACATGGTACTCGTACGTGCAGACAAACGCCCATACACAGAAAAGAAATCTGAATCTTTTAAATAATTTTAGCATTGAACACAGAGCTTTGTGCCTGTGAGGCAAGCACTCTCTAACAATGAACTATGACCCCCTAGCACACCTCTGGTTACTTTGTAAATTTTTAAAAGGTCAAAGTCTTTTTTGAAGCATTTGTCAATGAAATTGTGTTGACACCGAATGTGTCTGTCCTTAGATGCCACTAGTGAAGGCCTATTCCCTTCTCCTTCACTGTCCACTACATCCTGTATCAAACACTGTAGCCCAAGTGTTCAAAAGCTCTGGAGTATGTGTTGGCAGAATCCTTAGAAGTCACCTACCTAACTTTCCTTTTGATGGCAAATTTCTTCGTGCGGTTTCCTGTCAAGCAGTCTTTGCTTTCTCTGTAAACAGTCATGAATTTGGAGCACATAGCCATGAGTGAATTACTTTTGGTTTTGCTTTTTCAAGACAGGATTTCTCTGTGTAGCCTTGGCTGTCCTGGAACTCACTTTGTACACTTGGCTGGTCTTGAACTCACAGAGATCAGCCCGCCACTGCTTCCCCATTGCTGATATTAAAGGCTGCACCATCACCACCTGGTTGAGTTAATAATTTTTCAGGTCTTGTTTGAAAATGTAAAAGGAGCTAAAAGTTCAGGCGGTAGGAAAGGAGAATTTTTAACTGTTTTTTTCTACTTCCTTCTCCGGAACTGCAGGAAATCCCCCCCCCCCCAGCCCTTGCCTCTGTAGGTATTTACGAACTAACTTATAAAGGGATGTACTTTCTTCTTAGTTGTGTGTGGGGGTTGGGGAGCAGTATGTGTAAGCATATGTGGGTGCCAGCAGAGGCCAGAGGCATTTGATCCCTATTATGAGAGTCATAAGCTCTTGATGTTGGAAACTGAAGCCTGGCCCTACAGGAGAGTACTAAACACTGTTAACCCCCGAGCCATCTCTCAAGTCCTTCTATGGGTATTTGAAGATGGCTATCTTACTGAGACTTCCGTTCTCCTGCCTGAACGTGGCTCTTGACTTTGTCAATGTCTGTCGGCAACTATGGTGCCCAGAAGGAAACATAACATACAACTATATCAGAGGTCAGTGGGACAGTTCCTCTCTTCACTTGAACTTTCGGTCCAAGTGGCCTCAGCTTGTGCTTTGCACTTTTAAAGAGTCTGTTCTTTTACTCTTTGTAAGATAGATGTTCAAATGTGTATTTATTTTGTTTTGTTTTATGTGTGCATGTGCACATACTAAAGTAAGCCTCTCTAAGCAGTAAAGACATCAGCTCCTCTAGAACTGGACTTACAGATGGCTGTTAGCTGTTATGTGGTTACTGGGAACCAAACCTGGGTCCTCTACAAGAACAAGTGGTTTTTAGCCATTGAGCTCCCTCCAGCCCCAAGAATAATGATTTTCTTTTCTTCTCTCTTCTCTTCTCTTCTCTTCTCTTCTCTTCTCTTCTCTTCTCTTCTCTTCTCTTCTCTTCTCTTCCCTCCCCTACCCCTCCCCTCCCCTCTCCTCTCCTCTCCTCTCCTCTTCTCTCCTCTTCCTCTTCTTCTTTCCCTCCCCCCCCCTCTCTCTCTCTCTCTCAGAATCTCACTTTGTAGCCCAGGCTGGTTTGGAACTCATTATGTAGTTCAAACTCAGAAGAGATCTGCCTGCCCCTGCCTTCTGCATACTAAGGCTAAAGGTGTCAGTTTTAAGAGAATTTTAAAAATCAATGTAAAACCTGGCTTCACATCTAAGCATGGTGGCACAGAAACCAAACCCCTCCCCCTCATGGTTAGCTAGCTATGTTCAGTGTAATCTCACTGGTGTGAATCTACTATTCAAGTTGGGTAACAGTAGATTTTGAGGCACTTGAATTTGAAGGATCACATTAGCTCGTGTTCTTAAATGTGGCTTGTGTGCAGTTGACGATCACTTAATTCTCTGGATAATATTCCATTAGTTGCTGGTCAAGCATGGTAGCAGGCTCACGCCTGTACCGCTGGCACTAGGGAGGCTGAAGCAAGAAGATTGCCAGTTGGACAATAACTTCAGCAACATGGTAAGTTAGAAGCTAGTCTGGACTGAATAGTGCTGTGTTACAAACAACATTGGGATTCTTTTCGTTTTCATACTTGTTCTCAGGCATAGAACAACACTTACACACTTACCTATACATTTAACAGATTAGCTCTCCCTCTCCCCTTCTTCCTCTTCCTTCTCCTCCTCTTCTTCCCCCTCTTCTTCTTTGTTTTTTTTTTTTTTTCGGAGCTGAGGACCGAACCCAGGGCCTTGCGCTTGCTAGGCAAGCCCTCTACTACTGAGCTAAATCCCTAACCCCCTTCTTTGTTTTTTTTTTTTTTTTTTTTTTTTTTTTTTTTTTTTTTTTTGAGACAGGATTTCTCTGTGAAGCCCTGGCTGCCCTGGAACTCATTCTGGAGACCAGGCTGGTCTCAAACACAGAGATCTACCACCCTCTGGCTCCCCAATGTTGGGATTAAAGGTCCATGCCACCATGCCCAACTCCCCCACCCCTACTCCCACTCCTTCTTTCCTTTAGAGCAGGAAGCTTCTATTGTTTTCCCTATATTTGACTATATCAGCAACGGACTGATTTTCTGTCAAACATAAAAAACTTTTGTAAAAAGAAAACATTTTTAAAGAGGTCTTTGAAAAAGGTTTTTTGTTTTATTTTGGGCTTTTGTTATGTATCCTAGGCTGGCCTTGAAATCATAGCAGTTCTCCTGCATCTGCTTCCTGAGTTCTTTGCCACCATTCTTGGATTATAGAAATGTATGAGCCACCCACCATGTCTGATCCAAAAGTTGAAAATGGTATTTTTTGAATAAGTAAAAATAAAAGACTACAAAATTTTCTCAATATAAGTTTATTTAGAAAAAAGTCTGTCAAAGTGTTCCCTCTACAAATCTTTATCATTTAACTAGTTCATTAAAATGTAGATTTTCCAGCCCCACTAAGATCTTTAGATTCTTTGGTAATAGGGCTCAGAAACCTTTTACCTTTGTGTGTGTGTGTGTGTGTGTGTGTGTGTGTGAAGTTTTACTGTATAGCCCTAGGCTGGTCTCAAAGACTTAACAGTATCTCTAAAAAGGAAAGGAGGGGTGAGGATGGAAGAATAAAAGAAACACACACACACACACACACACACACACACACACACACACACACACAGAGGGGATGGATAATAACTTTATAAAAGGAGACTAACTACTAATTAGTTGTCTTGCTTTTTTTGCTAAGGAGAACAAGTGGCTCTTAGACATAAGCATCTTCTTAGTGACAGAGTGGTAGTGCCCTGGAGACTCAAAAGGTTTATGTGGCTGTTTTGTTGTCTCTGTCCCTGGTTACAGAACTTTGCCTTCCACAAACCACTGAGACTCGGAAGAAAGGAGTCATATCAAGTGAGTTCTACTCCCCTTCTCTGTAAGTGATCATTCTTTTTTAATATATTTTTTACTTTTTATATTTTGTTTATTTTTTTTGAGACAGTTTCTCTGCATAGCCCTGGCTGTTCTGGAACTCACTCTGCAGATCAGGCTGGCTTTGAATTCAGAAAAATCCATCTGCCTCTCCCTCCAATGTTCTGGGATCAAAGGTGTGCATCACCACTGTCAGGCTGTGTGGTAATTCTTTATTTACATTAGTATGTAGTACCATATCTAATAATTCTATTGCTGATGCTCGTAAATGATGTTTTGAAATATTTACAGTAGAACTGTTACATGAAAATGTCTGCTATGTCTGTTGATAGCAATTCACAAAGTACTGACAATATTTGGTTTGTTTTTTCCCAATGGCAATAGTAATTATTATTATGATTGTAGTTTTTCTTCTTTTCTTTTCTTTTTTTTTTTTTTGAACTGGGGACCGAACCCAGGGCCTTGTGCTTGTTAGGCAGGCGCTCTACCGCTGAGCTAAATCCCCAACCCCATGATTGTAGTTTTTTAAGACAAGGTTTCTCGGTGTAACAGCCCTGACTGTCCTGTAGCTCACTCTGTGGACCAGGCTGGCCTCAGACTCATAAACATCTGCCTGCCTCTGCCTCCCAAGTGCTGGGGTCAAAGGTGTGCATCACCAGTGCTTGGCTACTATTAATAGAAAAGTAAATATTGGTATTACTTCTACCAGAACTAGTAGTACTTATTAGTTATTGAATACAAGTTGAACACATTTAAGGTGCACACCATGGTCTTCTGATGGCTTCTTTTTACTAATTTTGATTGCATTAGCAATGAAAAAAATTGGATGGGTGGACATTCTTTTTAAAAGCCGATTGCAAGTCAAGAAATCTTTCCATGAGTATGCACTGGGATAATCAAAACAACCTCTGAAGCGTGGCATTGCTAGCAAACCTGTGCATTTCAATGGGTGAGAGTGCTAAGGTCACCATCTAATAAATTCTGTAGCAGAAGTGCGCATTGCTTTCAGTGGTTCCTGCGCCTCTCTCATTGACATGAAACTTTAATGAAGGGAGCCTTTTAGAGCACAGAGTTAGAGCCAAATGAGAGCCGACCAGCAGACAAGAAATTCTGAGGTAAGAGTTCTGTTCTCAGCTCTGCTGCCAACTCGGGGAAATAATGACCTTGGTGAGCAAAATGGCATGGTTGACATAGAAATTCCTTCTTCTGATTTCAAAATACCTGCTATTTTATATAAAAAACGCTGTATCACGTGACTACCATCTCATGCCCGAGAGCTTGTGGTGGCCATTTCAGTTGACTTTTAGGTGCCGATCATCAGTAGTCACAGGGTGAGGTAGGACTTCTTGAATCTGATTCTCTCTTCTAAACTGACACTAAGAAGGAAGAGAACAATATGACATTATTTCCTATAGAACGTCATTTCACAATTTGGTACATAAAGTTGTCTTAGGATCTAATGCTTCCTTAATCTATTGAATAGAAAGACAATATTAACGCCAGAGATGGTGGCTCTCACCATAATTCCAGCACTTGGGAGGCCAAGGCAGGAAGATCACTTCAACTTCAAAGCTATCATGGACTATAAAATGAGACAAAAAAAATAAGAAGAGAAGAAAAAGAAACTATGGAGAAAGGTGTGGTAGTACGTGCTTGTAATCCTAATGCTGGGAGGAGTGTTCAAGGCCAACCTAGGCAGCATGAGATCCTATCCAAAAGGAAGAAAATAGAGGCTGGAGTGAGAAGGTTCGTGGGTAAGAATGCTTATTGGTTTTCCAGAGGACCTGAGTTCAGTCCCCAGAACCCATGTCAGACAGCTTGTGACCACCTGTAGTTCCAGTTCCAGGGGATCTGACTCCTCAAGCTCCTCCATACACAGTCATGCATATTCAAAAGTACACATGTGTATGAGTACACACACACACACACACACACACACACACACATACACACACACACACACAGAGGCATACATAAAGTTTGGAAAAAGAAATAGCAACAAAAGAAAATCACAGAGAGGGGGGGCTATGAACAAGGCTGGATAAAAGTGTGTGTGTGTGTGTATGTGTGTGTGTGTGTGTGTGTGTGCGTGTGTGTGTAAGAACACAGAAGTAGGTAGAAAAACAAAGACTCAGAAGGGAAGAGACAGCAGGATAAAAATAGATGTCAGACCTGGTGCTGCATTCTTTTAGCCTAAGCACTCCGGAGGCTGCAGTAGGGAAATAAACCCAAGGCTAGCAGGGCAAAGTGTCCCACGTCTTTAATCCCAGCACTCTAAAGGCTGGTGGACATCTGTGAGTTTGAGGCCAGCCTGCTGTACACAGCAAAGTTCCAGGCTAGTCAAGGCTACACAGTGAAACCCTATCTCAAAGCAAAAGAAAATCACTGAAACCATGAACACAACAACAACCAAAAGTCCAAGGCCAGCCTAGGCTATAGATTAAGATTCTAACTCAACAACAACAAAAAGACATATATACAAGGAGAAAGTGGTCAAAGTAGGGGTCAGAAGTTTGTTATAGCTGGTTAGTCAACTGGGGGAAAAAAAGAACCAACCCTCCACTTTCCCTGACATGACACAGACGGAGAAAACAGGAAGTAGGCTGAGGTAATTCCTCCTGCTCCGTGCTGACGTTATATACTCTCTACTTTTTCCTGTATCCTCTGTTTACTTACTAATTCAAGAACTGTTCAGGGCAGTGCATGCCTTTAACTCCTATACTCCACAGAGGCAGGTGGATCTCTGAGTTTGAGCCAGCCTGGTTTACAGAGAGAGTTCCAGGACAGCCAAGGCTACACAGAGAAGCCCTGCCTCAAAAAAAAAAAAAGGCAAAACAAACAAACAAACAAACAAAAAACCATTAAACATTTATGAGTACAGATTATGAGAACAGAATATTGAAAGATACGGCCGCATTCTCTGCCCTGAAGACGCTTAGAGCTGGAACAGCCTCAGGATCATGGAAGACACAAGCTTTGGAAGGACAGCCAGGGTGCTGGGGCAACACATAGGCTCAACCCGTTTGTTCTTTTACTGGCTTAAGAGGGGTTCCTAAGGGAAACTATCACCTGAGGGGGAAGCCAGAGTCATCCTGCTGTGGGAGAGGTGGGAGAAGACACTTGCTGGGCAGACATTGGGGACTATAGACTAGAGGTTATTTCAAGTTTTGTTTTTGTGTTTCGCAGTGGTTTTACAATGTTCTCCATTCAATGAGTATACAGTTTGTAGAGAATAATTATAAAATATGAAAGTCAACTTGGTTGTAATAATTTATATGTGGAGAGGATAAGATACACCGAGAGAGAAAGTGACATTGCATAATAATTAAAAAATCATTCTTCCAGGATGAGGCACTAAATTGTCAATTTTGTTGTTTTTGTTTGCTTTTGGAGGCAAGTCTCACTAAGTAATACTAGCTGACCTTGAACTGGCATATAGACCAGGATGATCTTGAACTAACAGAGATCTCCCACCTCTATCTTCTAAGAGCTGGGAATAAACGTGTGAGAGATTACGCCGAGGCCCCTACATTTCCTTTGTAGTGGTATTTTTAGTATGTACTATAGCGATTCTCAATCTGTGGGTCTCAACCTGTTTGGTAAACTCTATCTCTAAAAGTATTTACATTATGATTCATAACAGTAGCACAATTACAGTTCGAAAGTAGCAACAGAGGTAATGTTATGGCTGGGGGTCACCACGACATGAGGAACTGTATTAAGAGGTCACAGCTTTAAGAAGATTGAGAACCACTGATATACTACATCGCCGAAGCCAAGGCCTTGTGGGGCAAGCACATGCTCCCAAGGCATTTGGATGCCATGGCAGAAACTAAATTTCAGGCCTGTGAGAGCTACAAAGGGAATTCAAGGGCAACCCGGGCAACCCGGTAAGACTCAGTTTCAAAGGAAAAATACAAAAATAGAAGGGGTTGGGACTATTGTCCAGTGATACGGTGCTTGCTCTGTAGGCCCAGTACATCACATCCAACCCCCAACCCAAAATAAATGGTCCCACATATGCACACAGGTCTATCTTTAAACTGTCTATTCTGTTCCGTGGACTGGACTGTCCTTGGGACAATACTGCTATGAAGATGTTTCTAAATGAAAAAAACATGCTCCTTTTTGATGATCTTTTGATGTGTCAGCAAGGCTAATTAATCAACCTAAAACTAGCCGGGGTACTGTGATGGGATTGTTCAGTTGTTCCTGAAGTTTGTTAATGTGTTGACTTTAAGGAACGGGAGTTTTGCCAGGTGAACTGTGGTCATAATGTAACTAGTTCAAAGGTATTTAGACTAGAACTGCAGCTCCCTAAAGAAGAAAGACAGCGGGTAGGCTGAATCTGACTCATTGCGAATTTTGAGAATGGAAGCTCCTGTGGTAATCTGATGGTGGAAGGGGCTCCAGAAGTCTAGTTCAGCACTACAAAGACCCGAATCCACTTTGCTCTTGCCTCACTGCCTGACACTTACCTGACACTTTTCCAAATGCCCAAAACAGTAAGACAAATCTAAGTAGTTGGTTAAAATTCCGTGTTAAAGAAAATGCTGATGAGACAGGAAATGGTGGTGTGTTTGGAGTACCAGCTAGTCAGGGCTCTCTGCAGGAGGATTGCTTGGACTTATCTAACCTTTCAAAAACCAGTCTGGAAAATGGAGCGAGACCAGGTCTCAAATATATAACAAAATAAAATAAAATGAAGCATTCTGAGATAGCTTTCATACTAACCATATGAGTCTGGTGAGTGTGGCTTAAAAATGTATTTATTAAGCTTTTTTTTTTCTTATGCAGGGCCTTACTGTATAGCCCAGGCTAGCCTTGAATTTCTGATATTCCTGCTTCAGACTCTTTAGCTCTGGGATTACAAGCATGTGCTATCATGCTTGATGAGAATGTTTATTTATTTTTAAAATAAATTGTCATAAAGCTATACAAATTCAGTTCACAGAGCAATTTAAACACTGGGGTCCTGGGAGGTAGAACAGCAACTCAAAGCCCATCCTCAGCGACCCTGGCTGTCCTGCAGCTCACTCTGTAGACCAGGTTAGCCTCAAACTCAAAGATTTCTCACAGAGATCCTTCTGCCTATGACTCGGTAGTGCTGGGATTAAAGTTGTTTACCACCACATCCAGTCATTATTTTTTTATTATGAATAACATTTGTGATTTATACACACTAATTGACTTCAGTGTGATCTTTTTCATACATTTGTAGGGCACACTTTGATTATATTCACAGGGTCTTTTTACATCATTCATTGTCCTGATACTGGGGAAAAGGACTATTAGTGATCGTCTAGCCAGGCCTGATTGTGCATACCTTTAATCCCAGCACTGGAGATGGATGCAGGAGGATCTTTGTGTGTTCTTGGCTAGCCTGGTCTATATGAGATCCAGATCAGCCATGGCCGCATAGGGAGACCCAGTCTCCAAAACAAACAAACAATCCTCCCCCCCCAAAAAAACAAAAATAGAACGAAAAGAAAAAACCCAAACAAAACAACAAAAGTGAGTTAAGGAAATGGACAGAGTTCTTTAGTAAGGATTGGTGGGGCAACTTCTGAGGGCTTGATGTAGTCATGTGTTCTCGGCAGACACAGGACATGGCTCTAGAGGACTATTACGAGTGGGAGAATGGTCAAATGACATTTTGCTAAAGTTAATGACTAATGCTGTAATGTGTGTTAGTCCCATGTTCAGCAAGGCGTTTGCTCCTGACTTACTTTCACCCATGACAGAACACATTCATTAGCAAGTGCTCTTACTTTCAGGAATGGATCACATTAAAGGAAATAATCGTGAATGCAGATCTGTGAATACTAATATTTGGGTTGGAGTAAGAAACTGGGGTGGGTAGTCACCAGTCCCATTAGAGAATTAACTAAATCTGTAAAGTTCCACAGAAAAATCCTCATCAATGTCTTGTGTAATTCTTGAGAATTCACTAAGCTGCCCCCACAAATCTCTTCTCAAGCTTATTTTTAGATAGAACCTCAGATTAAAATCTCCTAGACTGCATGACTCAGAAGCTATGTTTTAGAGCTTCTTCTTATCTTTTTGTTTATTTGTTTGTCTTGAGACAGGGTTTCTCTGTGTAAACAGACCTCACCTGTCCTGAAACTTGCTCTGTAGCCCAGGCTGACGTCCAACTCACAGAGACCTAACTACCTCTGCTTCCAGAGTACTGGGATTGAAGGCATGAGCCACCATGCTTTTAATACTTCTCAAAGTTCAGTTCATGGACCTCAGCATCCGAATCACTCCAGGTGTTTGTTTAAGAAAGGAATAAGACAGGATTGGAGGATTGCTATCCCAGCTACTTGGCATGCTGAGACAGAGGAATCATATATTTAAGTGCTTCCTGAGCTACAGCTGTATGAGTTTAAGGTCAAACTATTAGGCAACTTAGTGAGACTATCTTAAAAAAATTAAAAAAAGGACTCAGTGCTTGTTTAGCATGTGTGAGGATTCAACCACAAACAAGCAAAGAACAGTGAGCTTGTAGGACAAAAGGCCATTTGTTTCAGAATTTCTAAGGCATCAGATAAAATAAACAAAACTTCTTCTAAAAATCCCTGAGACGAGTGTGTGTGTGTGTGTGTGTGTGTGTGTGTGTGTGTGTGTGTGTGTGTTTTGGAAAGTAAAATTTGAGGGCCATTCCTTTATTCCAACGCTGGGGTTTTATGTTTATGTTCTCCTCAGTTGTTTTAAGTCATGTTTGTTTACTACTCACTTGGCAAGTATACAGAATACTGTTTAGTATGAACTCATTAGAGAACTTCAGTGTATTTGTATTCCAGATAGAAAAACATCTGGAAGTTTATGTATTTTGTAAAGAGTGTCTCTGGGTAGTAATGGGAATGATCTTTATTTCTTTCTATTCTTATTTCTCTCTCTCTCTTTTTCCTTCCTCTATTTAAAAATACGCTTCCTCTTTCTGGGTTCAATTTCCCCATCAAGGAAAGAGAGTGTTATAACTTTTTGAACTTCAAGAACATAGTCTGATCCATACTACCCGCTAGCTTCCCGGTTCACTTATAGTATAAACTGTGTAGGTGGTCTCTGTACTTGAATAATGAATGGTGTATTATTTTTACATACATTATCTTAAGATGTTTAGCAACGGTTTTGTTGCCAGAAAAATGATTCTGTTTGTTCTCAAGGACGTAGAATAGAAAACCCACTGTCTACAAGCATCAAAGTTCCTCCTTTCCTCTTAGCCTTAAAAAAATGCCCTCCTCGCACATCTCTTCCTAACGTAATAATGGCTGTGAACCAAAAAGCCAGGGCGTGGCCACCGCCCGGACATCACCGCCCCTCGCTCTGCTTTCAAACACGCTGATTGGCTGAAAGGAATAAAGAGCCCCGCCCCTGGTCTTATGACTCCAGCTGAAGCAGCGAGTCCGGGCTTCTGCGGTGCCTCTGGTCGGTGGTCGCCCGTGCTTTCGCTTTCTCAGGGCTGTGAGGGTGTTCGTTGGAATTGTCGGTCCAGTCGTCACTTGTCCTGAGGGATCACGATGCGCCTCCTCTCTCCGGTTACGGGCTCGAAGCTCGTCCTGCTCTTTCTGTTCCTGGGTGAGTTTTCGGGCCCTCTCCTTTAGTATCTTTCAGCTGGGCCCGGGGGATCCGGGGAGTTTCAAAGGCCACAACCTGAAAGACTGGTCTTTGAGGAGGCGTTGAGAGACTGAACAGCTGACACAGGGCGGCGGCGGCGGCGGCCACAGCGGCGGCCCGAGGCGGTGGCGGGGGTGGGGGGGGTGGTGGTGGTGGCGGGCGTTGGGGGTGGGGGGGCTCGACCTAGAGAAAGGCCTGGCCATGGGATGGCCGGTAAGGAGGGCCTTTGAGAGTAACAACGGGGCAAGTAAGGGGATGAGGAGGACGTCAAGGGATTCGGCAAGAGGAGCTAAGAGTTCAAGACCTCTGGGATAGAGAGAGCAACTTGGAAAAGTGTCGAGGAGCAGACACCGGAAAGTCTTGGTGTCCTGGATCAGGCAAGAGTTTTGAAGATGGTGGGGGAAAACAGTATAGAGTGAGAAAAGACATTTGGAACGGAAGGCACTGCACCCTTGTGAAATTGTTGGGGGGAAGAGCACAGGGGCTAGGTAGATAGAACAGGAGGGCCTACGGGGCAGAGACATCATTCAGGGAGCTTCAGAGGTAGGATTTGAGGCTGGGAGAAAAGGTGATTGAAGAGATAAGGAGTGGTC
Organism: Rattus norvegicus; assembly: GCF_021556685.1. Taxonomy (NCBI): domain Eukaryota; kingdom Metazoa; phylum Chordata; class Mammalia; order Rodentia; family Muridae; genus Rattus; species Rattus norvegicus. Next base: position 125,922,934 of record NC_141554.1, on the reverse strand, counting down.
TTGGAGTTTTGTGGGTAGAGGGATTTCTATCTAAAGTGACTGGAGTTAACTTCCCGAAAAGAAAACTTATACCCAACCTCTGGAGACTAAAGGGGTGAGTGATTAACTTTGGTGGGGAGAGTATCTGAGTTGAAGGTGTTGAGGATCTTGTTTTTTGTTCGTTCCTTTGTTTTTTTTTTTTTCTTTCTTCCTTTTTCTCCTATAACTTTCGCTACTTCCTCCCAGCCAGACTTCGACAGAAATATCCCTAGGTGCTAAAGCCCGGGAGTTTCCAAGATGGTAATTGTGCATCTGAGGTTTAATCCATTTTCTTCACAGCCTCTTGGATTTCTCTCTCTCTCTTTTTTCTCACCACGATCAGCTTATTCGTGGTTTTAAAGTGGTAGGTAACAGCCTAAGAGTTGTGCTGTTACTAGGTGGGAAGAGTAGCCAGGGTAATAATGTCGGTTGTTTTTGATCTGCCTCAATAGACGTGAGAGTCCATAACAGCCAAAACTTGAACTTTGATCCCAGTGTGGCCTCCTGACCTGATTAACTCTGCTGGTTGTTACCTAGTGCCTCCTGCTGTTTGGGCTTTAATAAAGGAATAGAAGGAAAAGACCCAGATCTGAATGGACTGGGAATAGGTATATTGAGGGGGCTTTGAGAAGGCAAAAGAATTGCATTTGGAATTCACATGTTGTGGAATAGAATCAACTGGAACAGTGTGTTCTTACTCAGTGGGCATTTGGCAATATCTTCTCAGAGGCATTACATTTTTTCCCTTAATAGCTTTTGAGGGTTTTTTTTTTTTTGAGATTGTATTTCAATTACATTTTGTCTTCTCTTACCTACTTCCGAATTTTTCCATATACTTCTCCCTGCTCGTCTTCAAATGCATGAACTCTGTCTTCATTTATTGTTATTGCATGCTTATAAATTTGTATATATCTATGTATTCTAGAGGAATTTTCGTTTGTCCCACTGTACAAGCCAGGGATCCTGCTAACCTGCTTGCAAGAACAGCAATGGCCCCTCTCAATAAAGAGTTCTCTCTCTCAACATGTCAGCAGTGCCGAATGTGAGGAGTACAGCTTGAGAGCATAATATTCAGTGAAATCATCCAGTAATTCCCAAGGAGCTTACTAGGGAGTCTTTGGAATCAAAACTTTCCCCGATGTTAAGGTCTTTCTTCTTTTCCCTCCTAGACTTTTGTTTATGTACAGTAGAATTTTCTAGAAGTTGTATACATAAATTATGCTGATATCACCACCCTTCTGATTCTAGTGTTCTGGCTATTTATTAATTTATCAACTTTCATTTCTAATATAGTAAATGTCAGGAGATATAATTCACCTAAGCCAAGACTCTGTGAAGTCTTCCATAGGCCAAACATTCTGACTCTACTACATTTGCAGGCCCTTGATCTAGCTGACCATACTGTGTAAGAAACTCCTATAACACTTCTGAAATTGGGTCACTAGCCTTGGCATGAGCACTTAATTCTAAGCCTTACCTGTGAGGCACTTACTGAAGGCTGGCTGTCCCCAAAGAGAGGCTTGTTTGCAGGAAAAACACCTTATCAGTGACAAGAAAACATCTGACAAAGGCCTATTAACCAGTAATTCCCTGCCAGTTGAATCTGCACAAGCACAACGCTGTTATTGTTCAGAGAGGGTGAGAAAAATACTTGACCTGTGTGCTGGCTTTTGTGCCATTAAAATATTTTTTTTGTTGTTGTTGTTCTTTTTTTCGGAGCTGGGGACCGAAACCAGGACCTTGCGCTTCCTAGGTAAGCGCTCTACCACTGAGCTAAATCCCCAGCCCCCATTAAAATATTTTTAATGAGCTCTTTTCTTTTGCATTTAAAAAGGCGGTGCATGCTCATTACAGAAAATAAACAGACAAGAAGACTCAGTACACAGAAGAACAGCTCAGACCTAGTGATTTGGAGTTAATTCAATCCATCCTTTTGGATGTTTTCTGAAGTTGATTCCCTCCATCCACGCATTCAGAAAGGGAAGTTACAGGAGCAGCAATGTAGGATGCAAGTTTTTTTTAACTACTTTTTTGATTTATCTATATTTTATGTATGTTTTTTCTGCCTATATGTCTGTGTCTGACACATGTCCCTGGTACCAATGGCAGTTTGAGGAGGGTCTCACATCCTCCTGGAGCAGGAGTTTACAGACACTTATGAGCTGCCATGTAGTACAGGGAGTCACCTGGCTTCTCTGGAAGAGTGATGGCTGAGCCACCTCCAGCCCCAGGATCTAGTTTTTAAGTTTACACAGCTGTTCTTTCAGTCATTTCCTGGTTTGTTGTGAGGCTGAAGAAGATTCTTTCACTTAAGAATTGTTTTTCGATTTTCTGTTTTACATTCCCATGTCAAAATGGACACCCAAGAATAGGGTTTTGAAAACTGTAGGCATAAATGTGTCCTGGTGCTTAAGTGGGTACCAGTCCTGAATGTGTACTCTCATTGGTGTTCTGGTTCATTTTGCAACTTCATAACTCTATTCCATCTCTCTCGGTAGCCTCTTAAGTATTTTAGTGGAGCAGTAGTTATGCAGGTTTTTAATCCTAGCACTGGGGAGACAGAGTCAGGCAGATCTGTGAGTTCTAGGCCAGCCTGATCTACATAGTGAGTTCCTGGATAGCCAGGGCTGTTACACTGAGAAACCTGATCTTGAAAAACAAAAACAAACAACAATCTACTTTAAGGCTGGGGCTATATCTCCATTTTAGAGAGCACTTACACAGAGTAGGTGAGGCCCTCCTAGGTTTACTCTCCAGCCAGTTCTGTAAAAATCCCTTGCTTTAAAGGAGATACAGGAGATACTCTTAAACTTTATATTTAATATTTATATTGGTGTCTTCCACAGACTTCTAAAAATTTTTTAAAATAATTTTTTATTTTTTATTTTGTATTTTTTCAATGCGAGGTTTCTCTGTATAGTCCTGGCTGTCCTGGAACTCATTGTGTAGGTAGGTCAGGCTGTGTCTGCCTCCGGAGTCCTACAAATGGCTCACAAAAATCTTTTGTTGGCTTTCATTTGAATGAATTATGAACAGTGAAAGATGACCATTTTGGGGAGAAAAGCCTGTGAGTTAGAGACATGAAAAAGGCAACAGATGAAAGTCCTTTCCTAACATCATTGCTTAATTGGGTTTCCATCATTTCCGGTGTGCTCATCGATTTTTTATAACTAGCCTAACTTCTGTTTTTTTTTTTTTTTCTCAGACAGGGTTTTTTAGTGAAATAGCCCTGGCTGTCCTGAAACTCACTCTGCAGACCAAGCTGGCCTCCAGCTCACAGAGATCCACATGCCTCTGCCTCTTTAGTGCCGGGACTAAACATTTGTCCCCACCATGCTCCACTTAACTTCTTAGTTTTATTTAAAGGGTTGAATGAGACTTAAAAAAAAAACCAGCTTTGCTAACCGTCTTAGAGTATAGTTCAGGTTGGGGCCACTCCCTCCCATAAATTATTAACTGCCTATTGTAGGCTAACCATCATAGCCAGACAAAAGGGGACAGCAGTGTAGACAGTGGATGGTCCACTGTCCTAGGGCCTACATTGTAGAGGGTGAAGCTATCTCCATAGGTCAGTAACATTTCAGATAACAGGGAATGAAAATGAATAGCTGAGCTAGTACATGCTGGGCTGACCTGTGTGTGTGCTTATATTATGTGGTAAAAGACTTTCTAATGTTGAATGGCATTTGGGTAGAGACCTTGGTGCTGAGAGGATGCCCACTACACCTGTAAGCATTTGGGACAGTGTGGGTGAGGAGGCTTCGGGAGGATGGGGGGTGGGAAATCATGGTCAGACTAGTATGAATTTTCAGTCAAGTACAAAAAATTACGTTAAAACAAGAGTGTTTCCCAGCTCTTAGGTGTAGTAGCCTATTTTCTGTTTTTATGGTCTTAGTCTCTGAGTGGATGAGGTGACTGGTGTTTCCTGTAGCTAGCAGTAGACCTACTATGGAGTGGCTGAAGGTCAGTAGTTTTTTGCTGGGGGTATTTATGGCTAGGCTCGGTAGGCAGGATGGTGAATGAGGTCAAACGTGATCTCTCTTTGTCTTCTCTGGTTCTTACATGATGTTTTACAAACAGCTCTGCTGTGTCTTTAATTGAGCAGTAAGAGTACAGGTCATTATAGGCTGTCTCACATGATAATTCTAGTCTCTCCTACTTGGGCTCCTTTTTGAGGGGTTAGGGGAAACACGGTCTCACTGTGTAGCCCTGGAACACCCAATGTAAACCAGGCCAACCTCAGATTTACTTAGGAGATCACCTACCTCTAGCTTTTTAGTGCAGGGGTGTAAGGCCTACACTATCACATTGGGCACTTGAAATATGCCTGGGTAGGCCTGAGGCCCAAAGTGGAGAGCTAAGAAGGACATGGTGGGAATGAATGTTCTCAAGCAACCAGCACCTCTCCTTTCTCTTTCTCTTTCAGAAAGACAAAACATTTAACACCGTTTTCCTGTTGGTTTGTTTTTCCTCTTGTAGCCTTACCACAGTTTGTTTAAATAGCAACTTGTGATTGTCATGGTTCAATTGAAATTCATCTATCTGTTGTAGAGACACTCTAAATAATGTCTACGAGTCAGGAGTCATATTGGTTATTGCAACCGATAGGGTTCTAAATATTTAAGTATTCTGTGTATCTCTAGCCTTCTTGACCTGGAATTTATAACCCAGCATTGTCTCAGCACTGGACAGAGCTTCTGTGACCCTGCTTCAGGAAGGCGGCACTTCCTAATCACAATTTCTAAAGTGGTCAGAGATTCTTCCATTCCAGAAGTGTATTTTATGAGTACTTTGTTGGTATCCCAGTGTGCATTGCAAAAGCACTCTGGAGGCTGCCAAGTGTGGCTCAGCAGTAGGCACTTTGATTACGTCAGTAAAGTTGTCTCATTTTCTTACCTACTCTCTGACCTTAAAGAAGAATCAAGGAAGTCATTTTATGGTTTAGAACAGTATGTTTTGTTAATTTTAACTGTTGCTTTTCACACACCAACATTCATAGCTTAAAGTCTTATTCGCTGTTGTAGCAGACCTAACAAAAAGAAAAATGTAAACAAGGGAGCCACAGATAAACATGAGAACAGCTGACCGGTTCTAAACCCATGGGAAAACCATCGCTTAACAGAGGAGAAAACAGAGAAGAAATTGTGGGCCTTTTGTCCTGTTGTGGTTTTTCAGTGGTCTCATTCTGTAGCCCATGCTCACCTGCAACTCATACTGTGTAGCCTGGGTTAGCCTGGAATTCATGGCAGTCCTCCTGCCTCAACCCCCTGAGTTCTGAGATTATAGGTTATGCCCTGTTTGTAAAGAGAGTGTGTGTGTGTACAAGTATGAGTACATATGTCCATATTGCACATGTGAAAAGTACAGGACAACTTGTAGGAGTCAGTTTTTCTATCCTGTGGGTTTGAGAATTGAACTTGCTTCCTGGCTTCTAAGTTGTCAAGTTGGTACAAGCACCTTTACTTCTGAGCCATCTCTTTGGCCCCTTTTTAAGAAAAATATTTATTTTCTATGTATGCATGCTTTGCTTGTATGCATGTCTGTGTTCTATGTTCATCTCCTAGTGCCCCTCAGAGACAAGAAGAGGGAGTTGGTTGCCCTGGAGCTGGAGTTATGGATGGTTGTGAGCACCATAAGTGTGCTGGGAACGGAACCCAGGTCCTCTGCAAGAACAGCAAATGCTTTTTAACATTGAACCATCTCTCCAGCTCTGTATGCCTTCCTCCCCACCAAAGCCCGCTTTTTGGCCAACCTCATGGTAAATGGGTAAAGTTTAGGATAGGAGTTCATGGGATGAAGGTAAAGGTACATTGAGAATTTCTTTTAGTCCTGCGTTTACCGAGAGGAAGGCTTGGAAACAGGATCTTTAACGTGATGAAATGTTTATACTCCATCGAGAAACCCATTAGACCAATCCTGCAATTCTTGGTAAGAGTGACTGGCCCAGAGTCCCACAGCTAGTAAGCTTGGCTTACTGAGTGGAATTGTAGCTTTTCAGCCCCACAGATGGGTGAAGGGTTCTTTGTCATTTCGTCATTTCATTATATTGTTTCTGACGTCACTGTTGTTTTAGTCTGGTTCTTTTGCACTGTATTTCTATGAGTGCTTTGCCTGCTTGTATGTTTACCATGTTTATGCCTGGTACTTGAGGATACCATGGGAGGGTTTTGGGTCTGGTGGGACTAGAATTAGAGACTATCATGAGCATCCATGTGGGTTCTGGGAATCCAGCCTGGGTCCTCTGGAATCATCAAGCCATTTCCCCATCCCCTGTTGTATGGATTTGATTTCTCTTCTGTCTCTAGTTTTTGTTTGTTTGTTTTTTTCCCAAAATAGAGTTTTTCTGTGTAACAGCCTTGGTTGACTGTAACTTGCTGTGTAGAGCAGACTGGCCTCAAACTCCGAGATTTGCCCAGGTCTGCTGATCAAAGGCATGTGCTGGCACAGTGCTTTGTTTTAGTCTGTGTACCGTTCAGGCACATCTTGGGCCAAACAGACCTGTGAAAACCCAGCCACTTTTTTCTTTGCAATGCTTTGTGTTTGGATAGCCAAGTTCTGAAAAGCTATACATGGCCGTTTCGGAGCAGCCCTGAGAGAGAGCAGCATTGCACTTAAGAATGTCGCTTTTTGAGACATGATCTTTGTTCTTTTCTTTTGAGAATAAAGTCTCAGCTCCATAATCACACATTCTAGGAGATATTCAGCTCTGCCTTTGAAAGGCTGCACAGCCTTTAAAATCCACATACAGCCTTTAAAATCGTTTGGCTATTTTACACATCAAGCATAGCGGTGAAGTGTGGAAATCACTTGCTAGTGATACTCTACTCAAGTATTACATTTCAAAATTAATCTCTCCCTTTATGGGAAAAAGCATTATTCATGGCTTGAAATCTGAGTCACAGTTTATGGAAAATTGACATGAACCTTGTGGCAATATCCAGAACACTGATAATTTCATGATTTGAAGTTCAAAAGAACTGGCCTCCTGTCATAAGACTGAGCCATATATCAGGTCCACAATGCAGGGTATTTTTACTTGGATGTAATTGATCAGTATTTATTGAAAACCTAACATGTATTCAGCATTACTAGAGATAGAGGAACAGTAATGGACCCGTTTTCCAGTGTGACAGACAAGATAAGTGACATTCATATAAAAGATACACTCTTAGGGACTGTGACTTAGATAAAATCTTATGATTAAAGGAGCATATTGGAAGTCTAATGAGTGACGGGAATATTTGTAAAGGGAATCTTTATCCACATATATCACCCATTCGCAGACTTGGTACTTTATTAATAAAAAATTGCTTACTATAGCAATTATAGCAACTATAGCATAGTTTCCACAGCATACTAGTTTGCTGTGAAGTAGCAGTTGAGAAATGCTGTATTTTGGAGCCTTTGCCATTAGGAGAGACAGGATTAAATGACAAAATAAGTTGGGTTTGCATTGCCCCGAGAGCTCATGATGTCGAATACTTTTAAATGCATTTATTGGCCAGTTGTTGTTCTTCATTTGAAAATTATCTGTCATTTGTCCCTATAATAAAAAATCTTGAAAGAGCATTAAAAATATCAGTAATTCAAGATAGTGTAAAGTCCACTGAGATGTGCAAATATGTTTTATGGACTGTTCTGTAAGGGCTTTTATATTCAAGGGAACTTTGTGGAGAAATGTCTGCTAAAAACTGGATAGCATGTAAGTATTTTTTTTTTTTTTAGTTTTTGAAACTGGTTGGTTGTAGAGGGCTTATTATCTAGCCTAGACTGGCCTTGAACTCATGATCTTCCTGCCTCAGCTTCCTGGGTGCTAAGGTTTCAGGTATGCATAACCATGCCCAGCTTCAGTTTCAGTTACAAGCATGAGAAATAAAACCTGATGGATTTTAAGCAAAAAGAGAATTTATTGAAAACATAGTAGGATAGGGTTTGGTAGCACAGACCTGTAATTTCAGGCAGAAGAATGGAGTTTTCAGCCTGGAAAATCGTGAGTTCAAGGTATTCTGGGATATATAGCAAGACTGTCCAACTGGGCAGGGTGATTCCTAGGGACTGGGAGGCAGAAACAAGTGATCTCTGAGTTCAAGGACAGCTTAGTCTATGTAGTGAGACACCACTGTCTCAAAAAGAAAGGGGAAAAAAGGAAGAAAAAATATTGTCTTGAAACAGACAGACAAACTAGAAAATCAAACAGCTTTCCCCCCCAGGTACCAACAACAACAACATCTGAAAACTATAGTGGGGCATATTATATAGTCTTTGAAACCATAATTCAGCTGTTAGGTAAATATTCAATATATAGGTTTACAAACATGAAAGAATGTTTACAGCAACGTTTGTGATGGGATAGACTGGGACCTTTCTTTTTTTTTTTTTTTTTCGGAGCTGGGGACTGAACCCAGGGCCTTGCGCTTCCTAGGTAAGCGCTCTACCACTGAGCTAAATCCCCAGCCCCGACTGGGACCTTTCTAACTGTCCATCAAAAATACCACAGATAAATAGCAAAGGTTCACCCCATAATCATAAGCAGTAGAATAGAATGAATAAATTGCAACGACACACCACAGTGAATTTCACAGGTGATAATGTTGAGTAAAAGAAGACAGACCCGAAGGAGAGCACAGTCCATTTTTCTGTTTATATCAAGCTAAAGAAGAGGCAGTATTCATCAGTTACAAGTTAGGATGGCATTTTACTTTAGAAAAGAATATTAACTGAATGGAGAAGCTATAGGAACTTTGAGTGTATAGTCAGCCTTTTTTGTCTTCTATAGGTTCCATATCTACAAATTAAATCAGGTACAGATCAAAGGATGAGGGCGAAAAAGAGCATACTTAATATTATGGACTTTTTTAACATCAAATTTATGCTGTATTGTATAAGTGATCCAGGGAGGTTGTAGAAGGATGCAGATGGTTTATGTGCAAATACTGTGTACAGCATTTTATGTAAGGGATTAGAGCATCTGTGAACTTCAGTATCCTCTGGGTGTCCTGAAAGCTGTTCCTGTAGACACTACTTGGAATGTTCTGCTTCTTGAAGGACAGTTCACACCTGCCCATATTAAAAAAAAAAGCTCTGAGCTGTGTATACCTTTTCCTTACATGTTATGCTGTATATATTACATCTCTATAACATATTTTACTTTAAAGTGAGCAAGGGCTGGGCATGTAGTTGTGCGGTAGCACACTTGCTCCCCAGTTCAATCTCTTGTACTCAAATCACAAAATAATGTATAAAAAAGGTGCGTAGTATATCATGTTACTTAGAAGGAGGAAGAACTCTGGTCATGTATACCAAAACCTAATACCCTAGGTCATGCTACTGGATGCTATGACCAAGTACAAAAAGTTAAGCTTCTACCATTGGCTAGCATACCTTTTTCTTTTTCTGGTACTTGAACCTGCTAAGCTATTTCCTTGCCCATAGGATGCTTTTTCTATAGCTGGTTCCATCCTCAGCTCTTACTTTTAAGTCTGGGTGGAGTTGTTAGGGCCAGTTTAGCTGTAAGGAAGGTTGGGAAAGCAAGTGTCCAGCAATTCTAGTTTCCATAGCAGCCAATGATGCCATGGAACCAGTAGTTACAATCATGTCGAAGGGTACAGTTATTTTACCTTTTCAGCCCCAAAGTAGTAAGTCCTTGAGGTGAAGATTTAAGCCAACAGAAGGAAGTGGGTCTCAAGTGCTAGAGAAAATAGAAGTGAAACTGAGTGAACTATAGCCTTTGGGCCCAGTGGAAACCAGTTCAACCAGATTAAAGGGTGTGTTCTGGGAAAATGGTCTGAATGATGGTGAAGAAATAGGGTGGGACAAGATTAAGGGTTACTTTGAAAGTCAGACAGGAATTTAAACTTAATTTGGGAGTCTGGGAACCAGTTAAAAAGTTTAAACCTGTGTGTTGGAGAAAGAAGTGGTATCTGGCAGTGCTTTCTAGGGACAGCTCAGAGGGGTCTATAGTAGTGTAAGGATGGGGTGGTAGATCGGGAATGGACGTGTAGGGAGGAAGAAAATGCCTTTGCCTTTGTATTTGATAGTATGGGATCAAGGGAGTTCATTTGGAGGAAGAAGTAAAAATGAATCTGGAGTTTGGAATTAGTTTGAGCTGATAAACCTATGAGTGAAAGCAGTTCTGATGCAGGTAGACTTGAAGAAGGATGGATAGGTGTGTCTGGGTCCTCAGGGCATCCCTCTGTTCTCAGTCTTGTTCCAGGACTTAGATTAGGTATCTTGAATTTGATCCAAAGTAATAAATGTGAACTACAACACGAATTCTCTTCTTAAATACTTTACTTTCTTACCATGACAAATTGGTTCTGTTACTATCTTCCACAATTTTCTTCTTAAATTTTTCCTGTTCCTTTTCTTCTTTCTTCTCTTTTTTTCTTTTAAGACAGGGTTTTGCCTGTAGCTTTGGCTGTCCTGTAACTTGCTCTGTAGACCAAGCTGGCCTCAAGCTCATAGAGATCCACCTGACTTGAGATACCTTCTTTTGAGATGAGCTTAGGGTAGCTTTTTACCTACCTTATCGTCTTTTTAAATATTTATTTTAATTTTATGTGCATGGGTATTTTGCCTGCATGTATATCTGTGACCACATGTGTTTCCAGTGCCAGCCTAGATCAGAAGAGGAGATGAGATCTCCTAGAACTGGAGGTAATGTTGGTTGTGAGCCACTATGTGGTGCTGGGAATCAATCTCAGGTCCTCTGGACTAGCATCTAGTACTCTTTTTTTTTTCTTTTCTTTTTTTCGGAGCTGGGGACCGAACCCAGGGCCTTGCGCTTGCTAGGCAAGCGCTCTACCACTGGGCTAAATCCCCAACCCCGCATCTAGTACTCTTAACCACTGAGTTGTCTCTCCAGCCCAGCTTGCATCCCCCCTCTTTTTCTTTCATTCAAGTATTTTAGATTTATTTTTTAAGTGCATCAGTATTTTGCATGAATGTATGTTTGTGCACCATGTGGGTGCCTAGTACACATAGAAGCCAAAAGAGGATATGAGATTCCCTGGAAATAGAGTTTTAGACAATTGTGAGCTGCCATGTGGTTACTGGGAATCAAACCTCCATCCTTTGCAGAAACAAGTGCTCTTACCCACTCAGCCATCTCTGCCGCCCCATGCCTAAGCTTTCCGAATCCCATGCCTCAGTATTCTGGATGCTGGGGTTGTAATAAACCATTATGGCTGGCTTCTCAGTTACTTTCATAATAGTTTTGAGTGGTTTGCATAGAAGAAGAGTATCCTTTATTTTTAAAATGATTTTAAATAACACATAAAACATAAAATTATATACAATAAATGAGGTATAATTTTTTGGATGCATATGAATATTGTCTAATTTTAAAGAATCAAACTAAACATTGATCCCTGGTGTTGCTCGTTTCTTTTTGTGAAAGCTTTGAAAATCCTTTCTTTTTGAAGTGTGCAGTACACTGCTGCTGTCCTGTGCAATGTGTTGCTGTTGAAACATATCAGGGATGCTTACTCCTAAATGTCCTATCTGTAACTTAATCTCTCTTGATTGGCATTTCTCCATCCCTTGTCATCTACTCTGCCCAGCTTCTTGTAGCCACGATTCAACTTTCAATTTCTAAAGACTACAGCAAAAGAGAGATGTATATTCAATCCTGTATGAATATAGATACAAAACTCTTAAAACCATAAGAAATTGAATGCAATAACATATTAAAAAGATAATTTATCATGACTAAGTAGTCTTTATACCAGGGATACAAGCTGGGGACTTTCTGCCAAGCTTTGAGATCCAGCACAGGTGCAGCAAAACTCCAGCCCATTAGGAATCATAAGTTTCAGTCCTCAGCAGCACTCTCCAGTAGACTTGGATCTGCTTGACAGCTCCATTTCATGTCCACGAAGAAAAGAACGGTGACAAAAACCTATGTGCATCATACAAGGTCTTTCCGAAATGCATCTTTGCCAATACTTAGTCACTGTCTGCCACTCCAAGCTTCAGCATTGTGTTGGGGCTTGCTAAGGCAGCTAGGTCTCTGGAGCATGAAAGGTAGCCTTTTGTGTACAGCTTGGAAGCTGTTGCTGAGGCATGCTGCTTGGTATTCCTCTTAGGAGTTTTCTCTTTAGTCTGATAGCGTGTCCTTGCCTGTACATGATACTGCCTTGCTTGGATAGCATTAAAGGGTGCGCAGCAATCTTAACAGGAAGCGGCTTCCCCTTGGGTGATGTATCAGACAGGCAGGACAATTCTCAGAAGGCTGCTCGTTATTTATGTTGTAGGTGTAGTTGCTGGCCTATTTCCCCCTTCTCCTTAAAATAGGAAGCTTTAGGGGCTCGAGTTTAATAGGCAATGTTTCAGCAACCTTTAAGGAACAGAAGATTAAGAGTTGATTAGATGAAAAGTGCCAAAGCATTTCTGCATGAAAATTTCTCCATTTACAGAAGGCATAGGTTGAGATTTGAGGAAGTGATTGTGGGTCCATGAGAAAGGTTCAAACTTTTCACTCAGTTAAATTTTAATGAGAAAGTTATGAAGATTGACTTTTCTTATGGATCTAGGCTGTAACAGCCCTTTGAGATGTTGCTTCTCTGGTATTGTGATACATGTGTTTCGAAAAGCTAAACCTGATCACATCAGAATAAAATGATTTGGCAAGATCTCTATGTGTCCTAGGTCATACACTTGGCAACAGAATTTTGCGTAAGAATGTAAGCCATGTGATTTATCGTCATTGCAGAGGAAGTTTCACTGACTGGGTTGAGAGAAGCAGGAGTTTAATGCACCTTCCAAACTTGCCCCACCTTAGTTACTTCAAAAACTAAAGAAAGCACTGGATGCAGCGCAGTGGAGTCCTTGCCAGATGTATGGGGCCCTGCCTTTGGTTCACAGCACTGCAAAACCACATAAGAGCAGCAAGAAGACAACTGTAATGTCTAAAACAGAACTAACAAGGCACGAATGAATGTCGGGACCAGATGTCACTAGTTTCTGCCATTCCCTAAGCATCAAGGATCTACTCACCAATTTTCAGAAGAGAAAATTCTACGTGTATTACTAGTAGCCTGTTAAAAACTACAAAGAAATAGCACCAAGATAACCATCTACTTAAACATACATGTTTTATTTTAGAGCTGGTTGAACTTCAGCCATGGCTAGGATTTATTTTATCTTATATTGTACTTTTGTTTTTTAATTTAGGAGCAGTTCGGTCCGATGCATTGAAACTTAATTTGACAGATTCAAAGGGTACTTGCCTTTATGCAGAATGGGAGATGAATTTCACAATAACATATGAAGCTCTAAAAGTCAATGTAAGTAAACATATTTGCCTTTTTAAAGGTTTGTTTGGTTTTTATGTTTATGGTGTTTTGCCTGAATTGGGGTCTGTGCACCATATGCATACACTGCCCTGAGAGGTCAGTAGAGGAGATTCAGTCCTGTGGAACTGGAAGTACAGTTGACAGTGAGCTGCTATGTTGGTGCTGGCAATCCTCTGGAAGAGCAGCTGATGCTGTTAACCAGGGAGCAGTTTTTCTAGTCCACTTGAGTAAGCAGGTTTTTTGGTATGTGGTGATGGTACTGGGGTTTGAACCCAGGGTCTAGTAGGTGCTAGGTAAGCACTGTACTACTTCCAGTCCCATATTTGTCTTGAGTTTCCTATCAGGGATTTATTTACATTTAGCCTTTTTTGGTCTGTGTCCCACCATCCCAGATAGGGTCTCTGTGTGGCCCTGGCTGTCCTGAAACTCAGATCCACATGCCTCTGCCTCCTAAGTGCTGAGATTAAAGGTGTGTGCTACCATGGCTAGCTTGACATTTAGACTTTTTTTTCACTTTAATTTTTTACCTTTTTAAACAAAGATTTATTATGTATTCAGTGTTCTGCCTGCATGTATGCCTGCAGTCCAGAAGAGGGCATCAGATCTCATTACAGATGTGAGCCACCATGTGGTTGCTGGGAATTGAACTCAGGACCTCTGGAAGAGGACCTCTTAACCTCTGAGCCATCTCTCCAGCCCCTACTTTTTTACCTTTTATACTGCATACAAATAAGATCTTATGTTAATTGGCCTAACACTTACTATAAAAGGATTAGACTCTTACAAGTATTTTGTTTAAGATTGGAGGGGATACTTTGAATTCATTGATTCTTTGGAGTTTTCCTTGGAGATGGTAATATGCAAATGAGGAAAGACTTCATCATATTTTAGTTACAACTACTTTTGTAATAATAGAATATACTATAAAAAAATTGTTTTAAAGTTTTTTATGTGTATATAGGTTGTGTGGGTGTAATTTTTTTTTTCTGTGTGCTTGTGCACCATTTGTGTGCCTGGTGTCAGAGGAGGGCAGAAAAGGGTATAGCGTCCCCTGGAACTAGAGTTACCATTGTGAGTCTACAATGTGGGTTCTATAAATGCAACTCAGGTCCTCCAGATGGGTAACCAGTGCTCTTAACCAATGCCATCTGTCAAGCTCCCAACTTCTAAGAAGTAGTTGGCTGTATCTACCTTTTTGTTGGTCTTTTTGGTCTTTTTACCTTATTTTCCTTTTGTTAAAGCCCTATTTATAACATGACTTTAAAAAAAAAAGTCTACAAGCTGAGAACTTGCTCATTGGTAGAACTCTTGTCCATTGTGCATGAGACCCTGGATTCTCTCCCCAGCTCTGCTGAAATGAACAAACAGCTAAAGAGTCCAGGCAAGTTTTCTTGCCCAGAGAACTGGTCTGCAGCTAAGGAATCTGAGATTGGCTCTCATAGCACACCAAGCAAAGAGCCTCTTGGCTAAGGGGAAAGTGTGATTTAGCTAAAAGTGGTACACCTAACTCAGTTCTCCAGGGGTGGGCTTACTGATGTCTGTTTTGTTCTTACCCACTCCTAAACTTTCTTTATCTTTTAGGAAACTGTAACCATTACAGTGCCTGACAAGGTGACATACAATGGAAGCAGTTGTGGCGATGATAAGAATGGTGCCAAAATAATGATACAATATGGATCCACTCTCTCTTGGGCTGTGAATTTCACCAAGGAAGCATCTCAGTATTTTATTAACAACATCACGCTTTCTTACAACACTAATGATACCAAAACATTTCCTGGTGCTGTACCTAAAGGTAACCTTAATTGGATTTGTTTCATATTCTCTTGCTTTCATTAGTAACAAAAAGTGTCAACTAAAATAATGATTATTATGCCTATCTGCCATCCTAATAAGAGTGAAAAATCAAGTCCTCATTTTCATTTCAGCCTGAATCCATGCATAGACTAGTGTTGGACACAAAGTGATATTGAGTGTCTTGTCTGGACTCTTTTACTCTATACCATAAAGTACTCTGATTGTCACACACAGTATTTTACTGAGTATACAGTTTATAGCAACCCTGGGAAGTAAATAAAGGGAATGAGGCTTGGTGACTTCCCCAAAGGCTCACTCTAAATTTAGTGAGTGAGTGAAGAGCTAGTGTTTGAAATAAGTTCCCAGAGATGGCGACTTCCAACACTTAACTGTTGTTATCTATTCGGTAGTGGGTCCTCAACAAATGTTGAGTGAGAAAACTCTTTACTAATTGAAAGTGTACATGTTCAGTAATGTAGAAGAAATACCTCACCTTCAAATGCTTTTACTATTAAGATGAACCTTTACTTGCAAAGTAAATGATAAAGTAACTAAACGTTTGCTATTTTGAGACATCAAAGAACAACTTCAACAACAACTTAGATGATTAGGCCAGTCTTGTCATTCTTCAACAATTATGCATTTGAATATTCTGAAAGTGTGTATGGTAGGGAATTTAAGGGTTTTTTTGTCAGGCTGACCCGAATGTGTACTCCCCATCAGCGCCATTGAGGATCGAGATCCTTGGTGTTTATACACCGTCATGCTCAGTTCGTGATGCTGATTTTATTAGGGATGTGATTCTCTCCCTTTTCAACCGCATCAGTGATGTTAGATTAGCAGGGTGTCTGGAGTACTTAGCTCTCTTACACATAACGTGCCATTCTGATTGCAGAAGCACTGACAGGTTGACATCAGGTGCCAAGATCTGGGGTTATTACCACCTTTGGACTTGTGGATGGAAAAATCATACTTTAAAGCCATGGATCTCTTGAGTTCAAGACCATTCTGGTCTACTCAAAAATCAAACTCAAATTTTAATTCTATTAATCTCTTATTTTGACAGGAGAACCGAGGCAAGAGGTTATTGGCTATTTTTAGATATTTATCTTTGGCTAGGGCATGGTTGTATTATCTTTAGCTACTAGAAGATTTGTCCTTGACTTTCAAGTTTAGAAATCACTGAGGGAGACAAAGCTTAATTGTGTTCCCAAGTGATATGAAGAACATTTAGCCCACTCTGAATTTTCTTTGTTCGTATTTTCTGTTTAAGTGGGTAGACAGCTTATAAATCCTTTGCGACCCTGTGAGGAAAGTGCTAGATCCTCCCTCTCAACAACAACAACAAAAGGCACACAGTAAATTCAGAATGTAAGATGCATTCTGTACTTGCACCTGTGGGTCTCTGAGTGGTCTCACAGGGGTCCTGATGAGGAGCAGAGAGAGACGAGGGATTGGGAACAGTGAGGAATCAGTTTATGATAGAGGGGTAGAAGTGCTTGATCCTGAGCAGCTGGCTAATGGTGGGCTATAAGTGGAAGGATTAGAGCAGGATGCTTCCACCAGGGGGCGTCAGAGGACGCACAGCAGTCATTGGACAGTTGCCTGATTAAAATCCAGGCTGTCTGTGTAGCAGGAGGCAAAAAGCCAGTTGGCTCAGTGCAGTGGACCTCATTATAGGGGCCTGGGAAGCCAAGAAAGGGCTTTTAGCATGATGAAGGTAGGCACTAGGGAAACTGTGGTAGGCTTTTCTAAGCCAGAAAATGATATAAGCAAAGCAGAGAGAATGGTTTCCAGAGAATATACTGCTGGATTAATTTGGAAGTGAGGAGACTACAAGCAGAGAAGCCAGCTTCAAAGTCTGTTATAATAATCAGGAGATGATGTAACTCATCCCTCAACCACATGGGCAGCTGTTAAAAGAAGATGGCTTTGGTCAGACAAGTTAGATAAAATCACTAACATGCTAACCCCCTTCCTCTTCTTTATTTTAAACAAGTGGTTGACTTTTTCTGTGACTGTCTTCTGTATAATATTTTATCAAAACTTTGGAATTTAAAATACTTTCCTTACGTGCACTTCAGGGAATTGTCTTTGAAATAATTTAGTATTTTGAAATGCTGCTTTCGCTTTGTTTTGTTTTGATTTGTCTCTTTTTCAAGACAGGTTTTCTTTGTGTAGCCTTTGCTGACTCGGACTCACTCTAGACCAGACACACTTTCAACTCACAGAGATCCTACTGCTTCTGCCTTCTGAGTGCTGGGATTAAAGGCATGTGCTACCACAGCCCTGAAATACTAATTTTTAGTCATTTAATAATTGAAGTGTCTTTGAAGCTGCTACTGAAAAAAATGTTTTCATGATTAAATATATATAAAAAACTCAGAGTAATACTGCAGACCTATAGAGATTATTACCCCAACTCTTTTTTTTTGAATTTTGAGTCTCATTGTATAGCCCTGGCTATCCTGGAATTCCCTATGTAGACCAGATTGGTTTTCAATTTACAGAGATCTGCTAGTTTCTGTCTCCTGGGTGCTGAGATTAAAGGAGTATGCCTAGACTAATAAATGTAATTTTACAATGGCTGCTTTATTATTTAAAAAAGGAAAACTTTTCTGATAAATTTGAGGTACTCCTTGGCTCCATTTTCCTCCCTGCCTGCTAGAGGCAACCAGCCTTATAACTTCCGAGTGTAATATTCCTGTCTGTAATTGTTTTAACTTTTTTAATATAGTTTCATAGTATAATCCTAAAATGTTTAGAAGCTGTTTTTTTTCTATCATCTTTTTTGTTGTTTTGTTTTTGAAACAGAGCTCACCAAGTAGCTTTGGTTTGCCTGGAACTCAGCTATGTAGTAGAGTAGGGCTGGCCTCAGACTCAGAGATCCATCTGCCTCTGCTTCCTGAGTATTGGAATTAAAGGCACGCGCCACAACTTCTGACTTCCGCTCATTGTTTTTTGAGGTCTGTCTTTATATAGCAAGTTCACATCTGTTCCTTTTTGATAACAAGGAGACAATCTTAGGAAAACATTCAAATTGAAAAATTCCCCAAACCTCATCTGTCCGTTAGGGGGTGCCAAGACAGCACTAAGTGGCTGCCTTGTTACATGATGGAGCCGCATAGAAGGCCTGTGTTAAGGATCATGAATACATTCTGTTCTGCTTCTCCAAGAGACCAAGCCACTTAGGTCTACATGATTTCAGTATTTTGGAGTTTCACTATAGGCATTCCAGTAAAAATTCTGTTCACAGTAGCATAACTTTTTACCTGAAGATTTCCTGAAATGGAATCATTTGTTTTACATTTTTATTTATTACTTTTTTTGAGACAATTTCTCTGTGTAACAGCCATGGCTGTCCAGGAGCTTACTTTGTAGACCAAGTTGGCCTCAAACTCACTGAGATCCGCCTGCCTCTGTCTCCAGAATGCTGGGATTAAAGGCATGTGTCACCAGTGCCAGACTGGGACACAGTCACCAGGCCTGTCTCTGAATCACCTCACTAGTCCCAGAAAGAGGAAGGCTCTATCATTTCTAATGTAGCTCAGGTGGGACTCTAGCTAGCTGAATCCAAGAATGAGCTTGAAGTCCCAGTCCTCCAGCCTCTCTGTCTCGGGAGCAGCAGCTACTTCAGTGCTGGCTCATGTGGTTCTACCGCCTCATTTTATGGGGTGCTGAGTATTGAACCTAGGGCCTCTGACATGCTTGTAGGCCAGTACTCTACTCACTGAGCTGCATTCTCAGCACTCCGCCTTTCTTACAGTCCCATCTGTTTACTGTAGAAAGGCGTTTTGAACTTAACCCTGGCTTTCTTCTTCCTGCCCGTCACTGTTCACCTAAGTAGCCCATTGGCCTTCTGTTTCCACTGCTAATTAAAAGTTAGGGTCAGAGTTTTTCTCTGCCTATGGCTGCATATTTGTTAACATTCCTTAAAATAAATTAGGTCTTATTTCCTAAGGCCCACTCCTAAGATTGGTACCTGCTGATAAAGGAGATCTTTTTTCTCCAGCAAAAATGGACTCCCTTATGCTATGTTGTTCTTGTTGCTGTTGTTGTTGTGTGTACACCTTTTGTTTTGACACTTTTTGTCTTCTTTGTTTCAAATTTCATTGCTACGCTCATGGTTATTTTGAGAGCAAGGGTGTAGGAAGGGGAAGGATCTTGAAATTGGGTGGGTAAGGAGTGGGGAGGGTCAGGGAGGGATTGGGGGAGGGAGAACATGATCACTTTGTGTGTAGGAGTATTTGCTGTCAAGTCTGACAACCTGAGTTTGGCTGTCCGGAACCTGTGAAGAAGGAGAGAAGCATCTCCTGCAGTTTATCCTCTGTCCCCGTCCCCCACATATGTACTCTTGATAACCAGCATGCACGCGAGTGTCCATGCACCCAAAACAATAACAATAGCAACAGATATAGTGAAAAACAGAAGCAAGTCCTCCATTGTCAACCCAGCGCATACTGTCCTTAGATGTGAGAAGTTTCAGAGGGCCACCACCTACATACACCTTTTTAAAAAATGATTTTTATTATTTTAACTTTTATTTTATGTGTATGGGTGTTTTGCCTGCACATATGTCTATGCATCATGTGTATGCCTACTGTCCACAGAAGCCAGAGAGGTGTGACATCCCCATGAGACTGGAGTTACAGGGATTTTTGGCCACTAAATGGGTGCCAAGAACTGAATGTGCTTATTCTGGTATAGCTGCCGGCGTGCT
Source organism: Rattus norvegicus (assembly GCF_021556685.1). Classification (NCBI taxonomy): domain Eukaryota; kingdom Metazoa; phylum Chordata; class Mammalia; order Rodentia; family Muridae; genus Rattus; species Rattus norvegicus. Next base: position 125,903,104 of record NC_141554.1, on the reverse strand, counting down.
ATACCACGAAGTTATCCGTCCAGTCACTGCTTTCTGATTTTTTTTGTAACCCTCATGTTTTGTCTTCCCTATGCCTACAGTTCCAGTCACAGTGAATTTGTCATTCCTGTCAATGCTCCACAGTTTATTACTTTTGGCATGGCAAGGCCTAGAAGGAAAGAAAGGCTGTATTTATGTTAATGTAAATATATTAGCAGTTTCTCATGTCTTCCTGGAAATGCCATTGTTCACCTTGTTTCATAGGAATCCTTACTGTTATCATTCCTGTGGGATCCCAGCTTCCATTGGGTGTCATCTTTAAGTGCAGTAGTGTTTTAACTTTCAACCTGAGTCCTGTTGTTCAGCACTATTGGGGCATTCACCTGCAAGCTTTTGTCCAAAATGGTACAGTGAGTAAACATGGTGAGTTTGTTTTTGTTTGTTTGTTTGTTTGTTTGTTTCTTTCTTTCTTTCTTTCTTTCTTTCTTTCTTTTTTTTTTTGACAGTATTTCTCCATGAAACAACCCAGGCTGTCCTGTAACTCTGTAGACCAGGCTGGCCTCGAACTCCCAGAGATCTGCCTGCTTCTGCTTCCCTAGTGCTGGCATTAAACACATTTTTCCCCAGTTCCTGACCAAAAACCATGAGACCGTAAAGTATAAATTTATATATGTGGCTCTTATTTTAAGGGCAGATTACATCAGGTACCATTCATTGAGATCATCGTCTGAGAACATTTCTTAAGGTGCAGACTAAATATTTTTAAAGTTATTTTTCTTTTTCTCTTCTTTCTTTCTTTTTTCTTTTTCTTTTTCTTTTTCGCAAGACAGGGTTTCTCTATGTAGTCTTGGCCATCCAGAACTCGCTCTGTAGATCAGGCTGGCCTCACATGTCAGAGATCCACCTGCCTGTGCCTCTGCATCCTGGGATCAAAGATGTGAACTAGGATCAAAGCATAGGCTTAAAGTGATAGCCATTTTTAGTGATAATTTCAGTTGAAAGCTTATGATGCATGGAAACGTTTTGTTTGTAGTATGCAGTATGTGTGTGTGTGTGTGTGTGTGTGTGTGTGTGTGTGTGTGTGAGAGAGAGAGAGAGAGAGAGAGAGAGAGAGAGAGAGAGAGATTAAGAGAATGATTGTATGCACTAGAGGCCCCCAGTGAACCATTTAATGAAAATGTAAAATTTCACATTCATTACTAGAAAACTACTAATACTTCCTAAGAAGGAATTTTAATTCCCATAACCTACTATAGGAGTGATAGAAATAAAAGGTTCCTTTGAATTTAAACCCTTCAACGATTTCCAAGCTAGTTTTAGTAAGCACTTCTTCACAGTGGTTGTTGTGTTTGAAGGAAAAAGACTTTTTAGCTTGGAGGAGGGGGGCGTTGTTTTTAGACTTGGCTCTGAATTTCTCATCAGATCAGAGACAGGTGAAATTCTTTGAAATAAAGACCTTTGCGAGTGCAAGAAAGAAGAGTATGTGGCTTTACTTGAGTAGCTATAACTTTTGATATGTTCTGAGTTTGTTTACTCTGGTTATAACTCATAAGAAATTATCTGTCTATTAAACAGTACTTTAGGAACCTCTGCTTCATCCACTTTAAAAATATACCACCAAGGTCTTCTTTTGCCCTAATTAACCCTCTTGGACTGTGAGAACCTGACTTGGAGAAGTAGTTTGTTCTCTTCCCTGGCCCAGTAAAGCAAGATCACCCTAGCTTATTTTGTCCTTTGTTTTAGAACAAGTGTGTAAGGAGGACAAAACTGCTACCACTGTAGCACCCATCATTCACACCACCGTGCCATCGCCTACTACGACACTCACTCCAACTTCAATACCCGTTCCAACTCCAACGGTTGGAAACTACACCATTTCTAATGGCAATGCTACCTGTCTGCTGGCTACCATGGGGCTGCAGCTGAACATCACCGAGGAGAAGGTAGGGTTTAGTGAAACCTTTTTTTGTAATGTATAGCGTACCATGCACTTAAGAACTAGACTGACTCAAGTTTAAATGCACAGTTGGTGTTGAGTTTTGAATAGTTTGGAAAGACGATATCCGTGAATAGTTAATATCACCATCAAGGCATCTTGGCCAGCAGAGAACCTGCCAATTTATTTAAAGACTTCTTTACAAGCTTAGATTTTATAAGCCTTCAGTAGAGGCTCAGCATATGTAGTTAAGTTAGAGATGGAGTAAAGTTCAGGGGTAGAGCACTTGCATCCCATGCACAAGGTTTGGGTACCATTCCAACACTGCCAAAAGTGAAAAATCAAACTGTAGCCTATTCAGCCTCTTGTTTGAACCACACTGTAGGTTGGTGCAAGGCTATTTGATGAGTCAGACAGAGGAGTTAGGCCCAAGTACTTGTCGAGTTGCAATACCTCATTCGGACAGCAGAGGGCGCGCCAGTGAACAAATCCCATTTTTCTATGATTGAAACAAGCCAGACAGATGGTTCTTGTGCTCTAAAAAAAAAAAAAATGTGTTTTCATTTTGGCTCATTACTGAGGAAACTTCCCTCTTCTTATTGTTGTTGTTGAAGTCGGCTGAGTCATAGCTTGAAGGCTTGTGTCAAGTTTTCTTGAAAGTAAGACAACAAGCATTCTACATTAAAAGACAACAAGCAGTCTACATTAAAAGAGGTTGTGCTGTACTTTGGTTTTATCAGTGTAATGGGCTTTGGTGTTGACTTTTACAGTTAATCTGCACCTTCCTTCTTTATTCTCCTGAAGGTGCCTTTCATTTTTAACATCAACCCTGCCACAACCAACTTCACCGGCAGCTGTCAGCCCCAAACAGCTCAACTTAGGCTGAACAACAGCCAAATTAAGTATCTCGACTTTATCTTTGCTGTGGTGAGTACTGACTGTTTGCTAAAGCTAAGTTCTTTCTCTGAGAAGTGCCCCTGCAAGTCTCCAGAGTGGTAGGTGTATGCCAGGGTGGGGGCGGGGTGATATTCGGTTTACTTATCCCTGCTCATCTCTGAGTCAGCTGGACTATCTATGGGCTGGGCTCTTGTATTAATAATTATAGAAAGTGGCTATTGTACTATTATATGTACTTCAGTGTAGAAACACGAATGAACTCACATAAAAAGAAAACTAAGTATAGTTTTTATACTATTTTCTCTTATTAGACAATTCTCATGCTAACACAAAATTTTACATATTTTATAGTTATATTCTTCTTATAAAGATACATTTATTATGTACATTGGTGTTTTGCCTATATGTATTTGTGAGTGAAGGTGCCACATGCCATGGAATCACAGAGAGCTGTGAGCTGCCATGTGGGTGTGGGGAATTGAACCTGGGTCCTTGAAGAGCCACCAGTGCTCCCAATTGCTAAGTCATCTCTTTAGCCCCATTAACATTCTTTATAGTAGTGTCTGTACTAGTAATAGCTAGCATTAAATAAGCATTGTTAGCTGTCTGTTTCTCTAGGTCCTGCATACACAGATTAAACCAACCTTGAATTAGTATTAGGTAAAAATGTCTCAAGTTCACTGTCTGTGGCAAACATTCTTGCTTAGAATGCACAAAATCCTGCAATTGATCTCCATCCAAAACCAAAAAAATACATTTACTATGAACATGCCCGGGTTTTGTTTCTGTTATTAAAATATAAACAATACACTTTCTTTTACACATTTATATTTAAGGATTATAAGTAATTTGGGGATGACTGAGAGTATACAGGACCCACATGGTAAGCAAATAGTACAGCACTTTGAAAGGGGGACTTGGACTTCCTAGATTTTGGTGTCTGTAGTGGGTCTTGGTTACTAGTCCTCTGAGAATCTGAGGGACAGCTCCCTTGTTTCTATGTGTAAGTTCATACATCGATTCATTAAATTAGGATCTTTTGCAGTGCCAGCATTCAAGTTTCTTTTGCTCATGCTTATATTAAGAGCTGAACTGTAAGAAGTTAGATATACTTGTTCTACTTCTTACGACCATTTATTAGTAATTGGGGACCCTAATTTCTAGCATTTCAGAAGCAATTACTAGTCTTAATTTTGTGTGATTAGATCTATGTGTACAATAGTAGCAAATGGGAAAGAAGAGTAGGAAATAGTTGTAGGTGAGGGAAATAGGGAGCCACCACTCTTCTGTTCTTGTGCAGAAGTAGTGGGTAATTGTATAAAAGCCACTTCTGCTTTCAATTCATATTACTATATATAGGTATGGGAATATGGTCTCGGCATCTGATGTGTAGAAAGTAGCTATGGCCCAGCAAAGTGGTATATACTTAAAGAGTGAAACAGGGGAATCCTGAGTTCAAGGCCGGCCTGAGCTATGTAGTGGGGCGCTCTCTCAAAAACAAAACAAAACAAAACAAAAACCCCAAAACACAACCATACACACAACAAAAAATGTCAGAACAGTATTTCAGATCTGACCTTGTTATCTCTAGTATAACTTTTTCTTCACAGACTATTGAGTAATTAATGACTATATTAAATTCTTATTCTAGAAATATTTTTCCCCAGTATTCAAATAAATCCTTTGTTATAGTATGTATGTGACCACCCATTGGCCACTAAACATGTCCAAATACTTGGAGTTTCAGTTGTCAAGTGTCCATGTTGCAAGTGTGACACTCTGGAATTCCATCTCCAGCACTGTGAATTACAAAATAAACAAAAAAGACTTAATGTCTTTGATGTGTCAAGGACAGGCTTGCTCTTGCTCTCCTTCCCCTTCTCTTTTTCTTTTTCTCTCTCTCAGTTGGGGTTGGATTCAGGGACTCACAAATGCTAAGGAAGCATGCAGCTACCTGGCTACATGCCTAGTGCCAGGCCAGATGTTCACACAAAGAGGAAGCGAAGAACATAGTTGTGACTGGAGGAGAGGTGAAGGTGTAATGGAAAAGATGACATTCGAGGGCATTCAAGGGTAGGTCAGATCTGTACATATAGAGGGAAGGAGAAGTGGGAAAGTAGAGGTTGGCTCTGGATAAAGGAACATAATCAGTACCAGCTGGGAGGATGATGGCAAGCTGTGTTTTCAGCTGGGTATATGAATGTAGTTAGAACAAAGTTAGGAGCACATCTTGAGTGCCAGGCAGAGGCATTGACTGAACAGAGGAAGGACTTAGTAAGAGGAAACATCAAGCCCTCTGGTACACTTGCTGCTGAAATTTCTCTCTGTCTTCATTTCATTCCAGTCTCTCTGCCTCAGGTCTGCTTCCAGCCGTGGTTTCTCTTGTCTGGGTTGTTCAAAAGCCTCTTACCTAACCTCCCCCTTTATCTCCCTTAGATTAATCTTCCCAAAGCACAGCTCTTTCCATAAATCTTCAGTGATTGTGTTTTGCCAACAAGGTAACATCTAAACAACAGAAGGGCAGCTCAAGCCCTTTCCTCCATGCGGTGAAATCTGCTCTGGTAGCTTTTCTTTCACTCCATGAACCTTCCTTTACTCTGACTTTCATGTAGTAGGTTGTGATGTCTAAGAGCATAGAAATAACCAGTCCATATGTTTGGAGCCAGACTTTGGGTTTTAATTCCAGCTCACTGATTGCTAATTGGCAGCAGTGGGGGAGGTCACTTAGCAACTCTGTGCTGGAATGACTCATCCCAAACTGGGCATAGTAACAACATCGGTAGTATAGGGGGTTTGGAGTCAAGGCCTGTGGCATAGCTCTATACTTACTTCCAGCTACCTGGGAGGTTGAGAGAAGAAAGCCAGCTTGCACTACTTGAGTTTAGTGCTAGTCTGGGCAACTTAGGGAGACCCTGTCTCAAAATAGCAAATGAAATGACTGAGGACATACAGCTCAGTGTCAGGATGCTTGTCTAACGCCTGCAGAATGCCAGGGTCAGTTTCCAGTGTCTCACACACAGAACGAATAACGGCTAGCACTTAGTTTATTTAGGTGTTTATTTAGGTAATGTTTTTTTCTCACTACCTTTGCTTTATGCTCTTGCCTTCTTGAACATATCCTTGGTCCACTTGTTTCCTAACCAAATCCTGCCCACCCCAAATTCCCCATCCCTCAGCTAGCATGATTTTTACATCTTCCCTCATTGAAGATAATTTCTTTCCTGTCAAATTTCTAACTTGTCACTTTCATTTTTAACAAGATTAACTTATTTGTATACTTTTCTTTCAAGTCAAGGAGCAAGGGGGTTACAACTCCAGGACTCATAAATGCTAACTAAGCAAGCCCTCCACCATTGAGCTATATCTTCAATTTCTTATGTATATATCTGTGTTCCTGGCAGATTGCAAGCACTGGGAGGGCAAGATACAAGTCCGATTCATCTTGCTAGTCCTACGGAGTATTTAAGACATGTTACTTTGTGTATACTAAGCATGTAGACTGTTAGAATGACTGGCTGATCAGTTAAATGCTTAAGAAAGATAGTAGGGAGTGTAGACTAGATAGAGGGACAGTAAATGTTCCATACTACAATAGGATGACCAGTTCAAAGTATCCTAGGTTGTACTTTATGAAGATCTAGAAAAGGGGGCTTCAGAATTTAAAATATTATCAGTTCTAAGGCAAGAGGAATGGCAGTTACCCTTTATTTGATTAGTATGTGGTGTATGCATGTGTCAGAATATCACACTGAACTCTATTAATACATATAACAAAGTGCTGGGTGTAGTGGTACACACTTAGGAGGCAGAGGCAAACAGATCTCTGTGAGTTCTAGGCTAGCTTGGTCTACATAGTGAGCTCCAGAACAGTCCTGACTATGTCAGAAAAACCCTGCTCCAAAACAGAATACATACAATTAACATATTTAGTGGGATGTGGTAGTGCAAGCCTTTGATCCAGCACTTGGGAGATAGTGGCGGGGGATTGCTGAGTTGAGCTAGCCTAGTCTACATAGTAAGTTCCAGACAATCCAAGGCTACACAGTAAGATACTGTTTCAAAATAAAAGTAAAATATATGTTAGTAAAATAGTAAATTTCCAAGCATTTGGGAGGCAGAGGCATGTGAGTCTCTGAGTGTGAGAAAGTTCCAGCAAGAGGGTATATAATAGAGAGATACCCAGCCTCTAGTAGACAGACAGACAGACAGATAAAAGTTTGACAAAATGGGTCAGTGGGTAAAGGCGCTTGCTGCCAAGCCTGATGATGACTTGAGTTTTGTCCTTAGAAGCAACACGATTGAGGGAGAGAGCAATGAGTTGTCCTCAGATCTCCACACACAGGAATATATGCATGTACACACACAAACAAAATAAGTATAATAAAAATTTTAATAAACATTGTCCTGATGATGCCCTCAAGCCTGTTGCATGTAATAAGGCCTTGGGTCTAAGACCCAAACCACAACATTTAGAAAACAAAGCAAAATGCACAGGTAATGTATTAAAAGATCAAGATGATGAGCAAACGAGAGATAACAGTAGTGAAAAGCAGAGAGCTGAGTGGGTTAAAAGATCACATGGAGAGCTGGCCATGGTGGCACATGCCTTTTTTCCCCCAATTTATTTTTTTATTCACTTTACATCCCGATCATAGCTCCCCTTCCTCCTCTCTTCCCAGTCCTGCCTTTACAAATTCTCCCCCCCATTACCCTCTCCCCTTAACCTCAGAGAAGGGGAAACCACCCTCCTCCTTGGGTACCACCTCATCCTGGGACATCTAGTCTGAGCAGGACTAAGTCTATTCGCTCCCACTAAGGCTGAACCAGACAACTCAGGTAGGGGAAGGGGATCCAGTGGCAGGCAACAGAGTCAGAGACAACCCCCGCTCCAGTTGTCCTGGGACTCACATGAAGACCAAGCTGCACCTCTGCTTCAAATGAGTAGGGGGCCTAGGTCTGGCCCATGCATGCTCTTTGCTTGGTGGTTCAGCCTCTGTGAGAACCAGCCCCTGGGCCCAGGTTAGTTGACTCTCTAGGTCTTCTTGTAGTGTCCTTGACCCCTCTGGCTCACTCAGTGTTATCTCCCACTCTTTCACAAGACTCCCGAGCTCTGACTGATCTTTGGTTGTGGGTTTCTGCATCCGTTTTCATCTGCTGCTGCATGAAACCTCTTGGGAATAGGCTAGGCTCCTGTTTGATATAGCGGATTATCATTAATAGTGTCAGGGATTGACTCTCTCACATGGGACGGGTCTCAAGTTGGGGAAGTCATTGGTTGGTCATTCCCTCCATCTCTGCTCCATCTTTGTCCCTGCACATCTTATGGGCAGGACAGATTTTGGATTGAAAGTTCTGTGTGGGGATAGATGACCCCCTCCCTCCACTGGAAGTCCCATCAGGCTATAGGAGGTGGCCACTTCAGTCTCTATATCCCCCTCTGGTAGGAATCCTCAGCTAGGACCACCCACAGACTATTAGTAGCCTCCACTGTCTCAAGCCTCCAGCCTGTCCCAGAGGTGCCCCCACATATTTCCATTCTCAGTCCCAGCCCTCTACTGTTCCCCTCATCCCACTCTTGTTTGCTATGCCTGTTTCCCTCCTCACCACTTCTCTCATCCAGTTCCCTCTCCATCCACCTCCAATGACTATTTTGTTTTTCCTTCTGGGGGAGAATCATGCATCCTCCCTTGGGCTCTCCTTATTACCCAAGTTCTTTGAGTCTATGGAGTGTAGCATGGTTAGCCTGCACTTTATGGCTAATATCTACTTATCAGTGAGTACATACCATGTGTGTCTCTCTGTGTCTCGCTACCTTACTCAGGGTGATGTTCTCAAGTTCCATCCATTTACCTGAACATTTCACAATATCTTTGTTTCAGCTGCCTTGGTTTTAGCTGAATAAAGTTCTATTGTACATACGTACCTATTTAGGCAGAGGCAGGAGGATCTCTGTGTTCCAGGCCAGCCTGATTTGTAGAGCTGAGTTCCAGGACAGCTAGGGCTATGCACAGTAACCCTGTCTCAAAAAAGCAAAACACAGGGCTGGAGAGATGGCTCAGTGGTTAAGAGCACTGACTGCTCTTCCAGAGGTCCTGAGTTCAAATTCCAGCAACCACATGGTGGCTCACAACCATCTGTAAAGAGATCCGATGCCCTCTTCTGGTGTATCTGAAGACAGCTACAGTGTACTTATATATAATAAATGAATAAATCTTAAAAAAAAAGCAAAACACAAAACGAACAAAAAACAAAATAAAAAAATGATCACATTGTGACCTAGGCTAGATAATAAGGACTGAGAAGGGGACAAGAAGAATAAAACAGAGGAGAAGATGAGTTATCATATATCCAGAAACATCTGACTGCTGCAATCAAAGAGTTTAGAAATGAAATGCATTGGAAAATAATTTTGTGACTATTAGTGACAGGACTTAGTTGTAGTTTATGCTGCTGGCCCAGGTCTTATGGTTTTTTTCCTCATCTGTATAATGGTACTAGATTTCTATTCTGTGGATGTCAATTCTTTTTTTTAAAGATAGTTGTGATATGTTATTAACTAGAAGCTCTTTTTTTAAACAGAAAAATGAAAAACGGTTCTATCTGAAGGAAGTGAATGTCAACATGTATTTGGCTAATGGCTCAGGTAAGCACAGCATAGGCTTGGAGGACAAGAGTGGGTTTTATGGAAGGAGAAGAAATACTAATTAGCTTATGGCCAGATTGTGTCTTATGAAATAGAAGATGCTGTGTAAAAATATTTCTTGATCACAACTTAAAATCTAATGTAGAATTATAGTGTCCTATCCCTTGCAGAGTCATCTTTTCAAAGTATGGTGGATATTTGTTAAGGAAGTGACTGAATTTTAGACTACTGAAACATCTATGGAAAGATTAGGGAGACATGGATGAGGTGGTGAATGCCTGGGATTGCAGCCTTGGGAAGCAGAGACAGAAAGATCCTAAATATGAGGACAGCCTGGGTTGCATAGTGAGCCCTAGGTCACTTTGGGCTATTTAGCAATATCCTGTCTCAGAAAACAAAATAAACAAGTGAACTTAGTAATGGCAACAGTTGTTTTTTGGGGGGTCAGAGCCTGACTCCAAACTCTTATACTTTACTAAAAAGCCCTGAGGAAGTGCTAGGGAGAGAGCTCAGTTGTTCAAGTGCTGGCAGAGCACAAAGATCTGAATAAAGAAAAGGTAGATGTGGCAATGTGCACTTGTGATTTCAGTGCTGGGGAGGCAGAGACAGGTGGATCACTGGAGCAAGCTTATCCAAAAATAAGCTTTAAGCCAGTGAAAACCCTTGTCTTCAAAACCAAGATGGATAGCACCTGAGGAACAATACTCAAGGCTGTCCTCTGGCCAACCCTCCACATGCATGCACACATCTAGGTAAATATGCACACACACACACACACACACACACACACGTCCTCCTCCCTCACACATGAAGACAGAATCCTGGTGATACACTAAGAAGTTACTGACCTGCCTTTTTTCCTCTGCAGCTTTCCATGTTTCAAATAACAACCTTAGCTTCTGGGATGCTCCTCTGGGAAGTTCTTATATGTGCAACAAAGAGCAGGTGGTTTCCGTGTCTCGAACATTTCAGATAAATACCTTTAACCTGAAGGTGCAACCTTTTAATGTGACGAAAGGAGAGTATTCTACAGGTAAGAAACAAAGAAACCTTATTCACTACATTGTTCTATCTCCCTCTGGGTGGTTTTTCCTCTGGGTTAAAGGGATTCTGTACATGAGCATAGAGAAATAGCTTCTGATGGGAAGTTCTTACAGCCTGGAACCAATTGTGTAACTCTTCACTTGGTCATCAGTTTTCATTTTTGAAAACCTGAAAATAATTTGAAGTATTTAAGGATCCTTTTTCAGGAACAGGTACTCCCCTGGGGTTTTGTTTGGGTGGGGATGGCACTTGGAGCAGCAGCTTTAAGTACCTTATATCTGCCGCCTTGGACCCTCTTCTTGGGGGAACATTTTCATACCCATATGAAAACAATTTGGTTTAATTTGCTTAAGACACAAAATACAGGGTAGTAGCAAAGCCTCACAGCCCGTGAATTCATCTTGCTTGCCAGAGTGACATAGGGAGATCTGCAAGTATAATTTAGTTCAAGTAAGGCTTTTTGAAGACCTACTTTAGAAGGGCAAATGATGGCCTTTATTTGAGTTTTAATGAAATCCTCATATACTGTATTTGTATGAATATAGAAGATGGATTTGGCATTGCAAGATTAAGATTTGCATGACAGAAAAAAAAGTACAGCAAATTCCTTAAGTGACTTATGCTTTTAAACCAATTACTTAAATAGGAGGTTTGTGGAGCAGAGCTTTGCTGAGCAGAGCTTTCCAGTCGTTCCCATCCTTCCCAAAAAATTAATCTAGAGGCTTATAAGTAAACAGAGATGCTATGATTAAAGTGAGTATGCTGTGAACGATTCGGCTGCCTTTGCAGTGCTATGGAATACCATCTTGGCCTTGCTCCGTCCAAAAGAGACTTTACCATTCTTGTGGGTAGAAAGGTTAATCACAACTTAAAAATATATTCAAGACTCCATTTCCTTTGCCAGAAGTGACATGTGCTTATAATCATAGTACTTAGGTGGTCAAGGCAGTCATCTGGGGTTCAAGGTCATCCCTGGCTGAACAGTCACTTCCAGGCTAACCTGGGGTATATGAGATCCCATTTCAAAGAAACAAAAACAGAATCCAATTTCTTTCTCTGTTTGTTTGCTTATTACTTTAATTATTTTGATCTTACAATAGATTTATTTTTGAATCTTCATCTAGCTCCCCTACATTATTATCCTAGTTTGAGGTCCGGTTTTGTGTTTAAAATTTAAAATCACCTGCAGTACTATTCTCAGTTCAGGTCACTCTCTCGTTGGCAGTGGCCCGAGATGAGCCAATGCTCTTGCCTAATTTGAAAGTGTGGGTGCCAGAGAGATATATAACATTTTAATACTGATATTGAATGCATGATCTATTTATGGAACTAGGTTCTTGGTTGTGGGTAACTATAAATATCATACCCAGGTAATACTTAAGTGTATTCAGGGAGGAAATAGAATTGCAGTCAGGTTGAAGAGTGTTGATTGGATTTTATTAGATCAGACTACTTGCTATAAATAGAAAAAAATAGCCCCTTTGGGCTGCTATTCTGAGCCAGATTGATAAAACATGTAGTAAACACACTCAAATTAGTAAGCGGTCCTAGTTTCTTAGCTCTTCCACCCACTGAAATCACGTATATTAAGTTAGGGACAGAAGCTTTTTGTGAGACAGTTTGGACAGTGATTTCTCAAGTGTTGAAGTCATACGGTCTCTGTTGTGACTCTAACTCTGCCTTTGCAGCCTGGAAACCACCCTAGGCAGTTCATGCAGATGAGTGTGGCTGTGTTCTAGTAAAACTTGAAGGATATGAACATCTGAATTTCATGTAACTCCCATGTTTCACAAAAGACTATCTTCTTTTCCAGTCATTTAAAATTATTCATCTTATTTTAGCTCTTCAGCCAGATTTGCTGACCCCAATTGTTAATGAACTCCAGAGCCAGCCTGAGTTCAGTCCAGCAATACCCTAATGTTTTCTATTTCCCCAGAGATGCACATTCTCCCACTTAGAGGTTAAAGTGGTTCTATAGACATAGGCTGGCTTAGATCTCTTCATTGATGATAAAGTAATTCTCCATCTTAGAAGTATGTATAACACTGTGTGCATATCACGTGATACATTGTTTACTTTGAACTATAAAAAGTCTGTATTCATACATAAAAATATCTTCATATGTACTCACAAATGAAAGGACAAATACACTTTAGGATTGTAGCTTTAACTGGTCATCACTTTCTATACTTTATCATAAAAGTATGCCTGCTTTTGCTAATTTGAAATTTATTTTATAAGAGCATTTCTGACTTTTAAATCAACATCTTTTACTTCTGGCTATTTCTTTTTGATTATACTCATTATTTGTTACACACTTTTTCTCACCTACAGCCCAGGAGTGTTCGCTGGATGATGACACCATTCTAATACCAATTATAGTTGGTGCTGGTCTTTCAGGCTTGATTATCGTTATAGTGATTGCTTACCTAATTGGCAGAAGAAAGACTTATGCTGGATATCAGACTCTGTAACACTAATCCAATGTGATCTCTGTTATAAAACAATAAAGCAAGTACAAGTTCTCGCATGTAATACTATTGAAGGTACATTTAGTTCCAGTCCTGCTCTTAGGTTGGGTGGTATGGCAGACCTCAAACTAAAACAAAGACTCCCAAATGCGATCCACTTCAAATGAATCGTGTGATTTTGGTTTTCCTGACTAAGGAGTTTAAAACTACTATAGCAAAATGCATGGACAAAATTATCTGGACTACAGGTTCTGTCTCACTGTCTGGAATTCTGATGAGAACGTCCAGTGTAGGAAAAAGAGCAGGTTTCTTCTGCCTGCATGAGGTTGACTGCGACCATCATGATCTCCAGTGGATTTGTACTTGCTCGTTCTGCATTTCTTGTGACTTTTGTTTGCAGGTTGACTTAGCTACTTCAGCATTGCTCCATGTTTGACCTATGAAAAAGGTATCAGTAGATTTGAGCAGAGCCCAGAAGTATCATGCTCTTGCCAGTAAAATTCTTTTCCCATGTTTTTTTTGAATATATTTGTACTGAAATGACAAAAACACAAAAGTCCTAAATTTTAGAATAGATGTTAATCTTTTTATTTAATCTTTAAAAAAACTGGATGTTTCAATCTTTTAAATTGCAAGACACAAGGCAATTCCAACTGGGCATTTCAATCTGGTTTTAGGTGCTTTAGAGATAATTGCTAGGCAGTGCCAAATGAGGGCATCAGTGCTTTGTACCCGGAAATTGGCCTCTATATGCAGCACTAAGATTAATACAGCTTTCTCTTGAACCTTCCAGTCTTCCATGTCGGTGGTAATGTGCTTTGTTTTTTCCTTTTTTTTCCTCAAGAAGAAATGTTAGTATGTCCTAAATAATGAAGTGCACTTACGCTCATAAAATTGCTTGCACCTAATCCAAAAGTCATGGTCTTGCCTTAGTTCATTAACATGGTCTTCATTTCCGGTTTGCATTGACTGCTATAACACTTACTCATTTGGCTTTCATGTTTAAATGGTTCTGTGATAATCAAAACTTAGTTACTGTTCACTGTGGTACTTTTCCATTCAGTTCTGTACTCAGAGATGGCACCACCTACTGCTTCTATGAGAGAGTTAATTATTTCAGCCCAATGCCTAACACATCATGTATTCCTTACAGCTTCTAGGACATCTTCCATACATGTATGCGTACATGTGTCCATACTGGTATGACCCAGCAAATATTTCTTAAGATATTGATCTGCAACCATATATAGAAGGTTCTTGTTATTGGGAGGGCAGATTAAATGCCTTTCATTCTCAAGAAAGTGAAGAGCTATCTGGGTTCCAAAATGCTGATGTTGAATACATGATATATATGCACACATATAGGCACTTGCATGTTAGCATGTTTATGTCTGTGACTGTCTTTTGAGTTATATAGGAGTGACAGAGTTTGTGTCACTTTAACTTGCTGTCTACTTAGCCTGAAAACCTTACTCGTTCAGAATCATAGTCCTGACTGACTTCTAGAGCAACCAGGGCACTGCATGGCCAACTTAAAACACTTGTTATAAACGAACCAGAAATCTGATTTTTAAAATACATTTTTCATTTTAACTGTGTTTTAGCATAAGCTTGTTAATTCTAAAAGAATGGATTGTGCTTTTAAGAACATAGGTCTTATGTATTTGTCATGAATCAACAAAACAGCTTTTAAAAAAGGACTAATTGGAACAAGTGGGTGGCACTGGCTTAATGCTGTTAATGTTTCTAAACGAATTTACATTTAGATCATATATTGGATTCATATTAAGATACCTCCAAAGCACTGTTTTATAGAAAGATCTGATTTCAATAAATATTTTTGTATTTTACATGGGCCAGTTTATGTCTGCTATTTACACTATTATTTCCTATAGACAATACACACTATCTTTGTATTTTTTTTTTTTGTATTTTTGTTTTGTTTTACTGGTTTTGCTTCTCGACGGTAATACTCTATTTGGTTTGGGATGTTTTCCACACTTTAGTATTTGTATAAGAAACTGGTCCATGTAAGTACTTTCCATGTTTTCTCTTCAACTGTTTAAAGTGCTAGTTGATGTACGATATCTCTTCTCAGATATTTGCCTGTCTGTTTGCCCAACATTGCTTCTAAATCAATAAAGATTCTTTTATTTCTTAAGGAAATTTGCTCACATTTTTTCCCACTGGTTAAAGTGAAGATTTTGTATATTACATGATGCCAATTTAAAAAAAAACCTTAGAAGAAGTGCTTAAGAATAGAATTAGATTGTTTTCCATATATGTTGTCTGTGTGCTACTCTTGTCTCGAACAATAGCCCCATTCGTAAGCTTTGAGTGGCACAAGGATGACTGCAGAATAAGGGTTCCCTGAGACATGCATCTTTGCCTAGGCTTCAGGTCTGTGTGATTTTATTTGGCAAGTCTGTTTTATGAGAGAGAGGGAGAGAGAGAGAGAGAGAGAGAGAGAGAGAGAGAGAGAGAGAGAGAGAGAGAGAGAGAGAGAGAATGAATGAGAATGAATATGTATGTGTGAGAGTGTGTAAGCAGGCGAGCATAAGCACTTTTGTGGAATCTCAGTCATAGCTAGTGAGGTAAATAGTAATCTAGGATATTTATTTCATAGTAAATCTTTTTGGTACACTTTTCTTAATTCCTGAATTGGGGCTAGCATTTCATATCCATAACACAACCTGTCTCTTAGATTAGCTCACACTGGCATTTTCAATCGCCATGGATTTTCCCAGTCATATTAATTAGTATGTTATGCAAGACAGCATAGCAGTTCACCCGGCAGGTTTCTCCGGAGATCCTGAGGTAAGCCATGACATTGCACTTAGTTACCACAGCTCTCAACACAGCTAATGTGGGAAACATTGGCCAAGTTCCGGAACTGCTTTAGGGTGTTAGTCTCACAGGTTTCTTCATCTAGGGATCGTGGGGGCTTTCAAATTCTGCTTATTCTTCTTACCTCTTTGAGTAATGCCTTTCATTTCAGAAATGATAAACACACCTTTGAATATTTTAGAAGGAGCCTGATAAGAAGCCACATGTTTTATTTCAAACCCAAACTTAAATTCAGTGAACAGTGTACCATTTTACATTTCATGCATATTGTCAGGAAGAATTCTTAGAAGACTCATCTGTTTTGAAGATTATAGCATTACCATCTGTTTGTTTAGGTAGAAAAAGTTCAATTGTTTTGGGTTCACATCTCTTCTTCTACCTGGAAACCAAAATCCTGTCAGTGATCATTATGTCTTGTCTTTTAAATTGGTACAGACATAAGTTAAACCGAATAGTTTCAAATATTTTCTGTATGCACATGCATGTACTTGCATGTGTGTATACTGTGTGTGCATGTAAAGGCCACACATCTATGTTAGCTTTCTTGTGTGGTTTCCACCTTATTCTTTGAGACGGGGTCTTTATTCATCTGTAGCTTGCTATTTCTGCTAGACCGACTGGCCAGAGTGCTTGTTGGATCCAGCGACCTCCTCCTTCCTCAGTGCTGCCCTGTACACAGTAGATGCGAGGCATGTGAGCATAGCTCCTCGTGCTTATACAACGTGCACGTTACCCACGGAGCTGTCTCTTCAGGGTCTTCAAGTATCTGTTGAGCTTCAAGTGATGTACTTGAAATGGTTTGAATGTAGATCTAAAAGAAATATAAGTAAGGTGTTACATTAGAAGGTGAGTCACGAAGTTACTCTTTAAAAAACGATCTTAATTAGCATTTAAAAGGAGTTTCATGTTTCATTATAGACGTTGTCTAATTCTTAGACTGAAATTATCTTTGGAAGATTTCTGAGTACAAAATTGAAGATTAGTGAAGTTTTATTTTTTATCTATATGGCCATGACATCTTTTAATCTTTTTTATTTTATTTACTTTGGTTGGCTTTTGTTTTATTTTGGTTTTTTTTTTGTTTTTTTGTTTTTTTGTTTTTTTTTTTAAGACAGGGTTTCTCGACAGTGTTTTTTGTCCTGGGACTCACTTTGTAGACCAGACTGACCTGGAACTCAGAGATCCTCCTGCCTCTGCTTCCTGAGTGCTGGGATCAAATGTGTTCCCCCCACACCCCCAATCTTTAAATTTCCTGTTGCTCCTGTGGCTCTGAAACCTTTTCACAAGGTTGGGTGTTTTTCAGTGATAGACCGTTTCCTTAGCATGTATCAGGCCCTGAGATCAGTTTGCAGTGATGGAGGTGAGGGCGCAGGTTGGCTGTGGGGACTCGCAACAGTCAGGCCCCGTGCCACACAGTCCTTTAATTGCAGCAGTTGGGACACAAACAGGCAGATCTTTGCGAGTTGAAGCCCAGCCTGGACTACACAGTGAGTTTAAGTTAAAGCAAGATGGCACAGTGAGACCCTGTCTCAAAAAAACATTCCCCAAATACAGTTTCTTTCCTCAGAAACATTTTCATTGTAGTATTAAGTCTACATTAGTCGGATAGCTGAACTCAACACTGGCCTACATAAGGAGTATTTCTTTCCTTCAGAACACACTCCTATTGACATCAACTGTTTCAGTGGTAGAGCAGCACATCCAGAATCAGCCCTTGGAAGGTGGAGGCAGATCAGGATTTCTGGGTCATCTGTAGCCACATAGCAAATTTGAGTCCAATTTGGACTACATAAGATCCTGTTTCAAAAAACAGCAAAGAATAAAGTAAAACAACTTTTTTAAAAATCAGATTTTGTTTCAGTTACTTACAGATTCTCTTAAAGTTGCATTTATACAATCAATAGCTATTGTAAATTAGTATTTCATATACTAATTGGGCATTTTAAGTAAGTGAGCGCATCTAGAAAGATCTTTGTATTAGTGGAATTGCCTTTTTGATCTGCTCTGGGAATATTTGTCTTACATGAAAGCCTTATTGGCAGTATTTATGAAAGTCATCTCAGTATTAGGTCAAACACCCAATTTGGAAAAGAGAAGACTGCTGAGACTTTTTGCCAAAATAAGAAATTAATCTGCTAATGAATTTTTTAAAATTCAAGGGGTATTAAACCCAAGGCTTAATACTTTATGATATGTGCCACCTAATAGTATATAGCCTGGGTGGTAATGTGGGAAATTGAAGGGGTGGAGTTAACTGCAGACTCTTTAGTACCATCTGTTCTCAAGTCAAATCCAGCATCATCAACTCTCTGGATTCTTAATAGAAGGCAATTTAAAATGACCATCAGGTTGGCAGCCAAAGTCAATGTCAAGATGTTTATAAACTCCAGATTGCATCTTGTTTCCAGTTACTGACCCAGAGTCTGGCAGGCAGAGTAGAGCTTGGTATATTTTGTGATTGCAGAGCATAGGCAGCACTGCATTGCAGCCTCCTCTTTCTTTTTCTTTTCTTTTTTCTCTATATGAGTTTTTGCCTATGTGTATGTATGTGTACCACCTGTGTGTCTTTTGAATGTGGAATAAAGAAGGGGGTGTCAGATCCCCTGGGACAGTACTCATGAATGGTTGTGAGCTACCATGTGGATGCAGGGAATCAAACCCAGATCCTCTGAACAGGTAGTTCTGCTCTTAACTCTAATTCCCATCATTCTTATTTTGGCATAATCCTAATGGATTTATTTAATCCTAATGGACTTATTTACCTCTGGTAGAGTTCAACCCCTGAAAGAAAACTTAGGCAACACAAGGCAGGGAGTGGAGAGTGGGGGATACTGTTAAGTGGTGTTTCAGCATCCTGATTCTCTTTGCCAAGTGTCTTAGCTCTCCATCCTTCCCTGCAGTCATAGTAGACTTTTTATGATCAGCGCTTCTGGACTCTCGTTCCTCCTGGGTCCTAGGAAACCTTCCATTGAACATCTTCAGTAGGTCATTAGCTTTGCTCTTTAAATTATTTTTAATAAATATAAGTATTTCTTCAAACTGGAGATGGTAATAAAAGACCCTAACTTCCAAAAACTCCAAAGTCTGCATTCATAAAGGGAGCTATTACTCTGTATTATAATGTATAATGTATAACACTCGGTATTATAATGTATAATGTATAATGCTATTCATTAGCCTTGTTCTTTTTATGAACATTTATCTCATCTTAACAAACATATTTATCTATCCCAGATGCTACCTTTTCTTTATGTCCCTATTCTAAGCACCCCATGCTGTCTTTTTCTTAATCTTAAATTTATAAAGAATGCTCTCCTTAGTCCTTGATGTTGTGACTGATAGTTCACTGTTGACTTGTCTGCAGCAGTGTGAATCATGCCTGGTCCTGCCTATTGCTAGATTCTATAGGCATTGTTTTCAAATTCTCTAATATATTTAACTCTTTTCACGACAATGGGAACTCTCCCTTCCTGAGCCGTGACTCCATCTTCTACCCGCCTTTCCTACTTCTATTTTTATAACTTAGTCCCTCAAATATTAGTATTCCTAGGAGTTTTCTCTCTGGTCCCTTTTCAGTTTACTCATTCCAGTAATTGACATTTTGTTTGGGACCCAAACACCTTGTTTTCTTAGTATTTTAAAAACGCTACACAGACTAAGGGTTTTCTTTGTGATGCTTTCCCACATACTCATTCTTGCTGCCGCTCTTTCCCTCCCCCTTTCATGCTTTCATGTTACATGCACTACATTTCTCCCTTAAAAATTGCTTTCTCTCTCTCATTGTCTAGTTTCATGACTGTATACAAACTAAAATATAGTATCTGAGTATCAAAGAAATTGTGCTGTTTGTCTTTGAGCCTGTCTTATTTTGCTCAACATGCTAACATTAGTTTGATCAATTAGACTTAAAATGAAATGATTCTACTTTTCTTTATAGTCAAATAAAATGCCATTGGGTATACGCACCACATTTTCTTTATCTAGTCACCTTTCCGTAGACATCTAGGCTGGTTCCTACTGTGAATTTGTTTACTACTATGTACGGTGCAGCAGTAAATGCAGATGTCCAGGTATTTGGTGTAGGATAGACCCCTTTAGCTTGGAACACAAACATCTTAAATTCAACCCCAAACTGAGTATCTCCCTTTTCTACATATCACCCTTTTACGATCTTTCCCACTCATCTTCAATAAGTATGAATGCAACAAGACTAAAATTCACCACTATGGTGAAGGGCACCAGCATTGGCGTAAACACCCGTGTGGCATTGAAAGCATTGTGGCATTGAAACCCGTGTGTTATTGTGGCCTGTTAAGCTCCTCATATCCATTTTTGCCAATTTTACCTTCTAAATGGCTCAGTGGTCTCCCTACTGCACCTACCCGTCATGAGCCCAGTTCAGGACTATGTTATTGATCTCGTGGATGCTAGCAATAGAGGCGGCCCCTAGCTTACTGCCTAGTCTTCTATCTGCGATTCTGGAATGTGCCCTCATTGAATTCCGGTTACTGTTGGTTTTTCCAGTGCGATAAGGCAGAACCACCGAACAGTGTACTTTTGTGAGCTGGTCTTAAATACACTTTTTCTGGCTTCCATCCATTGTTCTATGTCACCTTCCTTGGCATTGCTCCTGGAGTTTTTATGTTTTCTTACTGTCCACGTTTTTGTCTGCACTGTTTTTGGTTTGCTTATATTTGTTATTACTGTTTTGTTTTGTTTTGTTTTTCTCTACAGGGTTTCTCTGGATAGCCCTGACTGTCCTGGAACTCACTCTGTAGATCAGGCTGGCCTCAAACTCAGAGATCCACCTGCCTCTACCTCCTGAGTGTTAGGATTAAAAGTGTGCACACCCCCCCCCCCACTGGCTCTCTGCACTGTTTCTTACACCTGCAGTGCCCTCCCATTATCTACATAGTCAATTACAATTAATGGTTAGTTCTTTGTCTTAAAAACTCACATCAAATGCTGCCTTTCCAAAGTGTCTTACTTAACTAAACTGAGTTGACGAGGTCCCTGAAATATTTCCATGATACTTTGGGTATTGCTTGTCCCACCATAGCACATCTTGAATTTCTAACTACTGATTTCTGTGTTTGACTCTCACACTAGTGATCTAAGTGATCATACTGTGTTTTATTATAGCATTCCATACATACATAGATTGCATTATATGCTGTTCTCATTTCTTCTTCCCCAGTACCTTCCTGTCCTTCCTGTTCCTCTCTTGCTGAGTCTTCTTGACAAATAGCCTCTCCTGCTTCCATGGCATCGATAAGCCTTTACCTATAGACCACACATCTTACCATTTCCTTCCTCTTTAGAAGCTTTTTCACCCCTCATGTGTTCTCCTTTCCTTTCTATTTACACACACATTTAAATCTGCATATCAAAAGTAATATTTTACTGAGTCTGGCTTATTTTGGTTAAGATAATGATCTTCAGTTGCAGTTTTTCCAGCAAATGACACAATTGCACTTTTTTTAATGGCTGCATAAAATTCATATATATATGTATATGTATATATATATATATTCATCCAGTTTCCTTATCTATTTACTTGTTGGACATCTGAGTTAGGTCTTAATACATCTTGTGACTAGTGCTGTAGTAAATATGAATGTACAAGAATCTCTGACTTTGATTTCCTTTATTGGATACCTACTCAGGAGTGGGATAGCTACCTTATATGGTAATCCTGTTATTAAGGTTTTTGTTTTGTTTTTATATACTAAATTATATTCTCTGGATACATAAGCAGTAGTGAAATTCCTTGATCACTATGTATATGTGGCATTTCTCTTTTTAATTTTTAAATTGTTTCTTTGAAAATTTGATATACTTATATATTGTCTTCTCATCAGAACTCTCCTGCAACTTTGTATTTCCCTCCTATTTCTATCAACGTGCTCCCTTCCTGACTTGTCCCTTTTCCAGATCCCTCCCTCCCTCCCTTCTCTCTCTCTCCCCCCCCCCCTCTCTCTCTCTCTCTCTTTCTTTCTTTCGAAACTTGATACTGATTTCCATGTTTGCTAAACCAAACATTCCTACCAGTAGTGATAAATACTACTTTTTTCCTCGACTACATACACGTGATGAAGCCAGCAGTTAATGCCAACAGGGCCAGATTATCTTTCCTTATTATTAAGTGAGCTCAATAATAGGATTATGCATTGAGCTCTGTATCTGCTTTATACAGCTGTTTATTTGCTGAGTTAGTGCTCTCTAACATTCAGGATCCAATGTGATAGTTGGCTCTTAAAGTTCTAGGCTGATCAAGGGCAAACAAATTTCTAGAAGAAGCCTGGGAGTGTGTGATCACTATATGTATTTCCCCCCAATGACTGCTTTTTTATGAAGGGGAACTGCATGAAATTACTGGGTTTTTTGTTGTTTTGGGGGTGTTTTTGTTGTTGATTTAAAAAAAAACTTTTGAGGGTCAACTCATTAGATATCATATGTCACTACTGATAATGAATGCCAATGACTTGTTGTTTTGATGTAAAATTCTGTATATGAGGGAAGGGCTGTCAGTTTAACTTAAAATTGAGACATATGAAATGCCATTGTGTCTGTTCTCAATTGTCCTTTCTCCACATCCAGCTCAAGACTGCAGTGCAGATGAAGACAACTTCCTTGTGCCCATAGCGGTGGGAGCAGCCCTGGGAGGAGTACTTATTCTAGTGTTGCTGGCTTATTTTATTGGTCTCAAGCGCCATCATACTGGATATGAGCAATTTTAGCACCTACAATCTGATTGAATATATTACAAAATACATACAAATAACAAAGTTGTCTTACCTGTCAGTTTATGAAACACTTTGCTACTTAAGACAGACTCCTTGGAACTTTTATTTGGAAATCAGTCCCCACAATTTGAGATAAGGCTTTTTTTGAAAAAAAACAAAAAACAACAAAAAAACAAAAAACAAAAAAATCATTCTCTGATCTGCTTAAAATGCAGACTGGCTTTAAAAAAAGGAGAAAATGAATACACGTGTGTGATGTTTTAAGGTCTGTCTTAAGAAGCTTTGGCCAAATTGGGATCCTAACCTAAATGCCTTAAACTTATTAACATGACCGTTATAAGAAAAGATATATGGAGTTGTATCTTACTGGAATTAATAAACACTGCTTCACCACCGGTGTTCTGTTTCAATTTGTAACAGCTGTCCTAATTTAAACTCACCACTACTGTGCCTTTGCATATACTTAAGATACCTATCAGATATGCCAGACTTGCTTTTTAGGGGGGTGAAATAGACCCCTTAGGGCCATCCACATTTTTTAAAAAATAAGATCTTAAGAGGAACCAGAGGGCTTTTATTTGTTTGTTTGTTTGTTTTTGAAACAGGGATTCTCTGTGTGGCCCTTGTTGTCCTGGAAGTCACTCTGTAGACCAGGTTGGCCTTGGACTTGGCAGAGATCCACCTGCCTCTGTCTCCCAAATGCTAAAATTAAGGCATGTACTGTCACTGCCCAGCTAAGTATTACATTTTTGAAAAGATTATGACTTGATGCCTTTTGAGTTCAAGTTAAATATGAAATTGATTCTCAAACTTGTGATTTTTCATAGGTTAAAAACAGGCTCAGGAGGCTATAACAGAGCTTGGACTGACTTCTTAATTAGAAGGGGTTTTTTTAGGGAGGGGGTGGTGGTGGTTGGTGATGTGAAAGAGTCTTTCTGTAGCTCTGGCTGATCTGGTAGTTACTATGTAGTCCAGGCTGCCTTCAAGCTCAGATCCAACTGCTTTGGCTGGCCAAATGCTAAGGTCACAGGCATTTGACCATTCCCATCCTGGGGTTTTAAGAAAAATGTTTCTTTTTCAGCAATATAGACTGAAAGGATTCAAACAGTTAACCACTTGCCTCGCTCTCTTTCTCTTTGGATGCCTGGTTAGCACTGAAGGATAGCGGATTCTATGAACTAATTAGGACAGATTGTGTTGTGTTTCTCTACCTCATCTTGTTGATCTCTGGAGCATTAAAATCTATTTAGTGTTGTCATCAGACTGGTACTTATGAAATGTAAGCTAACAGCAATCTCAGAAGGGAGGCACTGAAGCACAGCGGCTATGCTCTTGCTTCTCTAAGACAGCCGCTGTGGGGCACAGCGCTGAGAGGGGTGGAGAGAGAGGCTGTTGGCATTCAAATGAGCCAGGCAGCTAGTCCAGATTGAAACATTTTCCTGGTAAAAGTGAAGTGCTGATGGAATCCGTAAATAAATCAGAGGATTTAACAAATGAGACCATGTACACACTGAAATGATCATTAATTCATTTTAATGTGTATATTGACTTGCTCAGAGTTTCTGTCACGTACTAATTAACAGTGAAAATGTGTTTAGGTTTCCAGCTGTCAGTGTCTGTTAGGGAGCTTTCTGGAAAACAGTAGTCCTCCAAAAAAAAGAAAAAGGCTAATTGTAGTTACTGAAATTGACATTATGTATTTTCAGAACCATGACAATGTTTGTGTGAGTGACAGAAGTGTAAGAGAAAATCTCAGATAACAAAAACCATTATAACTTATTCATGGCTTTAGCCTTGTACGGAAAAGACCTTGGCAATTAGGTACTCCTGAGGTCCGGAGCTGTGTGGAGAGGGACTCGATGTTACATGTTCAGCAGCAATGAAACCATCAGTATTTGGATTAAATAATCCAATCACTCAGTAGTAAAATGATGATTGATTAAAACTTGAACTTCTAAATTCAAAGGTTGGCACTTTGAGAGGTGTCCTTTGTTTTGCTTCAGTCATTTTGAAATAAGGAATATAGGCCTTCTCAGTTGTCCACTGAGTCACAACTATTAGGATTCTCGTGTTGTCAAAACTCAAGCCTCTTTGGATCAGACATACAGGAGGAAAAGGGAAGGGACTGAGTAATTGTGGATCACTATTTAATCCTGCAGTACCACATAATGTAAGCATTAGTGGAAGGGAGGGAGGCCCAGCTTAAATAACTTGACAGACTCCTTTCGTTCGTTATTACTTCAAAGAATCTGATTTCCAGTTCTTGCGTGAGAGTTTAGTGTCCACATTGCTCATGCTTGTTCTGGTGATTCCGTGTGACAGACTTGCATGCCTTTGATACTACTATTCTTCACCACGGCCATCAGTAAGTGGAAAGAATTACTTGTAACTTGTGAGCTACCTGATGCCTGTGTGAAGAAAAAAATGTTAGCTGGAGAGGTCACTAAGCATATTTGTTGGTCTTGCAGAGGATCTGGGATCGATTCCTAGCACCCACCTGTAACTTAAGTTCTGAGGATCCGATGCCCTCTTCTGGCCTCCAGGGCACTGAACACGTGGTATATAGCCACACACAAAGGCAAACGACCTGCATAATATACAAATACATTAATCTTTAAAAAGCTGAGCACATTAACTTGATCCTGTCTATCTTGTTTAGAAGTTTTTTTTTTTTTTCTTTTCCAAATGTGCTTGGTATGGAACCGAAGAGCCTTAGGCACGCTAGACAAGCACTCTAGCACTGAGCTAGCGTCCCTTTCCCACTTAAAACTTTTCAAGTGTACATGTGGCGAGGGAGAAAGAGCTTGGGGAGGTGCAGAGGCAGTAATTTCCTCAGTGCCATTAGGCAACTGGAAAGTTGTGTAAGCTAATAGTATAACTCAATATTGTCTAAGCTAAGTTCAGAATGTGAACCCTTTCCCAGTTTTGCTTTCTGCACTGACTTTTTTTTTTTTACACGAAATGTTAAGAAATAATGATCTTGCTGTGCAATGCTCAGGTGGATGTTTCGAAAATAAGAGTAATGCTTTAAAGAAAACGATAGCGTGTGTCTACACTCTCGATGCTTCGGTTTGCGTCTTTCTGTCTCACTGTATTCTTTACTAATTTCCTTTCTTTGCTGTCTGTCTGTTCTTTTCTAACAGCTGAAGAATGTGCTGCTGACTCTGACCTCAACTTTCTTATTCCTGTTGCAGTGGGTGTGGCCTTGGGCTTCCTTATAATTGCTGTGTTTATATCTTACATGATTGGAAGACGGAAAAGTCGTACTGGTTATCAGTCTGTATAATCAAACCAGTCTAGTGCTTCCATTGGCCAAAAGCCAAGAATCGCTGTGCGATAAATAGGATTCACAGACTGACTTCAGTGAGTTGCAAGCTGGCTTGGGCATGAGTAGAACTTTAAAAATGTATTAGGACCAGTCTTTATTTCCATTATTTTCTTATCCGTTAAGATGTAATTGAAAGAAAACTTATGACTTAGACTGTCTTTTTAAAGTAAATAATTTTAAGCATTTGGATCCAATTTTGGAAGCATTTCTACTGAAGTATAATTTTATATGTTGCCATTAGTTGTATTTTGCTACTTTGATGTTATTTGCAAAATCAGAGCTGATGGAGAATGTCACTTGCTTCCTGAAATAAGTTTTGAAACATAATGAGTTTAGCTCATAATGAGAATGACTTTCTGCACTTTCTAAGGTGGATTGTTTAAATCTGTGTAATTCTGTTACTTTAAAAAGGGGTCTGGGGGCTGGAGAGATGGCTCAGTCGTTGAAGGCTAGGCTCACAACCAAAAATAAAAAGAGGTCTGGGATGTAACCCAGTGGTACTGCATGCATATGTGAAGTTCTGGGTTCCAGCCTCACAACTTTGAAAGTAGCATTTTAAACAAACTACACTCAACAGAAAATTCTGCCTATTTCTCCATTACTGTTAGAGCTACTATATTTTAAGAAGCAATTTTTGTTTGTTTTTTTGGCTTCTGCCGTTTGGGATGTATTGATTATATTAAACCTGACATTTTTACTGCAAGATGAAGCAATACCGTTTGTGTTTTTTAAGGTGTTGATTTAGAGTAGGCTATGTTTCTTTAAGGATATAATTTAGAATTGTTTCCCGGGTTTAACTTGTTCAGAAAGTGAATTCATCCGGCACTAACAAAAAGAAAAACCCCTCTGTATACTT
The DNA here is from genome assembly GCF_021556685.1 of Rattus norvegicus. Classification (NCBI taxonomy): domain Eukaryota; kingdom Metazoa; phylum Chordata; class Mammalia; order Rodentia; family Muridae; genus Rattus; species Rattus norvegicus. The sequence goes on along the minus strand of NC_141554.1, from coordinate 125,876,357 downwards.
TTTGTGCCTCAGTGAGTTCAAAAATTGATATTTCTAATGCACTGACTTTTTCCTCTCACAGTGGCAAGTGCTAACTGTGGAATCTAGTGGACCCTGACAGGTCATCTGTCAGGTGGCTGCCTAACCAAAGCTTGCCTGGGGTGATCTTACAAATGTATTGATCTTCATAGAGACTTGTATCCCTGTAGGAGCCATATGTGGCTGTGGCTTCTGGAGTAAGGTAGTAGACACTACTTATCCTTATGTTTGTTGGCTCTTTAGCCACTGAGTTACTTCGGATGTTAAATACTGTGCATGTTTATGTCCCAGATGTCAGCTTTGCACACCTCATACTAGCACGAGGCAGACATTGAATTTTCTCCAGCTATTTTCTCTCTACTAAGAACTGAGGAGTCCAAAGATCTGCTTTCACTTCAGAGATTTTAGTCAAGCCTAAAATATTGATCTTAAGTCCAAGTCAGTGGTTCTCAACCTGTGGGTTTTGACTCATTAACAAGCCAGTCTCCAAAAATATTCATATTACAGTCCGTAACAGTAGCTAAATTGGTTATGAAGTGGCAACAAAAATATTTCATGGTTGGGGGGTCAGCACAACATGAGGAACTGTATTAAAGGGTCGCAGCATTAGGAAGGTTGAGGACCACTGGGCAAAGTGATGCTAGTTTGGGAGCAGATCCCACAATCAAATCCCAATCTACCTCTCAGCACACTGCAGCTGCTCACCACTGTGCTGCTGCCACCAGCTGCTGCCAGGGTATTTTACCATTAACCACAGTTACAAAATCCTGTTAAAAAGAAAGCAGGTTTGCCAAGATGCTTTCCTGCTATCTTATCTCTGTTCATCTCCAAAGCAGAGACACCCAACTGTGTAGAATGCTGGGTAACTCAATCCCTCTCCTTTAGCAGAGTCAAATGCTCCATTTGCTCTAAAAGATACAGAACGGCTTTTAACAAAATGTCCTCCAAAGGCTTCTGCCTATTTGTTATTTAGCAAAAGTCATTTAGCCAAAATTCGGGTACTGTAAAGAACAGTGGCTTCCTTTCAATATATATTTTGGATATTATCTAGAAGCCTAATTAATTAAATGGACTTTTTGGCTTGCTAAGTAGATGGCTTGAATATTCAGAGAGATTCCAAAAATATGGGTATATTCAAAACCTTTCTACTTTTTGAGCAGGAAGCTAATGTAATTCTTCATTAGGTATTATGGCTTTATATTAGGCAATTAGCAGACATGTCTTTTATTCACTGAGCATTAAAATACAAAATTGTAGGAGGTTAAAAAAGTTGCTTCAATTCCGATGAAGTTCAAAGTCTGTGAACTGAGTGGAGTGTTCAATTAGCTTTGCTTTGTAAGTTCGTGTTATCCCAATGTAACAGTGGATCTGACTAAGACTTTGATCACACTTATGGATGGTGAATCATTTTCTACCTAATCCTCTTTGGGAGAACTGATGCTTGCTGTTCTTTCAAGTTTTGGATTTGTCCATTTAAGGAACTAATGGATCCAGGGAAAATAAAGTATACTGTGGTATTCTTGTTTGATCTCATATGTGTGATTTTAGATCGATGCATTAACGCTAATAAAGGTGATACATTCCATGCCACCATGGATAACCTCATTTCTGTGTGCACAGCCTTAAGAGCTTAGATTGATTTATATCTTTTAAATCCGTTTGATGTGTCGCATGAATCATGATCTCAAAGGTCTGCAACTTAACTCAAGTCCCATTATAAGGAAACTACTAGAACCTTTAAAATCAACAATTAAGATATGAGAGCCTACATATTCATGAAAATACCAAGAAAATACCCAGAACAAAATGTATGCACCAATAATTCTAAGAACTTAATAAATGTACTTACATGTTTGCGAATACCAATGACCTGTACTCATTACTGAAGTACATTCTCATGAATAGATGCTTTCCTGCAGGAGTAGGAGAGGAGCTGAAAGGTCCCTTAAATTCTTTACAAGACCTATACTCACTTGGATGACTACATTAGATAATACATAAATATATTTCTTCCTGTTTGCATTAATTTGGATATCAGGAGAAGGAATTTAGCATTGTTTCTCAGTTCTTAAGTGTTAGCATCCCATTTATTGATTGCTACATGTTTTATCCCCATCCTCTGTTCTTTTCTGGGACATGGTCACACATAACCCGGGCTGGGGTTTTGAACCCCTGAGCCTCCTGCTTCTAACTCCTGGGTACTGATGTTAAAGGCAGCACTGCCACATGCAACTTTAGTTGGAAAAGTGGCTCTACACAGGATTTGTGGGACTCATTAGGGAAGGGAATCTCAACAGAATAGTTTTTGTTTCATCTCCTGTACTGAATGTATTCACGATTCAATCCTTAAGAGCACAGCTAGCAAGAATACTCCATGTATGTTGCCTGTAAGGGTTCCTATGGATCTAAGTCCACTTGAAGGATCACCCTTTAAGTTCAGTGTGTAATCCCTGAAAGCTACTACTGTCTTTAGAACTCTGGGGAAATATTTCCTCTTCTCCATTACTTTTATTGTTTATGTATTTTTAGGCCACTGTAAATTTGGATCACTTTGTTTCAAGAGGAATGCACAATGAACAACAAATTTTGGTACACAGTGTTTTGTTTTTTTCCTTGAAACAGGGTTTCTCTGTGTAACAACACTAGCTGTCCTGGAACTTCCTCTGGCCTTAACTTCACAGATCCATCTGACTCTGTGCTGGGATTAAAGGTCTGTGCTGCCTGAACGGGAATTGTGGCATGGACATCACCTGCCTTTATTTCTCCCATAATGCCTTTTTTATAGCAAAGAAACCAGTTACTTTTCTCAAAACAAAGCCTCACTATGTAGTTCTGGATGGCCTCAAACTTCACAGAGATTCTCCTGCCTCCCTAGTGCTGAGATTAAAGGTGTGCACCACCACCACCACCACCACCATCAGATAGCAACTCTAGTTTCAATGAGCAGCTCCAGTGCTAAGCTCCCGACCCACACTGTGTCATTCAGGACAGTAATCCTCAGGTTGCGAATTATCGTTCCCAGTTCACAGAAGTGAGGTCACTGAAGCATTGAAGTTAGCGGCTAAGCTGATATCCGAGTTCAGGTTCGTCTGCCTCCACAGACCATACCATTTAGCATTATACATCCTGCTCCTCTAAGAAGCTTTAGGCTTAGAGAGCATTTGCCTTGTATTAGTCACAGAAATCTGACTTTTGTGCTCTACCAGCTTGCTGTTAATCAATCCATAAATACTCCTCATTATCCTTGAGTTTGGAAGGGTGGGTGACTTTTGTGGCAGCATGCCTTTTGAAAGCGCGGTGCCAGGTTGCAGTGTGTCTTATTACTCATGTTAAGCTTTGGGCACCATTTTTTCCAAGCTAGCCTCATCCATTTATTCTGATCACGTATCATTATCATTCTGCCCTCAGATTCTTCTGCATCATGAATCATTTTGACGGTGCATTAGTGTGTTTAAGAAACTAAATGGAACTCTCTCTGTCCTCGCTTTCCTTAATGTCACTCCTATCCCAGAGTCATGCCTTGGATTTAAGTGCACTATAGCTAGGACACTTGGCAGTTTGAACCCTGATACACAGCTCCTACTCCCAAATCTAGGGCAGTTTTGAAAGAGTTTCAAGAGATGCTTACCTTCATATTTAAACTTCTAGCTATGATCTGTAGCATATCTTCTCTAGTACATCCCTGAACTCCTTTGTAGCCATGTTGACCCTCCACAACCCCCAAGGGTGCTTTCATCTCAAGGTCCTTGTTGTTTCTCTGCATTCTGTCTGGAAAGGTTATTCCCTAGCTCCCTTCATAGCTTGTCCTCCCACCCCAGTCAAGTCTCTTTGAACTGTCATCTTGTCAATAAAGCATTACCTGCCCAGCCTGTTTAAAATGACACTTCAGGGCCGAAGAGATGGCTCAGTGGGTAATAGCACTTGCTGTGCAAGCTTAAGGATCTGCATTTGAAGCCCTAGCTGGGTACGTCCATGCATACTTACTCATAACCCCAGCACTGGAGAGCAGAGACAGGCAGATACGGGAAGAGTTCCCTGGCCAGCCAGTGGAGCTGAAATGGCAAACTTCAGGACAGTAAGAAACTCCATAATTTTTTGTTATTTTTGTTCTGTGTTGTGTGGGTGTGTATTATTTCATTTTGTTTTGAAAATTTTCATCTTACTGTTTTTTATTTGTTTTGATTGAAGGAGGGAGAAAGATGAGTCGGAAGAATAGAAACATGATAAAAATATATTGTATGAAAATAGAGAAATCGGGAATAAAGAAATACACACACACTCACACAGATGACATTCCTATGACTTTCCATTCCCCTACCTTATGTCACTTAACTCCATCAGACATGCTGTGTCTCTTTCTCGTTAATGTGTATTTCAAGTGTGTTTCCCTCTAGAAGATGAATTTACTGAGGACAGGCATTATTGGTGAAGCTGCTATTCTGTTCCAATCCCTAAAATACTGCCTGGTATATAATTTGCACAGGAAAAAAATTATTGAATGACTGAGCAATCATCTTATGTAATCGGCTAAACATTTATTAAGCACCAAATGCCTTATTCCATCAAGTCTAACATCTATCAATTATAAGATCAATATTGCCAATTATAATGAGGCCATAAGAGGCCTGCTGATTTCAAAGATGTTAAAATTGAAATAAAAAGGATTTTAGAATTGATATTTTCTAGGCACCATGGAATGTACTTTACATAGATTATGTCATTCACCACTAAACATTATCTAAAGAAAGGATAGCTAACTATAAATATACCGTCTATATTATGGAAGCAGATCAAGCCATGGTCCTTATATACTCTTATTACAGACTTTCAATTAAACAACATACCAGTTCTATTTTGAAACTTGTTACTACATTTTTGTTTGGTGTGCATACATGCATCTGTGTGCAGAGGTCAGAGGACCACTTGTGAGACTTGGTTCTCCCTCCACCATAAAAAAATCTGAAGAATCAAGTGCAGGTCGCCAGGCTTGGTGCCAGTTGTGCTCAGCCACTGAGCTACCTCATCGACCTTCTTCTGAATGACATGTGTGAGCTGGGGACGTGGTTCAGCAGATAAAAGCACTGGCTGCATTTGCAGAGGACCTGGGTAGATTCCCAGCACCCACAGGGCATCTCCCCACCAGCCTTAACTCCAGTCCCAGAGGATCCACTCTCATGGTCCCATTTCTAGTTTCATGACCAAAACCAGAAACATATAAAGTTAAATTGTGTACTTTTACTAGGATCCACAGGAGAGAAAATGTGCTTCTTTTTGATGTGTGTATGTGGGATAATTGCTTGCTATGCCACTTAACATAATTTCTAGTTCTACTTATTTTTCAGTAAATTTTCTTTTTTTACAGACTTATTTTTATTTGTATGTATATGCGTACCCTTGTGTGGTGCGTGCATGAATGAGAATGCAGGTATCTGTGGAGGTCAGAAGTAGGTGTTAAATCCCCAGGAGCTAAAGTTACACGTGGATGTGAGCTCAGGTCCTCTGAAAGAGTAGCAGGTACTTTTAATGGTTGGCCTCCTCTCCAAGACCGTGATTTCATTTTTTAAAAAAGAGGCAACAAAAAAAAATCCATTGTATATTGAACATTTTTCTTAATCCATTGATCTGATTCTATTTCTTAGCTAATATGAAGAGTACAGCAATATACATGGATGTGTGGTCTCTGTGGTAGGGCTTACAGTCTCTCTTTCTCTACACACACACACACACACACACACACACACACACACATACACACACACACACATACACTCTTCTCTTCCCCCTTCCCCCTCCCTCTCTATTCTGACCACAGTTTTCCCTCCCTCCCTCTCCTCCCATTCTCCCCCCCCCCACCTCTCCTTTGCCTTCTCCCCCCAAGAAAAGAATAGGCCTCCCATGGATATCGATTTACCATGGCGTATCAAGTTTCAGTAAGACTAGGCACCTCTTCTCATATTGAGGCTGAATGAGGCACCCAGTAGGGCAGGGGTCTCTCGAGCAGGCAAAAGACTCAAAGATAGCTTCCGCTCCTTGTGTTAGGACTCTTACAAGAAGACCAAGCTACATAATTGTAACATATGCAGAGGGCCTATGTCAGACCCATGCAGGCTTCCTGGTTGGTGGTTCAGTCTCTGTGAGACCCTATGAGCCCAGGTTGAGTTTGTGGGTTTTCTTGTGATGTCCTTGAACCTTATGGCTCCTATAGCCTTTCCCTCCTTCCACAGGATTTCCTGTGCTCTGCTTAATGTTTGGCTGTGGGTATCTATATCTGTTTTCATCAATTGCTGGGTGAAGCCTTTTTGATAACAACTGGGCAAGGCACCAATCTATGAGTATAGCAGAACATCATTAGGAATAATTGTCTATCCTAGGTCTCTTGGCTATCCATCTTCTGCATCCCAGCCTTCCAGGCAGTGTCAGGGATGGTCTTATGGCGTGGGTCTCAAGCTGGACCAGTCATTGGTGGGACACTCCCATAATTTCTGCTCTACCTTTACCCTAGTACATCTCGTAGGTAGGACCAATTTGTATCTTTAGTGTTATGACTGGATCATATGATAGTTGCATTTTTAGTCTCTTGAGGGCCCTTCACAGTTGATTTGTGTACTGGCCACACCAGTTGATATCCCCAATAGCAGTGTGTAAGGCTTTCTCTGTTCTTACATCCTCTCCAGCATTTGTCATTATCAATTTTCTTGTTGGTGGTCTGGGATAAGATCGAATCTCACTGTAGTTTTAATTTCCATTTTCCAGATGGCTAAAGGAAGAACATACTATTTCTTGTGTCACTTTTAATTCCAAAAAGGAGCCTGCATCTGTAGCTTCTGGAATTTTCTCTTTTATTTATTTACATCCCAAATGCTGCTCCCGGTCCTGGTCCCTCCTTCCCAGAGTCCCTTCTTCCATGCCCCTCCCCTTCTCCTCACCCTGGCACATCAAGTCTCTGCCAGATTAGGAACATCTGAAGCCAGACAAGGCAGTCATGGAGATTGAACTGCACATCTCCTAAATAGTGTGCTGTGAGGCCTTGGTCCAGCCTGTGTATGTTCTTTGGCTGGTGGTTCAGTCTCTGAAAGCTACCATGGGTCCAGGTTAGTTGACTCTGTTGGTCTTCCTGTGGGGTTCCCTTTTCCTTCAGCTCCTTCAATCCTTCCCTCAACTCTTCAGACCTCCATGCAATGTCTGGCTGTGGGTATCTGCATCTGTTTCACTCTCAGAGGATAGTTATGCTAGGCTCTTGTCTGCAAACATAACAGAGTATCAATAATAGTGTCAGGGATTGGTGGTTGCCCATGGGATGGGTTTCAAGTTAATGGTATCAGGCTGAATCTTTTCCTTAAAGATGATCATAAGAAGAGGGAGTAGAGAGGGAATAGGGATGAGATAAGACCCAAATGAACAGAGAAAATATATTTAAACCATGTTTAAAAAAGACTGAATTGTGCAGTTATGCAATGAGTTGCAGAATCCACTTGAAAGATACACACATGAGACTCAAAGGAATAAATAATTAGATTTTATAGCTTCAGCTAAGAGAATACATAGGTGATGAATACCAAGAAGCCACATACTGCTTTACCTCCACTAAAAGGGTAAAAACTAACAAATACTGGGAAAGGTTTAAAAACTGTTGGTGTGGACATATATTTGGGGAAAACAGCATGAAGATTCGTCACAACCAGAAATAGAACTATCACACAATATGGCAGTCCCACCACTGGCTTCAAATCCAGAGAAAACGAGATCAGTATGATTCTACACTTAAGGGTTAGTGTTAATACTATTCACCAGAGCCCAGATATGTAAGCACCCTATGTTTCCATTGGCAGATGAAGTTATGATGAAAATGTGCAGATCACTTCTCGGCCTTTTGGCTAAGATCAAGTGTGGAAAATGTGCAGACGTGCAGTAGAACATTATTCAGTCTCAAAGGAATGCAGTTTGGGACTGAAGAGATGGCCCAGTAATTAAGAACACTGGCTCCACTTTTCCAGAGGTCCCAGGTTCAATTCCCATTGTCCACATTAGCAGCTCGCTTGCATCCGTAACTCCAGTTCCAGGGTATCTTCACCCTCCTCTGACCTCCACAGACAGCTCCCTTACATGGTGAACCACCTGCATGTATACTATTTTTTTTTAAGTGGAAAGAGGAAAAAATGCAGCTCAGTCATTTGTGGCAATGTGGATCGAGTTGGAGGTTATGTTACATGAAATGTATCTGGCATAGAAAAAGAATGCCTTATGTTCTCATTGATATGAGCAACCTTAAGAGTTTGTTCCCACAGAAAGTAGGATATTAGGTCATGGCTCCTAGAGTCCTGGAAATGTTTGGGGAGAGGAGAATGGACAGAGCATGATTTTAGAGCACAGAGGTAAAGTTGGATAGGGCAAGTATCCTCTAATGCAGTAGCAGAGTAGGATAACTATTGTAAATTACAATTTTGAACATTAAAAAACAAGTAGGGAGACCTTTGACTCCTCATGCTGCAGAGAGATAAATCAATTGCTCTGAACTTATCACTACATATGTATAGCAAAATATGTTAAAACGTCACAGTGTATCCCATTATTATGTATAGTTATGTGACATTTTAAAAAACAATCTGGGGGTCGGGGATTCAGCTCAGTGGTAGAGCGCTTGCCTAGCAAACACAAGGCCCTGGGTTCGGTCCTCAGCTCAAAAAAAAAAAAGACAAAATAACAAAAACAATCTGGGCCAAGGAGATAGATGGCCTAGTGGGTAAGAGGCTTACAATGCAAGGATGAGCACTTGGATTTGAGTCCCTAGGACCCATGTAAAATCCAGGCCATCATGTGTGCCTTTTACTCCAGTGCTGTGGGAAAAAGACACATGGATCTGGAGCTTGCTGGTGAGACAGTGGGCTGTTGAAATGGTAGGAAGCAGAGTAGGTGAGAGACCATGTCTCTAGAGGAGGAACCTGAGGTCCTCCTCTAGTCTCTGCTGGTACACAGACCCATACAGACATGCGCATATGGCATGTAGAGCACACACACATCATATATAAAATTAAATGATAAGTTAAAAGTCCACATTTGGATGAATTAAAATGAGAACTGGTGAGTAATAAAATAGTGCTTTTATTGAAATGTGTTATAAAACTAGAATCAAACATTCAGTGATTTTCGTAGACCAACAGTTCAACAGATAAACCATACAGCATGATGTGGTTTTATTTTTATTTATTCTTTTTTGTTTTTTTTTCAGTTTTATTTTTTACTGGATATTTCTTTCTTTACATTTCAAATGTTACTCCCTTTCCCAGTTTCCTGTCCATACACCCCCTATTCCATCCCTCCCTCTTCTTCTCTGAGGGTGTTCCCCCTTCCTGCCATGACATCCCCCTATACTGGGGGTCCAGCCTTGATGTTTTGATTGTTTTTTGATGTTTTGTTTTTTTGTTATTTTGAGACAGGGTTTCTCTGTGTAGCTTTGGCTGTGCTGGAACTCACTCTGTAGACCAGGCTGGCCTCAAACTCAGAGATTCATCTGCTTCTGCCTCCATAGTGCTGAGATTAAAGGCACACACCACCACTGCCTGGCTGATGTGGTTTTGTGTGTGTGTGCGCACACGCGAGTGTGCTCGTGCACGCCTCGCATGCGCGCACATGCTAATTTATAGAGTTGTTATCTTCAGTCAGTAGGGAAAGAGTAGCATATTGAAAAGAATGCTTAGCTATTAAACAATAGTTTACTTATTTTGAGGGAAATAGGTTTAGACACCTAACTTCACAGCAGTAAAACAATGCAAGAAAGCTTAAATAGGTTAAAATTTAAACTACAGAAGATCCCATTCGAACATAGGCAGCTATATATCTTATCTCAAAGAGCACAGTAGTGGGGATGTTATGGTACAAACACTTGCTTGGCATGCACAGGGCTGTGAAATAATCCCCAGCAGTACGTGCGCGTGAGTGCACACACACGCACTCACGCGCGCACACACACACACACACATGCACACACAACTAAAAAATGACAGTGAAAAAGATATTTCAATATATAAAAATTTATTATTTCTGATCATCTAAGTAACTCCAGACAAAAAGTTAAGGATGGCCATGATAGCAAAACCAAGAGAAAATATTTGTACCCTGAAGTATATGGGTTAGGATAATATCCTTTCTACCAAATACTGACACAACAAGAGACAATAGCCATTCCTATGAGTGAACTGGATCCAAGACTTGAATAGGTGAATCAAAGCAGAAAAGCTGCAAGTAGACAACACTTGAGAAGATGCTCCATCTTCCTAGCCGCAGAGGAATGGAAGCTAAAACAAGATAACTATCAGGGTAAATGTTAAGTTAGAAACATTACCATGTGTGTGATGTGTGAGAGTATATGTGGGACTGATTCTTTCCTTCCACTCTTATGTGGGTTCTGAGGGCTCACACCTTGATTACCAGGCTTGCACTACTGTGCTTTACATACCAAGCAATCTCGCCAGCCTCCTAGGTTGGTTATATTTTTCAGTGATAATATTTACTTTTGCCTGTGAATCAGAAAACTGCACACTAGTGTAATACTGAGTGAAAGTGAGGATTCTTGTTTTGACAAATAGATTGTGAAACATGCATATGATAGGATATCATATAGCCATTTAAAACCACATTCTCAAATAAGAACAGCAATATGATTATGTCTGTTAAGGAATAATAATAGGTTGAAGATGTGTAGGGTGCTTGCTTAGCAGGTATGAAACACAGTTTGATCCCCAGAACTGCATGTCTGTGTTATAGTAACTAAGGCACTGGAGGCAGGGATACCAGAAGCTCAAGGTCATCTTTGGCTACATAACAAATTCAGTGCTATCTGCAGATATATAAGATTGATTCTCAAAACTATGTCCCATTTTCTTTTGGTAAGTAAATCTCTCTTCCTGTTCACCACTCCTCTACCCCTCCAAACATCCTTCCTGTCCCTGGATCTTCCCTCATGCTGGGACCACTGATTCTAAAACTATGGAGCCTACAAAAATTTCCCATAGTTTCTACGCATGTTTATAAAAACGTATGTGTTTATACATATAAAGTAAATAGATCAAACTATAAATACCTTGCTTCTGGCTTTTGGGTTATGAATTGCTTTCATTACTTTGAGCTGTTCAATTTAGATTTGCTTTGATAATGAGAAAGGCCTTGGGAAAATAATTTCCTCAGAGTGGGTTTTGATTCTCCTTGGCTTTCTCTTCTGCACATAAATAACACCCTACCTCCATGAAAGGACAAGGCCTTGACTTCTGCCCCATCTCACAGCACTTTTAACAAGAAGAGTTCCTTTCTTTTTTGTTGTTGATTTCATCTAGTCACATGGTACTGAGCTCATGAGCTTAGTCTGGCTCCCCTGCCTACACCACAAATGACCTCTAGGCTTTGGCCAAGATCCTCTCCAAATCACAGGCCCTTCCCAGATCTACCCCTACACTCCAGGATTGGACCAGGAAGCACATCATGTACACCAGTCCAGTCCCCTCTGTCCACCTGACTTTATTCCATCTAAGTCATCCAACTTCTAGGCCTAACTTGCCTATATTTCCTCTCTTCTGCCCCAACCTGCTCTGCTATTATCAGAATGAAAACTAACAAAAGAAGTCCATGTGCCAAGATTTCATCATGAAAATACCAACAGTATGAAATATCAAGCCAGTCTTGTAGAAGTGTTTGCCAAGTGAACAATTTTCTTGATGAACCCAGGGCATAGTATTTAAAAGAACAATTGTAAACTTCATCAAAGAACTTAAGGAGTTTAAAGAAGACAGAAAGGAATAGTTCAAGGAAATTAAGGAGAAATAGCTTAGGGAATATAAATGTCTGAGTGATACCTAGAAAAACAATCATAAGACTAATGGAAATGACAAAGACAATACAGGACTTGAGAATAGAATTCAGTGAGGAGATGGAAACACTGAAAGATGTAATTGAAAATCCCAAATGAATTCAACGAGGAAATTGGAAGGAAAGCCTTACAAATAGGACATAGAAAATACAATGTTAGGACATGAAGATCAATAAGAGGGTCTAGACCAAATAAGCATGGAATATAAACAATTTAAAACACCATAAGAAAGGAACACACAGGAAATGTGGGATGCCATGAAAGGAAAAAAACAATCTTTGAATTATAGGCATAGATGAGGGAAAAGAATCCTAAGTTTAATAGGATGGATCGGTTCTTCAACAAGATCATAGAAAAAACTTCCTAAACTAAGGAAAGATACAACTATATAGATATAAGAAGTATAATGAACATTAAAAGACTTGATAAGAAAATATCTACATCCTCATAGCATATCATAGTTAAAACACAAACTCTACATAACAGAAAATGTATTGAAATCTGAAAGAGAAGAGTAAATGTAACACATATAAAAGAAAACTCATCAGAACACAGTTGATTTCTCAGTGGCAACTTTGAAAACCAGAAGAGCCTGGAGCAATGCATTCCCAGTCCTTAAAGACTATGTAGATTAATATACTCGTTAAAACTATCTTCCAATACTGATGGAGACAGAAAAACTTTTCAAACATAAACATACTTTAAAAGTTTTTTTATATTCAGCAAGCCAAACATAAAGAAAATACAAGTATTATTATTTCTCACTGAAGAGAAAATGAACAGAGCAGATAAATTATGGGAAGAAATAATGAGCCATAAGCATGAAAGCACAAAGTATCACTGAGAACACAGTGCCAAAAATCAACAGGATGAACATAATTAACACACACATTTCAATAACAAATTCAAATATCAATAGCCTCAATTTCCCAATTAAATGACAAAGGCTGACTAATGGATCAAGACACAAAATTCATTTATGTGTTCTCTGTAAGAAACACAGCATTAAAGATAGACACTGTCTTAGAATAAAAGAATGGACAAAAATATTCCAAACAAATGAGACCAGGAAGCAAGCATACATCAATAGCCTACTCTGACAAAATAGACATCAAACTAAAACTAATCGCAAGAGATAAAGAGGTATACTTCATTCTAATCAAGTGAACAGTTAACACAGAAGACATTACTATCCTAAACATCCACCAAAGAGATTAACAACAATCCATTAATAGTAGGTGATTTTAATACTCCACTTTTTCCAATAAATAGGTCATTTGGAAAAAATAGACATCAGAATTAATTGACATTATACATCACATAGACTTAACAGATATCCATAGGATATTCTACCCAAATGTATTAAACAACTCACTACTGAATGATGAATGGGCCAAAGAATAAATCAATAAAGAAATTGAAAAAGCTTCCTGTAACTAAATGAAAATGAAAACATAGCACAAAAAATCTCTTGTCTATGAGGGAAATTTATAGTTCTAAGTTCCTACATTAAACGAACAAAAAAAGGAAAGAACACAAATAAATGATGTGGTGATGCAACTGGAACTTTTAGAAGAACAAGAACAAATCCATACCCAGTTAATGGCAAAGATAGTGAAAATCAGAGTAGTTATTAGTGTAACAGAAACAGGAAAAACAATACCATTTTTTTTTATTAACTTGAGTGTTTCTTATTTACATTTCGAGTGTTACTCCCTTTCCCGGTTTCCGGGCCAACATCCCCCTAATCCCTCCCCCTCCCCTTCCTTATGGGTGTTCCCCTCCCCATCCTCCCCCCATTGTCCCCCTCCCCCCACCAGTCTAGTTCACTGGGGGTTCAGTCTTAGCAGGACCAAGGACTTCCCCTTCCACTGGTGCTCTTACTAGAATATTCATTGCTACCTATGGGGTCAGAGTCCAGGGTCAGTCCATGTATAGTCTTTAGGTAGTGGCTTAGTCCCTGGAAGCTCTGGTTGCTTAGCATTGTTGTACATATGGGGTCTCGAGCCCCTTCAATATCTTCGAGTTCTTTGATTCCTTCAACGGGGGTCCTATTCTCAGTTCAGTGGTTTGCTGCTGGCATTCGCCTCTGTATTTGCTGAACAATACCATTTTTTAAAACAAATATAAGAGCTGGTTCTTTGAGAAGGTAAACTGCCAAGTCCAGCATGCCCATGTTGAAGGAACAGTGTGACATAGTTTCCTGCCCCTGGAGCAGAGCAATCAGGGTGTGGGCCTCCATGAGTGTTGGCTGTTGCAAGGCATAAGTTTTGTTTGTGTCTTTTACTTTATGTTCCTCCTTCTGGGGTATGTCCTCTTTGCCAAGGTTAATGACTCCATGATAATTAGAAATGGCATGAGTCTGAGAGATGAGGGTATGTCTATGTCCTTAGCAAAAATGATAAACACTGTGACCTTCAGGCTATGGGAAAGAACTCTGAAAACATTAGTTCAAAAATATGTAATTTCTCAACTATGTAAAATATAAGGATGCAATATAAACTATATGAGGGCCTTCATGGACCTAAAAGAACAGAAGCAGGTGCACTATGAGCCAGCTTATCTTCTTACTTTATCAAGTAAGAAGATAAAGAGATTTGGGGAGTGGTGATGGCACAGCAAGATCCCACCCAGCTAAGTTTATTGTTTGTGCTTACAAAGGTAGGCAGATTCCTGAGTTTAAGGTCAGCTTGGGACAGACCCAGTTTAGGTCCAGGCCCAGGCATATTGGGAATGGTAATTTTTAAGACAGAATTCTATCTACCTAAACTTATTGAAGAATCAGGGGGGCTAGGGTCAGGGGATGCTGATTCATGGAATAAAGAGAAATTGGGTGGATGATTGAACTGATATGTAAATAAAAGATTGTGTTTTGGTCTGTGAGAGCTGAGCTATCTGGATGAGCTGTTTGGGGATTTCCAGAGAAAGCTGTCTCAAATAGAACATAAGCTGTCAGCTTGTACTCACCATTTTCATTTCAAGTTGTCACTCTCAAACAACCCTCCCTTAGAACCCCTCTCCAAGCTGAGGCTGGTTCTTGGCAATAAAAAAGCTTGACAGACCCATTTCCCAACTAGCCAAAAGAAAAAGAGAGGACCCACATTAACAGAATCAGAAATGAACAGGGAAACAACATATACTGAATAAACTCAGTATTATAAAGGAATATTTTTTAAAGATTTATTTTATGTATATGAGTACACTGTAGCTGTCTTCAGACACACTAGAAGAGTGCATCAGATCTCATTACAGATGGTTGTGAGCCACCATGTGGTTGCTGGGAATTGAACTCAGGACCTCTGGAAGAGAACTCAGGGCTCTTAACCACTGAGCCATCTCTCCAGCTCCCAAGGAATATTTTTAAATAGACTACCTATATGCCATTAAAACCTAAAGGAAATAAATGAAGTTTTTAGATTCAGCCAAACCACCAAAATTAAACCAAAAAGAACTCAGCAACTTAAACAGACCTATAACAAGTGAGGAGATTGAAATGACAACAAAAACAACAACCACTTGTCCCTTCCAGGCTAAAAAAAGTTCAGGGTAAGAGAATTCAGAGCAGACTCCTACCAGACTTTCAAAGAAGATATATAGCCAATCCTTAAACTATACAAAGGAGGATAAGGAGAAGAAGAAAGGCAGACAGGAAGATCTCAAACTTCTACAGAGCCATCATCAGTAATACCCAAACTAGGTAAACACAAAACAAAACTAGAAAACCACAGGCCAGTATCCTTGATGAACGTTGACTAAAAACATGCTCAGGAAATACTTGCAAACAGAATATAGACATATATAAAATTATTAGGTCCATGACCAATTTGACTTTATCCTTGAAATACAGGGATGGTTCAGCATATACAGGTCAATAAATGCAATATACCACATAAATCAACTTAAAAGTAAAAATCACATGATAAATTCAATAGATACACACAAGGCTTTGACAAAATCCAACATTCTTTCATGATTCAAGTCCAAGAGAATATAGGGATAGATGGAACATGCCTCAAGATAATAAAAGCTATATATGAGAAACCCATAGCCAGCATGCTAAATAGAGAAAAGCTTGAAGCAATCCCACTGGATTCATGAATGAGGCAAGACTATCCAATATCCATTATTTTTCAATATCGTGCTGGAAGTACTTACTGGCTAGAGCAGCAAGGCAAGAATGGGAAATTAAAGGGATATAAATGAGGAAAGAAGTCCAACTATCCCTCTTTGCAAATGACACAATACTATAGAAATCCCAAGAATTCTACCAGAAAACTTCTGTAAATGATAAACAAATTCAGCAATCTGACAGGATACAGCACCTTGCACAAATCAACAGCTTTTTTGGTATACCACTAACAAATACACAGAGAAACAACATGGACATGTCTCCATTCACTATTAGCCTCAGAGAAAAGAAAATATGTCGGAATAAACCAACCCAAGGAAGTGAAGGAGTCTATGTGAAAACAACCATTTTACCAAAAACTATTTAGAGATCCAATGTAATATCAATCAAAATTCCTATCTAATTCTTCACAGAAATAGAAAAAAACTATCCCAAAATTCATATGGACCTACAAAAGCCTTGGGACATCCAAAAACAATCCCAAACAAAAAAGATCAATCTTGGAGTGATTATCACTCCAGAGTTCACGATAGATTACAAATAGCCATAGTAATAAAAACAATATAGTAATGACATAAAACTGACATGGTGACCAATGGAATGAAATTGAACACTGGACATGAGAAACTGTCTTTTGAGTGGTTGGTCAGGGTTGTCTCAGACACTTGTTGTATAAGCAGCCTATTGCTATTGCCCTTGGTTGCCTCAAAGAGGTGGAAAATAAGTCCCTATTGCTGAAGAGAGTGTGCATTTCAGACACAGGGCTCGGAGATCCCTGAGCTGGATCTGACCTGAATGCCTCTCCCTTGAGGACTAGCTCTCACGGTACTAGAAAGCACTATGCAAGCTTCCAAAGGAAGGAAATAACCAATGTACCTACTTTGTTAGCTAGGATGCCTATGAGCCACGATAACAACGAGCAAGGTCCAAATAACTCTAATTGTGCAAAAGTGGCATACATACTTTGCTGGTAATCAACAGCTCTCTAACTGGACTCAAGACCTAATTAACAAGAGAGATGCCATGCCTGGTACTGAAAATCTAGCCAACAACTCAAGGCTAGGGAAGTCTTGGATCTTAGAGGAGAACCTACAATCACCACTTTACTAAACAGCATAATCCCTAATTATACCCACAAATAGGTGTAGTCCTCACCCTTCATCAAGGAAGCTTTGCAACACAAGAGACAATCCCAGAAGACCACAACCAATCAAAATACAGAGCTGTGGAACACAGTCCCAGTGGATATATCTACAAAATACTACTGTACTTAAGGTGCATGGAACATTGTACATGAGGATGTGAGAAGATTTTGAGCCAGAGGATCAGGGATTTGCTGTGAGATTGTTTCCTAGGGATGCCAGAAGCTATACCCATGAAGTCTCACTACCATGACACGAGCTGAACAAGGACAACAATATACATGTCATTGTCAATTGGTTAAATCCCAGGAGGTCTCAACCCTACACAAAGAACTACAGGAAACCAAAGAATACTAAAAGTGGTAGAAAGAGTCTTCTTTGGGGAACAGCATGCTAATTGGTTATCCAATACCAAATGATCAGCCCTAAAAAATACATTGGAGTAACATTATACAGACGGAAAGGGTTATATTTAGAAATATATGTATATTCATATCCATATATGTGTATAACAACTATTAATGAAAAAAGAGGACATGGATTTGGAAGAGTACTAGGGTATTATTGCAGGGTACAGTGGGAGGAAAGAGAAGGGAGAAATTATATAATTTCAAAAAATAAATGAAAAATGGTGAAAGAAAGAGGTTTATTTGTCTCTCATTTTCGGAGATCCAAAAGTATGGCAATAGCATCTGGTCAACTCTATTAAGGGTCTTATTGGTCGCATCACCTGGCAGGGCATGTGAATAAGTAGAAATTACATCTTGAGACAGGAAGTAAAAAAATGTTTTTCAGTACTCACACCCATGCTTTTACAATGTGCTCTCCTCAGAAGTCACTCCAGGAGAAGAGTGTTTACTCCTGTGGAGTGCTCCCAATATCTTAGGAACCACCAAGTAGGACTTACCACTTAAAGGTCCTACCACTTCTCAGCCCTGTGGAAGCAAGTGTCCAACACATAAACCTTTCAGGGAGGGATAAACAACATCCTCACCTTGGCAGCCACCAACAGGATAATAACCACAAGGTCTCAGATAGTAAGCGCTCAATAATATGAATAGGTCCTTAGTTGCTATTCCTCTAGACCATTACCACATTGTTACAAAGAACAGCCCACATGGTAGATGGAGGAGCCAACACTTAAGGAGACTTGGAAATATTCAGTAACATGTTTGAGGTTGCAGAGCACAGTAGTAGCCTTTTGAGCCCAATTCTTTGGCTTCATAGTCCAGCTCCCATTGGTAAAAACATTCTTACTATCTTTACCTCATGTGTCCAGACTAGGATGAAGAAGAGGGACTTGGGAACCATTGTAAATGAATCTAGTCAAAGATTCCAGCAACTTTGATGTGAAAAGATCCCTATAATATTAGGTAATTACATTAATCTGTAGAGACCTACAGATATTTTGGTGTGCTTCAGAGTATAAATGGAAAGGTCTGCTTTGATGGAGCAGCAGCTATGAGCTCTAGGACAATGTGTCTACATTAAGCTGTGGATTAAGACAAATTTCGGCATGCATCTGACATGCCTACTAGGTGTCACATCCAGAACATCTGGAGTCAACATGTAGGAGTTAGTACTTGAGAATTAACAATAAATAAATCATCCAGTAACCTTGATGATATTGGTCCACACTAAAAAGGACCATGACACTCCCAAGTCTCATCATTTTGTCTTTCCTATTTTCCATGGAGGTAAGGGTATTCAAGAATATTATGAACTTTGCCCCAATCCAGACAGTCTAGATATGGGATTAATAGCCCTTGTGGACTCCTTTCTAGCATTTTAGACTATAACTAATCACAAATCTGGGGTATAAGATTGCTGCTGAGGCAGAGTCACTTTTGTTATTTCCCCCTTTTCCTATCCCAGTATCTAGTAGGTAGTCAGCCTTGCTAAACCTCATGGAATTTTTCTCTTGTGACTAGTCTATAGTCTAGCTGTTTTCCAGAATCATAAGCACCTTTGGTAAGCTTATATGTAGGAGAGAGTTGAGGATGTAGTTCCATTGGAACCTAAGGTGCACAAGGCTCCGAGTGACAGTCCTCAGCTTCACACAACCCAGGACTAGTGAACCACATATATAATCCCAACACTCAAGAGGTGAAGGCCAGAGGCTCTGACGGATCATCAGTTGCCTAGTGATTTCAAGACCAGACTTGGCTACAGAGACAGCTTAATGGACAGACAAATAGGTGGGGGGGGGGGAGAGAGAGAGAGAGAGAGAGAGAGAGAGAGAGAGAGAGAGAGAGAGAGAGAGAGAGAGGGGAGGGAGAGAGAGGGAGAATGACAGGAAAGAGAGATGAAGGAGGAGAATGGAAAGATGGAAAAAAGGAAAGAAAGAAAAATTATATGTGTGAGTTTGGGGACAAAGTCTTGCAGGGCAGAAAAGCAAGAGATATTTCCATTTACAGTATATTAGGGAACCACAGTGTCTTAGTTAGGGTTTTACTGCTATGAACAGACACTATGACCAATGCAAGTCTTATAAAGAACATTTAATTGGGCTGACTAAAGCAACTCTTATAAAGACATTTGATTGGGGCTGGCTTACAGGCTCAGAAGGAGTTCAGTCCATTATCATCAAGGCAGGAACATGGCAGCATCCAGGCAGGCATGGTGCAGGAGGAGCTGAGAGATCTACATCTTCATTTGAAGGCTGCTAGCAGAATACTGTCTTCCAGGCAGCTAGGATGAGGGTCTTATAGCTCACACTCACTGTGACACACCTATTCCAACAGGGCCACACCTTCTAATCGTGCCACTCCCTGGGCTGAGCATGTACAAACCATTACACATAGAGAACCTCAGGAAAATGACTTCTTGTCCTACAAAGGGATCTTAGTCCCCAGATATCAGGGCAGAAGTACCTACGTCTCCTAGCTCAGGAACAGATATGCCCATTCTCAAGGTACCAGATAGTGAGGGTAGCTGGGAAAACAATGGATTGAAGGCCCCACAGAGGTGCCTCCAATCCTTGGTAATCATCACAAGAGGAGCAGCATTCCAATAGGAAATGAAACTGAACTTTATCTAGTTGGGGTGAAAGGACAGAGAAGACGGGATCCACCACCTCTAACAAATCTCTGAAATACAATCTACCCAGAACACATACCAGGCAAGTGTACTCTCTATTACTAATTAACACAAACACTCTGACAGAAGTGGCTCCTGGTTAGCTGGGCAGGATCCTTCCCGGAACTCATGAACACTTGTGGACCTCTCAGGTCCAGCTCCATTCTGGCTCCTTCATGCCTTGCAGCCACTGATTCAGAGGAATAGAACGCATGCAAATCCCACACCTTCTGGTAGAGGAGTCCACAAGCATGCTCCACACACATCAGTTCTACTTAAAACTTAATTAATCCCACAAGGAGGCACCATCCATGTGGATTGCTGTGGTGACCCTGATGTTCTTCATCCACTTCTGACAGGACAGGGGCTTGGGATGGGGGCAGTTCAGGGTTGTGAAGAGCCAACACTAGTCTAAATACTTTCTTCAAGACAACCCAGTGATCTTCTCTGCTAGGCTGATTGGAAAGCCATGAAAATATCTATGACCCTCAAGAGAGGAAAATCCTACCTGCGTTTTCATGAGACCACCTTCCTGGTCTTTGCCACTGCTCATATCTGTCTAACTTGAGAGGAAGACAACAAAACAGTTTGATCACTGAAATCTGTCCATGAAGATCTATTTCATGCTGTCCCCAAAACTGATTGCAAAAATGGATCCAGATAATCTTTCTATTGGTTTACTCAGGACCACATTATACCATGACAGAGAAAACATTTCTGATCTAATTTGTATTCCCAATTATGCTAATTCTTGTCATCTAGCTATCCTAACCAAGAAAGATTATGATGTATATCAGTTAATAGAGCATGGAGTTCCAACTCCTAGCAAACCCAAGCAGTCAGTAACTATTTGTTTTATTAGTTACATGAAACTTATCAAATGTGCTATTAATACTACAGCTCTCTAAAATTTTCAGTTATCAAGTTAATCCCTTAAAAAAGGGAGACATGAAATTTTAGCAAGGCTATTTTGCTCTTTAGTGTTCCCATATAAAAGTCTTAATGTTGCCACCCCAAATTACAGAAATGTCTCTTGATTTCTTTTTTCAATTGAGTTTGTCCAAAGGTTGCATTTCACGCAGGACAAAGGACACCATGAGCCACACTGTGTCTGAAATTATGTTCCCTATTGTTACCTAACCAACCTTACCCAAAGGGATTATAATGTGCATACTGGATAACACAATTGTAGTTTCTATCGTATGTGAATTTATCAGTACCCATTCAGTGGACTAATGAATGCAATTCAATGAACTTGTGATGATCTCTAAAATTTTACATTTGCCTGTGATTCCCTTTGAACTCCGCGGTGTCAAAATCTATATGCTTTTCTCCCCTAAAATATATACTCAGACATTTCGACAATTCACATTTATTTCTTTGGTAGCAGCAACTAGCTGAGGTTTTACTGAGGCGGAGATTGTTTTTGAAAGTTATTTCACGAAGATTCACGCACTGGAAGCTGGGAATTCTTCAGCCCCATGAAAAGCATCTAGAACTTAGAGACACAAAGAATAGCACCAGTGAATGTTATAAAAACAAATTAAAGCAATAGCATTCTCAAAGAAAAAACACTGTATCCACAACACATTGTACCTTACATTTTAAAAGCATAGCTATGCCCTACAGAAGATCTGGTGTTATGCAAGAAGGAAGTTAAGGAGAGTACTAAAAGAGAGAGAGAGAGAGAGAGAGAGAGAGAGAGAGAGAGAGAGAGAGAGAGAGAGAGAGAGAGAGAGAGAGAGAGAGAGAGAGAGAGAGGGAGAGAGAGGGAGGGGGAGAGGAGGGGAGGGGAGGGAATAGAATAGTGAAATGCTTTTACTTGAAGTTTCAAAAATTCTATGATGTAAATAAAAGCAAAACATAGGAAAGAGATCCCAGGAAATGATTTTCTCCCTCCCTAAATTCAGTGAGAACCTTGTTCGGGGTTAAAGCCTCCCAGCTCCCCTGGTTTTATCTAGTTTTTGTCCATGAATTCGGTTTCTCAGGCCCGGGCACAGGGATCCAGCGGCAGCAAGAGGGTTCATGGATAGAGATCCTCCTTTCCCTTCTGAGATTACTCTGGCTGGGAAAGGAGAATGCCATTGGGAACGACGACTTACAGAACACTGATAGAGGTGGCTGTGGGGCCTCAGCTCAAGGACTAGGGGATCTTAGCATACCTGTTAGGGATGCCATCTGGGCTTACTTCGGGGACACTGCGTTCTGCCCATTCTGCAAGCCTTTGTCAAGAGCCTCTTTGCTTTTGTTGACAATGAGGGGCCTTGGTGGAGTGCCTGGATAATCAGCATCTTGTGACTCGGCGAGGAGTTGCTGTGACAGCTCGAATTCAACTAGCTTCCTTTGCAACATATCACGCTCAAGCACCACTTGCTTCAGGTTGTTTTTTGCACTGAGAAGCTCAGAGACCACTTCATCGCGTTCCTCACGCAGTCGTTGCAGGTCTGTGGCCAAAGTCCAGGTGGCTGCCTCATGCTCTTCTACCTGATCGTGCAGCTGCTGAACGCGCCGTAACTGCTTTTCTTGTTGCCTCACAGCCACCCTCACACCCAGGGCCAGAGCACTCCAGGCACAGGCTCTCTTGATGGAGCGCGGTACATGGGTATCAATCACGACAGACTTCAGGCCATCTTCTATATCCTTCCAGGGCCGTGAACGGAAGGTCAGGTAGAAGCCAGGGCCACCGCCATTCCTTGTCACCTCTTCATTGATGAACAGAACCACTTCGCTGTGGCGGAAACCACTCTTTGGGTCATCAGTATCCAAGGCCATGGTCAAACCGGTTCTAAGTAGTGGAATGCAATTGGCTCGCGCGTCAACTCAGTGCCTTATCCAGTCCTTGGTCGTAGTGCCTCCCTCCTTCCTCCCCCTCCTTACACTGAAGCCCTGAAGTCACCGGGCCACTCACACCAACTCCTCCCACACAGGAGATTAACATGCCACGTCATAGACATGGGCTATGAGACCTGCAGCATGGCCTGCTTGAACCAAAATGCAGTGGAAGAGATATTTCTTGCTTGCCTGGCAAGTTGAGTGTCTGATCTTTAAAGTACACCATGGTAGTCCAACTGTCCTAGGAACAGCAGTGAGCCCGTAGTTTCCTGAGAGTTTCTGAAAAGTAGCACTCTATCTGCATTCTACCTGGCATGAATTTTTTTTCTCTTTCTCCCCTTTCCCCCTCCTCCACCTCCCTCTTCCCCATCCTCCTCCTCCTTTTTCTTCCGTTCCTCCTCTCTTCTTCCCTCCCCTCCCTCCCTCCCTCCCTCCCTCCCTCCCTCCCTCCCTCCCTCCCTCCCTCCCTCCTTCCTTCCTTCCTTCCTTCCTTCCTTCCTCCCCCTCCTCTTCCCCCTCTTTCTATCTTCCATTTCTTTTTAAAGGTCATATCTCTGTGTAGAGCCCATATTTCTGGATCAAAGTTTTTATGCAGTACTAAGTTCCTTAAATCAAAGTGAGTGACAGAACTCCCTCCCAGTTTTCCTTTTAAATACCTAACGTTGTTCTAGATGCCAGAAATCTCTATTCTATCTTCTCAGGTTTTCATCTTTGTTTATCTGTGTGTCCTATTTGTCAAGACAGGTCTTTGCTATGTATCGCAGTTTGGCCTTGAACTCACTACTGATCCTCCCCTGTGCCAGGCTTATTGGTTTGCACCCCTGATGACTTTCCTCCGGGATTTTAGGATATTTTTAGGATATTTTAGGATATTAGAAGACTATGCCTTCTTTGGGATTCCACATTGGCTTAGGTGTTCTTTTGACCTTTTAAAAAGGTTTATATTTGTTTTATAACTATGTGTGGTTAGGTGTGGCTGGAGGAATGACTCAGCAGTTAAGAGTACTGGCTGCTCTTCCAGAGGACCTGGGCTTGATTCTCAGCATTCACATGGTGGCTCCCAATCGTATCACTCCAGTTCAGGGAACCCAACCTGTCTGTGGCTTCCCTAGACACCAGGCGTGCATATGGTACACAAGCATACATGCAAGCAAAACTTTTGTTTGCAGAAAGTTTTTTAAAATAACAATTTTAAAATAAGAATTATGCATATGCATGTATGTCTTTGTGGAGTGTATGTGCTTATATGTAAGTTGCCTACAGAGACCAAAGAGGGCAACAGATCCCTTAGAGCTGGAGTTACAGTAGGTTGTGACAGTGACAGATGGGTGCTGGAAACTGCTCGTAACTGCTGAACCATCTACCCAGCCATGCTTTTGGCATTAAAAAGTCACTTTATTTAGTTTGCATGTGTGTTTTTTGATCATTTGCCTACATGTACTATCACATGCATGTAGAGGCCAGCAGAAAACTTTCCAAAGTCAATTCCATCCTTTTATATGGGGACCTTGAATTGCACTCAGGTCATCAAACTTGTTAGTGGGCACCCTTACCTGCTAAGCATCTCGTTGGTGCATCTTTTGGCATTTTATTAGCATATATCAATTGTACAAAATAATGAACTCCAGGGCCAGCTGTGGTGGAGCCCACAGCTCTGTGTGTGTGTGTGTGTGTGTGTGTGTGTGTGTGTGTGTGTGTGTGTGTATTTTAGTATAGTCACTTCTCTTGGACACAGACACTACCTCCGTGTGTCCTTCCTCTTCGCAAATAGTCATTGCAGTTTGTTCTGTTGCATCCCCCTTCCTAACTGCCTCCTAGTGTTTCCTCCTTTTCTCTGGCTACTTTTCCTCTCCTTTCAAATGGTTCACACTTGTGCTTTCATGTCACGTGTATTCCATTGCTCTTTCCCCCACTTAAGGCCGCCTGTAGTTTCTTACACATGCATATCTACACCTAGATATGACTTTAAATCTAAGTTCTACATATGAGAGGAGACCTATGAGACTTGTCTTTCTGACTTGTATAATTTATGTTCTTGCAAAAGCCATGATTTCACTTTTCGTTCTAGCTGAACAAAATTCCAATGTGTTTATGCCCCATACTTCCTCTATTTACTTATTTTTATTTGTGTTTATTTTATCTGTTGATGGAAATATAGACTGCTTGCATTTCTTAGCTACTGTGAATACAGCACCAAGCATCTTTACATATATGTTGACTTAGAGTCCTTCAGGCATATTCCCAAGAGTGGTATGACTGGGTCATGTGGTAGCTCTATTTTTAGTTTTTTTTTTTTTTTGGAGGAGCTTGCACGCTGATTTCCATAGTAGCTTCACAAGTTTACATCCCCACCAACAGTGTATAAGAATTCCTCTTATGCAACATCCTTGCCAGCCTTTTTCATTAGTTTTCTTGATGACAGCCTTTCTGACTGGGGTGAGAAGGAATCTCAAAGTAGTTTTAAATTGCATTTTCATGATGACTAATGAGGACAAGATTTTTTCAAGTATTTATTGGCTATTAGCATTTTTCTTTTGAGAGCTCTCTATTCAGTTCATCAGTGCTTATAAAGATTGGATGATTTCTTTTGGCTGCTTAATATTGTGGCTCTCTAGTCTAGATATTCATCATCACTGGGCTTTCTTCTCCATTGTGTGGGGATCAGAGGACAGCTGTGTTTAGCTTTTATTTGGGTTCCAGGGATCCAAACTCAGGTTGCTAGTCTTGTACTTCAAGTACTTATACCCACAAATGAATCTCTCTCTGTGATATAATTTGAGATCAGGTATGATGATACTTTCTGCATCATTCATTGTACTTAGAATTATGCAGGCTCTTTCTTTGGTCCCATATGAATTGTTTTCATCCATTCCTTAAAGAATGTCACTGATATTTTGATAGAGATTACATTGAACTTGTAGGTCGCTTTAAGTAATACAGCCATTTTCACAACAGAAGTTCTGTCAATCCATAAGTATGGGAGGTTTTATCTTCTGGTGTCCTCTTAAGTTTATTTTTTTCATTGTGTTCATATCTCCATTGTAGAGGTCTTTTACCTCTGGCTAAGTTTATTAGTATGTGTTTCCCCCCCCCCTCTCTGTATCTATCTATCTATCTATCTATCTATCTATCTATCTATCTATCTATCTATCTATGTATCTTTGGTTTTTCAAGACAAGGTTTCACTGTGTAGTCCTGAATATCCTGGAACTTGCTCTGAAGATCAGGTTGGCCTCAAACTCAGAAATTTACCTGCTTCTACCTCACAAGTGCTGGGATTAAAGGTTGTGCCACCACCACCTAACAGATATTTATTTTGAAGCTATTGTAAATGGCATTTCCCACCCATTATTTTTTTCTTGCCAAATTCATTGTTGTATGGTGCAGGTTGATTTGTATCCTATTACTTTGATAACAATCTTTATCCGTTCTGGAAATAAAATGATTTAATAGTGAACAAAGTAAAGAACTCTCAAATAAGTATCCTATTGATGTAGCCCAAGGTCTTAGAAAACAAGTATAATACAAACAAAACATGAGTGTAATATAACAATGATGATAGTTTTGTTGCCATTTAGTAAATTGTTGGGTACAGGATGATCACATAACTTTGTCCTCATTATTTTGAAGTATATTCCCTCCATTCCTTGGTTGTCTTAGGGCTTTTATCATGAAGGAAGGGATGCCAAGTTTTCTTGAAGATCTTTGGCACGTTAGATGAGATTATCACATAGTTCCTGCCATTAATTCTGTTTGTATACTGTATTACACTTCTTTCTTGTTTATTTTAAATCAAACTTGCATTCCTGGAATGAAAACAGTTCACCCATGGCGTATGATCTTATTAATGTATTCTGGGATACAGATTATGAAACTTGTATTGAGAATCTTTGTATCTATATTCATTAGGAAAATTAGTCTATGCCTTTCTCTTTTTTTGTGTGTGTCTCTATTTAGTGTGGTTTTGCAGAATGTGTTATATAGTATTCATTGACTTTGTATTTTATGGAACAGGTTGAGAAACATTGGTCTTGGCTTTTTAATGGTTTGACAGAATCTTGCAGTGAATCTGTCCAGTAAATATTTACTTTGTTTAGAGGACTTTTATTGGTTCTTTAATCCTGTTTTTATTTTCGGCATGTTTAAGTTGTTCAAATCATCTTGACTTAGCTTCAGTATGTCATAGGTGTTTAGGAATTTGTCCATTTCTTCTAGTCTAGATTTTTGGAATAGAAATTTTCCAACGAGTCTCTAGATTTCTGTTATAACAATAACCATTTCTTCTCTAATTTTATTAATTCAGTTTTTTTGTGGGGGGACTTAATTTGGCTAGGGGTTTTCCAGTCTTTTTTTCTCTTAAGAGATAGTTTTTTGTTTGATTGAGCCTATGTATTATTCCTAGCCTCTATTTTATTTCTGTGTTGATCTTTATTTTTTTGCTGTCTACTTCTTCGGGGTTTGTATTATACTTACTTTTTAAGATCTTGGGGCATACCAATAGGATATTTATTTGAGAGTTCTTTACTCTTTTTCTCTGAAATAATTTTATTTCCAGAGCTCACAAAGAAAATAGCCTGGGAAAACATATGTGACCACTGGATACATATGAACCTACAGCTTTTTAACATAATCTAACTCTATTAGAGAATTTAACATAAATATTTATTAGGCATAATTTTTCATACATATAGTAGCTGGAGTTGGTGTCCTTGAAGAAAATTTGGTTTCTATGAGGTCATGAATGTGAGGTTATCACTATGGGAATCACTGCCCTTTTGAGAAAGAAACCTGAAACAGAAATTTCCTTCCCCTATTGGAGAACTGGGAGAGAGAAATGTCTTTCTGGGAAGCTTTGTTACAGCAGCCCAAACTGAGACACTGAGATTAGATGGACAGATCTCACAATTTAGTTTGCATAAGGAAGCAGATTTTGCTTTTGGTCCATCTCTGCGCATGACTTTATATTTCTGCTTGTAGAGTTTGTGATGAAAATGTTTGCTTCATTTATTTGCAGTGGAGAGGATATTTTTTGCTTACTATGTTTCCTTTTTCTATAGGAAAGACAGTTTGGGCCAGATAAGCATGACCTGGCATCAACATTGATTTGGCAGTGTTCTGAACTGCAGTGAGTCTAGGAAGAAACAAAATAGCCTTGCAATCCCAGCTCAAAGCACTGGAAAGAATTAGCTTGGTGTTTTTGTGGAACTCCTTACAGTGGGAGTGGGGGTGTCTCTGACTCTATTGTGTGTTCTTGGGACCCTTTTTTCTTTTCTTTTTTATTAGATTTTTTAATTTACATTTTAAATGTTATCTTTTTTCCCAGTTTCCCCTCCAGAAACTGCTATCCCATCCCCCTCCCCCACTTCTTTGAAATTGCTCCCTCACCCACCCACCCCACTCTCATCTCCCCGCCTTGACATTCCCCTATACTGGGGCATCAAGTCTTCCCTGGACCACTGGGGCAGGGAGATAATATTTGAAATGTAGATGTAGAAAATATCCAATAAAAAATGAAAAAACAAAACAAAACGAAACAAAAAAGAACAAACCTTCCTTTTAGAGTTGCTATAGCTGTGTACCAAAGGTTTTGGTAAATTGTATTTTCTTTTCTTTTGTTTTTTTTTAAGTTAGAAAA
The DNA here is from genome assembly GCF_021556685.1 of Rattus norvegicus. Classification (NCBI taxonomy): domain Eukaryota; kingdom Metazoa; phylum Chordata; class Mammalia; order Rodentia; family Muridae; genus Rattus; species Rattus norvegicus. The sequence goes on along the minus strand of NC_141554.1, from coordinate 125,847,666 downwards.
TATTTACATAGCATTTCTTTAGTTTGAGTTGTATGTTGGTGCACATTTGTGTAGGTTGCTGTTGTTGTGCAGGTGAAGGCAGATATAGGGTAGAATGAGGACTGTCATTGGACGAGAAGGAAGGATGGACAGGAGAAAAGATTTAGAGAGGCAGAGTAGGCAGGAGTGAGGAGGAGGGAGCTGAGAGAACATGGTGGTAGATGTTAAGATTCCTCTCTGCAGGGGTTGGGGATTTAGCTCAGTGGTAGAGCACTTGCCTAGGAAGCGCAAGGCCCTGGGTTCGGTCCCCAGCTCTGAAAAAAAGAACCAAAAAAAAAAAAAAAGATTCCTCTCTGCACATATTACGGGTTGTTATGACTATTCTTTTTTTTAAGATTTATTTATTTATTATATATGAGTACACTGTTGCTGTCTTCAGACACACCAGAAGAGGGCATCAGATCTCATTACAGATGGTTGTGAGCCACCATGTGGGTGCTGGGAATTGAACTCAGGACCTCTGGAAGAACAGTCAGTGCTCTTAACCACTGAGCCATCTCTCCAGCCCTGTTATGACTATTCTTAAGGGCTGGGTGTGTACAGGATTTTGTCTAGATGGACAAATTATATCTTATCAATTGGATCAGAGAGAACATATCATATTGTGTGATATGTTCTTTCATGTGGCGACTTAATTGAGGTCAGGAGACTGTACGGTGGCCAGACGCACTGGGCTCTCCACAGAATTGGGATGTGTGTGCCTGGCATGGTGGAAAACAGCCAAGAGAGCTGTGAGTGAGGGCAGGGTGGCCTGACAGGGTGCTGCTTTAGAATGGCTTATGGATAGCAAGTCAGAGAGTACTTGGGGGCAGTGTGGAGCCACTGAATAAACCAACACTAGCTCCAGTGGCTCACTGGAGCCACAACTAGCAAGAGAGTTCGACGGCCAGGGTACTCTTGGCAACTGGTTCCACCACTTTTTTTATTTTTACTGAAACACATATTTGTATGTGTTTGGAGATCAGAGGAAAAGTTACAGAGTTGGCCATTTCTTTTACCACATGGGCTCTGGGGATCAAACTCAGGTTGTCAAGCTCAAAAGCAAATACCTTTACATGTTGAGACTTTTCAGTGTCTTAATTTTTTAAGTGTGTGTGTGTGTGTGTGTGTGTGTGTGTGTGTGTGAGAGAGAGAGAGAGAGAGAGAGAGAGAGAGAGAGAGAGAGAGAACAGTACATTACAGTACATATATGTTGCACATACATGCATATACAAATACAACACGGAAGTGTTGATGTCTGAGGAAAATTTATGGAAGTTAGTCTTTTGCCATGTGAGTTCCAGGAATTGAACTCAGATTATCAGGCTTGGCATCAAATGCTTTTACCATTACTCTCTGTGATGTCTAATTTTGGTTGTCAACTTGGCCACATCTGTAAGCAACTAAATCCCAAACATCTAGCCATGTCTCTGGGGGAATTGTCTTGACTGGATCATTTGAGGTTGGGATATGTACCCTAGATAAAGATAATTTGAGGTGAGAAAACCCACCCAAATCTGGGCCACACCTTCTGATGGCAGCCCACATAAAAGAACATGGAAGCCATGGAAGAAGGAAGCTTTTGCCTACTTGTCTTCACTCCTGCTGACAAGTCATCTATTCTGTTGTTGAGACGATTCCTCACTGGTATTAGAACCTTCTTCTTTGGGAGCCCCATGTAGGATGAAGACAGGTCGCTGTCTAGGATGGCCCTAGGACTTCAGCCACAGATTGGAAGTGCTCAGGCATCCAGTCTCATGGGCTGAACAACTACCCTTGGGTTTTCCATCAGGAGACAGCCACTGTGTGACTACCCAAATCACATCCTGTAAGCCACACAAATATCAAACACACACACACACACACACACACACACACACACACACACACACACACACACACCTGATTTAGTAATATGTAACGACCTACTTTATCCCTTCTGGTTAATTTTGGATTAAAATCTGTTTTGTCACACATTAGAACAGACATTCCTGATTCCTTTTGGATTCTATTTTCTTGAAATATTATTTTCTATTCTTTCCCCCCCTTTTTGTATATGTCTTAGCAAGGTGAGATTCTTAGGACAGAATGCTTTTCTACATTTTGATCCATTAAAACACTCTGATCGAAGGCCTTAACACCATTCACTTTTTTGTTTTTGTTTTTCCTTTTTTCTTTTTTTTTTACTTTTTTCTTTTATTGGATATTTTTTATTTACATTTCTTTTTTTTATTAACTTGAGTATTTCTTTTTTTTATTTTTTTATTTTTTCTTTTTCTTTTTTTATTTTTTTTATTAACTTGAGTATTTCTTATATACATTTCGAGTGTTATTCCCTTTCCCAGTTTCCGGGCAAACATCCCCCTCCCCCCTCCCCTTCCTTATGGGTGTTCCCCTCCCAACCCTCCCCCCATTGCCGCCCTCCCCCCATAGACTAGTTCACTGGGGGTTCAGTCTTAGCAGGACCCAGGGCTTCCCCTTCCACTGGTGCTCTTACTAGGATATTCATTGCTACCTATGGGGTCAGAGTCCAGGGTCAGTCCATGTATAGTCTTTAGGTAGTGGCTTAGTCCCTGGAAGCTCTGGTTGCTTGGCATTGTTGTACTTTTGGGGTCTCGAGCCCCTTCAAGCTCTTCCAGTTCTTTCTCTGATTCCTTCAACAGGGGACCTATTCTCAGTTCAGTGGTTTGCTGCTGGCATTCGCCTCTGTGTTTGCTGTATTCTGGCTGTGTCTCTCAGGAGAGATCTACATCCGGCTCCTGTCGGTCTGCACTTCTTTGCTTCATCCATCTTGTCTAATTGGGTGGCTGTATATGTATGGGCCACATGTGGGGCAGGCTCTGAATGGGTGTTCCTTCAGTCTCTGTTTTAATCTTTGCCTCTCCCTTCCCTGCCAAGGGTATTCTTTTTCCTCATTTAAAGAAGGAGTGAAGCATTCACATTTTGATCATCCGTCTTGAGTTTCATTTGTTCTAGGGATCTAGGGTAATTCAAACATTTGGGCTAATAGCCACTTATCAATGAGTGCATACCATGTATGTCTTTCTGTGATTGGGTTAGCTCACTCAGGATGATATTTTCCAGTTCCAACCATTTGCCTACGAATTTCATAAACTCGTTGTTTTTTATAGCTGAGGAATATTCCATTGTGTAGATGTACCACATTTTCTGTATCCATTCCTCTGTTGAAGGGCATCTGGGTTCTTTCCAGTTTCTGGCTATTATAAATAAGGCTGCGATGAACATAGTGGAGCACGTGTCTCTTTTATATGTTGAGGCATCTTTTGGGTATATGCCCAAGAGAGGTATAGCTGGATCCTCAGGCAGTTCAATGTCCAATTTTCTGAGGAACCTCCAGACTGATTTCCAGAATGGTTTTACCAGTCTGCAATCCCACCAACAATGGAGGAGTGTTCCTCTTTCTCCACATCCTCGCCAGCATCGGCTGTCACCTGAGTTTTTGATCTTAGCCATTCTCACTGGTGTGAGGTGAAATCTCAGGGTTGTTTTGATTTGCATTTCCCTTATGACTAAAGATGTTGAACATTTCTTTAGGTGTTTCTCAGCCATTCGGCATTCCTCAGCTGTGAATTCTTTGTTTAGCTCTGAACCCCATTTTTTAATAGGGTTATTTGTTTCCCTGCGGTCTAACTTCTTGAGTTCTTTGTATATTTTGGATATAAGGCCTCTATCTGTTGTAGGATTGGTAAAGATCTTTTCCCAATCTGTTGGTTGCCGTTTTGTCCTAACCACAGTGTCCTTTGCCTTACAGAAGCTTTGCAGTTTTATGAGATCCCATTTGTCGATTCTTGATCTTAGAGCATAAGCCATTGGTGTTTTGTTCAGGAAATTTTTTCCAGTGCCCATGTGTTCCAGATGCTTCCCTAGTTTTTCTTCTATTAGTTTGAGTGTGTCTGCTTTGATGTGGAGGTCCTTGATCCACTTGGACTTAAGCTTTGTACAGGGTGATAAGCATGGATCGATCTGCATTCTTCTACATGTTGCCCTCCAGTTGAACCAGCACCATTTGCTGAAAATGCTATCTTTTTTCCATTGGAAGGTTTTGGCTCCTTTGTCAAAAATCAAGTGACCATATGTGTGTGGGTTCATTTCTGGGTCTTCAATTCTATTCCATTGGTCTATTTGTCTGTCTCTGTACCAATACCATGCAGTTTTTATCACTATTGCTCTGTAATACTGCTTGAGTTCAGGGATAGTGATTCCCCCTGAAGTCCTTTCATTGTTGAGGATAGCTTTAGCTATCCTGGGTTTTTTGTTATTCCAGATGAATTTGCAAATTGTTCTGTCTAACTCTTTGAAGAATTGGATTGGTATTTTGATGGGGATTGCATTGAATCTGTAGATTGCTTTTGGTAAAATGGCCATTTTTACTATATTAATCCTGCCAATCCATGAGCATGGGCGATCTTTCCATCTTCTGAGGTCTTCTTCAATTTCCTTCTTCAGTGTCTTGAAGTTCTTATTGTACAGATCTTTTACTTGCTTTGTTAAAGTCACACCGAGGTACTTTATATTATTTGGGTCTATTATGAAGGGTGTCGTTTCCCTAATTTCTTTCTCGGCTTGTTTCTCTTTTGTATAGAGGAAGGCAACTGATTTATTTGAGTTAATTTTATACCCAGCCACTTTGCTGAAGTTGTCTATCAGCTTTAGTAGTTCTCTGGTGGAACTTTTGGGATCACTTAAATATACTATCATATCATCTGCAAATAGTGATATTTTGACTTCTTCTTTTCCGATCTGTATCCCCTTGACCTCCTTTTGTTGTCTGATTGCTCTGGCTAGAACTTCAACAACTATATTGAATAAGTAGGGAGAGAGTGGGCAGCCTTGTCTAGTCCCTGATTTTAGTGGGATTGCTTCAAGTTTCTCTCAATTTAGTTTAATGTTAGCAACTGGTTTGCTGTATATCGCTTTTACTATGTTCAGGTATGGGCCTTGAATTCCTATTCTTTCCAGGACTTTTATCATGAAGGGGTGTTGAATTTTGTCAAATGCTTTCTCAGCGTCTAATGAAATGATCATGTGGTTTTGTTCTTTCAGTTTGTTTATATAATGGATCACGTTGATGGTTTTCCGTATATTAAACCATCCCTGCATGCCTGGGATGAAGCCTACTTGATCATGGTGGATGATTGTTTTGATGTGCTCTTGGATTCGGTTTGCCAGAATCTTGTTGAGTATTTTTGCATCGATATTCATAAGGGAAATTGGTCTGAAGTTCTCTTTCTTTGCTGTGTCTTTGTGTGGTTTAGGTATAAGAGTAATTGTGGCTTCGTAGAAGGTATTCGGTAGTGATCCATCTGTTTCAATTTTGTGGAATAGTTTGGATAATATTGGTATGAGGTCTTCTATGAAGGTTTGATAGAATTCTGCACTAAACCCGTCTGGACCTGGGCTCTTTTTGGTTGGGAGACCTTTAATGACTGCTTCTATTTCCTTAGGAGTTATGGGGTTGTTTAACTGGTTTATCTGTTCCTGATTTAACTTCGGTACCTGGTATCTGTCTAGGAAATTGTCCATTTCCTGAAGATTTTCAAGTTTTGTTGAATATAGGTTTTTATAGTAAGATCTGATGATTTTTTGAATTTCCACTGAATCTGTTGTTATGTCTCCCTTTTCATTTCTGATTTTGTTAATTTGGATGCACTCTCTGTGTCCTCTCGTTAGTCTGGCTAAGGGTTTATCTATCTTGTTGATTTTCTCAAAGAACCAACTTTTGGTTCTGTTGATTCTTTCTATGGTCCTTTTTGTTTCTACTTGGTTGATTTTGGCTCTGAGTTTGATTATTTCCTGCTTTCTACTCCTCCTGGGTGTATTTGCTTCTTTTTGTTCTAGAGCTTTTAGGTGTGCTGTCAAGCTGCTGACATATGCTCTTTCCTGTTTCTTTCTGCAGGCACTCAGTGCTATGAGTTTTCCTCTTAGCACAGCTTTCTTGTGTCCCATAAGTTTGGGTATGTTGTACCTTCATTTTCATTAAATTCTAAAAAGTTTTTAATTTCTTTCTTTATTTCTTCCTTGACCAGGTTATCATTGAGTAGAGCATTGTTCAATTTCCACGTATATGTGGGCATTCTTCCTTGATTGTTATTGAAGACCAGTTTTAGGCCGTGGTGGTCCGATAGCACGCATGGGATTATTTCTATCTTTCTGTACCTGTTGAGGCCCGTTTTTTGACCAATTATATGGTCAATTTTGGAGAAAGTACCATGAGGAGCTGAGAAGAAGGTATATCCTTTTGCTTTAGGATAGAATGTTCTATAAATATCCGTTAAGTCCATTTGGCTCATGACTTCTCTTAGTCTGTCTACATCTCTGTTTAATTTCTGTTTCCATGATCTGTCCATTGATGAGAGTGGGGTGTTGAAATCTCCCACTATTATTGTGTGAGGTGCAATGTGTATTTTGAGCTTTAGTAAGGTTTCTTTTACATATGTAGGTGCCCTTGTATTTGGGGCATAGATATTTAGGATTGAGAGTTCATCTTGGTGGATTTTTCCTTTGATGAATATGAAGTGTCCTTCCTTATCTTTTTTGATGACTTTTAGTTGAAAATTGATTTTATTTGATATTAGAATGGCTACTCCAGCTCGCTTCTTCTGACCATTTGCTTGGAAAATTGTTTTCCAGCTTTTCACTCTGAGGTAATGTCTGTCATTGTCTCTGAGGTGTGTTTCCTGTAGGCAGCAGAATGCAGGGTCCTCGTTGCGTATCCAGTTTGTTAATCTATGTCTTTTTATTGGGGAGTTGAGGCCATTGATGTTGAGAGATATTAAGGAATAGTGATTATTGCTTCCCGTTATATTCATATTTGGATGTGAGGTTATGTTTGTGTGCTTTCATTCTCTTTGTTTTTTTGCCAAGACGATTAGTTTCTTGCTTCTTCTAGGGTATAGCTTGTCTCCTTATGTTGGGCTTTACCATTTATTTTCGTTTGTAGTGCTGGATTTGTAGAAAGATATTGTGTAAATTTGGTTTTGTCATGGAATATCTTGGTTTCTCCATCTATGTTAATTGAGAGTTTTGCAGGATACAGTAACCTGGGCTGGCATTTGTGTTCTCTTAGGGTCTGTATGACATCAGTCCAGGATCTTCTGGCCTTCATAGTTTCTGGCGAGAAGTCTGGTGTGATTTTGATAGGTCTGCCTTTATATGTTACTTGACCTTTTTCCCTTACTGCTTTTAATATTCTTTCTTTATTTTGTGCGTTTGGTGTTTTGACAATTATGTGACGGGAGGTGTTTCTTTTCTGGTCCAATATATTTGGAGTTCTGTAGGCTTCTTGTATGCCTATGGGTATCTCTTTTTTTAGGTTAGGGAAGTTTTCTTCTATGATTTTGTTGATGATATTTACTGGTCCTTTGAGCTGGGAGTCTTCACTCTCTTCTATACCTATTATCCTTAGGTTTGATCTTCTCATTGAGTCCTGGATTTCCTGTATGTTTTGGACCAGTAGCTTTTTCCGCTTTACATTATCTTTGACAGTTGAGTCAATGATTTCTATGGAATCTTCTGCTCCTGAGATTCTCTCTTCCATCTCTTGTATTCTGTTGGTGAAGCTTGTATCTACAGCTCCTTGTCTCTTCTTTTGGTTTTCTATATCCAGGGTTGTTTCCATGTGTTCTTTCTTGATTGCTTCTATTTCCATTTTTAATTCCTTCAACTGTTTGATTGTGTTTTCCTGGAATTCTTTCAGGGATTTTTGCGATTCCTCTCTGTAGGCTTCTACTTGTTCTCTAAGGGAGTTCTTCACGTCTTTCTTGAAGTCCTCCAGCATCATGATCAAATATGATTTTGAAACTAGATCTTGCTTTTCTGGTGTGTTTGGATATTCCATGTTTGTTTTGGTGGGAGAATTGGGCTCCGATGATGCCATGTAGTCTTGGTTTCTGTTGCTTGGGTTCCTGCGCTTGCCTCTTGCCATCAGATTATCTCTAGTGTTACTTTGTTCTGCTATTTCTGACAGTGGCTAGACTGTCCTATAAGCCTATGTGTCAGGAGTGCTGTAGACCTGTTTTCCTCTCTTTCAGTCAGTTATGGGGACAGAGTGTTCTGCTTTCAGGTGTGTAGTTTTTCCTCTCTACAGGTCTTCAGCTGTTCCTGTGGGCCTGTGTCTTTAGTTCACCAGGCAGCTTTCTTGCAGCAGAAAAGTTGGTCTTACCTGTGGTCCCGAGGCTCAAGTTCGCTCGTGGGGTGCTGCCCACGGGCTCTCTGCAGCGGCAGCAACCAGGAAGACCTGTGCCGCCCCTTCCGGGACTTCAGTGCACCAGGGTTCCAGATGGCCTTTGGTGTTTTCCTCTGGCGTCCGAGATCTGTGCACAGAGAGCAGTTTCTTCTGGTTTCCCAGGCTTGTCTGCCTCTCTGAAGGTTTAGCTCTCCCTCCCACGGGATTTGGGTGCAGAGAACTGTTTATCCGGTCTGTTTCCCTCAGGTTCTGGCGGTGTCTCAGGCAGGGGTCCTGCCGCTCCTGGTCCCTCCCCCACGGGAGCCCAGAGGCCTTATACAGTTTCCTCTTGGGCCAGGGATGTGGGCAGGGGTGGGCAGTGTTGGTGGTCTCTTCCGCTCTGCAGCCTCAGGAGTGCCCACCTGACCAGGCGGTTAGGTCTCTTTCCCACGGGGTCTGGGAGCAGAGAGCTGCTGCGGGCCGGGATCCACGGGCGTGGGACCTCCGGCATACACAGGACGTGCCCGGTCCTAGAGGAATTCTGCCTCTGTGTGTCCCGATCTCACCAGGCAGCTCTCTTGCAGCAGACAAGTTGGTCTTACCTGTGGTCCCGAGGCTCAAGTTTGCTCGCGGGGTGCTGCCCAAGGGCTCTCTGCGGGGGCAGCAACCAGGAAGTTATTTACATTTCAAATTTTATTCCCTTTCTCGGTTTCCTGGACATAAGCCCCCATCCCATCCCTCTCCCCTTTTTCTATAATGGTGTTTTCCTCCCCATCCACCCTTCCTTCCCACCTCCCCCCACTGACATCCCCCTACACTGGCGTGTCTAGCCTTGGGAGGACCAAGGACTTCTCCTTCTATTGGCTCCCAACAAGGCCATCCTCTACTACATATGCAGCTGGAGCCATGGGTCAGTCCATGTATAGTCTTTAGGTAGTGGCTTAGTCCCTGGAAGCTCTGGTTGTTTTGCATTGTTGTTCATATGGGGTCTCGAGCTCCTTCAACTCTTTCATTCTGTTCTCTAATTCCTCCAACGGGGGTCCCGTTCTCAGTTCAGTAGTTTGCTGCTAGCATTTGACTCTGTATTTGACATGCTCGGGCTGTGCCTCTCAGGAGAGATCTACATCCAGCTCCTGTCAGCATGCACTTCTTACCTTCATCAATCTTATCTAGTTTTGGTGATATATATATACTGTATACCCAGGTGTGCCAGGCTCTGAATGCCCATTCCTTCAGTCAAGCATCCGCACTTTGGTCTTCCTTCTTCTTGAGCTTCATGTGGTCTGTGCATTGCATCTTGGGTAATTTGAGCTTTGGGGCTAATATCCACTTATCAGTGAGTACATACTATACTGGTTAGTTCTGTGTGTCAACTTGACATAAGCTGAAGTTAACACAGAAAAGGAGCCTCAGTTGTGGAAATGCCTTCATGAGACCCAGTTGTAGGGCATTTTCTCAACTGGTGATCAAGGTGGGAGGACCCAACTCATTGTGGGTGGTGCCATCCCTGGGCTGGTGGTCTTGGGTTCCATAAGAAAGCAAGCTGAGCAAGCCAGGGGAAGCAAGCCAGTAAGTATCATCCCTTCATGGCCTCTACATCAGCTCCTGCTTCCTGACCTGCTTGAGTTCCAATCCTGACTTCCTTTGGTGATGAAACAGCAATGTGGAAGTGTAAGCTGAATAAACCCTTTCCTCCCCAACTTGCTTCTTGGTCATGATGTTTGTGCAGGAATGGAAACCCTGACTAAGACACATACCACATGTGTTTTTCTGTGATTGGAGTGCCTCACTCAGGATGATATTTTCTAGTTCCATCCATTTGCCTATGAATTTCATAAAGTCATTGTTTTTGATAGCTGAGTAATATTCCATTGTGTAAATGTACCACATTTTCTGTATCCATTCCTCTGTTGAAGGGCATCTGGGTTCTTTCCAGCTTCTGGCTATTATAAATAAGGCTGCGATGAACATAGTGGAGCATGTGTCCTTGTTATATGTTGGAACATCTTTTGGGTATATGCCCAAGAGAGGTATAGCTGGATCCTCAGGCAGTTCAATGTCCAATTTTCTGAGGAACCTCCAGACTGATTTCCAGAATGGTTGTACTAGTCTGCAATCCCACCAACAATGGAGGAGTGTTCCTCTTTCTCCGCATCCTCGCCAGCATTTGCTGTCATCTGAGTTTTTTATCTTAGCCATTCTGACTGGTGTGAGGTGAAATCTCAGGGTTGTTTTGATTTGCATTTCCCTGATGACTAAGGATGTTGAACATTTCTTTAGGTGCTTCTCAGCCATTTGACATTCCTCAGCTGAAAATTCTTTGTTTAGCTCTGTATCCCATTTATAATAGGGTGATTTGGCTCTTTGGAGTCCAACTTCTTGAGTTCTTTGTATATTTTGGATATTAGCCCTCTATGAGATGTAGGGTTGGTAAAGATCTTTTCCAAATCTGGTGGTTGTCGTTTTGTCCTAACAACAGTGTCCTTTGTCTTACAGAAGCTTTGCAATTTTATGATGTCCCATTTGTCAATTCTTGATCTTAGAGCACAAGCCATTGGTGTTTTGTTCAAGAAAATTTCCCCAGTGCCCACGTGTTCGAGACTCTTCCCCACTTTTTCTTCTATTAGTTTGAGTGTATCTGGTTTGATGTGGAGGTCCTTGATCCACTTGGACTTAAGCTTTGTACCGGGCGATAAGAATGGATTGATTGCATTCTTCTACATGCTGACCTCCAGTTGAACCAGCACCATTTGCTGAAAATGCTATCTTTTTCCTATTGGATGGTTTTGGCTCCTTTGTCAAAGATCAAGTGACCATAGGTGTGTGAGTTCATTTCTGGGTGTTCAATTCTACCCCACTGATCAAGCTGCCTGTCTCTGTACCAATACAATACAATTTTTATCACTATAACACCATTTACTTTTAGGGTTATTATTGAATAGTATGTATTACTTTCTCCATCATCTTAGATATTTGCTTATTTACTAAATTAACTATGTTTGTTTCAAATTCTTTTGAAACATGATCTTGGCTGAATTGGAACTCTCTATGTACACCAGGCTGGCCTTGAACTCACAGAGCTGTGCATGCTTCTGTTTCCCAGTTTTGAAAGTAAGGGGATGTGCCACTATGCAAGACCAATATGTAAATTCTTCTTTGTTTGAGACAGGGTTATTCTCTGTGGCCCTGGCTGTCCTGGAACTCACTCTATAGACCAGGCTGGCCTTGAACTCAAAGAGATATGCCTTCCTCTGCCTCTTCAGTATTGGGTTTAAAGGTGTATGCCTCCCCCACCTGGCTCATAATTTTTATTTTTAATCTCTCCTTGTGAGATATCTTCTTTTTTTATTGGATATTTCTATTTACATTTCAAATGTTATTCCTATTCCCAGTTTCCTGGACAAAAGCCCCCTATTCCATCCCCGTCCCCTTCTTCTATTAGGGTGTGACCCTCCCCATTAGGGTGTGACACTCCCCATCCACTCCCACATTCCCTCACATTGAAGGTCCAAACTTGGCAGGACCAAGGACTGTGAGATGTCTTCTTTCTTGAGCTTTTGTGATTTATTTTTTCTTATCCTTTCTTCCTCTTCTGTGTGTACCATTCCTTTAAGAACAGTAAACAATGCTGACTTACTGGACACAAATTGCTTTAGTTTACCATGGAAGGTCGTTCTCCTTTCATTTCAAAGGAGAACTTTGCAAGATATGGTAGCCTTGCTTTGCAGGTTTTTTATCCTCAGCACTTGAAATACATCAGTTCATGTTCTCCTGGCTTTCAGGGTTTCTGCTGAGAAGCGTGCTATTATTCTGATAGGTTTGCTTTTGTGAGTAACTTGACACTTCTCTCTTTCAGCTTTCACTATTTTTTTGTTCTGTGTTCTTAATATTTTAACTATAATATAACAGCAAAAGGCTGTTTTCTGGTTGTGTCTAAATGGGATTTTAAATACCTCTTACACATGGATATCCATTTATTTTCTCTGATTTGAAAATTTTTTCAGTTATAATTCCATTGGTTATTTTTTTCTGTCAGTCCAGTCTGTATTTTAGCTCTCTTTATAGAGCAGTTTTGTAGGTTTCATCCTTGTAATTGTGTCCTAGGTGTTCCCTCTTCCCAACCCCCCTCCTCTTCCCGCCTCCCTGCCCTGACATTCCCCTACAGTGGGGGCTCCACTCTTGGCAGGACCAAGGGCTTCTCCTCCCATTAGTGCCCAACAAGGCCAGCAGCTGGAGCCATTGGTCTGTCCATGTGTACTCTCTGGGTAGTGGTTTAGTCCCTGGGAGCTCTGGTTGGTTGATTGGTATTGTTGTTCTTGTGGGTTTGCAAGCCCGTTCAGCTCCTTCAATCCTTTCTCTAACTCCTCCAATGGGGACCCTGTTCTCAGTTCAGTGGCTGGCTGTGAATATCTGCCTCTGTATTTGTCATGCTCTGACAGAGACTCTTAGGAGACAACTACATCTGGCTCCTGTCAGCATGCACTTCTTGGAATCCCCAATATTGTCTGGGGTTGTTGAAAGTATGAATATGGGCTGGATCCCCAGGTAGGGCAGTCTCTGGATGGCCTTTCCTTCAGTCTCTGCTCCTCCAAACTTTGCCTTCATATACCTTCCTGTGAATATTTTTGTTCCCTCTCCTAAGAAGGACTGAAACATCCACACTTTGGTCATTCATCTTCTTGAGCTTCATGAGGTCTGTGGATTGTATCACAGGCAATCCAAACGTTTGAGCTAATATTCACTTATCAGTGAGTGCATACCATGTGAGTATTTGGGGATTGGGTTACCTCACTCAGGATGATATTTTCTAGTTCCATCCATTTGCCTATGAATTTAATATAGTCATTGTTTTTAATAGCTGAGTAGTACTCCATTGTGTAGATTTACCACATTTTCTGTATTCATTCCTCTGTTGAAGGGCATCTGGGTTCTTTCCAGCTTCTGGTTATTATAAATAAGGATGCTATGAACATAGTGGAGCATGTGCCCTTGTTATATGTTGAAGCATCTTTTGGGTATATGCACAGGAGTGGTATAGCTGGGTCTTCAGGTAGTTCAATGTCCAATTTTCTGAGGAATCTCCAAACTGATTTCCACAGTGGTTGTATCAATTTGCAATCCCATCAACAATGGAGGAGTGCTCCTGTTTCTCCAAATCCTCTCCAGCATCTGCTGTCGCTGGAGTTTTTGATCTTAGCCATTCTGACTGGTGTGAGGTGGAATCTCAGGGTTGTTTTGATTTCATTTCCCTTATGACTAAAGATGTCAAACATTTCTTTAGGCGCTTCTCAGCCATTCGGTATTCCTCAGCTGTGAATTCTTTGTTTAGCTCTGAACCCCATTTTTAATAGGGCTATTTGTCTCCCTGCAGTCTAACTTCGTGAGTTCTTTGTATATTTTGGATGTAAGTCCTCTATCAGTTGGAGGATTGGTAAAGATCTTTTCCCAATCCGTTGGTTGCCGTTTTGTTCTAACAATAGTGTCCTCTGCCTTACAGAAGCTTTGTAGTTTTATGATATCCCATTTGTTGATTTTTGATCTTAGAGCAGAAGTCATTGGTGTATTGTTCAGGAAATTTTCTCCAGTGCCCATGTGTTCAAGATTCTTCCCCACTTTTTCTTCTATTAGTTTGAGCGTATCTGGTTTGATGTGGAGGTCCTTGATCCGCTTGGACTTAAGCTTTGTACAGGGTGATAAGCATGGATCGATCTGCATTCTTCTACATGCTGACCTCCAGTTGAACCAGCACCATTTGCTGAAAATGCTATCTTTTTTCCATTGGAAGGTTTTGGTTCCTTTGTCAAAAATCAAGTGACCATAGGTGTGTGGGATCATTTCTGGGTCTTCAATTCTATTCCACTTGTCTATCTGTCTGTCTCTGTACCAATAACATGCAGTTTTTTTTTAAATCACTATTGCTCTGTAATACTGCTTGAGTTCAGGGATAGTGATTCCCCCAGAAGTCCTTTTATTGTTGAGAATAGTTTTAGCTATCCTGGGTTTTTTGTTATTCCAGATGAATTTGCAAATTGTTCTGTCTAACTCTATCAAGAATTGGATTGGAATTTTGATGGGGATTGCATTGAATCTGTAGATCGCTTTTGGTAAAATGGCAATTTTTACTATATTAATCCTGCCAACCCATGAGCATGGGAAATCTTTCCATATTCTAAGATCTTCTTCAATTTCTTTCTTCAGAGGATTGAAGTTCTTATCATACAGATCTTTCACCTGCTTGGATATATTGAATAAGTAGGGAGAGAGTGGGCAGCCTTGTCTAGTCCTTGATTTTAGTGGGATTGCTTCAAGTTTCTGTCCGTTTAGTTTAATATTACCTACTGGTTTGCTGTATATGGCTTTTACTATGTTTAGGTATGGGCCTTGAATTCCTGTTCTTTCCAGGACTTTTAACATGAAGTGAATTTTGTCAAATGCTTTCTCAGCATCTAGTGAAATGATCATGTGGCTTTTATCTTTCAGTTTGTTTATATAATGGATTATGATGCATGATTGTTTTGATGTGCTCTTGGATTCAGTTTGCCAGAATTTTATTGAGTATTTTTGCGTCGATATTCATAAGGGAAATTGGTCTGAAGTTCTCTTTCTTTGTTGGATCTTTGTGTGGTTTAGGTATAAGAGTAATTGTGGCTTCATAGAAGGAATTTGGTAGCGCTCCATTTGTTTCAATTTTGTGGAATAGTTTGAATAGTATTGGTATGAGGTCTTCTGTGAAGGTCTGATAGAATTCTGCACTGAACCCATCTGGACCTGGGCTCTTTTTGGTTGGGAGACTTTTAATGACTGCTTCTATTTCTTTAGGGGTTATGGGTTTTTTTAAAATGGTTTATCTGTTCCTGATTTAACTTGGGTACCTAGTATCTGTCTAGGAAATTGTACATTTCCTCCAGATTTTCAAGTTTTGTTGAATATAAGCTTTTGTAGTAGGATCTGATTATTTTTTGAATTTCCTCTGAATCTGTTGTTATGTCTCCCTTTTCATTTCTGATTTTGTCAATTTTGACACACTCTCTGTGTCCTCTCTTAGTCTGGCTAAGGGTTTATCTATCTTGTTGATTTTCTAAAAGAACCAGCTTTTGGTTCTGTTGATTCTTTGTATAGTCCTTTTTGTTTCTACTTGGTTGATTTCAGCTCTGAGTTTGATTATTTCCTGCCTTCTACGCCTCCTGGGTGTATTTACTTCTTTTTGTTCTAGAGCTTTTAGGTGTGCTGTCAAGCTGGTGACATATGCTCTCTCCTGTTTCTTTCTGCAGGCACTCAGAGCTATGAGTTTTCCTCTTAGCACAGCTTTCATTGTGTCCCATAAGTTTGGGTATGTTGTCCCTTCATTTTCATTAAAGTTTAAGAAGTCTATAATTTCTTTCTTTATTTCTTCCTTGACCAGGTTATCATTGAGTAGGGCATTGTTCAACTTCCATGTATATTTGGGCTTTCTTCCTTTATTGTTATTGAAGACCAGTGTTGGCCTGTGGTGGTCTGATAGGACGCCTGGGATTATTTCTACCTTTCTGTATCTATTGAGACCTGTTTTATGACGAATTATATGGTCAATTTTGGAGAAAGTACCCTGAGTTGGTGAGAAAAAGGTATATCCTTTTGTTTTATGATAGAATGTTCTATAAATATCTGTTAAGTCCATTTGGTTCATAATTCTATTAGTCTATGTCTGTGTTTAATTACTGTTTCCATGATCTGTTCATTGATGAGAGTGGTGTGTTGAAATCTCCTACTATTATTGTGTGAGGTGCAATGTGTGCTTTGAGCTTTAGTAAGGTTTCTTTTATGTATGTAGGTGCCCCTCTATTTGGAGCATAGATATTTAGGATTGAGAGTTCATCTTGGTGGATTTTTCCTTTGATAAATATGAAGTGTCCTTCCTTATCTTTTTTGATGACTTTTGGTTCAAAATTGATTTTATTTGATATTAGAATGGCCACTCCAGATTGCTTCTTCAGACCATTTGTTTGGAAAGTTTTTTTCCAGCCTTTTACTCTGAGGTAGCATCTGTCTTTGTCTCTGAGGTAGCATCTGTCTTTGTCTCTGAGGTGTGTTTCGTGTATGCAGAAAAATGCTGGGTCCTCATTACGCATCCAGTTTGTAATCTGTGTCTTTTTATTGGGGAATTGAGTCCATTGATGTTGAGAGTTATTAGGGAATAGTGATTGTTGCTTCTTGTTATCTTGGTATTTGGAGGTGAGCTTATGTTTGTGTTCTTGTCTTCTCTTTGTTTTGTTGCAAAACAATTAGTTTCTTGCTTTTTCTAGGGTGTAGCTTGCCTCCTTGTGTTGGGCTTTACCATTTATTATCCTTTGTAGGGCTGGTTTTGTAGAAAGATATTGTGTAAATTTTGTTTTGTCATGGAATATCTTGGTTTCTCCATCTATGTTAATTGAGAGTTTTGCTGGATACAGTAACCTGGTCTGGCATTTGCGTTCTCTTAGGGTCTGTATGACATCTGTCCAGGATCTTTTGGCTTTCATAGTCTCTGGTGAGAAGTCTGGTGTGATTCTGACAGGTCTGCCTTTATATGTTACTTGACTTTTTTCCCTACTGCTTTTAATATTCTTTCTTTGTTTTGTGCATTTGTTGTTTTGACTATTATGTGACGGGAGGAACTTCTCTTCTGGTCCAATCTATGTGGTGTTCTGTAGGCTTCTTGTATGTTTACAGGCATCTCTTTCTTTAGGTTAGGGAAGTTTTCTTCTATAATTTTGTTGAAGATATTTACCGGTCCTTTGAGCTGGGAGTCTTCACTCTCTTCTATACCTATTATCCTTAGGTTTGATCTTCTCATTGTGTCCTGGATTTCCTGTATGTTTTGGGCCAGTTGCTTTTTTCCATTTTACATTATCTTTGACCGTTGTGTCGATGATTTCTATGGAATCTCCTGCTCCTAAGATTCTCTCTTCTCTCTCTTGTATTCTGTTGGCGATGCTTGTATCTACAGCTTGTTGTCTCTTCCTTTGGTTTTCTATATCCAGGGTTGTCTCCCTTTGTGCAGTGCAGTCCAGTTGGCAGACACCACACACAAATCAGCAAGGGCAGTTCAATCCAGAAGAAACTGTAAGTTACAGATAATTGTCCATTGCCATGTGGTTGCTGGGAATTGAACTCGGGTCCTCTTCAAGAACAGCATGTGCTCTTAACCACTGAGCCATCTCTACAGACTCACAGAGGTAAGTCTTAAAAGCTATTATCAATTAAACAAAAAATATGGAGTCATGGGGCTGAAGGGATACAGGTCAGTAACAGAGTACAAGTCTAGTGTGTGCAAAGCCTTGGCTTCAATACCTATGGGTACTCCCACCCATCGAGTGAGGCTTTTTTTATTATAATTCTGACTGATGACAAAAATAAGTTGTGCTTCATTTAGTTGAATTCAAATTTTTTTTAATGAGACAGGTACTCTCTGAGGCCTAAAGCTTGTAGCTTATAAATAATGTGAGAAACTTCCATTAAATGCTTTGTTCAAGAGCCAGCTATCAAGTTTTCTGAGAAGCAAATAAGTCTTGATCACTGCTAGTAAAGGTTATGGGAAATGTATTGATTGGGACTTGCATTGTGATTTCAATATATGCTATACACAAGGCATGTGTGACTCTACCCAAAATATGTGTCTACGAGGTGGTACACTGTCCGAGTTATTTAGATCAAAGTGAGGAACCTTGAGACAGGAATTATTGTTGTCACCGGACATGCCAGAGAGCCAGAGTCTGAAAAATGCTGCAAATGATTCTGTTATTTGGTCAGAGGAAACAATGTAGGGCATTTGAACAGCTATATTGACCCTTAGGTTCTTTTCTTTATCAGAGATATTCTGGTATTTTTATGCTATTGTAATTGTCAGTGTATTACCATGTAGCCCAGGATGATTTTCAACTTGTAATCTTGCTGCCTCAGCTTCCTGAGTGTTAAATTCATTTATGTGTGCAGTTGTGCTTGGCTTTCAATGCTTCCTTGAGACATAACCAAACAGTCTCAAAAGCCTTCTCCTCATCCTAATATCAGTTACACTTTACACTAGGTGGAAGACAAATGAATCATTCTGAGATACACAGCTAGGTCTACAACAAAATGCACAACCTAATTGTATTTTAAGGAGGGTTCCAATTCCATATTGGCATCTTAATTACTTATTAATGACTAAAATCTCTGATTTAGGTCACTTGAATCTATAGCAGAGTTTCTGTAAGAACCCAGCCATCAGAGCACAATGCAGCCCAACCGAAAATACATGCTAGTCAGCAGCAGCAGCAGCTCGAAGTACATGCTGAATCTCCAGGCATTGGTCAGTTAGCAACTGAAAGCAAGATAGAAAGGCCATCTTTTTGCATCCTTTTCACAGCACTAATTTTGGGCAGAAGAAGAGATACCCACCAAAAATTGGTTTTGATGTAAAGAGAATGGGGAAGATTTATGATTGATTTGCCCATTGAGCTGTTAGGGTTTCTACTGCTGTGAAGAGACACCATGAACACAGCAACCCGTATGAAGGAAAACATTTAACTGGCGCAGGCTTATAGTTTAGAGATTTAGTCCATTATCATCACAGTAGGAAACATGGTGGCATGCAGGTAGACATAGTCCTAGAGAGGCAGCAGAAAGTTCTACATCTAGGTATATAGCAAGAGGAGGAGACTGCGACACACTAGGCCTGGCTTGAGCATCTGAGATGTCAAAGACCCTAGTGACAGAGTTCTTCCAGCAGTGGCCACACCTACTTCAACAAGGCCACCCCTCCTAATAGTACTACTTATGAGCCCATGGGGGACATTTTTCACTCACACCACAGAGGCTTTCTAGGACCACCAAAATAGACATCTCAAGATGAGCGTGTAAGGAAAGGAGACTTGAATGGGTTTTTATGGTGGTTAGGAGGAATGCTGAACTGAAGGATCTTTGAGGCCAACATGCTTTGAAGCCATTTCATGTCCCCCAGAGAGAAGGAGAATCTGAACTTTCTGATAAGCTTGCTGTGTTGCAAAGCATGAATGGAAAGAACTATCAGAAGTCAGACTGAACAATGCAATCAACTTCTCTGTTGCTACATACTATTAATGACAGTGTGGAAAAATAAATGAACTTGAGTCCTGGTGTCCATTCAACCCCTAAAATGGCTGTTTCTCATGGTGCCAAAGCACTCACATGTCCTTATGACTTAGGATGTTTTGTGATCGGCTTTCTATTCCTTGTAGAATTCTAAACTGATAATATCAAAGTTATTATCATCCTGTTAAATACATAACAGGGAATACGAGAGTGGTTGAGTGTAAGTAACTCTAATGTGGTTCAGTATAAACAGACCTTTCAGTGTAATTCATAATGAAATGAATTAAAGGCTGATATATTAGGGTAGTATTGACAACATACTATAAAAGCTTTCATAAAATCTACCAGGTATTCCTATTAAAAATACAAAGAAGGAGTAGGAATTATCTACTTACCTAAGATGATGAGAGAAATGTTATTACCCTGATTTGTTCATTGTGCAAGGTGTACATGCACCAAATCATTACATTGTGCCTTATAAATATGGGCAAATATCATGTTTCAATCAAAAAAAGCAACGTTAGTTCTTAAAATTTAAAAAGAAAGAAAAAAATATTCCAGAGTAAGACACTAAAATGTTTACAAGATGATCAGGAAAGCTGTTATAATTATTACTCCAATACTCTTCCAGATTATAATAACTGCAATTAAGGAAGAAAATGATATAGCAAAATAAATACTGAGAGAAGAGTTTTGACGTTTTGGATGTAAATGTGCTCTCAGGAAATTCAAGAGACATTAATAAATACCAGTAGAATCAATGAAAATGTCAAGATTGAAAGATACAAGATAAACACAGGAGATTTATCTCTGTAGTAGGAATAAATTGGGATAGATAGGAATGAGTAAAATGTTTCTCTCACTATACTGACTTAAATTAAAAAGTTCTCCAAAAGACAAGTTCATAGTATGGCCTGGTTGTGTTTGGTTTTGTCAATTTAATACAGCCTAGAAAAGTAAACCTGAATAGAGAAAATGCCCCAGGCAAGTCTGTGGGGGCATTTTCTTGATTAATGATTGATGTGGAAGAGCCCAGCCCATTGTGAATGATTCCATTGCTGGGCAATTTGTCCTGGGCTCTATAAGAAAGCATGCTGTGCAAGCCAGGGGAAGCAAGCCAGTAAGCTGCACCCCTCCATGTCCTTCCTCTGCATCAGCTCCTGTTTCCAGGTTCCTGCCCTGTGTGAGTTCCTGCACTGACTTCCTTCAAAGATGGACTGTTATCTGGAAGTGTAAGCTGAAATAAAGCTTTTCTTCTCCAAGTTGCTTTTGGGGAAACCTAGCATAGACATAAACCTAGCATAGACATGTGGGTAAATTTAGTTTAAACTCAATTGCACGTCCCAGAATTCTTTTTCTTCCATATTTACAGTTAGGGTGGGCCACAAGGAAACTGCTATGGGAGAGGTGGAAGACAGAAGTGAAGCCATACTCACTTTGGAGCTCAAGCACACTGTCTCTTTTCTGGTGTAAGATAGCAGCAGGCTTTGTAGCTACACTGGATTTTCTCATGGTTGAGAAATAAAATGTCTGCCACAGGCTCACAAGTTTGAATGACAGCTGGTGGCACTATTTGGGGAGGTGATTGGGTCTAGCTGCTTGGGAAAGTGGGTAGCTGATAGGGCCTAGCTGAGGGAAGTAGATTTCTGCTGGGTGAATCATCACCTGGCTTATAGCCAAGATCTACTTCCTGCTCTCTCTGCCCCCTGGTATGTCAAGATACGAGCAAACAGCTGCCCAAAGATCTCTCTCTCTCTCTCTCTCTCTCTCTCTCTCTCTCATTAGAATATATATATACACATATATATTATATATATGTGTACACACACATACACACATATATATGTGTATATATGTATATATATATATATATATATATGCCCTTTCAAACTATGAGAAAAATTCATCTTTCTTTCTTTGCATTGCTTCCAGTCAGGTGTTTATTTAAAGTAATGAGAAAAGTAACCAATGTACTCTTCTTTGGGATCAACATTTGAAAAACAAAATGAATTTCCACTTCAATGGGTGTCTTCGTTAGGGTTTTCCTGCTGTGAAGAGACGCCATGAGCAAGGGCATCATTATTTGGGGCTGGCTTACAGGTTCAGAGGTTCAGTCCATTATCATCAAGGCAGGAGCATGGCAGCCTCCAGGCAGGCATGATGCAGGGGGAGTTGAGAGTTTTACGTCTTCATCTGAAGGCTGCTAGGGAAAGACTGGCCTCCAGGCAGCTAGGATGAGGGTATTAAAGCCCATGCCCACACTGACACAACTACTCCAACAAGGCCACACCTTCTAATAGTGCCACTTGCTGATTAGCTTATTCAAATCATCATAATGGAGATGAGAGTTAATTTCAGAGCCAAATATGAGTGACTATGGCTCAGGAACACAAGGTTACTCCAAATCTTACACTACAAAGTGATAACAATTTGATGAAGTTTTCATAGTAACAGAATAATGAAAGTCATAAATCAAGGCACTTTTCAAAAACATGGGTGCAAACAGTAGGTAGGTCAGTTACATAGAAACAGGGAACATTCTGCTGTAGGTCTCAAATACTATCTGACAGCACACTTAGCCCTTTGGTAGTTTGGAAATTAAGGGAAGAGTTGTACATACTCAATGGTCACATACAGAAGAGGATAAGAAACAGTTATTATGGGGGATTCAGATGCACCAGGATAATTTGTCTCTGAACTTCAAACATTCAACCTCTTCACACAATTGACATTATAATCAGCTAATTACTCTTGCAAAAAGGTTCAATGATAGGTGCTGTTCTTTTCAGGCACTTTTTTTTTGTTTACAGAATCCTCACCCCTGAGCCAGGGGTATGAATTTATCTGACACAAAATGTCTTGATGTGTGCAAGATACTCATACCATCAAGATCAGAGGGGGGAGGGGAGAGAGAATGGTTTCAGAGTTCAATCTACCTTTGCTGGCTTACACTTGTGGGTCACAGAGATCCTGTCTTGTCTGTCTTCACCTTATCTTCACTATTCGCATGCTGGACTCTGAAATTTCAGCATCAGACACTTTATCTAGCTCACACAATTGTCTGTTACAACTGTTTTAAAATGTTATATACAGGTGGGCCTAGTGGTACATAATTGTAATCCCATTCTTCAAGAGGCTGAGGCAGGAAGATCATGAGTTCAAAAGAAGTCTGAGCTACATAATGACATCCTGTCTCAAAAATTATACACACGTTCACATGTGTACAGAAAGACAGAAAGGCAGAAGTAGAGATAGAGTACTTCTACTATTCTGACTGAGGTCTGACTTACACACATAGAAGCAAGTTTTTTTTAAGTTGAAGTGGAGAAAGAGGATGATAATGAGGAAAAAGGATGAATAAAAACAAAGTAAAAGGACGTATATGAACAAGGACACCATAATGGTGGTGGTTTGAGTAAGAATGGCCTCATGGGCTCATATATTTGAATACTTGGTCGCTAGGGAATGGCACTACTTGAGAGGGATTAGGAAGTGGGTCCTTGTTTGGGGTAGCTGTGGCCTTATTGGAGGAAGTGTGTCAGTGGGGAGGGGCTTTGGGGTTTCAAAAGCTCAAGGCAGACCCAGTAGCTCTTTCTGCCTGCTGCCTGTTGATGTGGATGTAGAGGTCTCAGCTTCCATGTTCACCACCCCGAGGATAATAGACTGAACCCATGAAACTACAAGGCAGCCCTAACTAACTGCTTTCTTTTGTAAGAGTTGCCTTGGACATGGTGTCTCTTTACCGTAATAAAACCCTAATTAAGTCACCTTGCATATACCAACTTAGAAAATAAATAAAAGAGGCAGACTTTCAGTTTTAATAAAATGTTTATGCTATAAACTGAATTTGGTCTTCAAGAAGGGAAATACTTTTACACGGACAAAAGATAGAAAATACTGATTTTTCTAGTCATGAATATATAAAGTAATAAAGGATAGTAATCCCTGAGAAGTGGGAAACATGAGCTGAGTCTCATGTTTATGATAACATTGTTTAGACCATGGCATGGAGAGGAGGACTCAAGTAAAAGCTGGAGGAGAGAGACAGTCTAGAGGAGAGTAGAGAATCTGCAGCAACCAGAGTAAGTAGGTTTTGTCAGGCATAACACTAAGTGGAAATAATGTGTATGAAGAATAAACTCCAGAGACTTGTAGAGGGATCACTGATGGTCTCTCAGGTACCTATAGATCCATGCACTCAAGAAAACTACCCAAGGCTAAGAAATTAGCCACACAGAATGGTTAGAAGCTATTTAAGTAGTGTCTGTTCCTTTCAGTCATACTGCTGAATAGTCCTAAAATCTAAGAGGATGCCCAAGTAGTGAAGAAAAGACTATACAGTGATTCACTGTTATCCTCAGCCATGGGAGTCAAACTTCTAATGTCACACATTATAGCTACACAAGTATCCCACCATTGAGGTAACATCTTTGAGAGGTTTTTGCTAATCTAGCTGGCCTCAAATTTACAAACTTCCTTTCTCAGCCTCCCAAATATTCAGGATTACAGGTGTGTGCTCTCATGTCTAATTGAAAGGTGCTCTTCACGCATTTGAAAGAACGTAAAAAATGAAACTAGGAGATTCAACTATTTCCATGAAATTAGCTGTCTTTAAAAAAAAGTTCAAGAATATTTGCAATATCCTGAAATTAAAATTTGATACTATTGGGCATCCAGTCAAAATTATAGGGTATAAAACTCAAAGAGAACTTAGCTCACCATGGGACAAACACAACTCTAAAGATGGGCAATCCTGTAATCTCAAAACCTGGGAGGCTCAGGCAAGAGGATCATGAGTCAAATAATGAGAAACTGTCTAAAACCTGAAGCCATGCTGGATGTGGTGGCATATTCCTATAATGTCATCACTTGTGAGGCAGAGTCAGAAGGGACAGGAGTTCAAGGCTAGCCTCAGCTACATAGTTTGAGACCAAGTCTGTGCTACACGAGATTCTGTTTCAAAAACAAAACAGAACAAGACACCCAAAAGGAAAAGAAAATAAGAAAGATATTAGAATTCGTAGACAAGGACACTAAAAGTTGCAAATATAGTCCATAGGACTTGAAAGCTAAGTAAAACACTGAATAATAGAAAAAGAAAGAAATAGAATTTGTACATATGAGAACTACGTAAGGATATATTGGATGGACATATTTATAATACTCCTGCAAATTAGACATCACAGCACAAAATATATGTGAAGATGTTGTCATAGGAACTCTCCTAAAACTATAAAATATCATCCAAAGAAACAAAGTATCAATGAGCTGTGATAAAATGGTGTCTTGGTTATGGTTTTACTGCTGTGAAGAGACACCATGACCAAGGCAACTTTTATAAAGACAACATTTAATTGTGGCTGCCTTACAGGTTCAGAGGCTCAGTCCATTATCATCAAGGCAGGAACATGGCAGCATCCAGGCAGGCATGGTGCAGGAGGAGCTGAGAGATCTACATCTTCATCTGAAGGCTGCAAGCAGAATACTCACTTCCAGGCAGCTACGATGAGGGTCTTAAAGCCCACGCTCACAGCGACACACCTACTTCAACAGGGCCACACCTTTTTTTTTATTAACTTGAGTATTTCTTATATACATTTCGAGTGTTATTCCCTTTCCCGGTATCCGGGCAAACATCCCCCTCCCCCCTCCCCTTCCTTATGGGTGTTCCCCTCCCAACCCTCCCCCCATTGCCGCCCTCCCCCCACCAGTCTAGTTCACTGGGGGTTCAGTCTTAGCAGGACCCAGGGCTTCCCCTTCCACTGGTGCTCTTACTAGGATATTCATTGCTACCTATGAGGTCAGAGTCCAGGGTCAGTCCATGTATAGTCCTTAGGTAGTGGCTTAGTCCCTGGAAGCTCTGGTTGCTTAGCATTGTTGTACATATGGGGTCTTGAGCCCCTTCAAGATCTTCCAGTTCTTTCTCTGATTCCTTCAACAGGGGTCCTATTCTCAGTTCAGTGGTTTGCTGCTGGCATTCGCCTCTGTATTTGCTGTATTCTGGCTGTGTCTCTCAGGAGCGATCTACATCCGGCTCCTGTCGGTCTGCACTTCTTTGCTTCATCCATCTTGTCTAATTAGGTGGCTGTATATGTATGGGCCACATGTGGGGCAGGCTCGGAATGGGTGTTCCTTCAGTCTCTGTTTTAATCTTTGCCTCTCTCTTCCCTGCCAAGGGTATTCTTGTTCCCCTTTTAAAGAAGGAGTGAAGCATTCACATTTTGATCATCCGTCTTGAGTTTCATTTGTTCTAGGCATCTAGGGTAATTCAAGCATTTGGGCTAATAGCCACTCATCAATGAGTGCATACCATGTATGTCTTTCTGTGATTGGGTTAGCTCACTCAGGATGATATTTTCCAGTTCCAACCATTTGCCTACGAATTTCATAAAGCCGTTGTTTTTGATAGCTGAGTAATATTCCATTGTGTAGATGTACCACATTTTCGGTATCCATTCCTCTGTTGAAGGGCATCTGGGTTCTTTCCAGCTTCTGGCTATTATAAATAAGGCTGCGATGAACATAGTGGAGCACGTGTCTTTTTTATATGTTGGGGCATCTTTTGGGTATATGCCCAAGAGAGGTGCCACTCCCTGGGCTGAGCATATACAAACCATAACAAATGGAATTTGTGAAAGATAGCAGATGAAATGTTCATTAACTTTCCTGACACAATAAGTCCACTGATTTTAGAAACTCAATGTACCTAAAATATTTAAAGAATGTCATGATTGCATTTCTCAAATGAGTACCGGGGGTAATTATTTACTGCGTTTTATGAAAGAATGACAATACATTGACTATTACAAGTAGTATGAGGGGACACAAATAAATGGTAAGGTACCCTGTTTTCATATTTTGGGAGATGTTGTTGCTAGCTCTCCAAAACAATGTATAAATTCAATGTGATCCCCATCAAAATCCCAATGTCATATTTTAGGAAAAAATCAACATAGATGAAATTCATAGGCAAATGGATGGAACTAGAAAGTGTCATCCTGAGTAAGGTAACCCAATCACAGAAAAACACACATGGTATGCACTCATTAATAACTGGATATTTGCCCAAATGCTTGAATTACCCAAAATGTAATCCACAGACCACATGAAGCTCAAGAAGAAGGACAACCAAAGTGTGGATGCTTCAGTCCTTCATAAAAAGGGGAATAAAAATATTCATTGGAGGAGATAGGAGACAGAGTTTGGAGTAGAGACTGAAGGAATGGCCATTCAGAGCCTACCCTACCTGAGGATCCAGCCCCTATACATACAGCCACCAAACTAGACAATTTTGATGAAGCTAAGAAGTGCATGCTGACAGGAGCCTGATATAGCTGTCTCCTGAGAGGCTCTGCCAGAGCCTGACAAATACAGAGGTGGATGCTCACAGCCAACCATTGAACTGAGAACAGGGTCCACATTGGAGGAGATAAAGGACTGGAAGAGCTTGAAGGGGCACGAGACCCCTTATGAACAACAATGCCAAGCAACCAGAGCTTCCAGGGACTAAGCCACTACCCAAAGACTATACATGGACTGACCCTGGGCTCCAACCTTATAGGTAGCAATGAATAGCCTAGTAAGAGCACCAGTGGAAGGGGAAGCCCTTGGTCCTGCCAAGACTGAACCCCCAGTTTAGGGGAATGTCAATGTGGGGATGCAGGAGGGGATGGGTTGTTGGGTGGAGGAAAGGTGATAACATTTTAAATGTAAATAAAAATATCCAATAAAAATGGTTACTGAAAAATAAAATAAAAATATTTTTAAATGCTCCAGAGCTCTATTCCACAATATAAATACAACATATGCCACTGAAACATGTATTTAAAATGGTTAAGGTATCAAGTTTATTGTGTTTAAAATCCCATGCAGTAGTTCAGGGTAGCTAGTCTGGACCTCCCTACATAACCCAGGTTAGCCTCAAACACATGGCAATGCTTCATCCTCCTGAGTGCTGATACTCCAGATATTTGCTTTCACATATTACTTATGTGAGATTTTTTTATTGTGATGAAAATATAACCTAAACAACCAGAAGTATGCAAATTCACTTTTTCATAAGAATGCTCGTTTGTAAAACAGTGACAATTAACCTAATATACAATTTAGAAATAGTTAAATAATTATTTTTGTTTTGTTTTGTTTTTAAACAAGGTTTCTCTGTGTATCCCTGGCTGTCCTGGAACTTTCTCTGTTGACCAGACTGGCTGGGAACTCATAAAGTTCCGCCTGACTCTGCCTCCTATGCTCTGGGATTAAAAGTGTGTGCCACCACTGTTTGGCAGGTAAATTCTATATATTTCTATTCTAAAATAATATGTTTGTACAAAAGTTATAATGCACAAAACCATAGTTTGCTAAGGCAAACTTAATAGTGTAGTGTGGTCTTTATAACACACAGTAGAAAAATGTATGAAATAATGGCACAAAAATGAAAGTGTATGTCTGAAACTTCCTGTATTGTCTTTTTATGTTTGATTGCTATAGCAAAATATCCAAGGCTGGTTACTGTATAAAGAAAAGAGATTTATTATCTTACAGTTCTGGAGATTCAAGAACAAAGTGCCAGCATCTGTGTGGCTCTGGTGAAGGTCTCCAGGAAAATTATATCACAATAGTGAGAATTTATGCAAGAGATCATGTGGTGAAACAGGAAGCAAGATACAGCCAAACTTCCTTTATATAAGCTTCTACTGGAAGCTGTCTTCACATAAACTTTAATGAAATACAGTTTACCAAACAGCATTTCCCATACCATTTATTAAGTGGTATATTATAGTATAAGATATAATCTACAGTGATAAGTTAAAGGTATGTACTATGACCTTTAACTGGTGTCTTAGTTAGGGTTTCCTTTGCTATGAAGAAATACCATGATCAAGGCAACTCTTATAAAGGACAGCATTTAATTAGGTCTGGC
The DNA here is from genome assembly GCF_021556685.1 of Rattus norvegicus. Lineage (NCBI taxonomy): Eukaryota > Metazoa > Chordata > Mammalia > Rodentia > Muridae > Rattus > Rattus norvegicus. The sequence goes on along the minus strand of NC_141554.1, from coordinate 125,819,476 downwards.
TTGCAGATTCAGAGGTTCAGTCCATTATTGCATTATGACAGGAAGCATGGCAGCATCTAGGCAGACATGGAGCTAAGAGTTCTACACCTTGATCCAAAAGCTGTCAGGAGGAGACTGTCTTATTCAGGCAGCCAGGAGGAGGCTCTCTTTCACACTGGTGTGAATCGGAACATAGGAAGAGACCACAAAGCCCATCTGCACAGTGACACACTTCTTCCAACAAGGCCACACCTCCTAATAGTGCCATTCCTCATGGGCCAAACATTCAAACACATGAGTCCATGGGGGTCATACCTATGCAAACTAAAAGTGTTTTGTAAAAAAGATTCTATGGATTTTAAAAATCCACAAAAGGAATAAAGTGGAACAATTTAAAATGATTTTTGTAGGCAAGTAGGATGACTTAGCAGGTAAAGAGGCTTATCCACCAAGCCTCACAACGTGGAGTTTAATCCTGTGTCCCAACATGGGAGAGAGGACAACTTTTCTAAGTTTTATTCTGACCTTCACACACACCCTATGACACACAGACCACTCCCTCCCTCCCTCCCTCTCTCCCCCTCTCTCTCTCTCCCTCTCTTCCTCTCCCCCTCTCTCCCTCTCTCCTCTCTTTCTCCCTCCCTCTCTACCTCCCTCTCTCCCTCTCCCCTCCCTCTCCTTCTTCCTCTCCCTCTCTGCCTCCCTTCCTTTCTCCCTCCCTTCTTCTCCTTCCTCCCCTCTCTCACACACACACAATTAGAAAATAAAATTAGAAAAGCACATATTTTCTGTCTTCTTGGGTACATTTTGTTTTGAATATCTGGGAGCAGCTTTATAGGACTCCTGAGTGGTTTTCTTTATGAGGAAAAACTTAGAAGAAGAAAGAACATTAAATTGAAAGTAATTATCAAAGGCTGGAAATGTAGCCCCACATTAGAGCACTGACCTACCGTGTGTGAGGCTGTGAGCTGTTCCCAGAGCTGCAAGTCAAAATGGAAAAATTCCCTCTTGTGTTGACTAATCATGGTTGTTAACTGGACTGCATGTAGAATCAACTAAAATCTAGGTACCTGGGCATGCCTTGGAGAGACAATTGATTGGGTCACTTCCACCCTCAACTTGGGCCACATTTTTTTTTTATGGCAGTCTACATAAAAGGACCTGGCTGAAGGAAGCCTTTGGTTTTTACCTGACTTCCTCACTCTCCATAGGAAGTTCATTCATACTGTTGCCAAGGCATTCCTTCACTGGTGGTTCAGCCATCCAGATTCCAGTGCAAACTGAAGTTTCTAGGATTTCCCCAGCTCTCTGGCACCAGATTGGGAATACAGAGGCATCTAGTTTCTAGTAGTAGACAACTACTGACTCTTGGCTTTTCCAACAGGAGACCGTAATTGTTGGACTGCCTAGATCATAGCCTGTAAGTCATTATAATAATATACATGGGCATATATATGCCATACATATATCCATATATATGAATATATAATATAATCCCATACATATGTCCATATATATTCATTCTGTCAGTTCTATTCTCTTAGAGAACCCTGACTAATACATTTTTCTCTAAAACCCATTATAAATTCTTCTTACTCTCAGTTACTCTACTGGCTGGTTTAGTGGCCCATTTACTTGCTGGTTTGATCTCAGTCTTTCTCCTTGAGATGCCTGATTCTCTATTATCATGTCCTACTTAAGAAGAGATCATTGTACCTATTCATTTATAGTTATAATTGACAGGGTGGCATGAGTTACATAATTCAAGGCTAGCCGGGGATATAAAGCAAGGCTATAACAAACAATAAGAGTTATAGCTGTGATCGTACACAATTGTAATGTCAACTCTGGGAAGGCAGCAGCAAGTCTGGGTTACACTGCAAGATCCTGCTCCATCACCACACACCAAATTTTGAATTGCTCTTATAGACTCTTTCCTGTCAGCTTTTGTTCATTGTGGGAGGGTGTCACAAATCAGGTTCTTATATATACCCCTCATTCCAGGGAGAAACAGTACTACATATCTTGGTCTTGGTACACAGACACAGGATTAACACCATTAATTTCATTCTAGATTGACAGGGTAGGCTCTTCCATAGCAACTAATCTATAAGTTTTGTCATCTATCCTCTGACCCCCATGTTTTGGTATCTTATGGGATTGTGTGGGAAACTGACATTCTGTATTCGCTTACACCATCTATGTAAGTAATAAACTGTGTTGATTCATTTCCCCTTGTTGTCACCTTACTGGCCAAATCTCTGACAGAGTGGTCAGCCAGTCTAGCAGCTACTCCTGCACAAAGACTGCTTGATCTCCTCAAAATTCCCCTCTGTCCCATTGTGTCACAGCATTGCTTATACTGCTTCCTGGCAATCGTGGTCAACAGAACAAGTTATGATGGAGACATTTCTCGCCTCAACTCCCTAGAAGCAAGGATATTAGAATGTGTGGTGGTAGTTCCATTGGTTAGAAGGGTGATATCAGGCCATTGCTCTCCAGAGAATATTTGGCAATATGATTTGGAGTTTGAACCTAGGGGTTCATGCAAGTTAGACAAGCATTCTACCACTGATCCACAATCATTACATCTGGAGACATTTTTGTTCATCACAATTAGCAGGGTTGTATCTTGCAGATAGACGACCAGGATGCTGCTAAGCATCCCATAGTGCACAGGGCAGTGCTACAACCATAAACCTTCCAGGCCAAGTATCAATAGCTGCAAGACAGAGATAACCTTATTCTGGAGTAAGCTCACTTCAGGGCCAGGACACTAACTGTAGACATCTGCCAAACACAAAGTCTCTTGATGTGCTACTGGTAGTGATGGTAAGTGCAGCTCTCTTCATACCTACTGCTCCCTTATGTTGGAATTCCTGTATTCTTGTTGGGGGCATGGGTTATATAAAATTTTTGGCTCAGTGAATGTACTTTATTCTGAAGAATGGGATCCTATTCTCACAGAGTATTGACAGTGCTCAGCTCGGTGCTTTAGCTGTCCTTCAAAAGACAATTCAGCTCCGCTGTGCACGCATACACACACACCACATACACATACTTATGCATACACACATAGCACCAACTTTCATAGTGTCTGGTATGGAATCTGTAGGGCACATCATATGCTAATTCTTGTATTTTCTTTGCTATATGGGAAATCCTTTGGTCTAACTCAACTTTAAGCGATATTACATACCTAATGATCATATATTCTGTTAAGAATTCAAATAATAGTGCACTGGCCTGTGGTTAAGAAAGGCAAAACTACAGCTTGGATAAATGCTTTTTGCTGTAAAAACAAACATCTGGTACATCTGGAGTATAAGTGGCACATGGTAGACAGCTTGCAACTCTTTTTGGATTCTATTGCTGTGAATAGGCAATATGATCATGGCATCTCTTATAAAAGAAAACATTTAATTGGGGCTAGCCTACAGGTTCAGAAATTTAGCCCATTATTGTCATGGCAGGAAGCATGGTAGCACACAGGCAGACATGGCGCTAGACAGGTAGCTGAGAGTTCTATATCTGGATCCATAGGCAACAGAGGAGAGAGTGACACTGGGCCTGGCTTGAGCGTCTGAGACCTCAAATTTCTCCCCCAGTGACATACTTCTTCCAACAAGGTCACACTTATACAGCCTAGCTCCACCTCCCAATATGGCCACTCCCTATGAACCACCCCAGTCACCAAATGATCAGTTGAATACCTGAATTAACAGTACCACTGGAGGGAGGCATGCTGACTTCCCTTGCTGTCAGTTGGGAAATTCAGAGGTGTCAGTAACTAAGACTAGCCTGGGCAAGTATGAACCCATTCCATTATTCTCATATTCAGTTCCCAAACAGACAGCACTTGAATTCCCAATTTTAAACTGTATCGCAAAGTTACAGTACTTAATCAGTATCGCATCAGCATAAGAGCATAAACATAGACCTGTGGAACAGAATGAAAGGTTTAGAAACAAACCCATTGACTTGTTTCATTAATTTTAAATTTTATTTATTTATTTATTTATTTATTTAATATTTTAATATTTATTTGTATTTTATATCTATGAGTGTTTTGTTCTCATGTATGTCTTTGTGCCACATGTGTGCCTAACCTAGTACCCATGGAGGTGGGAAGACGATGTTGATGTTGGATTCATGGAAAAGGAGTTATGCGTAGTTGTGACCTCCTGTGTGGGGGCTCTCAATTGAACCTGCATCCACTGCAAGAACAAGTGCTTTTAACCACTAAGACATCTCACCGGACCCTGTGTCATTAATTAAAATAATTACTTGTTGCTATTGTATAGAGAGACAACTGATTGTTTTTGTAAATGAATGTTTCATCATTCAGTCTTGATGATGTTGCTCATTTGCTCCATAATATTTTAGTGTATTCCTTAGGATTCTCATTACCTAGATGACTGAAGGGGGAAAAGGTGTCATTCTCATCTTGTTCCTCATTTATGAATATGCGGCACATTCCTCCTCCTCTTGTTCCTTAGGGTGTTGGGGATTAAGTTAAGCAAATGCTGTACCAAGCTCCACTCCCTGACCTTAAGTTTATTTTTGGACAGAGTCAAAGCAGTAATTCAAGTGAATTCTTATGAAGGCACATTTCTTTTCTAGGAACCAAAAGGTTAGTGAAAATTCATATATTTTCTTTGGTAAAGACAAACAGAACATATCAAAGGTCTTTCCTCCTCATCGTCATCCTCTGCATCCTTTCCCCCTCCCTCCTTTTTTTCCTTCTGTCCCTACTCTTTTTTCCTCATCAAAAAGGATTGAAACAATGCTAGATTAGGGTAAAAGGATTGTTTGTTGGAGACCTTACTGTAAACATTTCAAAAACACTTTAGTCTGAAAGTTCAGGTGCAAACAAACATACGGTGGTATGGCATCTGACAGGTACCTGATAAAAAGGAGTAGATATTTGTCTTATATGCCATCTACACCCACTCTCCCTTGTTTGGTAATATTATTTCAGGTTTCCTTGCAGAGAACATTTTTCCCCACACTTCTAATTTAGGTTAAGTGGCATTGATATCAACCTATTAGGCGCAAGATTTAAACATGGCAGTTAGAAAAAGTTCTCAGGGTATGTACAAGGGCAGGGTCAAGGATTGGAACCAATTCGAGGCAATGGGTAAGTCTGAAGGTTTTTAAAAATTATTTTATTTAATTTGTTTAATTATTTTGATGCCTAGAATAAAAACAAATAGGTTTCATCATGGCATCCCATACATCATTATACTTTACTCTCAGTCATTCCCCACTCTCACTATTTCTTCCCCCTTGTTATTGTATGCTGGATGCTGATTTGGTATCTTGTTACTGTGCCAAAAAAAAAAATGCTTGTCAGCTCCAAGAATTTTCTGGTGGAGACTTAAGGGTCTTTTTAAGTATAAGATGTTGTTTTCTGCAAATAGGGGTAATTTGACTTTTCCTTTCCTAATTATATAGGTTTTACTTCTTTCTTCTGTCTTATACTGCTCTAGCTGAGACTCTGGGTACTGAATTGAACACGTGGGTATGGTGGAAATCCTTGTTCTGTTCCAGATGTTAGAGTGAATGCTCCCAGTTTCCCCCATTTTAGTTTCGCCATGTATAGCATTTATTATGTTGAGATATGTTCTTTCTTTTTTTTTCTCTTACTCTCTCTTTTGTTGAGGCAGTCTCACTGTGTAGCTCTCGCTGTCCTTGATCTCATTCTGTAGACCAGGTTGGCCTCAACTCAGAGATCAGCTTGCCTCTGCCTCCCCAGTTCTGGGTTTAAAGATATGTGCCACCATACCCAGCTATTAATTTCCTTGGTGTGGGGAAATGTGTTTTAATTATCTGCACGTCAGAAGAGAGCTTCAGATTCCATGGGACTAGAGTTATAGATAGTTGTGGGCCACCATCTGTGTGCTGGGAATCGAACTTAGGACCTCTAGGCAAGCAACCGGTACTCTTAACCACTGACACACCTTTACATCCCCTACGCATGCTCTTTCTAGTCCTACTTCCTCAGGACTTTAATCATGGAAACATTTTGAACTTTGTTGAGTTTTTGTTTGGAATCGGATCAGTGGTCCTCAATTTTCCTAGTGCTGTGACCCTTTAAAACAGTTCCTCATGTTACACCGACCCCACCCATAAAACTAGTTTGTTGCTACTTCAGAACTGTAATTTTGCTGCCGTGAGTATCTAATATGCAGGATATCTGATATGCAGCCTCTGTGAAAGAGTCATTCAGCCTTCAGTGGGGTTGTGACACAGGTTGAGAAGCACTGACTTTCTTAATATGTTCTTGCGTTCAATTTGCAAGAATCTCACTGAGATGTTCACTATCTGTGCTCATTAGGAAAATTTATAGTTATATCTTCTTTGTTATATCTTTATGTGGTTCCAGTGTCAGGGTGATGTTGGCTCTTAGGCTGAATTTGTTACTGTTCATTCCCTTTCTGTTTTATAGAAAGTTTGAGGGGACTCAAATGTTTCTTTTTCACTTGAACTTTCAGGAGAGGCCTTTGTGCTTTTCAAGGTACTATTGGCCCTTAGGGTATAGTATAGTAACGCTGGCAGCCTGTGACCTGTATTGATCATGGAGCCTGATTATGAGACTGGCATGATGGAGAACAGAAGGGAGACCCAGAGAAAGAAACACGAGAGGCCCTAATGACATATTTGAGTTTCTGGATATGACTTATACCAGAAGCCAAATTGTATCTAGGTTTTGCAATCCCCTTCAGTAAAACTGGATGTTGGCGCTGTTGTTGTTCATTGGTTTGTGTTGCCATGAGTAAGCAAAATAATTCAAAATGATGCACCAGAATACACTGGATTAGAGAAGTTGGAGCATTTAAAAAGAGATTGAATACTAAAGAATAGAGGAACGCTTCCTACAGTGGTAAAGTTGATGCTTTTGCCTGTGCTGGCACAGAAAAGAGTTGGGAATAAAGGCCAAATTGACCCTGTGACTGAAGTCGGTTCAGTGACTGCTCATATTCTGCAAGCTTCAAAGAATCTTCGCACAGAACTTCCACCTGACAGCTGTGCTGGGTACCTGCTCTTTTAATCTTCCAGATACACATTTTACCATTCTGCATGCTGAATCCTTCCCTGAGAGGCTGACCAGCATGAATCACATCAATAGCTGCTATTTTTGTTCTGTTGGTCTGACTGAGGAGAATTACTAGCAGGAGGCAGAGGGAAGATGACTATGTATTCTTCTTCCCGTCCCTAAACAATCACCTATCACCTAGGTTCTCTTAATTCTTCAATGAGACCACCACTCTTCTCCAGACAGACAACTCTACGTACCCCACACCTACCTCTGAACCACACTATCTAGGAGTGACAAGCGTTCAGCCACTGCTAGGCTGGGTTACTGTGCAATTTGCATTTCCCTTCATTTATGCTTTCTATAAATGATAGCTTTGTTAACTAAGCCTTCTTGTGATTATTATCAAGTTACCCATTGCTCTTTACTTCTTACTGGGACTCTGATTAATGCTGTGCTCATCAAGGAACCTATAAGGCAGTACATTCTGGAGAGAAATCTGACATGCTGAGCCTATCGTGTTCTTAAATCTTTTGGATCTCCCTATCAAATATTTTTAGCTTCTGTTATGCTAAAGAACTTTGGGAAGCAGTCTTTCAACTTTTTCCCTTGATTTTGCAGTAATCAATCTTGTCTACCCCTCACTGCCTCCAACACACATTGTCATTTTCCCTTCCTCCATTCTATCTATCCCTCCCCTTTTCTTCTCCCTCTCTCCTCCCTCCTTCCCTCTTCCACCTCCATACACTGACCCCCACAAACATACACTTAAAACTTTTCTGCATAGAGAAATGTATGGTGTAAATCACATTTTTTGTATGATTTAAATTCTTTTAATATATACAGAGGGAAAAATCTGTAAAAGAACAGACTCTAAAGAAGAGGCAAGAACAGGAAAATGTATTATTCCCTTTTTTTAATACCCAAAATCAAACCATGCAAGTCTAGTACATCATTAGCCAGGGAAGCTTCCAAGGAAATAAAATATTCCTGTTGCAGCCCAGCCGCTAAGTTGAATACAGATCTGGGAATATTTGTCTTCAGTTGCTATGCCCATGAAAGATTTGTGTGGGGAGACAGTTTGGGTGGTCAGATATGCCTGGAAGCCACTTAGCCAGGCTTGCATTGAGTGTTTGCAGGGTTTCTATTTAGATCTTGGTTCTGTCCCCTTACTTCGAAACATCACTTAGTGTGTGCATATCCTACATAAACAAATAAAACAATTTATAGACAGAGTCAACCTTGATAAAGGAAGATGCTGGGGCCAAGGCAGGTAGATTGTGACTTCAAGACCAGTCTAGGGGCACAGTCCCTGTTTAGAAAAAGAAGGTAAAATAAAAGGATAAATCAAGGCTGCTATGACACAGCAGGGTTTTTTTTTTTTTTGTTTGTTTGTTTTTTTGTTGTTCGTTTGGTTTTTTTTTTTTTTGAGAAATTGAAAACTAGATACAGGAAAGAAAAATGCTCACAGATAAATAAGCTTTTAGCTTCATGTCCCTATCAACCAGTGGTTCTCAACCTGTGGGTTGCAACCCCTTTTAGGGTTGAACAACCCTTTCATAGGGGTCACCTAAGACCATTGGAAAACAGACAAAAAATTACAGTTATGAAGTACCAATGAACTAATCTTATGGTTGGGGGTCACCACAACATGAGGAACTGTATTAAAGGGTCATAGCGTTAGGAAGGTTGAGAACTGTTTTTAGATGAAACCCTAACAGTTAATAAAAAACAACATTGAGAGGAAAACCAGTCTTCAACTAATAGGTTGTCAGTTGTCAAGCTTCCCCCCATATGGCTTGCTGCCCAATATCCCTCTGTGTGTGTGTGTGTGTGTGTGTGTGTGTGTGTGTGTGTGTGTGTGTGTGTGTGTGGTCAGTGATAAGATCCAGAAAGAGGAAATCATACATTGCCTTTTAATTTCATTTATTGTTGTCACCAACTCCCCAAAACAGTATAAACATTTTCTACATGAAGACCCCAAGTAAATGGATGCCTAAGAAAGAGTTCTTTAAAATAATTTCAAAGGAGTGAAAAGTGAAAACTTATACACAAAGTATATAGCAAGAACAAAACCATGAAGCCGTGTGGAAGTAGTATTTCTCATTGACAATCAAGTAAAGCCAAGTGCATTGCAACAGATGGTATAGAAATCAAATCCTGGTACGGCACAGTATGGGAGCCCATTTAAATTAATCAACCAGAAATTTATTGAACAGTTAGAATTGCACATGAACGAACATACTCATTAATCCAGTTCTGTATAATATCCATTTTTGTATAAGAAAGCTATTTTTCATGTTCCAGCTGACAGCCCAAACTGTCGTAGTAGTTTTTAATACTTCTTTGAAACTGTTGACATTATATCTGCCACTGAATGAGAAACACATATGACAAAATCATTCCTAATTCCTTATCTAATAGTTAAACATATTCAACAGGACCATATATTATGTATAAAATATAGCACCAGTAGTTGGATTCCTGTGAAATGTTAACTATTTTTAACTCACGTTTGACATGTTTCAGAATGTTTGGGATACGCTCTATTGATTTTTCAAAAGATGGTGCTTCCCCGTAAGCAGCAGCTCTGAGTAGAGAGAGCACTGGACCTGGAGTCAGATGCAATGCAGGTTGTTTTCCTTAAAGATCCTTTCCAGATCAATGCTGTATACTCTTTTGCTATTGAGTCTTGAGGTTTTGATGAAGGCCATTTTTAAATGATCTCCAGCGTTCTCACTTTTATTCGTTTTCCATTCAAAGGCTAGGAAACTGAAATTTGGTGAGAAGGTAACTCCAGAGGAGTTGGGAGTTCTGTGTTGGAGTCTTATGTAGCCTTGCTGTCGGGCTCATCTTTTGCTGCTTGTTAAATGCTGTCTGCCCCTCGCTAGTCTATGGAGAGTATTTAGAAGGGCTCTATAAGGGAGATTCCCAAGAGGAACTAATAGCTGTCCATTCTGCCACAAGACCCAGAGAAGAGCACCATGTTAGGAGCTGGGTTAGTGTTTACTCAACCGGCTCAAGTTCCCAAGATTAAATATTTCCTAAATGAGCTCACTTAATCAGAAGTTGCTTTTGTCTTCTGCTTTCCTTCTCTTTTACTTTACAAGTGTTCATATCTCCATATCAGTGTCTGACCAGAGGAAACCACAAGATAAAACTACCCCAAAGTGTTCTTGACAACTCCCTTTCCAACCTTTCTCTTTTATACCTCATCTCTATGATCAATATCACTATCGCACTGATTTTAGCCCGGCTCAAAATCCTGGGGTCATTTTTCCACTCTTCCTCCTCTCCTCACATTCCTGTCTTGGTTTTGTCCTTTCTGTTTACCGATTCACTCCTGATGTTATGACTGCCCCAGTGCTCTTGATCAAATGCAAATATGCTCACAGGAATTCCCTGATTAAAACACTTTAAAGACTCCCTTCCTCTCCATGTCCCTAAATACTTGTGCAATCCACTCTCCTCATCCTTCCTCTGAGCTCTCATGTGAACTGTTCAGAATTCCCAAACCACACGATGTCTTCATGCTTATGGCTTCCAATGGGTAATTTCCTCTGCTACTTTCTCAGCTGGAGAGAGAGAGAGCCATTGTGCCTCACGTTCCCCATAGCATTTCCATGTACTATTTTTAGGTCTCTTGTCATCCTGTATTGTAGCCAAGTTTCCCCATCAGTCCTCCAGTTCCCTGTTTTGGGAGAAGCTAAACATTGTAGAGTAGATTCAGACTCTGCAGCCTGGTAAGTGGAATTTAAGCTTGCTTTGGACCCTGAGACACTATACTAGTCTGTAATGCTTGCCTCCTCTTTTTGTCCCAGCCCTCCCCCTGGTGGAGGTGTTAAGAAGCGATTGGAATGGTCACATGGCCAAAGATAAAACCAAAGCAACTTGGCTGATCCACAACCTGGATACACATCTGCCTCCTGTGGTTTTTTAAAAGTAGATGCAAAACTGGCTAATGAGCACTGGCTTTAGGGAGGCCTGACAGAAGCTTTCTGTCTTGCTATGTTTTAGCTGGAGAACCCTAATTTCAATCCCCAAGGTTGTAGCTGGGTTGGTGGGGGGGTGTTTCAAGGCACCCATCGCTGCTGATCTCAAAGAAAACCACACAACTATCAAGCACATGGGCCAAGAAAATTAGACCAAAGAAGATTTTTCATGTTTTCTCTTCTGCCCGGAGTGCAGAAAAACCTGTTTGCCTTGGATGGTAAAACTACAGAGCACTCAACAACCAAGCACACCCTATGCTAAGAGTTCTTCGCACTTGCACTAGGATCTAACTCTCCTCACAAAAGTCTCACAGAAAGTCTTCATCTCTAGCCCAGATCAGTAACCTGTCAGCACTGCTTGCTGTCCTGCTGTCCTGGTTGAAAATAATGTAGTCTTTAAATCAGTGTTGGAGATTGTCACCTATGGGAGACAGCCAAATTTTCAACCCCTACCTCAGATATAAAGTTCTGTAGAGAGAGTAGTAGTCTGGGTTGGTCTGATGTTGGTTTCTAAGGAAAGACCTTGACAGGCAGTTTTAAAGGTGGGTATAGGTCGGTTAGATTATCCGCCTGTCTGGGAATAATATCACCTCTAAAACCAACACATTTTTAGAAAGCATGATAGAACATTCTCCTGACAATGGTAAATGCTATCAAATACTGTTTTTGTAGATAGTGAGACTTCTAGCAGCAAGAATAGGTCTTAATTCGAAGTGAAGGAAAGGAAATTAATATTTGTCATCAGGAGAGAAGATGACCTTAAAAAAACCCAAGCAGGTCCCACAATATCACGTCATACACACGTCAAAGGCAAGGAAAGATGATCTGCTGTTTTAGGTGTCCATCTGGCTGTGTCATAACTGAAAAAGAAAAAAGGATTGAGGTGCTACCAGGGATAGAACAGAATCAGAATCAGAGCTGGTGGGAGTGGCCCCCTGGAGTTCCTAGGTTTCTATGTTCAGGGTAAAGATTATCCTCCCGACGAAACGATCATTGATGACGTCATTTACGATGCCTTTGCCCTTCAGCTGGCACTGTACAGGCACTTCTTGGTTCTTCACCACGTCTGTAAAATGCATTGCCACCAGCGGGGAGGTGTAGTTAACCTGTAGGTGCAAGAACAAAGAATTCTAAATGGGTCAAGCAGGCAACAAGGATGGGGCAGGGGTGGTGATCAGATGCCCAAGGCAGGTTAGGGTAGCATCGGCAAAGGTAACTATGTAGATTTCTTGATGCCAAGTCCCAAATGACCACAGCAACCAACATGCTTTTTTTTTGGAGAAATTGCATGACTTGCTTATAAGTCTGTGTCAAGATGTCTGATTATCCTCTGGGGGAAACCAATTCTGACGATTTGATTTTTATGGATAGCAGACCATAAATCAAAACCAGAACTAGTATACATCAGGATGCCATACTGGACTTGAAGCCTGTGTTGGCCCATGGTGTGCAATGGGAGAAACAGGAAAGTGTTATTACTTGGACATTAAATGCACTGTTAATAATCTGTGTCTTCCTTGCGTTGCCACTAATTCATTGTGTGACTTTAGGTAAGTTCCTTTCCTGTCCTGAGTTCCAGGTTTCTCATCTGAAGACTGAAGTGCGTAGATGAGACTAGATGTGACAGTCTTTCAGATTTGCAAAGATCTGTGGCCGGGAGAAATGTGTGGAGGAGCTGCCCATGCCCCCAACCCCATTAAAGTTTACAGCTACTCATCTCTTACTACCAATGTTCTCTAATGCTCTCAAATCCCAGGAAGCTCTTTCTTTGTCTTTATGCCCTTTGTAACAAAGAAGGAAGGATACAGCTTACGTGAGTCAGTTTGCCATAGTAAGGGTAGTAGCGGAGGTCAAAAGAAGCTGACTCCGGGTAGTAATTGATGGATCGAATGTCGTTTTCATCACCTTTCTGTAAGCAAAAGCAGATGTATGTAGGATGTTGGATTACAGTCTAGCCTAAAGGAACTTGTGCTCAGGTAAAATCATGGTGTGACTCTAAACCAATTAGAGTCCCAAACCGAAAATTAGAATTGGGCAGAGTTCAAGTCTGATTTGTCCTCAGAGGAGAATTTCTAGGGTAAGACTATGCCTTTCTGAGTACTTGGCACTGTCCTGGAAAGAGCCTATGATTGTAGCCTATCTCCAGAGAATCTCAACTTAGTACCCTGTCTTGAATTTCAGAGCTGAGGCAGGTATAAATTAGAAAACATTACCTAAGTCCTCACTGGAGGTACAAGTTCTAGTGGAACTCAGATCAGGTACACAGGAACATGATGGATAGCCATACAGTCTGCAGTGAGCTTACTCAAACTCATGTTTCTGTCCACATTCTCTGTATAGCTTAATTACTGTACAAGGAATTCAGAGAGTAAGCAAGAGGAACCAAATCATGGGAACAATTAAACAGGGATAACTTTATCACATCACACCAGGTAATAGAGCGCTCATGAACTATGGCTGTTAGAAACAGGAGAGGTATGGGGGCTCAAATGGGCAAAGAATGCATCTCTACTAGCCTATTACTTATTAGGACCATGAGAGCATTTCTGTCAATGTACTATATCCAATATTGTATAATTCTTTTTGGTACAAATTGAGCATCCTATAGTTCATTCTGGTTATTAACCTATCCTGCTTGATTGCTACAAGTGGGTGTGGATTTGACCAATGTTGATTACTAAAAAAAAGCATAGAGACTGTTAATGTTTCCGTTTTTTCAAAGAATCCTTCTCAGTAAGGCTCAGTGTATACTAACTTGGAAAATGAACAGCTTTCATTAGGGAAATGCAAATAGAAGCTGGCCCAATTAATATGTTAGATTAAGAGCTAGGGATGTGGTTCAGTGGCACAGCACTTGCTGCTACTTTAAACGACATTGGTTTTTATGATTTCTTCATATATTCAAAACTGAATAAATTATCTTTAATGGCAGCCTGTGGGATCAAGTCCATTAGTTTATAGTCGTATCCCACATGTGACTTTATGCACACACACACACACACACACACACACACACACACACACACACACACACACACACACACGTACGTCTGAACAGAATGAATGCTCTTCCCACCTTGTTCAGCTGGCAAATATTGCCTGACCTTATGAAGCTCACATAACTTATTATCACTTCCCACATGGAGCTGGCCTCTCTCTCTTCTGTGTCCCCATAGTGCCTTTCATTGTGCCTGCTAATATTTCTTGGCCCTGATTGCAGTTATGTTTACCCCGCCATCTCCAGCAGCTAGTCAGATACCTAGGATACTGTAAGTGACTGATAAACACTTGCTGAGTCTGTGAGAGTGGCTGAGGGAGTACTGTTCTCCTCTTTTCTGCTCTGAAGACTAGAGCTGTCTGCTTTAGTCCTAGTCCTGACAAAAACTGTTTTTGCAATGTTTGCAAGACAGCGGTCCAAGGCGGAGGGTGGAGAGGATGTCACTGAAGAGAAGGGAGCTACTGCCCATGTAAGAAGCAATGCCACGAGCAAGGGCTTTTGCCTACAAAGGAGCTAATTGGTGCAGATGAGATAGGAGTTAATGGCCCCTTGAAGGACAGTTAATTAGCATATTAATGGACTTCTGTTTACACTTCCCTTGTAGTCATTTGTTATTGCAACACCCAGTGCCACTGGTCATTGCTGTAAAATGTGAAATTCAGTTTTAAAATCAGGGACTAATGACTCTAATGAAAGCTGCTTGTTTAGTTCAAGGAAACAAGCCATTAAAGCAAAAAGCAAAAGTGTAAACACAATCCCAATTAATGTCTTGGCACAGTGTTCTTCCTGGCTGTGGGCTGTGGCCCCTTGCTGAGGTTCAGTGTCAGGCTGTCACAGGTGTAAACCACACACACACACACACACACACACACACACACACACACACACACACACACACACATGCACACTCATTCAATGTTTTCTGGAAATAAGAAGTCCTTAATGCATTAAAAGGAGTTAGAATTATGAAAAACACTAAAGTTCCCCCTACTCAGACCCTTGTAGAAATTCTTGGAACAGATGAACTCTGTTTACTGGAGACAAAAGTGTTAACCATACTTATTCAAAGGGATAGTTTACCTGAACTTTGCAGGACACCTTCACAGGATCTCCAAATTCAGGACGAAAGCCTACAATCTAGTGAAAAACAAGAAAAGAAAGGAAAAGAAATCAAAGGAAAGGAAAAAACAGTGCTTTATTTATTTATTTACTTTAAGAAACAGGTTTCATAGCAAAAATGGATTATTTTCTCCCTGCTTTTGGTCAGCACTCCTCACATACAAATTTCATCTATGTTCCTTTTCAGAAATGTTACAAACAACCTCAAACTACATAGCTCAGTTTACTCACTGACAAATTCTTACCTTAGGTCCATATACAGAAAAAAAAAGCCACAAAATAACCAAATGGATGTAATGAACTTTCCATGTTCAATGAGAGTGTATCTGGAAAAGGTTTTGCCACTCCCTAAGGAAGGCATGATCAAAAATAGATGCATTAAAAATTAATTATTAATTTATGTGTATGGATGTTTGGCCTGCATGTATGTGTGCATATCATGTACATGCCTGGTGTCTGCAGAGGCCGGAAGACGGTGTTAGATCCCTTGAGACTGGAGTTACCAACATTTGTGAGCTGCCATGTGGATGCTGGGAATCAAACCCAGGTCCTCTGAAAGAGCAACCAGTGCTCTTAACCACTGAGCCATCTTTCTAGCCTAAAACATTTTAAAATAATATGAGAACATGGAATTGCTCTCCACCATGTCCCCATGTTCAAACATCTCAGGACTCCCATTTTATTTTTGAGGTAGGGTCTGGCCTGGATCTTGAGCTCCTCCTGCCTTTGCCTCCTAAATGCTGAGATTAGTGACAATACTCCATCACATTCAACTAGTGGCCATCAAGGGGCAGGTTTGGATATGGGAAAGAAGAATGACACTAGGAAATGTTCAGGAAAAATGAATAAAATGAATGGGTCAATTTCTCTGGTTGTTTGCATTTTTTGATGCTGTAGGTAAAAATGACCAAACCTACAGTGTGTGAATACCAGAGTCTAACAGAAATGTGGTTTACACATTCTCCAACCTTGGTCATCCACTATCACCAACAGATCCCAAGGGCTAAGATACCCGGTTCATCTTGAGAAGGATGCAAGGCTGTCCAGTAGAATATCCAAAAGTGGGGTCCTCCAGCCCAGAGCAATTCTTCAGGAAGGAGCGTTTAAATTGGCAGGCCTTCTTGTCCTCATCTTCATCTCCATCTTGGATGAAGTACTGACCGGGAGGACAATCTATATTCATTTCCTCTTGAAGACTGTCATTATAGCCTGCAGCATGCGTGGGTGGCAAAGGGTTTATGTTAGAGAGGAGCTAAGGGAAGCCCATGCTTTCAGTGATTTTCTATAATTTCTTTTCCTCATATATTGTACTGTTTCAAAAATAAACTTGTTCTCCCCTAATCCTTGGGGACTGACATTGGGTATACTTCTCTGGAAGTATAGTCTTGGTTCTCAACCTTCCTAATGCCATGACCCTTTGATACAGCTCCTCATGTTGTGGTGATCCTCAACCATAAATTTATTTTCATTACTGCTTCATAATTGTAATTTTGCTACTGTTATGAATTACTATGTAAATATCTGTTTTCCAGTAGTCTTATGTGGCTCATGTAAAAGAGCCCTTTGACTCCCAACAGGATCGTGACCCACAGGTTGAGACCCACTGCTCTATGAAGCTTTCTTCTTTAATCACCTCAGCCCACCTGATGAGATAATCACTTGCTGCTCATTCCCTTGGGACTTTCAAGTGTCCATCTCAGGGTCATAGGTTGATAATTTTACAACTTTTCTCTATTTCTCATTATTTTATTTTGGATCTGGCAAACAGCAAAGTTGGTGTAGCCATCCCTTCTAGTGTGAGAAAAGAACGGATACATATCAGTAGATATTGAAAGAAGGGACTGTATTACATCAGGGCATAGTATATGTCAGGAGGCTGAATTCCTAAAATTCCATAAATTCACCTTATGAAATGTTTCCCTTTGAGGTCAAGAACAGGCAGCTGTGTTGGAGAACAGAAAGAATATGAAAGGAAGGGAGAAGAGAAGGGGAAAAGGAGGAGGAAATACCCCAACGACTCACAAACTCTAATATAAAACAACATAAACCCAAAATATCTCAGATAAAGAGAAGTTTGCGTTGAAGACAGAAACTTATGACAACTATAGAGAGGATGAGGTCTTCTCTAAGTCTGAGATATTTTGGGTTCATGTCCTTTTATATTAGACAGAGTTTAATTTGTCCCAGTACACATCTCAGACAAAGAACTGGGACTATTTTCGTGTTCACTCTTTAAGCCATTGGATTCCATAAAATTGTGCTTTGGAAATTTGTGGCATCAGTCTAAATGGTGGAGCTCTTGAACCCAGACATGCAGTCATGTCCAAAGTCACTCACTTTTTCAGAAAAGAGTGTACGCCTATGATCCACAGGAGGTAAAACTCAAAGAGGACCGTGAGATCCACATCTAGACAGGTTGTGACCTGGATATAATGTTATTGGTATATAATTGATAGTTTTCTGTCTTAAAATATCTTGACTTTTGAATATTGAATTGCATTTAAGTTAGTATGCAAAAAACAAGTTTCATTGTAGTATTTTTATACATAGATACCATTTTGTCTTTATCCCCTTCCTCCCATGGGAATTTTGCTTGCAGTGCTGGGGATGAAACTACATAATAGGAAAATGCTGTACCACTATGCTACTCCCAGCCCAGAAAATTTTAGATGTACGACAAGCATGACAACGTTTTAATTTTTATGTTGACAAAACTACATTTAATTCAAGGATTTCTTTTAATCGTTTTTAAGGACCAAGAAGTATGCTCAAGTAATAACTTTTAAAATAAAAACTGCACTTACTCAACATTTTTCTTGAGGTAGTTTCATTAAGAATGTGACACGGGCATGGCATTTACTTTAACATCCCCATCCTCATGGGGGTGAAGCAGATGCTCTGGGATATCTATTTTCGATACTGTTACATAGTATCTGCCATTCTTTCTTCTTTCATATGCATGCATTAAGTATATGACATCTGTGCCTGCATGCTTGTGGACATGCCCATGTGCATAAGTATGTGCATGTGCATGTGCCTTTGCCTGTGATGTGGAGGCCCAGGATTGATGCTGGGAATCTTCCTTGGATCACTCTTCCACCTTATCTACTGAGGCAAGGCCATCTCAATCTAGCACAGAGTTCAACGATATAGCTAGTCTCACTAGTCAGTCTTCCAAGTCTGTCTTCTGAGGCTGGGGTTATGGGTTGTCTACCATATCCATACAGCATTTATGTGGATTCTGGAGATCCTAATTCTGGTCTTGTTTGCTTGGCCAGTGGCAAGTACTTTAACTGCTGAGCCACCTCCCAGTCACATATTACCTACTCTTTAGAAGTAACCCAATGCCTTCCTGCTGTTCCCCGCCTTTATCATCAGGTCAAAACTGGTATTTCCCCGTCTACTCGCTATCAGGGATTTCCTCAGCACAGAGGCTGACAATATGCATACTTGAAATAGCTCACAAGCATTTTTTACAGAAAGACACTATGCTGACTAAGATGCCCAAAATACTTTTGCAGCCCAAAATAGAACTAGATGGATCAGAAAGAACTCGGCTCTGTCATTCTACAGGTGCAGACTCTGAAGCTCAGTTTCACCCCAAATAGCAGTGAGCCTTACTAGCACAAAGCTGAATTTCTAACATCGGCTCAAATGGCACTAGCACAGTTAGGAAACATGACATTTCTCAAGCTTAAAAGTTCATACAAACCATCTGAAAAATTTTAAATGGACACTGATTCCATAGCTATGGGGTATGGTCTGAGGCTCTACCAACACCTGTGTGATGCCCATGCTACCAGCCCCTGGGCTAACACTTTTGAGTAACAAACAGCACTAAAACATGTGAGCTCCCAAACTCACTCTACTGTCAGATTGGGATCAAGCTGCTCCCTCTTTCTGAGCCCCAATTCTCTCATTTCAAAACTGAGGACAAGTGATTCTATTATGCCTGGTGAAAGTTGAATAACGAAATGTATGTGTTATTTTTAATAATACTTCCTGGCTCCTGCTAAGAGACTGTTCCCCCAAGTCAGTATATATTCTACTAGCTATCTTCACCCCACCATCCAACCCCCATTTCAGCCAAGCCAGGCCATCTAAAGCATTCTAGCTAAGTTTCCCTATTCATAAAATTTAGCTCCAGCAATACAAACTTCAACAGGGTATTTATTTAAATATCTGTCTATCTTTCTGTCTATTCTGTCCTCTTCTCTCCTGTCCTCTCCTCTCCTCTCCTCTCCTCTCCTCTCCTCTCCTCTCCTCCTCTCTTCTCTTCTCTCCTCTCCTCTCCTCTCCTCTCCTCTCCTCTCCTCTCCTCTCCTCTCCTCTCCTCTCCTCTCCTCTTCTCTCCTCTCCTCTCCTATTATCTATCTATCTATCTATCTATCTATCTATCTATCTATCTATCTATCTATCTATCTATCTTGAGGTGACTATTTCCCTACATAGCTTGTGCTGGTCTTGAACCCCCGAGTCCAAGTTATCCTCCTACTTCAAATTCATAAATGTTGGTTTTACAGGCATGTGCTATCATTTCCAAGTTGGGGTTCTTAGCTACTTTTATGTAACTGTGATAAAATACCCCGTGAGAAGCAAATTAAGAAGAAAAGGATTTATTCTGGCTTACAGTTCTGGAGAGAGACAGTCCATAATGCTCAAGAATACCTGGCAATAGGAAAAGCACAGTGGGAGGAGCAGAAATTTGTAGCCACACTGTATCCATACTCCAGAAGCAGAGAGTGAACGGGAGTGAGGTCTGTCTATAACACCACAAGGATTACTCCCAGCAACTCACTTTCTTATATATTTGGTTGTGAGCCTAGCCTTTAACGGCTGAGCCATCTCTCCAGCCCGCAACTCACTTTCTTAGAGCTGCTCTCTCTCCTAAAGGTTCCACAGCTTTCTCAAACTACTATTGTCTTAGCTCTCACAGGGTGAAGTGTAAGCTGTTCATTTGTCCCTGAAAGTGTACCTGATAACACTACAGGTAACCAAATTCTTGAAATATCTGAGATCAACATGCTAGTCAGAGATCTAGTCTTCTGACTCTTTTCTAAGTTGCTGTTACTAAAGGACATTTTTCTCTCAAGATAGCTAATATTCAGGATTCTCTTTTGAGGAAAAGTATGGGAGGCAGGAATCCTGCTGCTCTTGGAGAACATCCTCCCTTCTTTACTATTATCTCCCTCCAGAGTGATCTTTTATGAGATCACTTATAAAGAAGATCACTTGGATGGTAACTAGGTGCTGTAGTGTGTTCATGAAGAGAAAACAAGTTTTGTGCCTTAAAGAGCTCACAGTGGGCAACACACAATCAGAGCATTTTTAAATCTAATTTTATAAAGGGTGCTGGCAGGTAAGCAAAACAACACAGATAGGGGTGACTTAATCAGATTTCCAGGCTGCATGGAGTTTGAATTTTGGATTCCCACCCACTACTTTTCTAAAGAGCTTTCCACTCCTCAGGAGAACTTACCCTGGAGAAAGCCATTTAGGCTAATGACATAACGCTGCCAAGTTTCAGGTTCAGAAACGTTGAAGTTGAAGTTAAGGCTATGAGCGAAGGGTCTGATCATAACTCCTGGCAATGAAAACAGGTCTTGAATATATTAACCCATTCTTGGATTTTTTTTATACAGATTCCCAGGACACCATTCCCTCCCAGGCAATCAAAATGAAAAGGACCATAATTTTCCGAGTACCATTTCACTTTTCCTCTTAATAATTGAATCTCTAAGTCATTACTGGGAAGAACCAAAGTTAATTGAGGCTGAACATGTTGTGCAAACGGATTTCTGCCCAGAGTTCTGACAATGCAGGGCATTTGGGCACACTTACCAGGAGGTTTCACCTGCTCCGTGAAGGTCGGCATGTAAGGACTGATGGCTAGGAACAGCATATATATGAATAGGGTGATCACGGCAGCCAGGGAGGCATAGAAGAAGAAGTAAATGACTAAAATAAGACCTGTAGAGCAATTGAAGATGACAACGGTCAGTGTTCTCCAAGAAGCTCCACCTCCCCACCGAATTCATGAAAACAGAATCAACTCAGGCAGACTCAGAACCTCCTTGCTTATGCAGACTTTGTTAATCTGGAATTGGTGAAGATTGACTATGTCAGGGGGGTCCGAGTGCAGTTTTCCTTTCCAGTATCTCCAATGG
Organism: Rattus norvegicus; assembly: GCF_021556685.1. Lineage (NCBI taxonomy): Eukaryota > Metazoa > Chordata > Mammalia > Rodentia > Muridae > Rattus > Rattus norvegicus. The sequence continues at coordinate 125,798,182 of NC_141554.1, read as the reverse complement.
AAAGTCTCGCTGAATACATGATGACTATGAACAGGATTATAGGGCTTCAACTCAGAGCAGAGGAAATTGCTTGGGAGTCTTCTGGGCGGGCCATGGCTGATGTCCTGAATGCAGATCACTATTGGTGATGGCGGATGTCCTGAAGAGACCTACCCACTTGGTTTCAGTGATTAGAGCTATTTGCAAGAGGTGAAAGCAGCATTTTTCTTCACATGGTCTAGAATTCAAACCTTTGGCTCATTTCCACTGGACTTCGTTCTAATCAAGGCTTATCCTTGCCTACACATTTCAAATCGTATTCATCCTTAGCAAAGTTTAAGTGGCTCTTTCCAAAAGGAGCACTAATGAAGGATGGGAGAGACAGAAAGGGGAAATGACAATCACTGACACTTGCTGTGCGTGCACTTGGGAAAGCTGTAGAATCTATAGCTTATGTTTATCTGTATCCCTGACAATATATGAAATTCACTCTTTTTATATTCTTCGTCTGATTCTACCACTTCTAGCTATTTAACCTTGGACAGGATGTTTTGCCACTCTAGGCCTTGGTGTCCTCATCTGGTAAACAAGGACAGTAGCATAGTACTTGCTATATTAAATAAGCATTAAATAATGCATATCAACACCATGGCACAGAGCCTGGCAGATCCTAAGTGCTCTATAAATGGCATCCGTCATTATTGCTATTATTAATATTGTTATTATTGCTATAGGCTCAGATGCACAGTTGTATGAATTGCCCTTCTGTGGGCTGTATTGAAATTATGTTTGTCCCAGGACTACAGAGCACAGGATGAGGCAAGTGAGCATGAGACAGCTGCCCAGAACCTCTCTTCCAGTCCTCCGTGGAGACCTCTCAGGCAAACATATTTGGCTTCACTCACAGGGTTGACATAATGTTGGAACTTCAGATTTGAACTGAGTCATGAACCAGAAGCTAGGGTAAACCACACAACTTTGCTGTACCCCCCAAATGAGTTCAAATGTTAATTTTAAAGTGAACCATGAACCAAATAAAGTTGGTGGGGGCAGGGAGAGAGACTGACTGTAGTAATGTAGGTGGAAATGGAACTGATCCTTTATGTTTGTATAAGATGAACTCCAGTAGAACTGGAGCATGGACGCAGTGATTTACTTAGAGTCCCTGGAGAAGAAACAACCATGTCTGTGGCCTGTTGTTCTTGCCTGTTGCTCACTAGCTATCCTAAAGGGATATGTCCTGTGTTTATGCTTCCTTTTCTCCACTCCCATTCTCATCCTGGGACAGCCTAGAGCCATCCAAGGGGGCAAAGAGATCCAGTTTCATGCATGAAGGGGAATCAGTAGAACGCAGGTTAATTTTCTTGGCAATATCTTCTTTCCTTCTTCCTTAAGATATGTGGACCATAAAGCTGTAGATAAGATAAGGTGGCCTTGAGACTGTGATAGCCTAGTCTTTCAGTTCTACTCAGGCACCAGCCCATTTAAACTCAGTCCTTTCTGCCCCAAATAGAAAGTTTTACCTTGGGCCCTTTTCTAGGCTTCTGTCCTGAATAACCCCCACTCAGGTTCATGCTCCCAACTCTTCATCCAACAAAGCAGCCAATCTTTACAAGTCAGGGAAGGCCTTGTTCACTGTTCAAATTCATGAAAGGAGTGAGACATCCTGACAAGAAAATGAACTCGGGTATTTGAATGCCAGGACTGCCGCTTAGATACTCTGTGACTTGAGGCAAGTCACTCACCCATTCTCAGCCTGTTTCTGCATTTGAAAAATGGGATAATCATATCATGAACTTATATGATTCTTTTTGGTTGAACAAAATAACATACATTTCCTAAAAAATTGGTATTTCCCAGTTACCAAGGGAAAAGAGCAGACTATATTAACAGGCTGGGTGAATAGATTGGACATGCTGCTGTCCAGATTGGAGCAGGGTTAGTAAACGCTCAAGTGGTCACCTAGATGTCAGAAAAGAGGGCAGCAATTCTTGCACCTCACAAAGTAGGCATCACATGAATATTTGCCCTTTACCTTGGGACAATCTAACAGGTGTGTGAACTGCTGGGCTAGCGTAGGTCTGGTTGCAGCCTACAATGAAGCACCCCCATGGCTGTGTCTTTTCCCAAGTACTTGTGCCTTCCCACCTCACCCCTTTGCTGCCCTATGGCTTGTCATTCACCAGAGCAATTTAGATGGATGATATGTGGTGAAGTTCCAATGATGTTTACGGGTTAAAGTATGGCTCCCCCCCTCCCAGAATTGTACTTGCATTTCACAAGGCCTGCTTTTCCAGCCCTCTTTAGGCAAGGAAGAAACAGCTGTGGCCCCTCTGGAGCTCCAGTGAGTGTCTAGCATTTGTCTGCAGCTTCCAGAACATTGGAATGTCCCTTAAATGGTATATTAGTTCCAGTTCCAGGGATGGGCATGGGTGGGGCTGGGAACTGAGGAGGAGCTTTTGTTTAGATCCTCACACCTGCTATTCCTAATTCCAGGAAATAGAGCTGACTACTTCATGCAAACTGAGCTGAACTAGCAGCACTGACTACAAAACCTGACAATTCTTAGTTAGCCAAAAGGGCCTTTGGAAGGAATGACCATCAACTTCAACAACCTAGATCCTTGGCAGCAGGGGACTAGTACTTCATCCATGGTATCCACTGTTTTTTGTTTGTTTGTTTGTTTGGTTTGGTTTTGATTTTTACATTGCCTCCTGTGGATTAACCACGTTAGGAATCAGGGCTTCTTTCCTTCTTTCCTTCCTTCTTTCTTTCTTTCTTTCTTTCTTTCTTTCTTTCTTTCTTTCTGTCTGTCTGTCTGTCTGTCTGTCTGTCTTTCTTTCTTTCTTTCTTTCTTTCTTTCTTTTTCTGGGCTGTGTAGGATGTGGCAAGTACGGATTTTACTACCCACAAAAATCTTCTGAGGAGAAGGCTCAGCAGTAATAGTCTAAGCGAGTAGAACCCTGGGAAGGGAGATCTGGACAATTGTTAAAGTAGAAATGGGGGCAACATGTGATAAAAAGAAAAGGGCTAAGCGACATCATTCTATCATTGATCAAATAACAAGGAAACTCAACCTTTGTCCCTAGCAGTGATCTCTTTAAAAGCAATTCTTCTGTGTCTACCATGGAGGTAGAAAGCTTGGGAGCTGGGGTCAGGATAGGCTTCTGGGCTCTCCCTCTCTAAAACAGGTAAGTGCTTTATAACCCTTGAAATTATAAACCCTTGGTCATGTTAGCAGGGCTTTGGTGTTGTATCCTAAAAGTAATCTTCTATGAATTCCTTTCAACCTTATGGTTTTCAGCCTGTTTTATAGTCTTATGCTGATTCTGTTAGAAAGTTAGAGCAGAGTGCCCCCAACCCCCATCATCCCATTTGGCATGTGGGGAGACTGAGGCTATGAGAGGGTAAATGTTGAGCCCATAGTGACATGCATAGAAAGTGACAGGACTTGGGCATGAAAAACAAACCCTGTGCTCTTTCAACTCATTCTCAGTGTTATTTTACACCGCACATGGAGACTAGTAGATTGCAGTCACACATTCACTCTTGTTCATCTATTTAGTGGGTTTTCTGATGAATCAGATCTGTCCACGGTCCAAGGACGGCACCAGCCATTGGTGTCTTTCTGGGAAATGTTAAGAGGAGTCTATAACAAACCCATCCAGTGGTCAAGGAGAGCTGGATACCACATCAAAAAGCCAAGGACACCAGACTGGGGCATTGGGATGAATGGGACTTACTCCGACTCTGACCTGTTCGGGCCAGAGACATCCTTTTCTCCGGGTCCCACAGGTATTCATTCACGATCTGCAATTTCCGCCACCAGGCATTGCCTGTTGACTGACCCTGACCTTCTTCTTCCTCCCTTTCTTCCTCCTCCTCTTTTCCTTCCTCCTCTTCTTCCTCTTCCTCCAGACCAGGCACCATCATCACCTGAGCCTCTTCTTCTGCTTCCTCCTCTTCGTCCGCTAAGTAGTTGTGATTCATTTCATCCTGATCATCCTAGAGCAGTGACAAAACACAGACCTCTCTGTGAAAAAAAAAATAACCCAAATAAAAGGCAACAACTCAGTATTTGGAGGTGTTTCAAATTTTCACATCCCCAGGAAAATACCCATTGTTGCAAGAGGCAGATTTTCTTTCTCTGTTCCCTCTGTTGTAGGGAGTGAGCATCCTTTCTATGGTTCATATCGAATCACGATTATTTCCACAGTGGTGCTAAAGCTTAGTTTTAACATCAGGAATTTAGGTTCTTCCTCTAGGGCGTCTCATGTCACTGCTCTGTCCAGGGCCTTGGCTTTTGACCTATTGAGAGTGAGCTGAGCTCACGCTGAAGGACTGAGTAGTCTTCGGCATTTATGTCTATGATGGTAACTTCCCGGGGAGAGCCAGCTTTGTCCTAATGCTCTGTGCACTTTCAGCTGCTTGACCTCACCATCCTAAGTTGTGCCTAAAAATAGGCTCAGGCAGATAATCAGGAGGAAAGGCCAACTGCTGTACCCCTCCTCAAAACTTCCACTGCCTTCCCAACACAAACAAGGACTCATTTCCTGCTTCCTGCCTTAGACTAGATGGACACCCCCACCACCACCGCCCAGAGATGAGATCCCAGCAGATATTTCCTTTGTTTCCCTCTCTAGCTTAGTTTAAAAAGTTGGCCACATTGGTTATCAAAGCCAAGTGGTCAGCCCTGAAATCATACACATCTAAGTAACACTAAACAGACTGAACAGGCTGCTGCATTTACATATATTCAATTAAAAGCAGAGAGGCCAGGAATTTGACAGGGAGTAAAAAGGGGGTAAATAGGAGGGTTCAAGAGAGGAAAGGGAAGCAGAGAAAAGATGTAGTTACATTTCAATTTTAAAAATTAACTAAAAATATAAAACCAAAAGTTGGGCACAAAGAAAGTACTCAGCAGAAATTTGTTGATTTATTACAACTAGCACTTGATATTTGAGACAGTTATCTTTGAGTTGTTTTAAGAAAGTTAAACAAAGCAGAAAGGGAGAAAGAGAGAAAGAAAGAGAAAAAGAAAGAAAGAAAGAAAGAAAGGAAGGAAGAAAGAAAGATGAAAAAAGAAAAAAAAACTCAGACGCCGCCAGTGGTATTTCAACCGCCTCAGAGGTAAGGCTGCAGGGCTGCAACATCGCTCTTTGAGAGTTTGCCAAGGCTCTCTGCAAGAGCAGAAAATCAGGCCACCCTCCCTTCTCTGTGCTGTCCAAGTCTGAAGAGTGTCAAGGCTGGTGCACCTGTTGGGGTTGGATGTGTCAAATGCTAGAGGCCATGGACTCTGTGCTGCCCCCTTCCTGCCCGATTCCTCAAAGGCCACTTAGAGGGCACTCAGCTACCCATGCTCCTCTAGGAGAGAGTTACGGAAATTGGCTTGTTTAGGGTCAGCAAAAATGATACAGAAGGACAAATCTCTGCTCGCTGCCATTAATCTCCCCCAGAACCCCCAGTTCTTCATAATGAGCTCCCTTGAATTGTTCTCTCATTGGTTCAAACGTACAGCTCCATATCACATACCATATCAAAACTTACGGGGGCTTCCAAAATATGATTGTCCAACTGAGCTCCAGAGAGGGGAGAGGATCTGGCCAAAGCCACACAGCAAATCCATGACAGAGTTGACAGTCTCGGAACTTGTGTCTCTTGATACTCTGCACAGTTTCTCCTCCATCACACTGAACACAAGTGGCTAGAAGTGGCTTAGCAGATTTGTGAACATGATGATGTCTTAGAGTCTGTGTTCCCAAATGGTAGGTGCTTATAATCAAGGATTTCTGACTTTGGTTATGGATTCACGGTATAAGACTTAGGAAAACCAACCTTGCCTATCATTCAATGCTAAATGAATTAACACACATTCTTAAATCTTTTCTCATGTGTGAACTTATGTATACATTTTCTCCCAAACCAGGTTTTGAACATAGAGGTAGAAGGTCCATAGTTCCTAATGTTTTGTGGTCTATCCATAGTGGGAAGCCCATGGCAAGGTATTCAGTGGGTACTATCAGTGCTACTGCCTGGACTCTGGAGGGTATTCCCAAAGCTTTTGCCACCTTAACCTTGTCACGTATACTAGATTGGCTAGTCAACATGAAAACCCATGCACCACATTCTCACCGACTATGAAATGTGACATTTCATCAGGAAGGGTTTCAAATCCCTTTAGATTTCTGGAATGACTTTCTTTTGCTGCCCCTGCCTGCCTTCCACACCTGCTCTACAGAGGAAGCAGCTGGACACGGCTTCAGCCTTATCTTATTTGTAGATATGTGCTCTCAAAATAATCTTATTAAAATGGCTGCCATTAAAGTCTTATCCTCCCAGGAAGAATTAATCTTCTTGGAGCTTATTTTCCCATCACAGATTCCTACCACCTGAGCCTTATTTCAGAAACCTCAAATAGCTGCTTTCCTCTTCCCTGCATCCAGGGACAGGGAAATGTCACACTGTGCAACACAGGCTTTTCTCAAAGGTTCCTTGTTAATGAAATCCTGTGTAAAATGCACCTCCATGCAATTATTTAACACGCTCCAGTAGGAAACGCTTTGGCAATGAGGGCGCTCATCTCCAAGGTTCTGTTTCTGTCAGTTTCCTAAAGTGGCACCACCCTCATGTGATAGTGTGTGTGAGCATGCTCAGATATGGTAGTGGGTGTGTGCTGGGGCCCTCATGTTTCCCTAAAAGGGAAGCCTGAAGGACAGAAGGTAGCTCCATTTTGAGCAATCTAAATATATAAACATATAAACAAATATGCAAACAAACAGTCTGACCCAAAGGATAAATTTGTATCATTCACTGAGTGACATAGTGCAAACATCTGAATGACACGTTCATTTCAAACGAAAAACATTACACATGCAATTGCATCGAATGATTTATTTACAACTTGATCAGATATTATAAAGAGCAAGATCCCCTGTGGCACTTAAAATCCAAACTTCTGGACAAATTGCTGAAATTATACACAACGATTTTAGCAATTCAACATAGAAAAGAAGCCAAATAGGGTACGGCTATGTATACTCCATAAACGGTGACTTGGTCTTAAGAGAGGGAAGAACCTGCAGGTGTCAATGGAAAGATTCTACATCAGAGCGCTAAGAAACTCTTAGTGGTTGACATGCGGATAGAAGAACCATGGGTTTTTTTTTTTTTCTTTTCCAGCTTACCCTTGACAGTTTGCATTAATTCCCCAGGCACATAAGTAGTCATATGCAAAGAAAACTGGTTTATGCTTTGCTTCCTTTGAGAGTCATATTCTAACCATTCTGAGAGTGTTGTAGATGCCCACATTTATTATGGCTTAGAGTAAATGTGAAGACACATTTGAAATAAGTGTTTGTGAAGGCACCTGGAATTGAACAGTGATATGGAAGGTGTGTTTGGTGTATATGCATGTGTGTGTGTGTGTGTGTGCACAAGGGTGCATGTGTGCATGTGTGTGTGTTTGTGTGTGTGTGCACAAGGGTGTGTGTGTGTGTGTGTGTGTGTGTGTGTGTGTGTGTGGTGAGGTGTCAGACAAAGTGGTGAAAGGTAGGACCGTAGATCGGAGCTTCGAGAAGTTTCATACCACAAACACAGTGGAAAGAGCACAAGTTAGAACCAAGATGCACATCCTCATGTTGGGGTCCCCACTAACTTGCAAGTAAGTCTGGCACCCTGCTACCTAGCAACCTCCTCCAATATGATGAGGGCTTCTGGAGAGGTGATGTCTAGGCTTCCTTCTAGTTGCTATCAAGGACTCTGTGATTTTAGCTATAGTTTGAAATTTATGCCTTAGAAAAAGAGCAGCTGGTTTCTAAAAGCCACCACCCATAGGGACTGAGACAGCTGGGCAGCAGTGCCTTTCATTTCCTCTTCTCTTTCCCTTTTCTTCTGGCCAGATTTCTTGCAGTGAAACTTCTACTCCCATACTCCAAAGGTCTGCTCATATTTTAGACTCCTACGATAAAGTCTCAAAGGGGTCCTAATTCCATGGTATCTTCCCACTCCTTTCTCTCTGTTTCCCTGCAAAGAAAGGAGTCCTCCTTCCATTCAGTAATTTAGGGTGCCCTGGGTTGCTGGAAGTCACTGTTCTTCTTCTGAAGTCTGGAATTTCCTAAACTTCGTTTATTCCTGTTTATCCCAAGGGAAGGCAGTCATAATTCAAGGTCTACACGGCACCCAACCCAACCAATTAAAAAGGGCAGCAAAACATTCTGCTCCCTGAGACTCACAAGTCTGTAGCGGTAACCATAAGGAAAGGCCGGCGCCCTTCTGGAGCGGAGTTGCCGTCTCATGGCTGTTCAGTGGGCCAAGATGCCGCAGAGGCAGGCGTGTAGGACAGGGTCCTGGAGCTTCTGCTGGTACAGGAGACACTGGTTGCTGGGGACACTTGGCGCCTACTAAAAGTGAACCTTGCTGGCACGAGCCCTTCCCCAAAATAATCTAGCATGCTCCTCTCTCATTGGTTGGCTCCTTCCTGGAATCAAAGGAAAGCCCTTTTGGAAAAGCAAGCTCATCATTACAGGGAGGGGGAGATATTCTGGGTCACGAGGATGAGCAATTCATTGCCCCCTTCATGTGCCTTTCCAAACCCCTTGCCCTTCTCCAGCACCCGAGAGATGATGGGCTCAATGGAAATCTTAAGTCATATTCTTCTCAATCAAGAGTTGGATGTGTGTGTGTGTGTGTGTGTGTGTGTGTGTGTGTGTGTGTGTGTGTGTTCGCGCGTGCGCTCAAGGGTGTGGGGTGTGGGTGGGAGTTAGGGTGAGGGGAGATAGCCAAGAATAACTTGCTTTTTTCGTAAGGCTGATCTCATGCAAAAGGATCTAGGGTGTCAGGGAAGATTCCCTTTGCTCTCCCTACCCTCTTCTCCCTACACTCTCTAAGCCACCTATAAAATATTTCTTAGTAGATCAGTCCATGAACTCCTGAAAATGTGTATTGTACTTTTAATTTTAGATGCAAAGCTTCTGCTTTACCCCTCCTTATTCCAAAGAGGGTCTTGGATATAAAAAAGCCTTTTCTTGGCCACATGTCACAGTGGCCCCATCCGTCACTGCCCCTCATACACACACCCTTGGAATCCTGGCCAAATTTCTGTAGTGGTTGAGATCTATATTTATCCCTTAGCATCAGGGCAGGGAACAAGCCAGAACTTTGCAGTGTCAGTTTCTCAGACATATATAACTCCTGAAGCCAAAATGGGATCCAGTAAAAGAAAATGACTAGAAACTGCTAGGAGCATTGTATAGCACTTCGCCTCTGTTTGGTCCACCACTCTGGGGTCTGGGTAGAGTTTGTGATCCTCCCTTGAAATCACTCCCTAATTTCCATTCTATCCAGGCAGCTGAGAAAATTGCAGAAATGAAGGTTCTTGGCATCACCAAGGCAAACAGCATAGTTACCTAGGCAAAATTAATCACAATTCTAAGTCTATGCTTTTCAGATGACAACAGTTTTAAAGACTTCATTTATTTTAATGTCACTCATCAGGACTCTTCCCTAATAGAACCTCTCCAAGATACCCCTTCCCCATTTTTACACGAAGCCACGTACAGAAAAGAGAAATCTATTCTTCTCTTTGGATTTCAATAAAATTAAGATATATTTCCAGGAATGATCAGCACTGGACAAATGTCTCACTCTGTTTCTTTCTTTTTTTTTTTTCAGAATCTTTTTTTTTTATTAACTTGAGTGTTTCTTATTTACATTTTGAGTGTTATTCCCTTTCCCGGTTTCCGGGCAAACATCCCCCCTAATCCCTCCCCCTCCCCTTCTTTATGGGTGTTCCCCTCCCCATCCTCCCCCCATTGCCGCCCTCCCCCCAACAATCGCGTTCACTGGGGGTTCAGTCTTAGCATACTCTCTCTGCCTCATTACTTTGTGTTATTCCTGGTGTTGAGTATGAGAAATCTTAGGTCTATGGAAGCCTCAAAACCCAGTGCAGAATCCATTCCGTGGTGCTGTCTTCCTGGGGGTTGGAGGGATGGCCCAGCAGTGAGACCATGTGCTGCTATTGCCGAGAAACCAAGTTCTGTTCCCAATATCCACGTCAGTTGCTCACAACTGTCTGTAATTCCAGCTTTGGGTAAAGCAATGCCCTCTTCTGGCCCCCATGGACACCCACATTCCCTTTGCCTGAGCTCAGGAACAAAATAAAAATACATCTTAACAAATAACAATATGATAATTTTAGTTATTTTCAAGAATCAAGAGAGAAAATCAAGACTCAAGTAGAGAGGCAAAAGATTTGGTATGACAAGACTTCATATAACAAAATATTGCATTCTCTAGAATCTTTCATCCCATAGCATTCTGTGTGGTTAATATATACTTAATACATTTGAAATGTGTTTTGACTACTGTTCAGGCTGCCTTCTGTAGTGCCAATTGCTGGTGGGGGAAACAAACCCAGATCCTGTAGGATGTCAAAACCAAAAAAAAAAAAAAAATCTGTATATGTCCACATTTACAAGCTGTCAGAGTTGGAGAGATGGCTTAGTGGTTAAGAACATTGGCTTCTTTTCCAGAGGTAAGTCATTTAAGCTGAGAAGTGATAGGCCAAATTAGGACCTGAGGCTCCCCATAAACACTTCCTAACAAAGGGTGTCCTCCTTGAAGTGAATAAAAGAGGGGGAATTCTCTTGTGGCCATGACTATCAAGGGAGGGTTTCCAGAATAGGCAGGCCTCAGGCCAGACCTTGAAGGGCAGTTCTTCAGACTAGAATAGTTACTGCCTGACTTTTCTGGTGTCATCCTGGTTCCTGGTGTCCAATGTTCCCCCTCCCGAGCGGCTAGCCTCTGAGTAATGGCCAGTAGCCATAGCCAGCAAGCTCACTGGCTAAGATCAGAGGGTTTCCTTGACCTAAATGGTCCAGATTATGGCCCCAGATCCCTATTTCACTGGGTTCCAGGAAAATCCCTTAGCACATCACATTCCAAAGCAGTTTCCATCTGTCGTACAGTTGTAAAGTAAGAGACGCTTTCATTTCGAGGGACTGAAGGCCAAGGGTTTGTGACTATATAAGACTAGACCCCAGGGGAAATAAATGGAGGCTTGGGAAATTGTGAAGTCCTTATGGATATGCAAACCTATTTCCACTGGCTAAAAGGCACCAATGAGTTATAATGCAGGCAAGAGATGTTGGTTCAAACAAACAACTAATTTGAATTAAGAGAAGAAGTGTGCAGAGGCCTGTAATGAATGGATATGCTAATTGGTCTTCTTTGCTAGCCTCTTGGGCTTTGGCTGTGACATAGACTAGCCTATTAGATGCCTGTTCTGTAATAGCTGCTGAACGCTGAGGCCCTTTATTGCCATGGTAACATTGATGTCTAGAGTCTAGCTGAGCCCTGGATCTCTTAATTTACTACTCAGGCGGCTACAATTCTTTGGGTTTTATTATTCTTCGTGCCCCGGGTGACAGAGTGGCAGTGAATCATGCTTATTCATCCTCTGCACCACCCACAGTGTCTTTGAATAAGTCAGGGTGTCTCTTACTGTGTGCGATGAGCGGATTATTAAGTTAGAGCCTATTTCTGCCTTAGCTATGTTGGTACCTCTCAGAAGCCCAATGTGCCTCTGGAAATGCTTACTTACCTGCTGCCTCAAATGGTTTTTGGCAAGCAGAATGATGGCACTGCAGTGGACCCACAGTGGTTCAACCTCCCAGCACCTTTTGTTTGCTTGGTGAGCAAGGTGGAGTGGTACGATCTAGGAGGGGGCAGCACTAACTGTGAAAATCAACTTCAGAAATACACAGGAAAGAAGACATTTCAGAGTCCCTGCCGGAAACTGATGCCAGAACTTTTAGTTTCTATGCGGGGAAGCGTAGTCTTTGTTCAGAATGAACCCAAAGGAAGGCAGTGGCCTCTAAAAGCAAAACACCACAGGGCTAACAGATTGTATTTTTAGAAGAGTTTTGTTAAACAAATCTAGTCAGAGAGACCAGGTGCCTCTGCAGATTAGTAAGCAGCTTGTCACTGGAGCTGCTCAAACTTTGGTGTCATAGGACAGAGGTGTCCGGAGCATTCGCTACCCAAGTAAGAAGGAAGGCCTTACTGCGTGACCTCTTAGTATTCGCCTAACCTTGAAATGTGCTGTGTCTACATCTGATGCTGGCTGCTTTCTTGGGACGCATGCTAAACTTGGATGATGCTTTATATGTACATGCATTTTACTCAACAGTACACATGCTAAAATTGGGATGATATTCTATATGTGTGTGTCTGTGTCCAGCTGTGAGACTTTGCAACAGGTGCAGAATGCTCTCCTGATGCCTCTATTACTAAAAACTGGGTGGTCTGAAATTAAATGTTCAGTAAAATCTCACGTTACAGATGGCCCTTTTGAGTGGAAGAGTCTTTGGATTGTTGGTGTGTTTGCATGCATGTGTGTGGTTGTTGAGTATAATGTGTATTGCTGTATATTTGTGTGTGCATGTGTATTTGTGTGCATGTGTGTTGGTGTTATATGTGTTTGTGTGCATTTGTGTGTGTATGTGTGTGTTGGTACATACTTGTGTGTATGTATGTTGGTATATATGTGTATCTGTATACATTTGTGTGTGTTTGGTGCTTATTTCTGTGTATTCATGTGTGTTTGTATGTGCATTGATATATATTTGCATTTATGTGTATGCTAGTGTCTATGTGTGGGCATATGTATGCATGTGTGAATGTATGTATATGTCATATGGGCCCCACGGTTGCATTTTTCTGTGCATCCTCAAGCAGGAATTGGTAGACTAAGAAGGAACCTGGACTACAATCTCTTGGCAGAGGATAGAAGGTGAGTGTGAGAAATCTCCTGGAAACAGTTATATGTCAAGAGGAGAGTTTTCCCTGTAACAGAAAGGAGAGAGCTGCGAGCCTTAGGAGAGCCAGTCAAAGGTGTCAAGCTTAGAAGGGGCACTTAGGCAACCCTGGGCTTTCCTACGAAATCCCACAAACCTGTTTATGACCAAGCACCTGCATTTCAGCAAGCTGAGGGCTGTGACATTCATCCAACATGAACTCACTCTAGATTTAGCAGAGCACTAATCAGAAATCGCAGGGGCTCTCAGCTGCCTCATTAATCAAAGCAAACTCATAAGCAAGATTGAAAGGTCTCTCCATCAGCAGCCATGTTCAGCTACTCATTTGCTGGAAGTCACAGGAATGTCAGTTGATTTCTCAGAGGCATCCTCTGCCCAACCCTCCTTGAAAGTCCGGTGTCCCTGCTACCCCACTCTCAGGAATATTGTGAGCCTGGAACTCTTGAAAAGAAACTGGTGAGAGTTTTCTGAAATCAGGTTGAATTATTTATTAAGGGGTATGCTCTACTGTATAAACATGGATTCTAGAATTAAAACTGGGCTTTAATCTAGTATCTGCATTTATTTATGTATTTATTTACTTTTTGTTTGCTTGGCAGTTCTCATTGGTCTCTGTCTCTCTGTTGAGAGAGAGAGAGAGAGAGAGAGAGAGAGAGAGAGAGAGAGAGAGATTATAGTCACTCACAAATGTGAGTGTGCATACCAGTACACAAGCACACAGAAGTCTTCTCTATCACTGTCCATCTGTTGCCTTGAGGGAGGGTTTCTCACTGACTTGGAAGGATCCACCTGCCCTTGCTCCTCAGTGCTGGGGTTACAGGCATGGTTACGTGCCTTCCTTTTTAAGAGGGCACAGGTGATTTGAACTTATGCAGCATCCCATGCTTGCAGAGCTTCTCAGCCTCATTCCTGCTCCTAATAAGCGAGTGAGTATAATACATCTCTGATCCGTTCCACCCCACCCCAAGTCATGCAATCTTTAAATTGGTATAAAAATAAATGGTTTAACTTCAAGGGCCTGGCTTGGTTTATTATTATATCTTTTATTTGAGACAGTTCTCATTATGTAGTTCTGCCTAGCCTGGAACTCACTTCATAGACCAGATTGGTTTATAGCTCTTAGAGATCTGCCTCTTTCAAAGGCAAGAACTAAAAGTCAGTGCCACGGTATCATATCATGTGGCTGCCATTGGTAAGTACCTTTGAGAACTCATGACTTCTTAGGAATCTTTCCTGTTTTGATCAATACAGCAATTGAATCTGTGGATTCTAAAACTACTGGTGAAAATTTTCAGGGTAAACCTGATTTCAGTTTTCAGGTTTTTTATTTTTCAGGGCAAACTTAGATTTCATTCTCTAAGTATTACTTCAAGGATTACTTATTGTTTTCAAAGAAAAAAATGCACCTTTACAGTGAAGAATTTCAGAAAACATACATCTTAGCCAAGCCATCAAATTTACCACAGCCAAAATCAGGGTCATTGTAAATAACATATGAACATCCAACAGATGTAGTAGTATCTTAGTTAGGGTTACTATTGTTATGAAGAAACCTCCTGGCCAAAAGCAAGCTGGGGAGGAAAGGGTTTATTTGCTTACACTTCCACAGCTATAGTCAAAATAGGAAGTCAAAACAGGAAGTCAATCAGGACAGGAACCTGGAGGTAGGAACGGATACAGAGGCTACTGAGGGGTGCTACTTACCGGCTTGCTCCCCATGGCTGTAGCCCAGGGGTGGCCCCACCCACAGTAGGTTGGACATTCCCCATGAATTGTGAACTAAGAAAATGCCCTAGAGCTGGATCTTATGGAGGCATTTTTTCAATTGAGCTTCCCTCCTTTCAGAGAACTTTAGCCCATGTCAAGTTGACATAAACCGAGCCAGCGCAAGCAGGGTGGCAAATATTTAATGTGAATGTGATCATGAAGAAAAGATCAGAAACATCCAGATGGTTTTTTGAGTCACTTTTCTGGGCTCTCCAAAAATATTAGTACTAATGGAGGGGGAAAACAACCTTTTTTCAGAATCTAGATTAAAGAAGACTTAAAAAGAAAAGGAAATTAAATCCATAGTTCTTGATTGAATCCTGTCAGTACAAACAACTAGGATAATTTGGAGACAATTTTAGAATATTGAGTCTGTTATTTTAGTCTACTAAAATGTTGACTTTCTTGGATATGATAATGCTATCTGATTGTGCAAGAGGAGATGATTCTTTTATTCTTAGGACATATTAGGAACATTTAATTGTGAATTTGTATGACAGTATTTTTTTCTAATGCTGTAGCCAAATACATGTATACATCGTCTAGGTATGCTTATAAATGAATATATATGCAAGTATCAAATATTAACAATTCACAAATGAAGGGTATGTTGGTATTTAACAATGTTACTTTTAATTTGTAACATACTTTCCAAGTAAAACTTCGGTACTAAATATTAATACTTCCAGTACTTCATCTAATATGCACCTTCTCACATCCCGAAAGGTACCTATATCCCACTTTATATACCACTAGTGTCTTTCTTCTCTGTTATTTGAAGAGTATTGGAGTTAAGGAAACAGGAAGTCCAGAAAAGTCTCATGAAGGCAGGTATATCAGAGTTTAGCCTCTAAGGATGGAGTAAGCTTTAACCTCCTGAGCAGAAAATTGAGGAAAAAAGTTTTCTAGAGGCGATAACTCAAAGGAAGGATATAGAATAGTCTGCACTTCAGTGCGCACACAAATAAGTGGAGAGCGTGCTAACAAGGCTGCTCTCCCAACGCCAGTCCCCAAAATTCGGATTCTGTAGCTCTGAGGTATAGGTACAGAAAACTGAAGGGTTAATGCATCCCGGGATGGTTGTGGTTCCGGGTTCACAGGTCATGTCCTGGGTTCACAGGTCATGCTCTGGGAAACACTGACATGCAGAGCCACTTATGCCACATAAAGGCCTTGTTTTGCTTTTCTCCTGTTCAATTGACTTTCTACTTGGTCAGGTTTGCCTAAGGCTGGACCTTCCAGAGGGAAGTGCTCTACTCTGGACCTGTTGGTTGTGATGTCTAACATGTCCAGTACTTTACTCATTCTCACTGCTCAGGAAGGCAGACCCAGCCAGTTATGGCCATTAGTCCCAGTGTTTTATTTGGAAAAATGCTACACATTGAAAGCAAATGGTGATAAACACCAGCATGCCCTTTATCTATAAATTGTTAATATTTGACATTTACATATATGTTTTCTGTTGTAGATGTATGTAGGTAATATAATTGTTAACATTTGATGTTTAAAATATGCCTTTTTGTTATAGACATATGTAGGTAATATACACACATATGTATTTAAGCTGTCGAATTTGACTATGTCAGAAATGAGCCACACAATTTGATAATGGGCAAAGATACACAGAAGACCCTACCCAAATGTACAAACAGTAGCAAGCAGAGTAACACCCTGTGGAATTATTTCTATCCGTCATGAATTTTTTTTCCAGTCCATGGCAAGAATAGAAAAATAAAAGAGTGAATCAGGAATATTACATGTGAGAAAAAGAGGGACGAGGAATATAGTACAACTGGTAGAGCACTTGCCTGACACACACGTGTGGAAAACAGCATCATGTTTGAGGTCTCTGATGGCTTCCTAAACTATGTGTATGCTCCCCATAACCGTTCCTTTCTGTGGAATCCTAACAAAGCCTCTGATATCTATCATGAAAGCATTAAATTAATTCACTCTTGATAAAATTACCAGTTCTTAAAGAATTACTAGTTGCAGTTTTTGGTCTTTTGTGCTATTCGTTCTCTCTCTCTCTCTCTCTCTCTCTCTCTCTCTCTCTCTCTCTCTCTCTCTCTCCTCCTCCTCCTCCTCCTCCTCCTCCTCCTCCTCCTCATCTCTGTGTATGCATGCACATGTGTGCTCACACACCCTTATGTGGGTGTTGGGAACTAAACCCAGAGCCTTGTGCTTGCTAAGTAAACACTCACGAGTGAGCCAAGTCTCTGCCCTTACAGAATTCCTAATTCTCAGACCATGAAAATTAAGGAATTTCTATGGCATGCTGCTACCCACCAGAGGAACTGGCAGACCAGAAATAAACTATTTTCTTTTCTCATGCATCTTCAGGCAGACACACAAGTCAAGAAAAGGAACCTGGAGTCAACTTGCTCAGGACCTTCCTTACCATCTAGATCAGTAGTTCTTAACTTGTGATCTTTTTAAGGTTGAACGACCCTTTCCCAGGCTCAAGACCATCAGAAATCACAAATACTTATATTACGATTCATAGAGTAGCAAAATTATAGTCATGAAGTATCAATAACAATAATTTTATGGTCGGAGGTCACCATAACTTGAGGAACTGCATGAAAGGATCGTAGCATTAGGAAGGTTGAGAACCACTGGTTGTAGATGCTTATGACCCCCAGGGCCCATCTTTCCTACCTCTAGTCCTTCTTGATTAGTTGGGGTGGAGGAAACCTTATTCCCTTTCTGAACTTATTTCTTCCCACCATCTCTGGCTTCAACCAAAGTAGAGCCCAGCCTAGAGAACCTATTCCCCAATGACCCAGTTATCATCTTTGCGTGCAGTGTTAATAGCTGCTGGAGGAGCTCAAGAAGATGGCAAAGGCCGGAAGGACTTCTGTAATCCCTACATTTTTGCAGTACAGCAGTCCTTAAGCATCCCAAATGTTCCCTTGACCCCACCTTTCTGGATGTAAATGTGACACAGAAGAGGGCCAATTCATCTTGCTATTTGCCTTGAGTTTCTGACTTCCAGACATCCTGGACAGAATCTGCCAGAATCAAAGAATCTTTGTCCTAAGGCTTTTATCATCTACCTCCTTGAAACTCCCCTCTGAACTTGCCAACATCCAGGGTAGGGAAAGGAATTCTAGTACAGGGCTGCTGTAACTGCAGTGTAATGTTGGCCCAGTCACTTAATCTCCTCAGGCCTCGGTGTCCTCAGAGGGCTATTGTGAGGGTGGCATGCAATCATTTTGATGAAAATCCTAAACAAATCATCAGGCCTTCTGGTGGAACAGTCCTTTGGGAACATGATAAATGAAAATGGCCTCATTTCTCCACGGTCTCCTGTTTCCTCTCTTTCCAGCCCCAGGATGGCAGCTGTTTCTCTAGCTCTAGTGAACAAAGAGATAAAAAGAACTTGTAAACAATGAGAGGAAGAGACCTAAATGAACAATGGGGATGCTTGGGACACCTGAGATTGGAAATAGCAACTGAAACTGCTTACACAACTAATTGAAGGATTAGAAATGGGTGGAAAATGTAATCTTGGAATGCTACCACTCAAGCGGCCCAGAACAATGAATAAAGGCAAGTGTTTTTAATGTATGGTTTGGTCAGTATTCCTCACACTGCTAAAAAGTAGCTCTTGCAAGTGTCCAAGGTGTTCCAATTGTACCATCTGAGGAATCTTCCATTCATATAAGTCCTACCTGGCACAATCCTAACTTTCACAAGAAACAGAGCCCCAGGAAAGAGCATGACTAAGCAGGAAGTGTTCCCGCTAACCTAGAATGTAGCAGGAAAAACAGTCAGACACTTTAAACTTGTTCTATTTGTTCTGGATGGATCGCCCATTCCCCAAAACTTGAAAACTGAGATCAGGTCTAGTGGCCCATAGGTATGAAGGAAAAGAAAGAAAGCTCAGGGTAGAATGTCATCAAATGTTAACACCAGCGACTCCTGAAACAACACCACCCTGGGAAAAGCATGTGAATGAAGAGTTAAAGAGCTCTGGGTGCGATTCTTAGACATTTCACCTTGTGACAAAGAAGAGGTGTGAAGATGTTGAGATTTAATATGACCTGCATGCTAACAAGGTAGCTTGTCACATCTTCCCAGATGCTGGCAGAAGACATGAAAAACCCGACTTAATATCCTGAGAGATAAGCAACTGTCTCACAGCAATAGTACTGGCCAGAATATGAACATTGTCTTAGATTAATATCTCTTGCCCCCAAGTCCTGCCAAAGTTACTCAAAGAGGAAATACCTGAACACACTGACTTCTTTCTTCCTTTCTTCCTTTCTTCCTTCCTTCCTTCCATCCTTCCTTCCTTCCTTCCATCCTTCCATCCTTCCTTCCTTTCTTCCTGCATTCCTTCCTTCCTTCCTTCCTTCCATCCTTCCTTCCTGCATTCCTTCCTTCCTTCCTGCATTCCTTCCTTCCTTCCTGCATTTCTTCCTTCCTTCCTTCCATCCATCCTTCCTTCCTTCCTTCCTGCATTCCTTCCTTCCTTCCATCTTTCCTTCCTTCCTTCCTTCCATCCTTCCTTCTGTCCTTCCTTCCTTCCTCCCTTCCTCCCTCCCTCCCTCCCTCCCTCCCTTCCTTCCTTCCTGCATTCCTTCCTTCCTTCCTTCCATCCTTCCTTCCTTCCTTCCATCCTCCTTCCTTCCTTCCTTCCATCCTTCCTTCCTTCCTTCCTTCCTTCCTTCCTGCATTCCTTCCTTCCTTCCTTCTGTCTTTCCTTCCTTCCTTCCTTCCATCCTTCCTTCTGTCCTTCCTTCCTTCCTTCTTTCCTTCCTTCCTCCCTCCCTTCCTTCCTTCCTGCATTCCTTCCTTCCTTCCTTCCATCCTTCCATCCTTCCTTCCTTCCTTCCTCCCTCCCTCCCTTCCTTCCTCCCTTCCTTCCTTCCTTCCTGCATTCCTTCCTTCCTTCCATCCTTCCTTCCATCCTTCCATCCTTCCTTCCTTCCATCCTTCCTTCCTCCCTCCCTCCCTCCCTTCCTTCCTTCCTTCCTTCCTTCCTCCCTCCCTCCCTTCCTTCCTTCATGCATTCCTTCCTTCCATCCTTCCATCCTTCCTCCCTCCCTCCCTTCCTTCCTTCCTTCCTCCCTCCCTCCCTCCCTTCCTTCCTTCCTTCCTGCATTCCTTCCTTCCTTCCTTCCTTCCATCCTTCCATCCTTCCTTCCTTTCTTCCTGCATTCCTTCCTTCCTTCCTTCCTTCCATCCTTCCTTCCTTCCTTCCTGCATTCCTTCCTTCCTTCCTGCATTCCTTCCTTCCTTCCTGCATTTCTTCCTTCCTTCCTTCCATCCATCCTTCCTTCCTTCCTTCCTGCATTCCTTCCTTCCTTCCATCTTTCCTTCCTTCCTTCCTTCCTTCCATCCTTCCTTCTGTCCTTCCTTCCTTCCTTCCTTCCTCCCTTCCTCCCTCCCTCCCTTCCTTCCTTCCTGCATTCCTTCCTTCCTTCCATCCTTCCTTCCTTCCTTCCATCCTCCTTCCTTCCTTCCTTCCATCCTTCCTTCCTTCCTTCCTTCCTGCATTCCTTCCTTCCTTCCTTCTGTCTTTCCTTCCTTCCTTCCTTCCATCCTTCCTTCTGTCCTTCCTTCCTTCCTTCTTTCCTTCCTTCCTCCCTCCCTCCCTCCCTCCCTTCCTTCCTTCCTTCCTGCATTCCTTCCTTCCTTCCTTCCATCCTTCCATCCTTCCTTCCATCCTCCCTCCCTCCCTTCCTCCCTCCCTTCCTTCCTTCCTTCCTTCCTTCCTTCCTTCCTGCATTCCTTCCTTCCTTCCATCCTTCCTTCCATCCTTCCATCCTTCCTTCCTTCCATCCTTCCTTCCTCCCTCCCTCCCTCCCTTCCTTCCTTCCTTCCTTCCTCCCTCCCTCCCTTCCTTCCTTCCTTCCTGCATTCCTTCCTTCCATCCTTCCATCCTTCCTCCCTCCCTCCCTCCCTCCCTTCCTTCCTTCCTCCCTCCCTCCCTTCCTTCCTTCCTTCCTGCATTCCTTCCTTCCTTCCTTCCATCCTTCCTTCCCTCCTTCCTGCATTCCTTCCTTCCTTCCATCCTTCCTTCCTTCCTTCCTCCCTCCCTCCCTCCCTTCCTTCCTTCCATCCTTCCTTCCTTCCATCCTTCCTTCCTTCCATCCATCCTTCCTTCCTTCCTTCCATCCTTCCATCCTTCCTTCCTTCCATCCTTCCATCCTTCCTTCCTTCCATCCTTCCTTCCTTCCTTCCATCCTTCCATCCTTCCTTCCTTCCTTCCATCTTTCCTTCCTTCCGTCCTTCCATCCTTCCATCCTTCCTTCCTTCCTTCCTTCCTCCCTCCCTCCCTTCCTTCCTTCCTTCCTTCCTTCCTTCCATCCTTCCTTCCTTCCTTCCATCCTTCCATCCTTCCATCCTTCCTTCCTTCCTTCCTTCCTTCCTTCCTTCCTTCCTTCCTTCCGTTCTTCCTTCCTTCCATCCTTCCTTCCTTCCTTCCTTCCATCCTTCCATCCTTCCATCCTTCCTTCCTTCCTTCCATCCTTCCTTCCTTCCTTCCATCCATCCTTCCTTCCTTCCTTCCTTCCTTCCATCCATCCTTCCTTCCTTCCTTCCTTCCATCCTTCCTTCCTTCCTTCCATCCTTCCTTCCTTCCTTCCATCCTTCCATCCTTCCTTCCTTCCATCCTTCCTTCCTTCCTTCCATCCTTCCTTCCTTCCTTCCTTCCTTCCTTCCTTCCACCCTTCTTTCCTTTTTTTTTTGACTTGGTTTTCTGTGTAAGAGTCCTGACTGTCCTGGAGCACACACTATAGACCAGGCTGGCCTCAAACTCACAGAGATCCATCTGCCTCTGCCTCCTGAGTGCCAGGATTAAAGGTGTGTGGTCACCACTGCCCTGCCAGAACATACAGAATGTTATGTGACAGGAAAGCAACACTAGGCTTTAATAAATCCAAGTGTTTCATGAGGGGAAAGAAGTATGCCTGACTTTTACTTGCTCCAGAGGAAAGCTATCTTCTAAAGCTATCCTCATAGACCTGACAAGGTGGACTGGAACAGTGTCAACCAGTATTAGTTCTCATAAGATGTCCAGAAACATAGGAAACCAGTAGAAGATGGTCACAGGAGAATCATCGTGTGCTAACACTTATCTATCGACACTCAATTCTTCCTTATCTCTATAGCATGTATCATAATGGTGCTTATCCATGGAATAATGAATATGGAAGGAATTCATACATGTTAAAGTACTAGGCGCTCAGAAGATGCTCAACAATTATTGGTTCACACCTCCATCCTCAGTCTCTCTCCACAATTAGTACAAGGTTCCACTTTTCCCATTCTGGTCTTATATTCGTTTATTGGCTCCCAACAAAGGCCTCAGTTTAGTTTTTCACCACTCTTCCTCATTTAGTTGCTACTTTTCATCTACACTCTATTAGGACTGAAGTCTAGTTTAATTGGTTTGTTAAGCAACGAAGTCATCCATTTATAAACTAAATGGTCAATATTGCACATCATGTCAGAGAGTGGTACTAGATGGAGAGAATGAAAAAGGACATAATCATCTCTCCCATAATATTTACTCTTTCGTTTGTGGGACAAACAAATGAATCACATAAAATTAGTGTTTGTCAGGAAAGCAGACCATTTAGAATAGAAGACCATCCTCATTTTGCTAAGTTGATATGTAGTGCCACTGACAGAAAGGTACTGTCTATCTAGGGCCATGTCTCTCACCACTTTTCCTTGAGGGAGTCAAACTTCATTCCTGGGCCTTAACTAGATGAAAGGTCAGTCTAAACTTGTAGGGCAGCTGAGATGTAGCACACTGTCCAAGGAGCGGAGTCCTATTTCTTAACACAGGCAGCAACACTGGTGATCAAAATGAAGGCCAAGGAAAGAAGGCTCCTAACACCTTGAAAGAACAGATCCCAGGAGGCTTTAGAACAGCCATTCTTCTTCTCTTCTCTTTTTACCTTTTCTTTCTTTCCTTTTCTTTCTTTGACAAGTTCTCACTATGTACCTCAGGGTGGCTTCAAATTCTCCTGCCTTGCCTTAGTCGTCCAAGTTCTGGGATTTCAGGCCTGTGCTACCACGCCTGGTTTAGCAGAGCCATTCTTTAAAACTCCTATCAGGGGGTTGGGGATTTAGCTCAGTGGTAGCTAGGCAAACGCAAGGCCCTGGGTTTGGTCCCCAGCTCCGAAAAAAAAAAAAAAGAAAAAAAAAAGGAAAAAGAAAAGAAAAATTCCTATCAGAGGGAAAAACAAATGTTTTCTCTTTCATTGTTAAGGACCATACACAGGACCCTCACTTTTTTTTTCCAGATAGATTTTCATGTAGCCCAGGGTGGCCTTGAACTCACAACCCTTCTTCCTCAGTTTATCAAGTGCTGGTTTTTCAGGTGCGTGCTGCCATTCCTGGCTAGTGTCCTCATTTCTCGAGTTTATTAGCTACACAATACTTCCTCTCCTACTTAGTCTCACTCCTGATAGAAAGGACTGTCTACTGGTCTGTTTTTATCCTTCCTCCTCTCCAACTAATCTTTTCTCTCTCAAGTAAGAATATACGAACTTTGAAGGCAAGAAGAACACCTTATAAATCCCTTATAGCTTTTGCTCCTCCCATTTCCAGCCAAGCCTGTATCTATTCAATGATCAAAAACAATCTGTTCCTTAAAAAATATGGCTAAAAAAAGAAATGATGCTGTGGAATGGCATGGTGTTTACAAGCAGAATCATGGTTATTTTATTTATAAAAATTCCCAGACTTCTTTAGTCAGTCACCCTTATGGTAGCAACAGAAACACTTTCCCCCAAGTAATTTTTGAGACCAGACAGATTGGTTTACCTGTGTTCACAGATAGAAAGTCAAGTGTTAAATTGGTCCAATCACATGCTAGTACAGTACTGCTAGGAATAGTAGCAAAGAAACAGTATCCCTAACTCTCACTTTAATCATTAGCTTGTCTTCTTTCTTGGGCTAATCCCCTTGATCCCAAGTCAGGAAACTTTCCAAGTGTGATGTCAAAATTCCTTCTGTACTCCATCCTGGGAGATGGGTAGGAAGCAGGTGCTGATTGACTTCTAGCAAGGGGTGGCAAAGGGGCAGAGGGACTGCCACCTATTATGACTTTGGGGGGACAAGGGCAGAAGTTGACTCTCTCCAAGATCATGATCTGAAAGACCCTTCAAATATACTGACAAAGGACCTTTACAAGTAGATAAAAGAAAGAAAACTATGATAACTATAAAAATTTGCCTGTTTACTAAATCTTTCTTCTTGTTTACTAAATCTTACTCTTCAGTTGTTGGGAATAGAACTAAAAGTTTTTGGGAAGTCAATACTTCCCAACTTGAATCTACACAAGGATGATATACTGGAAAAAGACATAGACTTGGAAAAGACATTGAATTCAGATGGAGACATCTCACTATACAGAACTAGGTCCAAAATTAACCTTCCAACTCCTACCAAAAATAAAAGAACCTAGCCAGGCATGATGACACAGACCTTTAATCTCAGCACTTAGAAGGTAGAGGCAGTCAGATCTTTATGATATTTAAGGCCAACCTGGTCCAAATAGCAAGTTTCAGGTAGTCAAGACTACAAAGAGAGACCTTGTCTCATAAATAAATAAATAAATAAATAAATAAATAAATAAATAAATAAATACCACGAAGCACTGTAGCTACAATAACTTCTCAGACTTTTGTCCATGTCAAGAGTGTGAAAGAAATGCACACAACCATTTTCTTTACAGTACTTGGGATGCGACACAGGGTCACACACACACCATGCCAAAGTTCCACTACTGAGCTGCATCTGCAGCCCTGATAACAATACATTTTTCCCCTCCATCTTTATTAAATTGGGTATTTCTTATTTACATTTCAATTGTTACTTCCTTTCCCGGTTTCCAGGCCAACATCCCCCTAACCCCTCCCCCTCCCCTTCTAAATGGATGTTCCCCTCCCCATCCTCCCCCCATTACTGCCCTCCCAACAATCATGTTCATGGGGAGGGGGTTCATTCTTGGCAGGACCAAGATCTTCCCCTTCCACTGGTGATCTTACTAGGATATTCATTGCTTCCTATGAGGTCAGAGTCCAGGGTCAGTCCATGTATAGTCTTTAGGTAGTGGCTTAGTCCCTGGAAGCTCTGGTTGCTTGGCATTGTTGTTCATATGGGGTCTCGAGCCCCTTCAAGCTCTTCCAGTCCTTTCTCTGATTCCTTCAACGGGGGTCCTGTTCTCAGTTCAGTGGTTTGCTGCTGGCATTCGCCTATGTATTTGCTGTATTCTGGCTGTGTCTCCCAGGAGCGATCTACATCCGGCTCCTGTCGGCCTGCACTTCTTTGCTTCATCCATCTTGTCTAATTGGGTGGCTGTATATGTATGGGCCACATGTGGGGCAGGCTCTGAATGGGTGTTCCTTCAGTCTCTGTTTTAATCTTTGCCTCTCCCTTCCCTGCCAAGGGTATTCTTGTTCCCCTTTTAAAGAAGGAGTGAAGCATTCACATTTTGATCATCCGTCTTGAGTTTCGTTTGTCTTGAGTTTCGTTTGTTCTAGGGATCTAGGGTAATTCAAGCATTTGGGCTAATAGCCACTTATCAATGAGTGCATACCATGTGTGTTTTTCTGTGATTGGGTTACCTCACTCAGGATGATATTTTCCAGATCCATCCATTTGCCTATGAATTTCTTAAACTCAAACAATACATTTTAATTGGCTTTATTTAGAACCTTTTTGAACATCACAGAAAAATGGGTCACAAAGTAAAGATAACTCCCAAATATTCCCTGATCGCTTCCATATCTTCTCCCATTACCAGTATCCTCCATCAGAGAGGTTCACTTAGTACAGTTGATGAACCCAAACTGACACATAGCTATCACTCAAAGCCCATAGTTTACATTAGGATTTACTCTGTGTGATAAACATATAACGACACATGTCTATTATTCACATAGCACCATTCACAATACTTTCATAAGCTCTCAAATTCTCTGTAGTCTATAGTTCATTCATTCTTCTTTCTTAACACTTAGAAACCACTGACATTTTTGTGGCATATAATTTTACCATATTTATAGGGTTATATAATTAGAACCATGCAGTATGTGACCTTTTCATATTATCCAAATGATAGATATTTGTTAGCATACCTATATTTTTATATCCGCAGCCATAGAAGATATTGTTTAATATAGGACTATCATATTTCACTGCAAACAATTTGATACCCAAAAGTGATTTTGATAGTATACATACACCAAACTTACAATAGCACTAAGAAAATAAAAGTACAAAGAAGTTTTAAAATTAAAATGTTGCATTTAAAATACACTTAATGTAAAAATATTAGCAAATGAATAATACAGGAACAAGGGAGAAAGATATGGCACATACAAAAGCAAGAAACAGACCGACATAAATCTAGCTATACCAGTAATGATATTGAAGTTGGCTGGAGTGGCACATGCCTGGAATTATAGTACTTGGGAGGCTAAAGCAGGACAGCTTGGGCTTCAGGCAGAGGTCTTATCTCCAAAACAATGACATCTATGGTATTAAACAAGCTATCTGACAGACAGAAGTTTCAAAAATGATTAAAAGACATAATAAATGCATGCTACTTCAAAAACGGTTTAGAGTAAAAAATATAAAATAAATTAAAACTAAAAGAGAGGGAGAAATATGCAAGAAGTAACCACTTCTTGCATGGTGGCAAAATATGGAAATAGGAGGTGGACATGCTGGGAAGAAGAAGAAGAAGAAGAAGAAGAAGAAGAAGAAGAAGAAGAAGAAGAAGAAGAAGAAGAAGAAGAAGAAGAAGAAGAAGAAGAAGAAGAAGAAGAAGAGGAGGAGGAGGAGGAGGAGGAGGAGGAGGAGGAGGAGGAGTAGGAGGAGGAGGAGGAGGAGGAGGAGGAGGAGAGGAGGAGGAGGAGGAGGAGGAGGAGGAGGAAAAGAGATCCAGAGAGAGTGGAATAAAAGAGGGATATAGGGATGCTTATGAGATGATTATATATATGCATATAATTATTAAAGAATAAAATAATTTTTAAATAAAATGGAACAAGGTAGATTTTAAGAAAAATACTAGAACATAAAAGATATTTATTTATTTATTTATTTATTTATTTATTTATTTATTTATTTTGCATCCCATTTCAGTCCCTACTCCTCTCCTCCCTGCTCAACACTCACATACCCCTCCCTCTGTTACCCTCTCCCCTTCTCTGAGGAGAAGGGCATGGACACATCACCTCCCATTGACATAAGACAAAGCAACGCAGCTAGGGAACAATGATCCAAAGGCAGGCAACAGAGTCAGAGACAGCCCCTGCTCCAATTGTTTGGTGACGCACATGAAGACCAAGCTGCACATCTGCTACAAATGTGTAGTTAGTGTAGGTCCAGTCCCTGCATGCTCTTTGGTTGGTGGTTTAGTTTATATGAGCCCACATGGCACCATGTTAGTTGACTGTATATGCCTTCTTGTGTTGTCCTTTGACCATTTCAGCTCCCTCAGTTCTATCTCCCACTCTTCCACAAGACTCTTGGAACTCTGCCTAATGTTTGCTTGTGGGTCTCTGCATCTGTTTCCATCAGCTGCTGGGTGAAGCCTCTCAGAGAACAGTTATGCTAGGCTCCTCTCTGCAAGAATAGTGCAGTATCATTAATAGTGTCAGAGGTTGGCTCTCTCCCATGGGATAGGTCTAAGTTGGGCAGTCACTGGTTGGCTGTTCCCTCAGTCTCTGCTTCATCTTTATCCCTCTACTTGTTGTAGGCAGAAGAAATTTTGGGTTAAAGGTTTTGTGGGTGGGTTGGTGTCCCCCTCCCTCCACTGGAAGTCCTACCAGGATACAGGAGGTGGCTACCTCAGTCTTCATATCCCCAGCTGCTAGGAGTCTCCATTAAGCTTGCCCCCATAGACTCCCTGGAGCCTCCAGCTCATCCCAGAGATGCCCGTGCAACTGATTGCAGTTCCCTCTGCCAGCCCCCTCCTGTCCTCCACTCTCCCACACCTGATCCCTGCTCTCATTTCCCCCTCCATCCCCCAGCCTCTCATTCCCCTCTGCATTCACCTGTCTCCCAGTTCCCTCCCTTCTTCCACCTCTGATTTTGCACCCCCTCCTGAATGAGATTCAAGCATCTTCCCTGTTACTTAACTTCTTTGGGTCTGTGGGTTGTAACATGGTTATTGGGTTTCTTATGGCTAATATTTCCTTATAAGTGAGTGCATACTATGCATGAAAAACACACTTTGTAATGAGAAAAGTTCAATCACTGTAGTATATGGAACCCAAACTGAAAGTTCAGGGCTCTAGCCCTCCTCGCCCCTGAAGATACCTCTGGACCACGTCTGTCTTCTATGATGTTGTTATGAGTGTCAGTGCTTACAACTACGGTCCAAGGGCACAAGAACAGAAAATGAGAGCAGCCAAGGCACCTGATGGGGTGTAGGTTGCCAGTAACTTCTTTGATGGAAAACCAGCATTTCAACCAAGAAGTCGGAGAGTAAAATTCCCCTTCATCAACTTCATGAAAGTACACAGCACCCCCTTTCTGAATAACTCCATCAATCCCCATCTGTTGCCCATCACAGCAACACGGAGTGCCCTCTTCAGGGTCCTGATCCAAATTATACAACATAGATGGATGTCATGGAGAAGCATAGCTATCACACACACACATTTAGGAAGCCAGACAATACTTGAGGCCATCACCACATCAGTGACTGTGTAGAAGCACAAACAAGAGATGTTGCATTCTGACTGAGACCAGAAGGCAGACCTACGGTTAGTCTCATCTCCAATAAAAATAAAAAGGAGTGATGGAAGGTAATTGGCAAAATATTTACAAAGTGATTGATTGCTTAAGACAGGATGCAATTAGCTACACTAAACCATTTGTCCTTTACATGGGGTTGAAGTTGCCACATACCCTTGCATCAAGAATGGTCCTAAGAACCAAGGAAACATGAAAGCATAATCCACCAGTGGCTTAAAGGTCACTTTTTTCCAGTAGCAGTGGACAGTAATAAAACAGGGTTCTCAAGCTGCATAAAAATGCTCATGCATAATAAACTGCAACAGCATTAGTAATTACTAATTTTACTTTACTTTTGAAAATACATACTGTGAACTTCATTCAACAACTCAGTTAATAGTATGGAGGACTGTAGGTTGAGGGAATAAAATATGTATTATATCTTGGAGGCCAATGATTATACAACTACATATTTTCAAAAATGATTTCTGCTAAGACTTTATTGTTGCAGATCTCTGACAGCTTAATAGTGGAAGTTTCTCTGGATAATATAGAACATGAAATATTTTAATAACTGTTGGTTATTATTTATGAACCCTGATGTTTCATTACTTGTATTTGATGGGACTATTTGGTTGTATTTGATGTATTAGAACTATTTAGTGGAACATAAACCCTAGATATAGCTGATTTTGCTACATTAAAAAAATAGATAGTATCTGGAGAAGTGAAAGCTTCAAAGGGTTCAAAATGGATGTGAAGTCTTCTTTTCTTTTCCACTCAAGTCTCTTTCCAAAAGGCAACTACTGAAACTATGGAGCCAGGGAGCTGTGGGACAGGGAAGAGCAGGCCTGTAGCAAGAGTGGGGTCCAGGCATGTCCAAACCTAGGAAATCTCATTCTGGGGTCAGCCAGAGTAGGCTTGCTCTCTGCCCCCTGTCCTGGGCCTGAATGTCCTGGTGAAGGTAGCCCTGTGCTCCCCTCCTCACCAGAGGAGGTCACTTAGCCAATGGCAAGGTTAACCTTCCTTTCCCCTTATAAGACCATGCAAAGGAGGCACCCCCAGTACCCTGGCCCCAGGTCAATGATATACACTCATCCCAAACCTCTACCCAGTCCCAAAATGTTTAAATAGCCTTTGTTCCTCCCCTCAATTAAACTGGCTGTCTGGCTGAAGACAGAAGGTCTCTGCAGAGTCCCTTCTCACCACCAAGCTCACTAACTGCCTGAGGTCTCGTGCCCCTACGTCTGCCCACTCCCCCTACCCAACACCTGCCTTGCTTTCCCTCTCAGGCTTCCAGTTTTGATTGCTAGCAATCACACAGCTACGGTGAGAGCTGTGTGAGGGGGAGCAGAGTGAGAACAACATTCAAACCGCATTATTTGTATCCTTTTGTGGACAAGTAGACATTTGCCACCAAATGGGCATAGTCTTCACACACACATGCAAGCACACACAACTGGTAATATACTATGTTGTTTCTTTCTACATATTTTATTCTGGTTTATGAGAAGTGATTGTGGAATCAAGAATAGCTATACAGTTTTTGTAGATTTTACCAAGTTACTTCTACAAAAGAATTTTGGGTAGTCAGTGTTGTCATCAGCCTGATAGCAAATATTTTACTTTTAGTTATTGTGACTATCAGGTTCAATTTCAGCACCCACACAGAGACCCACAACGGTCTGTAATTCTAGTTTCAGTGGAACAATGACCATTTCTGGCCTAAGGATACCAGATACCTTGCAGTGCACATAAAAGCAGGCAAAACACCCAGACCAATAAAATAAAAAATAGTAACAAACAAATACATATTTAAAAATACTAGAAATAATATTTTCTTTCAAGATTGTCTTTTGATACTAACCTGAATTTTTTGACATGTAGAAATTTGTATTTCTTCTAACATCCTTACAAATCTTTGTACTAAATACTTAGGAGATTTTTCAATTAAATATTCTTTAAAATGTTAAAAACAGCTTAACCCACCTGAAAAACATATTAAATATATTTTCCCTTAACAAAAGGTCACTCAAATGGGTAAAGCAAAGTTAGACAATTAAATGGAAAAAATAGACAAATTAACCAATACCCTATTCTCAGAAATGAATAGGATTACAGAGAAGATTCACAAGAAAATGGTGGGTTTGGACAATAATAGAAGTCAAACAGCTCTAACAGTTATTTGTGGAACATTATCTTAATTTAGGTTTCCATTACTGTGAAGAGACGCCATGACCAAGGCAACTCTTATAAAGGACAACATTTAATTGGGGCTGCCTTACAGGTTCAGAGATTCAGTCCATTATCATCATGAGAGGAAGCATGGCTGTGTGCGGGCAGACATAGTACTGGAGAAGGATCCAAGAGGTCTAAATCTTGATCCAAAGGCAGCCAGGAGGAAACTGTCTCTTCCGGGCAGCTAGGGAGGGGGTCTCAAAGCCCAACTCACAGTGACACACTTCCTCCAACAAGGAAACTTCAACTCCAACAAGGCCACACCTCCTAATATTGCCACTCCCCATGTAAAGCATATTCAAACCACCACATTCTACTCCCTGGACCACATCGACTTGTTCAAACACATGAGTCTATGGGGGCCATACATAGCCATAGCAAAAATACATTTATTCCAACTTTAAAGATTCCATAGTCTATAGCAGTCTAAATAATGTTAAAATTCCAAAGTTCAAAATCCCTTCTGAGATTCACCCAATCACTTACCTGTAATCCCTATAAAATCAAAAGCAAAAAGCAAACCATATATCTCGAACATCCCAGGATATACATTACCATTCTAAAACATCATAGCAAGGAAATACTGGCCCAAAGCAAGACCAAAAGACAGCTGGGCAAATCCATGTTTACAGTCAAAGCGCACTTCAGATCTCCAACTCCTTTTTGCTTGGTTGACTGCAGCAGAATTCTTTCTCTTTGGCAGGGTTGACTCCATGTTAGCAGCTTTCCTCAGTAGGTATCCAACAGCTCTGGCGTCTCAAACATCTTGGGGTCTCCAAGGCAACTTTAATGTTATAGCTTCCTGTCTGGGATCTACACATGATCTTCTGATTTCCTCCAAGGGGCTTGGGTCACTTCTCCAGCCCTGCTCTCTGTAGCATTCTAAGCTCAGGTGAATCCACTCCATTGCTGCTGCTGTTCTTGGTCATCATCCCATGGTACTGACATCTCCAATACACTGGGGTCTTCCACTGCAACTAGGCTTCACCAGTAGCCTCTCATAGGCTCCCTTCATGGTGCCAAGCTTTATCTCCTTTCCATGACCATTTTAGTCCTGGGACATTGACTGCAACTGAGGCTGCCCCTTCACCAGTGGCCTTCCATGGCCTCTCACAGTGCCCAGCCTCAGCTGCTCTTCATGACCCCCTCATGCCTTCAAAACCAGTGCCACCTGGGTGACTCTTACACATTATCAAGTACGGCTGCAGCTTCACCACAAAACAGTCTCTAGGATACATATTAACATTCTTCTCCTTTGAACTCTCTTGACCCAATCACCCTCAGCACTGGTATCTTCCATATTCCTACTAGGATGGCCCACTAAGCCGTACTTATTTCGCCACTTTCCAAATCCAATGTCCCAAAGTCCATATTCCTCCAAACTAAAACATGGTCAGGCCTATCACAGCAATGCCTTAGTACTTGGTGCCAATTTCTTCTTTTTAAAAAAAAACATTTTTATTGGATTTTAAAAATTTACATTTCAAATGTTATCCCCTTTCCTCATTTCCCATTCATAAACTCCCTATCCCATCCCTCCTCCCCTTCCTTCAATGAGGGATTTCCCCACCCATCTACCCACCCATCTTCTGGGATCTTCTTCAATTTCTTACTTCAGAGACTTGAAGTTCTTGTCATACAGATCTTTCGCTTGCTTGATTAGAGTAACACTGACGTATTTTACATTATTTGTGACTCTTGTGAAGGGTGTCATTTTCCTAATTTCTTTCTCAGCCTGTTTATCCTTTAAGTAGAGGAAGGCTACTGATTTGTTTGAGTTAATTTTATACCCAGCCACTTTGCTGAAAGTGTTTATCAGGTTTAGTAGTTCTCTGGTGGAACTTTTGGGGTCACTTAAGTATACTATCATATCATCTGCAAATAGTGATATTTTGACTTCTTTTCCAATTTGTATCCCCTTGACCTCCTTTTATTGTCTGATTGCTCTGGCTAGAACTTCAAGAACTATATTGAATAAGTAGGGAGAGAGTGGGCAGCCTTGTCTAGTCCCTGATTTTAGTGGGATTGCTTCAAGTTTCTCTCCATTTAGTTTAATGTTAGCTACTGGTTTGCTGTATGTGGCTTTTACTATGTTTAGGTATTGGCCTTGAATTTACGATATTTCCAAGACTTTTAACATGAAGGGGTGTTGAATTTTTGTCAAATGCTTTCTCCACATTTAAAGAGATGATCATGTGCTTTTTTTCCTTTGAGTTTGTTTATATAGTGGATTATGTTGATGGATTTCCATATATTGAACCATCCCTGCATCACTTGGATGAAGCCTACTTGATCATGATGGATGATTGTTTTGATGTGTTCTTGGATTCAGTTTGCGAGCATTTTATTGAGTATTTTTGCATCAATATTCATAAGGGAAATTGGTCTGAAGTTCTCTTTATTTGTTGGGTCTTTGTGTGGTTTAGGTATAAGCATAATTGTGGCTTCATAGAAGGAATTGGGTAGTGTTCCTTCTGTTTCTATTTTGTGGAATAGTTTGGACAGTACTGGTATTTTGTCTTCTATAAAGGTCTGATAGTTTTCTGCACTAAACCCATCTGGTCCTAGGCTTTTTTTGGTTGGGAGACTTTTAATGACTTCTTTGATTTCTTTAGGAGTTATGGGACTATTTAGATGGTTCATTTGACCCTGATTTACCTTTGGTACCTGATATTTGTCTAGAAAATTGTACGCTTCCTCCAGAATTTCCAGTTTTGTTGAGTATAGGCTTTTGTAGAATGATCTGATGATATTTTGAATTTCCTCACAATCTGTTCTTATGTCTCCCTTTTCATTTCTGATTTTGTTAATTTGGATATTCTCTCTGTGCCTTCTGGTTAACCTGGATAAGGTTTATCTATTTTGTTGATTTTCTCAAAGAACCAGTTCCTGGTTCTGTTGATTCTTTGTATAGTTCCTTTTGTTTCTACTTGGTTGACTTCAGCCCTGAGTTTGATTATTTCCTGCCTTCTACTCCTCTTGGTTGTATTGGCTTCTTTTTGTTCTAGAGCTTTTAGCTGAGCTGTCAAGCTGCTAGTGTATGCTCTGTCTCCAGTTTCCTTTTGGAGGCACTCAGAACTACAAGTTTTCCTCTTAACACCACTTTCATTGCATCCTATAAGTTTGGGTATGTTGTGTCTTCAGTTTCTTTAAATTCTAAAAAGTCTTTAATTTCTTTCTCTATTTCTTCCTTGACTGAGTTATCATTAAGTAGAACGTTGTTCAACTTCCACGTGTATGTGGGCTTTCTGTCGTTTCTGCCTTAGTCCGTGGCCAACTTCTTAGTTTAGATTTCAATTGCTGTGAAGAGACACTATGACTAAAGCAACTCTAATAAGGGCTGTAGTTTGATGTCATTATGCATGTGAGGGCAGGTACAGGATATAACCAGGCCTGTCATTGAACAAGAAGGAAGGATGGGTGGGAGAAAAGTTTTAGGGGAGGAGGAGACTGGACCAAGAGGGGGGGAGACACACACATACACAGAGAGAGAGAGAGAGAGAGAGAGAGAGAGAGAGAGAGAGAGAGAGAGAGGGAGGGAGAGAGAGAGAGGGAGAGAGGGAGGGAGAGAGAGAGAGAGAGAGAGAGAGAGAGAGAGAGAGAGAGCGCATCAGGAGAAGCAACATGGAGGCAGACATAAACGATCCTCGCCCTGCATCCTTACATAGATACAGGTTGTTATGAATATTCGTAAGGGGTGGAGATGTACAGGATTTTATGTGTCTAGATGGCAAAGTATATTTTAGCTAGGTGGGCATTTTATATCCCTATCAATTGGTTGTAAGTTAATTGTGATGTATTGTACATTGAGTATTTAACACACACATCTGGTTGCTGGGTTCCAGTCTGTTGAGTTATGTCTTTACTAGATTGTTGGGAGTGTGAACAGTGTCTGTGACAGGAAGCCATGCTAGGCTATAGAATGCTTGGGACTAGCTTGGCATGTGGCCATGCTAGCATGGCCAACAGAATGCGATGGTAACAGGCACGGAGGAAGCATGTCACTGTCACAGCCCACCTCCACAGTGACATGCTTCCTCCAGCAAGGTCACAGCTACTCCAACAAGGCCACGCCTCCTGACGATACGAATCCCAGCGCCAACCATATTCAAATCACCACAAACTTTTCCCCTATGACATCAAAACACATATTATTCTCAAGTGAACATAGAGTATTCTCTTGAGATAAGTGAATCATATGCTAGTCTAACAATTAAGTAGCAATATTCTCAGAATGTTAGGAATACGAGAAAAATTGTTCTACAAATGCAATGTAGCAAAGTTAGAAGTTAACAAAATTTTAGAAATTCATGAATAAATAAAAGTTAACATATTGAGATATTGATATGACTAAATTGTAAGAGAAACTAGAGAAACTTTAGATGAATGAAAATGATGGCTTGTTGTAGCCAGACAACAAGCTGGAGAGATGGCTCCATGGTTAAGATCACTGGCTGCTCTTCTAGACCCAAGTTCAGTTGCCAACTCACATATGTCAGCTCCCCCTTGCCGTTAACTCAGGCTCCAGGAGTTTCCACACCTTCACACAGACACACATTCAGGCAAAACACCAATGTTCATAGAATAAAAATAAATACATAAGAATACAAAAGACAAAAGTAACTTACAAGATATGACTGATATAAAAATAGAGAAATGTATATTGCAAACACCTGTATTGCACATGAGGAGAAGGCACTTGCCGACCATGCACCAGGTCCCAGGCTCAGTAATCAGCACGTAAAACAAGAAGAAAAAGGATGGGAAGAGGAGGGGGAGGAAGCGGAAGTTGAGGAGGAAGAGGGCAGGAGGAAAGACATGCTTGTCCCAGCTCTTGAGTGACTCAGGTGAAACAATGTCTTGAGTCCAGGAGTTTGATACTAGCCTGGGCAAAGTGGGGAGGAAGAAAGGCTCCAAGTTAATAAATGAAGCTTCCTGGTAAGGAACCTAGACAAAAAGAACAAAGTAAACATAAATCAAGCAGGAGGGGAAGAATTAAAATGATCAGAATGAAAACGAATAAACTATGCAGTCAAAGTAGAGAATATGGGCGAAATCATAACCTTGTTCTTTGCAAGGCCAGAAACATCTGCTATGTTGATCAAGAGAAAAAAGAACCCTCAAATTAATATCACTTGCTAATCAGATTTACAAAGGAAAGAAATGTGTTTTTTTTAATTATTGGAACATTTTATTTATTTTTTATTATTTTTATGCATATGGGTATCTTGCAAGCATGTATGTCTGTGCATACAGTGTACACAGAGGCAAGAAGAGGGTGGAGAATCTCCTGGAACTGGGGTTACTGTCGCGAAGGAAAAAGAGTATGATCAAAATAATTATATAAAAAAATCAAAAAAATTTAGAAATAAAGTGAGAGAGGATGTAACCTTTTATTTTCTCCTTTCCCCACACCTCTTTACCTGAAAACAAGAGTTAAGAATAAGGCTCGGCGTGTTTACTTAACTAGGCATGGTTGTCAGAACTCCAGATGAAATCAAACCACAAAACAATGACAAGAAACCTTTCTTTCTTTAAAAGAGCACTGGCTACTCTTTCAGAGGACTCAGGTTTAATTTCCAGTGCCTAGAGGGCTCAGGTTCAATTCTCAGCAGCCACATAGTGACTCACAAGTATCTTGAAATTTTTTGATGCTTATTTATTTTTATGTTATGTGTACGGGTGTTTTGCCTGCATGTATGTCTATGCACCATGGGCATGAGTTGTCTCCATGGAGGACAGAGAAGGTGTTGGTTTCCCCCATTGCAACTGCAGTTTGTGGTCAAAACACCTGGATATGATGTATGGTGAAAATGACTGGATGGAAATAACAAAATCATCAGTAGTAGTTTTCTGTTAACGTGGAAGATGAATAACTTATTCCTCAAGTCATGAATGTGAACTTATTTGGCAATGTGAATTTAATAGACAAATACTAAATTTGAATTCTTTTGCTTTGTTTTATGGTGCTGAATGTGAAGCCCAGATCTTCCACAATGCTCGGCAAACATTCAACCACGGAACTACATCCCAATCTGAATGTGACCAATTTATGAAAATATTGTCTGTACATACTGGTGTCCTTTGAGGGTGGTCCCTGAGGAGAGCAGCCTTGTTCCGGTGAAAGCAAATGCAAGGGTTAAAATCGGTGTTAGGGTTAAAATGGTGAGGTCTTGAGCTCTTTGGGAGGATAGCAAGGCTTGCTTCTGGCTTGATAGTCAAGCTGAACAGATAAGAGAAAGGACAGAGATCTGGGCAAAACAATAAAACTGTTGTGGGCAAGCTCTGACCAGCTCCCAAGGACTGCTTCCTGGGGGAGGATATGGGAGGCATTTTCTGCCTTTCCCCCTTGTAAATTCAGCTTTGTGCGCAGTTACACCTTGCATCTAACAGACTGAATGCATTGTAACAGATTGAATTGTGGGGAAAGATGGCTTCTAAGAAAGCCTCTGCCTATTCCAGGAAGGCAAGCACTCCAGGCTGCCCCAGGGGTGGGGAAGGGGAGGGGAAAATGTTAGGTTAGCTCTAATGAGTCCAGCCCTCTGCCATTGCCCCTGTTTGGTGCTCCTTCTTACCCTGGAGAGTGTGTTTACTTTCTGCTTTTATTTTCAATTGCCTGCAGCAATAAGCCTTGGTTACTTGATTGCTTTACCCAATCTGATCTCCAGCATGAATTCTTCTTCAGAAGCAGGGATACTGAGAGTGCTATAGTAGGCTTGAGAGGGAATCTGAGAGGAGGCACCTCTCCTCCTCTTTTTCTGTTCTGGCCTCTCAGTTTCCATTGTCACACTCCTGGGATCCCCAGCACTGCTTTCCAGCCACCTCAAACTCCTCCACCTCCAATTCTCTTCATATGACAGGGGCTTTCCCGACTTTCAGTCACTCACGTGCCACTTCCAGTGCCCTTTGCCCTGTTCCATAGTTACTGCACTTCCACGATCACCCATGATGCTACTTGAAGTTCCTCATGACTCTGAAAAAAAGATTCATCTGTTTTAATCTATGGGGATGAGGGTTTTGCTTGCAGGTAATTCTGTGCATCTGAGGAGGCCATAAGACGGTGATGGATGCCTTGGAAGTAGAGGTACAGATGGTTGTGAGCGCAGTGTGACTGCTGGGAATCAAATCTGGGTCCTCTGGAAGAGTAGTCTGTGCTCTTAGCCGCTGAGCCATTTATATAGCCCCTTCTTAAGATTCTTGAAGGCACAACTAGTTAGTTAGTCTCTCTGAGGCTGGCTACTCTCGAATTCTTTGTTTTGTGTGTGCTACAGGATTTGCTTATTCATTAACAAGTTTGTGGTCCATACTAGGCTGTGAGCCTACTGGTGATAAAATGTAAACACCGCACAGGTAACGAGCACATGCTAATCTACTCACGGGGCTGGATAGATGGATATGGTTAAGAACATATGCTGTTCTTTCAGGGGACTGCATTCAAGTCGCAGTACCAACATGAGTTGACTCACAACCACCTGTAACTCTACCTCCTTGGGGATCCAACACCTCTGTCATCTTTGGGCACCTGCACTGATGTGCACACACTCACACAGATGATAATTAAATAAGATTTTTTAAAAAAAATTAAATAGACTCTCAATAAATACTTAACTAAATTTAAATTTACCTCCCATCCAAATATAGAATCAAAGGAAAAAACAACAACAACAACCAACTATTCGGTCAATAAATATTCCAGTGGTAAGACTAAACACCAAGAACAAAATCTTTTGTCTTTAGCACCTACACTCCGAAAATGAATGGATGGTATCAGTAGGAAGTACATGAAACTCGTAGATGCTAGAACGTTATGAACTCCAGTGAAAGACTGCTCCAAAATTGTGCATCTGGGATTCAGAATACTGTGCATTGCTGTATAGCAACGGCTAGGATTTCCTTTTACTCTATTTACCAAAGTCAGCAAGCTAGGCCATGTGGTTGTTTCTGTTGATTTGTGGTATTATGTATACATAGGTATTAAAAAAAACAGAGACCTTCTCTAATGTCAGAATGCTTACCAAATTCAGAAATGAACACTGATACAATAATATTATTAGATGTGTCAAATTCTCATTTAAAATTTGGCTTCATCACTGTTGAACTAGTGGCATTTGTAACAAAAGAAAAAACCTCTGGTCTAGGATCCAATCCAGGACTATACATAGTATTTAATTACTATAACCTTTTAGATTCCTTTAAATCTTTCACAGTTCCTCACTCTCTGTCTGGATGTGACTTTTTCAACAATTAAAGGTCTGCTATTTTTAGAATGTCTCTTAATTTGGGTTTCTGCTGATTCCTCATTATAAGAAGTAGTTGTTGCACTTGGGGCGGGAGTGTCACAGAGCTGCTGTTCTTTCTGTTTTTAAAGACTGACTTTATTATTTTTTTTCTGTGCACAGATGTCGTTTCAGCACCACTTGCTTACCTAGTGCCTGGGGAGGCCAGAAGAGAGTGTTGGAACCCCTGCAACTGGAGTTACAGATGGCAGTGAATCTGCTTGCAGGTGCTGGGAACCGAACCTGTGTCCTCAACCTGGGTCCTCTGTAAGAACAGCGAGTGCTTAATACTACTGAGTCAGCACTGATGTCTGTGTACAGTGCGTCATACTGGAGACACATGATA
Organism: Rattus norvegicus; assembly: GCF_021556685.1. Lineage (NCBI taxonomy): Eukaryota > Metazoa > Chordata > Mammalia > Rodentia > Muridae > Rattus > Rattus norvegicus. The sequence continues at coordinate 125,759,045 of NC_141554.1, read as the reverse complement.
CTGTGTTGTCTTTTGGTTCACAATTTTAATTTTGTTTATTTCCTTAATGTAGTCCCCAACAGAGGACTCCTTTCCTTCACTGTAACGTTATATACGCATTGCAATCAATGTACATAATTGCATAAAATAACTATTACATTGAAATAAATACATATTTACAGATTCGTTGAGACTTCTAATGATACCTGTTTTCCCCCATAATTTTACCTGCTGGTTTCAGCAACTGTTCATGATTCTTGCCCCAAACAAATATTAATATGATGGTTGCCAAATGGTAATTTTTAATACCATTGGTATGAAAGTGTTTCTTATTTTAGTATGCATTTGTGAACTTTTTGCATATGTATTGTAATTTATTACTATTTTCTATGCTGTTTGTGAATTTGTCACATATTTGGCCAGTTGGTATCATTTCAGATCAGTTTCTGTGTCCCTTTGACATTTATCTTATCATGCTTTCCATATTTCATTATTTTCCAGTAGTGCAAGGCATATGCATTTGTTCTACCCTGGATCCAGCCATTTCTCTAAGTTTTCTGTTCCTTTATTTAAGGATGATAATCTAGATACCAAAAATCAGACATTACATGTGATTATTGCTATAAGAGCATTTTTCTTCCTTCCTTCCTCCCTCCCTCCCTCCCTCCCTCTCTCTCTCTCTCCCTTTCTTCCTTTTTTCTTTCTTTCTTTCTTTCTTTCTTTCTTTCTTTCTTTCTTTCTTTTTGCTACTGGGCCTTATTAGTTGTACCAGTCTCACATATCAATAATCATGAATTCACATTTGAGTACAGTACTTCAGATTCCAAACAAAAGGCATCCTCCTTTCTGTTTTGTGATTCCCTCCTCTGACATCAAGAAGCCTGATGTTTGTTATTTTCAAGTGCATTTACATTAACTGCCAGAGCTGCTGAACTATACCAGTGCATAAATATGTACTTACAATTCCTTTATCTTGTAACAGTGTGTTAAAACATTTCTTTGTGTATTTCCCTCTATGTATAATCCCCCAAATGATTATGTATATAAAATATTGCTAGGTTTGTTTGTTTCTGCTTATATTCCATTTTAGGTTCTAATTTCAACCTCTTAATTTTGGGGTATATTTAATAAAACAACATTTTTTATTCAGCAAATTTTTGTGCAAATATTGCCGTTTTTGGTCATTGTATTGCTTCTGTACAGCACCAAACACGAACTGTTTCTTTAGTTTGCTTTTTCAGACTCCCTCACACATTCAACACTTGTTCACTGTTCCTTCTTGTGACTGAGACCTTTCTGAAATCAATTTCTTTTCTTGAAATGTATCTTTTTCAATTTATTTCTACTGTGCTTGATTATGTAGTAGCACCTTTATTTCACTACTGTACATGTAAAATAACTTTTCTGTTTATCAGTTCTAAGTTGACAGACAACAGACTTTTATTAGCTCTTTGAGGAAATTATTCTGGTTTTCACTGTTATTGTTAAGAAGTCTCCCCATTTCCCTTGAACAGGTTGTGCCTTTTCCGTCTTACTTTTTAAAGTTTATTTTTATGAATATAATTTTAGGTTTATATGTTGTGGAAATAATGCAAAGATACACCTCATCTAGAATTGACAACTTTTGAATTGATGAGGGACCACATTAAAAACATAGCATTCAGGAACAAAGCAAAATATTTGAGATAATATACATATAAATAAAGATATACTGGCAGAAAGATAAAAAGAGATCCGGGAATCCAGAATTAAAGACACAGACTGATTCTATTTTAATTCATGTCAGAAGGCTTCCAAGAGACCTGGATTTGAGCAAGAGTTGAAAAGATTAGTGAAATAAACAAACTTTTGTCTGTGGATATAACAAATGTCACGAAGTCTCGATCATTCTATGAAGAATAGAGCAGCTGCTAGGCTATGTACACACATTAGTGATTCCATATCAGCAAGAAGAAAGATGGAGACTATCCTGGTTGTCAAACTATGGATGAAGAAACTCATTTCAAAGGCCTAGATTTTCTGTTTCTTTCTTGCCTTTTTGATCATGCTTTCTTTATCTCCAGTTTCTTTCTGACTTTTGAGTATTTCTGTTGCTTAGAGTTCTGTCTTAAGGCCTCCAAATCCTTCAAATTCTCACTGAGTGACCATTTTATGCCAATGGCATCTTCTACACTTTTTCTCTTTATACTAAACTTCAGATATTAATACACAGCTTCACAGAGGCTATGCCTGCATATCTGTTTGCCATCAGAGTGATGTCAGAAATAATGGTGTGGTAAGGAAGAAAAAATGTTTTATGGAAGGAACAGAGCTGTGGTCACAATGGTAGGAATTAAGACTTTTTCCTGACATCTAGATTGTGATAGCAATAAGCATGGGGGTGGGGAGATGCGCCTGTCGTTAAAGAACACTTGTTGCATTTGCAGTGGGCCCAAGTTCAGTCCCACCACTAACATGGTGACTCACAACTCTCGATAACTACTTCCAGGGGATCCATCACCCTCTTCTGACCTCTTTAGGCACCAGACTCACCTATGGAACAAATACATATATGCAGGCAAAACACACAGAAACATAAAAGGGAAAAAATGAAAAGAATAAGCTCTTGGTTGTTTTAATGTGAGACATGACCGCCTCTGTCTCTCCAGCTCTGCAGTTTTCGAAAATTGGCATTCTAGAATTATGTGGAAATACAGGAACTGACAGCTATTAGAGGAGGCAGAATGGAGCTGCAGCTCCTACAAAGCCTTATGCTCTTATTTATTGCCATTAATTGGCTTGTCTCATCATTTCTTGGAAGATCCTATTCAAAAATCTGTCCTTATTTGTCCTAATTCAATTTGTCTTTCCACTGACTTGAAAATAACAAGTGGGAATTGTTTGAAAGCAAGGCCATTTGATAAAGATTGGAACAAACAATGTACAATGACCAAAAAAAAAATCTCAAAATAAAAAAGTTTGAAAATAAAGGTCCATAGCGTGCTGGCAAAGTGCTGACAGAAGTTAGAAAGCCACATACACAAATAAGACTGTATATTCACAAGACGTGCCTGCAAACAGTCCAAATCTTTTTCTCAAGCTGATACAGAGGGCTCTACAGAAACAGATGTGAAGAATAATACAAAAATTATGAAGCTGAGTGTTACACACCTCTGAGTGTATACAGGTCCACAGAGAAGACATGCTGTCTTAGTCGGGGTTTCTCTTCCTGCACAATACTTCATGACCAAGAAACAAGTTGAGGAGGAAAGGATTTATTCAGCTTACACTTTCCACATTGCTGTTCATCATCAAAGGAAGTCAGGAACTCATACAGGACAGGAACTTGAAGGCAGGAGTGGGTACAGAAGCCATGGAGGGATGCTGCTTACTGGATTGCTTCCCCTGGCTTGCTCAACTTCCTCTCTTATAGAGTCCAGGACTACTAGGCCAGGGATGGCACCACCCACAATGGGCTGGGCCCTCCCCCCTTGATCACTAGTTGAGAAAATGCCTTACAGATGGGTCTCGTGGAGGCGGTTCCTCAAGGATGGCTCCTTTCTCTGTGATAACTCCGACTTGTGTCAAGCTGACACACAAAACCACCCAGTACACAGCACCTACTGGTGCCAGCAATATTTTTATTGGATTTTTTAATTTACTTTCCAAATGTTATCCCCTTTCCCAGTTTCCCATCCATAAACACCCATCCCATCCCCCATCCCCCTGCTTCTATGAGAGTGTTCCCCTACCCACCCCTTCCCACCTTCCTGCCCTGACATTCCCCTACACTGGGGGGTCCAGCCTTGGCAGGACCAAGGGCTTTTCCTCCCATTGGTGCCCAACAAGGCCATCCTCTGCTACATATGAAGCTGGAGCCATGGGCCTGTCCATGTGTACTCTTTGGGTGGTAGTTTAGTCCCTGGGAGCTCTGGTTGGTTGGTATTGCTCTTATGGTGTTGCAAACCCCTTCAGATCCTTCAATCTTTTCTCTACCTCCTCCACTGGGGACCCTGTTCTCAGTTCAATGGTTGACTGTGAACATCTGCCTTGGTATTTGTCATACTCTGGCAGAGCCTCTCAGGAGACAGCTATATCAGGCTCCTGTCAGCATACACTTCTTTGGTGCCAGCAATTTTTAAAAGATCTATTCAAATCCTAACAGGACCACCAAACTAAAGAGAGGCTTCAGTAATCACACATGGCAAGGAGTATAAACATCACAGAATCACAACAACAAGCCAACAGAAATAATATAGAAATAACTAGTGATTAAAGTATAAACCAGGATTAGAAAAAAATAATTTCCATGATTGCCATATTACATGGCTTAAAATATCATTAGAAAAGCTGAGAAATATTTTAAAAAGCAAAGAATGGATGATATGTTGGTAGAAAAAATAATAAATAAGAATTGTCCCTGAGAAGGCTTAAGCATTGCACCTATTATGTTAAGTTTATAAGTGACTATAAGTGACTTCTTCATTATAATAGAAGAATTCAAATCTACAGAAGTATTATATGATGTCACCAACCAGAGATTATCAGTAATGAGACAACTATAAAGTATAAAATGAGGAGTTGAAGCTGGAAAGAACCCAGATGCCCTTCAACAGAGGAACGGATACAGAAAATGTGGGACATCTACACAATGGAATACTACTCAGCTATAAAAAACAATGACTTTATGAAATTCATAGGCAAATGGATGAAACTGGAAAATATCATCTGAGTGAGGTAACCCAATCACAGAAAAACACACATGGTATGCACTCATTGATGAGTGGCTATTAGCTCACATGCTTGAATTACCCTAGATGCCTAGAACAAATGAAACTCAAGACAGATGATCAAAATGTGAATGCTTCACTCCTTCTTTAATAGGGGAACAAGAATACCCTTGGGAGGAAATAGGGAGGCAAAGTTTAGAACAGAGGCAGAAGGAACACCCATTCCGAGCCTGCCCCACATGTGGCCCATACATATACAGCCACCTAATTAGATAACATGGATGAAGCAAAGAAGTGCAGGCCGACAGGAACCGGATGTAGATCTCTCCTGAGAGACACAGCCAGAATACAGCAAATACATAGGCGAATGCCAGCAGCAAACCACTGAACTGAGAACGGGACCCCCGTTGAAGGAATCAGAGAAAGGACTGGAAGAGTTTGAAGGGGCTTGAGACCTCATATGAACAACAATGCCAACCAACAGAGCTTCCAGGGACTAAGCCACTACCCAAAGGCTATGCATGGACTTACCCTGGACTCTGACCTCATAGGTAGCAATGAATAGCCTAGTAAGAGCACCAGTGGAAGGGGAAGCCCTTGGTCCTGCCAAGACTGTACCCCCAGTGAATGTGATTGTTGGGGGGAGGGCGGTAATGGGGGTAGGATGGGGAAGGGAACACCCATATAGAAAGGGAGGGAGAGGGATTAGGGGGATGTTGGCCCAGAAACCGGAAAGGGGAATAACAATCGAAATGTAAATAAGAAATACTCAAGTTAATAAAGATGGAAAAAAAAGAAAGTAAAAAAAAATGAGGAGTTGAGTCAGGTGTGGTGATATACACCTTTAATCCCAGTATACAAGAAGCAGAAGCAGATGGATTTCTGTTTGAGGTCAGTCTCGTCTAGAACATGAATTGCAGGACAGCAAGAGCTGCATAAAAGTGAGGCTTTGTCTCAAAAAATTAAATGAATACAAAGAAAAAAAGAATAAGGAAACGAGTGTGGACTTGAAAAGTAAAGTGAATCACTATGGGAACAGACAGACACAGGAAATAATCAGCAAGCTTAAAGGTAAGTCCATGAATATTATTAAGCACAATGAATAGAAAGAAAAAATGTCATAACGAACAGAGACTCATAGTCATGTTGGACATGAGCAAGCATTCTAACATGAGCACAATGGGAGACCGAAAAGAATAAGGGAGAAAGTGTGGGGAGAAATTTATTTGAGAGGATTTACATCCTGAATTTCATTATAGTTGCACAGTAACACAAATCTATACATCAAACAAAATGAAATGAACTCCAAACAGCATAAGTTTAGACTTCCATGCCTCATTTTATCATAACTAAACCATCAAAAGATAGCAAAGTTTGCAAGCAGAAAGGGAAAAATAACTACATACAAGAGATATTCACGAAAATTAGAAGTTACATTTCTTATTAAAACTATAGAGGCTAGAAGGCTGTAAGGTGGCATTAAACATATTCAGATAAAAAGACCGTCCCCTAAAAATTCTAGATGTAACTTTAAAGAGGTGATACACGCCTAAAATCCCAGTTACTTGGGAGTCTAAAGCAGAAAGTCACCAGTTCAAGGCCAGCCAGGAAACAGATTAAAAAGGTGTCTTACAAAATGAATGACACACACAGTAAGAGGAAGCAGCCAAGTGTGGTGGCACATGGTTGTGATCCTAGCACTTGAGAAGCTGAGGAAAAAGAATCACAAAGCTAAGGCCATCCTGAGCTAGAGGAAGATATTATCTCAAAGAAAAAAGAATAAAAGAAATTAGGACATTTCCAGATTGTGGTGGTTTGAATATGCTTGACCCAGGGAGTGGCACTATTAGGAGGTATGGCCTTGTTGGAGGAAGTGTGTCACTGTGGGATTGGGCAATGAAACCCTCCTCCTAACCACATGGGAGCCAGTCTTCTCTTAACAGCCATCAGATAAAGATGTAGAACTCTCAGCTCTACCAGCTCCATGCCTGTCTGGATGCTGCCATGCTCCTGCCTTGATGATACTGGACTGAACCTCTGAACCTGTGAGCCAGCCCCAATTAAATATTGTCCTTATAAGAGTTGCCTTGGTCATGGTGTCTGTTCACAGTAGTAAAACCATAACTAAGACGTAGATAATAAATAGTTATATTGCTGGTAGATCTACCTTATAAATAATGAAAAATGGAAATAGCCATGTGGGGAAAAAAGGACACTGGTAACTAAGATCCACATGAATGGAATAAAAGCCAGTAACTATGTAAATAAATCTAAAGGACAATGTTTTCCCCTTTGGATTCCCTGATTTGGGTCATGTCTTCAATTCATTGGTAAAGGACTGATCCTCATATGTTTATACAAATAGTTGAACATGTGATTCTTGATATTCCTCAGATGAGACTAACAATCAAAAATACAGTCTAAAATAGGAGGACACTTTGTACCATGCAAGGCCACAGGAAGTTGTACTTGACAATAGAGTGAACAGCAGGGTTCAGTTCTTGTAGGTTTTTATGTGCCCTTTGGTTTACAAGGAAGGTTGTGATTAGCTTCTTTGAATAATTCCATGGGCTCTTTAATAACCGTTGCCTCCCACATAGGGATAAGCAAGAATTGTGTTACTTTTGTATATTGAAGATTGGGGCTTGGCTAGGGATTTTATCTGCAGGAGCTTAGTGGAGAAGGGAATTTATGGTTAAGCTATTTTATACCCTTGTGATTTTTCCAGATGTCAAAGAAGTGCTTAATTTTAGGGCTTATGCCATGATTGATTCTCTGGCATCATCAGATCAATTTAAACTGGTGACAATTGAGATTTGTGGAGGAGTAGAAGTGTCTTCCTGAGAGGTGAAGCAGCCACTTAATTAGGAGTATGAGGGTCACAGGGCCATAAAAAAAACCATGAGCATTACAGTTATACCACATATAGCTAATAATGGCATTTGAAGGACCTATATGGCCCTGGTGTAGAAGATACTGGCCTCTATGCATGAATTTAGATTAACCAGTGCCTTTGGCAAAAGTGACATTTAGTGGGGTCCATTTGTCACTTTTCAACTTAAGAGTTCTCTGAAGAGCCCATTAGGCTTTCAATTAAAGCAGCTGCCCCTCGGGTTAGAGTTATACTGGATGCCTTCTTTAAGAGCGTGGTATTTTGTTCTCCAAAAAGCAAATTGGCACTTTTTCAGTCCCTGCTAACAGGGTCTGAAACTGCAAAAGGGGAGAGGACTACCTTGGTAAGTCCATTTACTGTTAACTTAGCACATGTAGAGATATGTTACATTGATTTGTAGTTTGAATATTTATCTATAAAAGAAGACATTTCCAGAGTCCTTTTCTCTAAAAGAGACAACTTTAAGGCAACAGTTCAAGAGCAAAGTATATATAAGCTCATCTGGTGGCCAGGGCATTCAGTTGACTGTCTAAAGCATGACAGATTATGCTAGCTCTTGATCACATTCTTCTCAGGGACATTCTGGCAAAGGGAAGAAAAAGAATAACATTCTACTGAGCTTCACATGATGCTGAGATGCCATCCACAAAGCGACTTAATTCATACCAAGCCAAGGGCCTGGGAGAGGTTTTACTTCTCTCAGTACTGTGGTGTCTAGCAAATGATGGAGGATGGGGAAGTCCAATATCTTTAGTAGATAGGACTCACTAGAGGGCCCAGACTTAGGTTCGTTGTGAAGAAAGGAGGCTTAGTAGCTTCGCCTGCACAATAGCAAGGCCTTGTAAAGGCACACTGTGTTCTTTAGGAGGTGATGGTAAACTAAATTGAAAGGTTGTTTAAATAGACATTGACTATAACATCAAAACCTATGCTAACGGAGTATTTACTGCTTGCTAATTGGATAGCATCATCAATTCCAGTAATGTTGGCTATTGGGCATAAGACTCTTACTAGACATGATTTGTATTGAAGTGCAGTTATCTACGGAAGCATTATTTTTTCAGGTCTAAAACCAGGCACATTTGGAACATTAAATAGAAAAGCAGTTGGGATAGTTGCCCCCTTTGCTGCTTAAATCTGAGACTTTTTCATTATTGAAGACCCTGTTATAAGTCACACTGTGCCATTATTCATTATTTTAATGAAACCATTGCATCTCATTTAACTGAGCCAAGTTTAAAGTGCCAAACATTTAATTATTTATTACTCAGAGTATCCATGCCCACTTAGAGGATTTTCTTTTAGTATAATGAGTACAGCCACCATGGGGACTTTAGGCCAAATAATGATTCTGATAGTTGAGTTGAGGCACACACATGTGTCCTCCATACTTAATAACCTTACCATCATTGGGAGTACTTCGTTTAAATTTCATGGGCTTCTATATATAGCTATAATTTGATCCTTTATATTGATTCCATCAATAAAGCTTTACTAATTGGTACGTTTCAGCTAAGGAATTCAGAATCTTTGTCGCAATAGAGAGACACAAAAGTGACTTTTGTGCTTCACTGTATAAATCATCTTAATTAGTTGTGGGTTTCCAATTTTGTCATATTCTGCACCCATGTTTCAATCTCTTTTCTGCATCCTTGAAAATGGAGTCCTTTGTTGCAGTGACAGCATATGTAAGAGAGTCGGGGAGTGGAAGAGCAGAAGGCCTACCATTCTGCTGCAGTACAAATAGACTTCCTCTTGGCTCCATAAAACTTTTCTTACAATAACTTAGTGATGGTCATCTTTATACAGGAATCACACCATATTCTCTTTTTTAATGATTTGTGAGACAGGTACAGAAAGCTATCCTAACAAGTCTGCCTCACTACCCACCCAGCGATTTGAAATTTCTATTACAAGCATGAAGGAAGGAGAAATGAATGGAGCTAGACTGAAATGAAGTTCTTTTTCCCTCTTTGTCCTCGTGTTCTTTTCTTTTATTAACCAATGTTTAAGTTAGTGTACTTTTACTATGAAAGAAAATTGTCTGTTAAAATTGATCCAAATGATCTTATTCAGGTGTGACTTCTACAAACATCAGTATCAGCCATCTTGCAAGATTTGTCACTTGTCCCTCAACTATTATGGTGATCATTAGTTTACCACCCTTTGACTAGATTTGAGGTCTACTCCAGAGGAAAGAATCCATGCCTGGTACTGTAACCCAGACAAAAACACATGGCTGGGGAAGTCCTAGGCCCTAAAGGAGAACTTACTACTATTGTTTAGTTTGATTGACATAGCGCCAAACTTCTAAATACCTACGTTTATACTCATAGATAAACGCTGCTCTCAGCTTTGATCAGAGAGGTTTCTCTTTTCAGAAAATATCAGTGAATTCATAGGCTTACGGCTTCCCAGAGTGCTGAGTTCTCAGCCTTAAGTAAGACATCTGTAACAGCCCCCCTCAAACTCGGGAAAGCACGGAAGAAGAGGCAGACAGATGTAAGTTTCAGCAATAGTGCGAAGGGATGTGGAAAACCATCTTCTGGGAAATCATGAGCTCACCGCAGCTGCAGTTACCTGTACTGTGTCTATACATGCCTGGCCTTGTCAATTAAAAAAATGTGGTGAATGGAGTTGTAGAGAAGAAGGAGGGATTGACAGGCTTGGGAAACAGATAAGAGAGGATGGGGTGAGAGTAATTAGAGTGTATCATATACCTGTATGATATCATCAAAGAACAGATTTAATTAGCACATTTTAAAAATCCAACTATGTGCTATCTGCAAGAGACAAGGATTTAGATTAACACAACACAATTATGTTACAATAAAAAGAAAGATCAAAGTAGGCCATGCAATCTAACCAAAGGAGAGTTGGTACACTCCAGACAAAATAGACTCTGAGATAAAGAGTGGTTAAATAGACACAAGGTGGCACATTTTATAGTTTAAAATGGTCAGTAACTCAGAATCTATGGCAGTAATAAATGCACACCTAAAACTACACCAGATTTCCATACTACCAGGATCTCCTGGTTGTTATGGCTTAGAGCTACTGACTCAGCTCAAACCATGAAAGGAAAGGAACAATTAGATAGCTGTTGAAGACCTCAACAACCTACTTGAATACAATTACGTAAGGGGCTGGGGATTTAGCTCAGTGGTAGAGCACTTACCTAGGAAGCGCAAGGCCCTGGGTTCGGTCCCCAGCTCCGAAAAAAAGAACCAAAAAAAAAAAGTACAATTATGTAATAGTAGGTCGAAAAGAAAAGAAATAATCTGAATTATCTAAACCTGTTCTTCTTTTTAAAGATGGAGTGATTGTGTGTGTGTGTGTGTGTGTGTGTGTGTGTGTGTGTGTGTGTGTGTGTGTTCATGTATAGACCTGGAGGCCAGAAAAGAGAACTAGATCCGGTTTCTTGAAGTCCGAGCTGCAGGTGTTTGTAGGATGCCCAGCTTTTTATGTGGGTACTGGAATCCGAGTTGGGGTTCTCATGATGGTGCAGCAAGTGTTATTATCCACTGGGACATCTCTCCAACCTCTAAACCATATAGTTTTGATGGAAAACTATATACTCTTCCTCATGTATCTCAAGTGCTTAGCATGTGGGTTAGCATATATATATATATATATATATATATATATATATATATATATATGCTTGTTTTCATTTGTTCAACGAGCATTTATTGAGTTTCTATAATATTCCTGGTACTGTCCTTATCTTTAGGCATACAATAAAGAACAAGAATAAATAAATATTTTAATAATTAAGTCATGTGACACTTCCTCTGTACCTCCAGCCAATGGACCCCTTCTTTGTCCCCTCTTAGTAGCCAGAACACACCTTGATCAATATCTTTTTTTTTTTTTTTGGTTCTTTTTTCCGTAGCTGGGGACCGAACCCAGGGCCTTGCGCTTCCTAGGCAAGCGCTCTACCGCTGAGCTAAATCCCCAACCCCTTGATCAATATCTTTAACTGTTGAAATTGAAAAACAATTGAAACGGAGTCTTGTCATGCAGCTCAGACTAGCCTCCAACCTGTGGTCCTCCTGCTTTGTGTCTTGCAGGCGCTAGAATTACAGGTCTGTGCTGTTGACCCTGGCTGAAGTAATGTTTCAAAATTTGTCTTGCACGCACTTGTCTGTGTACTCCTGGGTGATGGGATATGCACTTTCCTTATTTCTAGTCCCTGGAAGATATCAAGCGCTCGCTTAAGGGTCTGTTCCACATTATCTGCAATGTGTTCTAACTAGGATCTCTTCCATTCTGTTGACAGCATCTTTTGACTATGACTGAAATTTCTTCACTGACTGAAATCAGTCCTTCGTATTTCATTTCCATAGCCCTCCTCCACCACAAACACGACTTAATATGGTTATGAACAGTAATCTAGCTTCTGTTTTTCCTGTATTCCACATTTATTTCAGACACTGGGCCCTTAGGAGATGTGTACCAATCTTGAAGTAGTCTCAAGAACCCAGAGGACAATAGACTGCATCCTTTGATGTTAGAGAAAGCTACAGTTCTATTCACGTTGATCCTGCAAAGCTCTCTTCCTACTGTGGACTGTGGACTTCATAGTTTCAAGTACTACACTTATTCTGAATCATATACCTGTGATTCTGGGAACACTCAGTGAAAAAAAAGTCTAACTAGGGCAACAAAGTCCAGCAAAGAAATTGTGACTAACTCAACTGTATTATCTCTTCTATTAGGAAAAATATCTCAAGCCACAGATCCAAACATTCTGGCAAGACATGCCCCCATGTAATCAGCTTGCATGCAGAGTAGACCATTTGAGTGCTCTAGGAGATGCCAGGCACATAAGCCTGTGCTGAACTTCCTACATATTATAGAGTATAATACTGAGCACAGAATTTCTTCAAGTCAGTGCAATCACCTCTGTGCTTCTGATGGGAAAACAGGGCAAGAAGGGTTAATTAGGCCTGAACATTCCCACCATTTTGTGTGAGGCCAGGCCATTTTTCATTTCATTTAAACCTTGAGAATATCAGGGAGGAGAGGGGGAGGGGCGGGAGAGGTGTTTGTGTGTATGTGCAAATGTGTTGGGAGGAAGCTGTCAGTGAAAGCCTTGGAGGCGCAGTGTGAGGGAGGTGTTGAGTGTGATGGATCTGAGCACACACTGGGAATGGATAATGATAGGAGGTGGGTAAAAGAGCTGACAGGGAGGACCCCAGTGGTGGCAAGGAGGCTGACAGCAAAGGTCCTTGGAGTGAGGAGAAACTGACAGTCTGACAGTGATGATCCTATGCAGAACCATGGAAGGGCCAATGGTATTTGCTGGATTTCCCTACTGGTTGATCTAGTGTCCTAGTTGGGGCCCCTTGGGTTGAACTAATAATGTACGTGCCCTACTACAATGCCAACACATCAAACAAGCCACCATTAGAACAGGATCATTTTCCTCCAGGCAGCTGCTTGCTGCAATCATTCTGCTGATTAAATTTCATTCTGGAAAGTACTGCACAGACATTAATCAGGTGTCACAGCCACTCCATCGTATAGAGCCAAAGCCTCTCTGACCTTTAAAAATACACCAAACAGTTGCTAGAACACATCTCCCCCGGAAAGGCAGAGCCTTGGGCCACCACATGGAAATCTATGCTATTCTACCCCCTTCCTACCAACTTTCCTATCCTTTGGTGAGACTAAAGACTAACAGATCTTTCTAATAATTCCACTTAGGGATCTCTGGTCAATTCTTTCCTGATGATAACATCATCTTGCACATATGTGTGTTTGAAGGTCTAAAAAGGTTTCTCCATTTTTACTGTAGTAAGAAGTCTTCTCATGCCCTGTTATCCAGAAGCCCAACTGAAATAACGGGAAACAAAACTAGTTTATCTGGAATAGATAATTCATAAGGAATATTTACATCATATAATCAAAGAGCTCCTGCTTACACCCAATGTAGTTTCATCTTCATATTAACCTCATGAGAAAAGAAATTATGAAATACTGAAAACAGAGATCTATATGGTTCCTATTTCACAGGCACTACAACTGATTCAGACAGATTTGCTAATTTGTCCAAATACCTACACAGATGGAAAGTTGTCGTTTTACCCCACGATTTAAGCATACGTAGCCATGCCAATGCAAATGAATACTAGTGGATAGATGTTCTAAAAAGGATAAGTTTTAATGAAGATGTCACACAATTGCTAAAGAGTTCACCTTCAAGTAGCATATCAAGATAAAGGCTTGCAGACAGCCAGAGAGCTTGTTTGAAACAATGAGTGATTGTTTCAATTTGGGTAAGGGGAGGCAGATAGGGCAGGAGATAGCAAAAGCAGTGGGTATCCTTTATTGGTTTAGAAGTTCATATAGGTGCTTCTCTCCTTCTTTCCTGTCAAACGATATGTGGCAGATGAATGCCTTATCTGAAATTGGGCCTTGTGCCAGATTCTGGAGAGATGCTGGGTGCGATTGGAGGAGCAACAATTATGTATCTGTATTTGTGCTACCCTGGGTTGGGCTGCTCTCAGTCATAGGTACCAGCAGCCTCTGGCTGCCCACCCTCTTCAGACAGTGCTCATTCAAGTTCAGGATATTAATATCAAGATAGGACATTATAACAGTATCAATAATGTAAGACAGCTCCGTGTCCTTAAAGCACAATGTAATTTAAAATGCAGTGTAGTAGACTGTAACTTAATTGGAAAGGATGCCTTGGACTATTCGGGACGCTACAGAGCATTTGGCATACCCATTAAAAACTGTTCTCCAGAGCCCAGGAAACTAATTGCAAATGGTTAGGTAATGCATATCTGATGGAAGGAAGATTTTCTCTTAAATTGATTCTGTGGTGTGCACACAGCCATGTTCACCACATTGCTTATAGGTATAAAAAAACTGGAACTAAATTAAATGTCCAATCATGGAGGGTTTTTAAAAAAAAACCTAAAACCCTATGGAATAATATGCAGCAGCTTTAAAATTGAGATAAATTTATATATGGTGACATAGAAAATAGATTCATAAGATATGTTGAGTTTCTTTAAGTATGTTACAGAATAATGTTTACAGTATGGTTCAGTTTTTGTTCACTATTATAGATATATAATTACTCATGTGCTTATTGTATATGCAGAGGAAAAGTAGAAATATCTGAAAATGTATGCATTGAACTTTCAATAGAGGCTACCTTTGGAGAGTGAAATTGGGGGAAAGGAAGACTCACGTTTTAATGCAATTTTTGTTTGATTTGAGATTTCCCTGTATATTTTTACTTCTCTTCTTTAGGAGATTTTGTTAAAGGAAGATAGCCTTTATTGAACAGTCCCCTCCTTGGTATAAAAAGATTCTCAGAGATGGGGGATTCTCAAAGATTCTGACAGAGATGGGAGAAAGGTGTGAGTTTAGGTGCATTTCACCTCCTTATAAATTCAGTTCTATTCCCTTTCAACAGTAATACGCTAAAACAGTCAGGAAAATCTAGCAAGCATAATTGCTGCCTGTATTACTCTCTATATTATGTTTTGCCTTCAAATTTCTGTCCCCCTTCCCCAAATGTCTGCACAAAGTTCCTTTTATCTTCCCAGATAGGCCAGTTTTCTACCAACCTGTTCCTTTCAGGAAATCCACAGAGTAGACAGCCCTCTACTGGTGTACTTTGAGGGGTATAACCAGCTGTACCAGGATAAGAACTTGCCCACCTGCCAGCACCAACAAGCATTAATCACACCGATGAGAACTACAAATTCCCTTGAAAGAGGTGTCACATTTTCTGAAACTTGTACAAAGGCAAACAAGACTGAAATAGGTGTGTGTGTGTGTGTGTGTGTGTGTGTGTGTGTGTGTGTGTGCACGTGCATGGGGGGGGAGGGATCAAGCAGTACATCCTGAGTGACTTCAGGCATACACTGCCGGGCTGAGACTATAATTAGCACCCACTCATTTATTTAATTTGTTTATTGAACAAAATTGGTTGGCTGACACTAATTTTAGTAGGGTAATTTTTAAAATATATTTGAAAAATACATGAAAGTACAGAATAATTTGCCATTTTCCTACTCAGATATAATTAACGTTTCAAATGTCCTTTGAGTCATTTTGTCCAATTATGTATGAAATTTCAAGCAAAACTGGGATCAAAGCATACATGTAGATATTAGCCCTACCCCTTTTCTTATTGTTATGTATATTTCTAGCTTCTTAAATATTTAAAGATACAATTTTTACTAGGTGTACTCCAAATTCATTATGTGGCCATTGTCTCTTTACTCGCTCTCTTAATTTTGAGCATTTTCCCCTACAACTTTTAGGCTGTAAATAACATTGCTATTGCTGTCCTTTCACATAAATCTTAGCCCAGACTTCTCTTTCCCTAGTACAGATTCCCAGAAGTGGAATTGCTGGGTCACAGAGTGTAAACATTTTTAAAGGTTCTGCGGAGCCCTTTTAACTGGTAGCAGTTCTATTGATTCCCAGAAACTCCTGAACACAGAAATCCTCTCCAGGCTAAACGTGGACGAAGCAGTTGGACACACACACACCCGCCTGTGACAATGCACATGTAATTAGGTGTTTAACGATTTTTTAATGAAAAAAAAAGGAAAAGGATGTACTCAGCTCAGTAATTAATTAGAGGAAGGAAACAGGGCAGCTATGCCTTAACTGAATTCTATTGTATGTACTAATCTCACCAACTGCCACCTGCCATCAGGCAAACAGAGCATTTAAATGACGATATACCCCTGAACGTTCCTCCAAAATAGTTCCTATGGGCTTAAAGCCCTCCCTCCATTATCTTCCCCATTTCCTGATGAAAGAGTAATAAGCATGGAAAAGTTCTCAGCATGGCTATTTTCTTTAATAAATATTTACTCGACAAAATACTTTACACCTTGACTGATCTCACTCTGATTTTGGTCTTTGAGAAGTTATTAAAATCTGTTGCACTTATTCTAAAACACGAGAGTGTGTTCTAAAATGCAAGCATTGTCTAGCTGTTTTAGTATCATATTGCTCTCAGTGTGTCCATTGTCCTGCACTTTATTGTTCTCTGTTGCATTTTTGTGCCTTCACGTTAGGGAGACGTGAATTTCTGTGGGAAAAACAAATGTTTTGACCTTAAAAAGAAATCATCTCCTTCCTGTAGTAGGAAGCTGCCCATTCTTCAGGACATTCCTATCCAGAATTCAGGAGAAGTATGTATGCTTGTATCATTGTGACGTTCTGTCAACGTTTCCAAACAAAGTCATTTGAAATAAAAATGTTTTTGTTCTATTCATTATCACAGAACTCTCTTGATGCTCATTACCACACATTAGTGATGAGAATGGAGACGGAATTTCTACTCCCTTCCTGTACCAACTCAGTATGTATCATAAAGTTGGAGGAGGTCTTATAACCTAAGGATGAACTCCTGTGGGGTTTTGATTTGTTGAAGATAGACTTTAATGTAAGACATTTGTGAACTATTAAATGTATCATAATGGTTAGTAAAAGATTTACTCTTGTTATTTCAAACTTTACTTTTAAAGGGTGGCATTTAATTCTTAAAACTGATGAGCAGAGAAAAATATTCACAGAGAAAAATTCTGGAAAAATAAAAATCAACCTATAGCCTTTTATTTTTACTGTACAGCAGAATTGTGGGAAACTAGTAATCTGCTACTGTGTAACTCAGCAGCTAAGGAAAGTTTTACAACATCACCATGTATTTTAATTAAGCAGAAAAATTATAACTACAAAGTGTTGTATATTCAACAATTATTTAAATGCCAGCTCCATACCAGATATAGCTAAGTGATTAGTGTAGAAAAATGGAAAGTCACATGAAAAGACTAGGTCTGTGCAAGGGAGTACAAAAAAGACTACAACAGGACGACCTGGGTTCAAGTGCCAGCACCCACATGGCATCTCATAACTGACTAGAACTCCAGAGCCAGAGAATTTCACATCCTCTTCTAGCTTCTTTGGGAACCAGGCACACACAGACATATACTTGGGCAAAACACCAAGCACATAAAAGATGTTTTTTTAAGTAAAAAGAATGCAATGAGGAAAACATGTGAGTAGTTGGAGGATTCCTAAGATATGTGCGGCTGTGACCATGTTTTCTGTCTGCTGGGACTGATTTCATCCTCTGTATTCTCTATCTGTGCTGCCGACTGGTTGCCTTTTGCTGGTGGAACCCCAATTCAACTTCCTGACTCTCTCTGCATATTGATGACTTTATCTTGGTGTCTCTTCAGCTAAATATCTCCTTTTCTATGGCAAACCCAAAGGGTTTAGGAACTGAGACACTTTTCTTGTCGTTCCTTCCAGCATTTGGGGAGGCAATCTGATGATACATACTAAAACCCTTAAAGGAATTTAGGTTCAGGAGTCCTCAACCTTACACAAAGAATTACAGGCAACCAAGGAACATTGGGAGTAGAAGAGGTGGTCTACCAATTAACTATCTTGTGCCAAATGGTCAACTCAGAAAACATACATACATACAAGTAACATTATTTGGACTTGATAGGGCATATTTAGAAATATAAGAATAAACCAATGCACATATGCATGCAATACCAATAGAAAGAGAAGCCATGACTTGGAAGAAGATAGAGGAGGGGTATATAGGAAGCTTTAGGAGGAGGAAAGGAAAGGGAGAAGTAATTAAGATACCCTTGCCAAAATAAACAAAAAAGTATATGGGCTTGATGATAAAATTTAGCATACTGGTGACTTCTTGGAGGGTAACCGAGAAAGGGCATCCGTGAAGTTTCATCTGGTCATTTGGTTGATACGTGTGTGTGTGTGTGTGTGTGTGTGTGTGTGTGTGTCTGTGTGTGTGTGTGTCTGTGTGTGTGTATGTGTGTGAGAGAGAGAGAGAGAGGGAGAGAGAGAGAGGAGGGAGAGAGGGGGTGGAGAGAGAGAGGTGGTGGAAAGAGAGGGAGAGAGAGAGAGAGAGAAAGAGAGAGAGAGAGGAGAAAATGTATCAGCATTTGCATTTTACGTATGGGGATAAAATTCTTTTAACAATATTCAGTTCTGAACTCTTGAATTAATAATTTTGCCTCTGCTAAAAAGAAAGATGCAAGATTCAGTTCAGTTCAAGTTTAAAAATTGGAAACTTCTAAAATGTCTAGTAATGGTACAGTGGTAGATGTAGATAAATGACGACCCATCCACTAAAATGTCACATTATGATAAATTTCTTACTGCTATTGGAAACTGATCTTTGATAATCAAAGAATGTCATAAAATAGAAAACAACAGCAACAAAGCAAAGACAACTGCTGTTGTCCCCTGGTGGTACCCAAAGAAAATGGCCGACTGACAATGGGAACCATTCAAGTTTCATGGATAAAATAAAACCTTGAATTATGGGTCTCTTGAGTAAAGACTCATTTTTGTGGTGTAGACGCTGAGCACTAGTCATTCACCTAAAGTAGTTGGGTAGATACAATGCTTAACCTTAATTAGGAATGTGTGAACTCAGGTCCTCCTTTTTCTGCTCCTCTGTGTCTTGGGTCAACAGAAATGAGAAAGCTGGGAAGGAGGTGGCAATGATCAGTGTGTAGGGATAATGGTTTAGATGTTCACACATATGTGTATAAATATATGTGCATTTTATGTTTTGATATGAATATGTATATGACCACCACTTTAATATACATACACAGTGTGTGTGTGTGTGTGTGTGTGTGTGTGTGCGCGCGTAGACACAATACTTCTGGTCTACAAATTTGGAATCTGGAAAGGTACTACAGTAATTTAACTAAGTCAAATTGATCATCAAAATAAGGAGGTGATTGTTCTGAGTATTCCCAGGGTGAATGTGTTAGAGACAGAGCGCCATCTGGCATTTTTCTAGTCTGAAGGCTTCTGGGAAGAGTCTTCATTATTGGCTTCAAGAAGATAGAGAGAATTAGGCTGCAGATCCATTGGCAAAGTTTCCTGATGCTGTAAAATAGTTTGCAACCCAGGGCAGCACTGTATGCTTGATTAAGCATGCAATGAAAAGGATTTATTTTAAGCTACTTTAATAATTTCTTTTTTTTAATCAGAAGCTAACCAAGCAATTTTACAGTAGCCTCCATTTGCATGAAATACCTGTTCCTTCATCTAGATGGTTTGGCTCTTGGTAAAATTTATTAAGAGTTCACTTATGCATAAAATCTGTACATGTTTTGACAGGAAGAAAATCGGGATGAACTCCATGAAAAATTCCCCTTTGCTTTTTAGTTGTCCAGCTCATTCTGAATTCAGATAAACTTTCTTTGGATGAAAAGAAGTTTAGGGACCTGAAGTAAGTCCCTCACGATGTCCTCTGACCCCACCAGTTCTCATTATACCCTCCTCCTCCAGATACAAACAAGAACACAATTTCGGGGCAGAAGGCTGCTACTACTCCGTGCCTCTGGGACTGTCTATGCTGTTCATCTCAAAGTCATTTTTAACTTGACTAAGTGTTCCAAGTCCCAAAAGCCACCCCCCCACACACAAGAGACAGTATGGAAGACACAGCACGTAAGTCTTAAACAGCTAGCTCCTCTAGCTGTTTTAGAAATGATGTTCAATTTTCACCGATACTGCAGAAGGCAAGGCTTTTCCCTCCTTTCATTAAGGAGTCCTCACTGGTTTGTGGCTCTTTTCATAAATGTCCAATACCATATGCTATCTGCTTCACTGGATGGGTAGTGCATTCGTTTCTAAAATGAAAAGGCTTAGTTGAGTCCACTTAAAGCAGCATGCTACAGTGACAAGTTTGTATTTGGCATTTTCGGGCTCTCTATCTGTATGGTTGCTATAGGAGAGACACGCTTCGCTAAAGAGGGTGGTGGTAAACATTTTTCTTTGGCCTGTATAAAAACTTCTTTTCCTCAAGGCCACTTTCACAGAAGCGAAATAAGCTAATTATGAAGCACTCCTGAGAAATCAGTGCTGTTCAGAGGAGTTCTTCACATTAAATATGAGATATCCAGAGTGGTGGAAGGAAGGGCTAAACACACAGGACCAAAAGAGCATCTTTTCAACAGCAGAAATACAAGTTTTCCCTCGGCCTTTGTGCAACTCCTGGAGAATGACCTACACGCCAAGTTTGAATAAGACAGACATTTTTACAAGAGTGGCCATCTTGTCTCTATCTAGGACATGTGCCACAGACCTTTAGAGCACGTCTGTAGTGTAGGACTGCTAATAATACGTGACAAAGCATTCAACTTGGCCCCTGGGATATCCAAGTTCTTTACAAAAGCCTTCCTTTTAACCTTCAGGAAGAATCTTTTCTTCCTTTGGAAGGTGAAAAGGGGCAAGGACCTGTGGTTACATTTCCTGGGTAAGGAAACGATGTCTCACAGCAGATTAGGAAGGCAGATCTGGGAGGAACCCAGTACCTTCCTTTACCCAGTTCATGGTCAAGTCAGGAGTGTGTGTGTGCGCTTGTGCCTGTGTGTGCACATGCGTGTGTGTGTGTGTGTGTGTGTGTGTGTGTGTGTGTGTGTGTAGACCAGAGGTAGATGTCAGGGGTTCTCCTTAATCACTCTCCACCTTATTTTTTGAGACTCACACTGGACCTGGAACTGGCCAGCAAAACCCGGGGGATCCTCCTGTCTCTGCCTCCCCAGGGCTGAGATTCCAAACAAGTACTGTTGCACCTGAGTTTTTTTCACTTGGGTAGTGGGGAATGGGACTCAGACCTCAGGCTTGCCAAGCAGATGCTTTGTATATTGACGCATCTCCCCAGCCTGTCTGGAGAATTTTACACTTAGCTTGGATTGAGTTGTGGAAGCAAGGCTGGAGAGAAGGCTCAGCCCTTAAAGGCTAGGCCTTCAGAGCCTAACCTATGAGTTGTGGTGGCTGGGCGTAAAGGCTGCTTCTACAGTAAGAGCACCTGAGATCCAGGTTTGCATCTCACCGCTGTCATTTAGTAGCTGCAAAGGCATGGAGATTTTCAACTGGTATTCAGTTTCTTCATCTACAAAATGGGTTTATGGATCATTCTTCTTTCTCCCCTACACAACTGCTATGGTCTAAAAAACCTACCTTGATATAACATCTCCTTGAACAAAACTACAAACGGCGGTACTGGTATTGTGTCGTGTTTTCTTTAGCTGAACTTCCTTATAGCTCTTAGAGGGCTGTTGGTTCTCGAATTATCAGTTGTGATGAATAAGGCTGTGTTCTCTATCTCTAACTGCATAATTTTATACACTCTGCTCACATCCCTTCTCAGCCTTCATCGTTCTAAAGAGTGCACATTTGTTTAATCTATCTTCATAAAGCATTCTGCCCCCACAACCATCACCATCCCTTTGATTATAGAGTGGCCCTTCTCTGGATCGTCTCCAGCTCCATTATGTTGTTCTGGAAGCCGTAAGATCAGACCTGCGTGCGTGTGTGTGTGTGTGTGTGTGTGTGTGTGTGTGTGTGTGTGTGTGTGTATCTGTCTATCTGTCTGTCTGTCTGTCTGCCTGTGTCACTGTGTGCGTTCTCCAACTCTGAACCTCTAACTCTGTCCCCCTCCCCAATTATGAATCTTGTAAAAGAAAAGATGATTGCCTAAGACCCTCTGTTCAAACTGCAGAGAAGGCCCCTTGGCCCCAGGCTGAAGCCTCCTTTTTCTCTCTGCGCAGCTTTGGCCCCAAGGGGCGAAACCGTCTCCCTGTCTGGCTTGGGAGGCGGGGAGGTGGATAACTAGGATGGGGAGGCCGAGGGGGGGGGAGGAAAGGGGGGGGGTCTTGCGCAAGCGCACGCTGCTGCACGGACGCCAATGCTGCTGCCTCCCGGAGCAGAGGGAGGCAGAAGAGGAGGGAGGGAGAAGAGGGGGAGGGAGGGAGAGGCGGCACTTGGGCTGCAGCTCTCAACCCGAGGCAGTCAGTCCCTCTCAGCGCACAGGAAGACCAAGAGAGGCAGCCGCAGAGTAGGATGCTCTGCGGGGCGCCCTGAGCCAGGGGCTCTTGAAGCAGCTTCGGGGACAGGGGCAACTGGACAGCTTTCACCATGCATCAGTCCCTGACTCAGCAGCGGTCCAGCGACATGTCCCTTCCCGATTCCATGGGTAAGTCCTGTCCTCCGGGAGACAGCAGTAAAGGGGTAAGTGCGTTGTCCTCAGGACAGCCAGCTCCTGGCTGCCCCAGTATCAGAAAGAGGGCAACCGGGACGGGGGTCCACAAACTCGAGTATCTGGGAGGTGGACCAGAGCCCCAAGGGAGCGGCCCAGCTGTGACAAGTGTGACGCGTTTGAGATTGGAGCGCCAAGCTAGGGTTGGAGTATCCTAACCTAGCCAGGAGTGCGAGTGTGTGTGTGTGTGTGTGTGTGTGTGTGTGTGTGTGTGTGTACGCGTGTGTACAGACTTGCAGCCTGAGGTAAATCTCAGCTGTCTGGGCACCAAAACACTTCCTTCAACCTGTGCCTTTGCTTTCGATTCGACGCTCCTTCTTTGCAAAGTCCACATCACTTTTAAGATCACGACTAATGATAATTAGAAGCAGGGTCTTACTTCCCCACCCCCACCCCCCCACACACACACTCTAGGCGATATCTTGAAATTCAGACCTGCAATGGTCGTGGGGAGCTGATTTACACTTAGCAGACCGGGGGTGTGGGGGGGTGTGCTACCCAAGGGAATGGGGGTGGGGTAAGAAGAAAGGGTATGCTGGCGGGACGGGAATTCCTGGGGAATCACTCAAGACAGCTCAGCTTGGACATACACAGAACGATCAGTCCTTGAATTTGATTCCCATTCTGCTTCAAACGCATAGAATTGGGGGGGGGAGGTGAGAGCACCAGAAAAATAAGATCCAGCGCAAGCCCGCGCATCTTCTGAAGTCGCGCTTTCCTCTTCAGCGGAATGAAGGGGGGAGGGGCACCTTTCAACACCTTCCTAAAAACCAGGGTACTGCTACCATCTTGCACCAACTTGGAGGCCCCTCGACGGTGCTTTACGATAGCTACAAACGAATTTTAAGAAATAAAAAAACAAAAACAAAAACAGTTGCCTTTCACTGTTGGGCACCTTCCTGAGACTTCGCTGGGAGAAGAAATTAATTTGGAGCCTTGGGTAAGCGGGAGGGGACTGCTGAGCCATAATTCCACCTAAACTTAAAATTTGCTTGCATTCACTTTAATCAAGTCCAATTTGTCTTTTCTATCATATTTCACATTCTGCAAAACTCCTCTGTCCCGAATCTCTGCCATTGAGTCTTCTCAGCTCTTCTCCGATGAATTTGCTGGAACATCCACAGGGGAGGGGCGAGGAGAAGATAGAGCCCAGTGTGAGCTCTCTGCTGCCTGCAAAAGACTCAGTTGCAACAAATTTCGTTCAAGGGCCCCTGAAAGTGGTAATCTGGATGGTGTAAGGCATATCAGTAGAAGCCCTTTAAGGTCATAGTTATTTGGAACCCGATACTAAATGAGGCCAAGGTCTGGGGTCCAAATCCAGAACCCAGCAGTACCAGACTTTCCAGTACCCTCCCTGCCCCCCACCCCACCTCATGCATACACAGGCACACAGAAGTCCAAACGCACTCCTTGCCTTGGCCAGCTGTGGCGCTACCACAGCTCAGGCTCCCAGACATCTAGCTACAGCGTGAGAGAGCTGGGCACAAGAGGGCGAGGGTTCTGCAGAGCCCATTCCAACTGCGTGCAACAACCACCTGCAAACCAACCCTCCCCAGCCAGAACTCTGTCGCTATGGGACTGAGCAGATTGGAGGCCCAGGGCTGAAAGCCTTGCTACTTGACACTGCTCTGTGGGTTTCAGAGATGAAGAGAGTTCTCTCTTGTATTCCCAGGGCCCCCAGCCTGTCTCGCATTTTTCTAAAAGTCTGCGCAACAAGAAGCTGAGTTCAGCACTGCAGGGAAGGGAATCATAGATCTCATAGAGACAAGGAACAATCATCATGAACAGCGTTTGGTAAAAAGAGTCCACAAGTCGAAGTCAGGAGAAAATTCTTGAGTAGAGTGATAATTCTAGGTTCCCACAATGTGGACAGGGGGGACTCCCCGGAGTTCCCTGGCGCTGGTCCCACAGCCTAGGCCTGAATCAGCATCCAGCATCTAGCATACTTCCGCTTAACTAAGCTCTGGGTTAGTGTTTCTGCCTCCAAGAGCAGCATTTCTGAGGGTATTCCTCTTATAGGCAAGACACAACCGCAGCACCCCCCCCCCAAATAAAATGTCACACACACACACACACACACACACACACACACACACACACACACACACACACACACACACACACCACCGCAGCAAGGTGCCCGCACCACTTTTGCCGGCCGCCTCGGGATCAGTTGTCCAAGGCTCTGAAGGAAGCAGACACTTAGATCTTGCGAAGATAGTAATTTGACTCCCGCGCACCTCCATCAGCTCTCAGCCACCCCCTCCTCCACTTTGGCAACAGCGCCCCCAAGCGCTGATGCACTTCTACTACATCAGGGCATCCTCCTCACTGCCAACAACACATTTGTACTTTACCGTTTTTTCTTTTTGTTTGTTTGTTTGTTTTAATATATATCTCCATGTCCTGAATAATTTACTAAAAAGGTGAAGGCAGTAGATTTCAGCACCTTTAGGTAGACGTTTGGGAGACTGGCATAGCATTAAGGTTCTTGTGTGGGCAGCCACCTGTTTCCAGGGATGCTCAAGGCAGGGACTTGCTGAGATCCAGTCTGCGGCAAAGCTGACTCAGGTAAGCCAATCCAAATCCATTAGAACATTCCAACCTGAAAATGAACACATCACCAACACCGCAGTGTACCAAGCATCTCTGATACATCCCAGTAAACATTACACACTCTCTCTTAGGAGGGAGCTCTCAAGAAATCTGTACAAGTACAGCACAGGTAAGTGTGCAGAGGCGGCTTCTTCTCTTACAGCATCTCCCAACTTGGCTCCTGTCAGATACGCAAACCTGGACCTGGTGGACATCATATGGGTTGTGGAAGAAACCTGCTGTCACGGTTTATATACTTACTGAGTCAGGCATCTAGACCATTAGAAACCAAGCTAATGGATGGTTAGAGTAGTGGGAGCTTGATTGAGATAAACTCTGCGGCGGAGGAAGTTTTGAGCTTGCTTCAAATGAAGAGAAGATTTCAGATTCAAATACAGATGAGGGTTTTGATTAGAGGGACCAGAGGAAGGGCAAGATGACCCTGTCTGGAAGGGTGAAGCATGCCTCCAGAACTCCAGCACAGACCTCCCCTGGTACCTGGCATGGAGGTGGGGCACTGCAGAGAGGGAGGGCTGCAGTAGTTCTGCAGAGAGGCTGCTGGGGGGAGCAGGCAGTGCCAATGATGAGATTTTGGACTCTCGCGGCTATTGCTTGCAATAGTAGTTTAAGTACTAGGTACCAAGTAGACAGAGTGGTAAAGCTCTTGTGGTTTTGACACAGCCACAGAGTTTTCCATTCTGGGGAGCCTTCAGAGTGTGCACTATTTCAAAAAGTTAATTCTCTGAGCATAGCCAAATTCATTTGCACGATTCATCCAGCAGACTCTTTCCATTAGGGGGAAAACAATTATGAGACGTTGCCACTTGTTTGTTTTTTTCAATAACCACCAGCTACTTCTCAGCTGTGTATGAGGGTATTTTTAAGTAGCTCATGATGTCTGAGTTTTTTTTTAATATATTAATCTATTAAATCATCATCTAAGGCCAGTCCCAAATTATACCTCAGTAAGAACAGGGTTCTTCTGTTTTCTAAAATAAAGCAACAAGCAGGTAACTGACATGTGCTTGTACAATTATCTGACTTTTAGGATCCCTGACCACACCTTCAGAGTACTTTAAGCTATGCCTTATACCAAGTAGAAATGGACTTTATTAAATCAAAATGAAACCACAGACAAATGAGGGGGTGCCTCTTTATCTCAAAAGGAATTTACCCAAGAGTTCTTTAAAATAGTCAACTCTCCAAGTGCAATGAAAAGCATCTGACTTTATGCAATTAAGGTCTTTGTAATACAAAATAAAGGGTGACTGGCAGAACAGAGTTTATCTAGTGCCCTAAGTGTTTTCTTAGCAATATGATTCAAAATAAATTATATGGAGACAAGCCCCCCTGTAGGGTGGTGGGATCTTTCAGTTTTTCAACAGACCAAATTTCAATCCAGATTCTTAAGCAAATGGGAAAAAAAAAAGATTTTCAAATGACACCATGTGGTTTGCTGAGTCACTTTTCTGACCTGGCTCTTGTGCTTTTAAGAGTTAGAGTGATATTTGCAAAGAAGACTCCAGGACTGTGGCGAAGATTAAAGGTCAGTGGGTAGGAATGAGCAGGTCAGTGAGGCAATAAATTAGAAAGATCATGCCGACATTTGTGCTCCTCCAATTTAGTCTCTAAGGTTACGTAGTCTGTATGTGAGCAGGTCTTGGTGTATTCGGGAGCAAGAAAGGCTAGAGCTCCAATGAGCACGGCAAACAGGAAGGCGAGAAAAGAATGGGAGGCCGTGTTGGTAAATTGATGTTAGAATCCCACGGTGAAACCAACTGGGAGACTCACCAAGTATGTATCATGAGATGGAATTAGGAACCTTGGTTTACAGACTCCTTTGGGTGCCCTGAAGGCAACAAGACGTATAAGGAACCTGCAGCTAGATGAAAGAAATAAATCCTGTCTGTCCTAACCCTATCCTTCTCTCCCCCTCCCAGAACCAAGCAGTCCAAACTGCTGTCATTTGCACCCCTGATAGCCACCACAAAGGACCCTGATGTCATAGGTGTCTAGGGACCTTCCTGGCTTTCTGCATGGGAGATGGCTTCCTAGCTCGATGCACAGCAGATTCATTTGCAACTCCCCTTCCCTCCCCTCCCACGGTGAGACAAGAACTTTAATGTTTGATAGGGGCCGGTACCTGCTCAAACTGCTTTTACATTTTGGTGTAAAACAGTCTTAGAATAAATAGTATTGTATTAGACTTGTACCTGATGAGTCACACCT
Organism: Rattus norvegicus; assembly: GCF_021556685.1. Lineage (NCBI taxonomy): Eukaryota > Metazoa > Chordata > Mammalia > Rodentia > Muridae > Rattus > Rattus norvegicus. The sequence continues at coordinate 125,731,549 of NC_141554.1, read as the reverse complement.
CTTAGTTTCAAGGATGATGTCAGGGGAGGCCGCCAGCTCCTTCCACTCCCCCACCCACCTTAAAGCCTTCAGCAAAGATTACCCTGGGAAAGCCAGGGTGGCATAGACACTGTTCTTCTATATGGAAAGAGGTTTCTGCAGGAGGTTGTGAGAACGGCCATAGCCGCTGCTCCCGATGCGCTTTCACTACCAACAAGCCTCCTGGGTCTCTCTTGACTTTCTCTTTCCACCTTCCTCTTTTCTTTCTCTCCCTGTCACCCTACAGTAGTGCAGTCTGGTCAACTTCTCTAGCCCACAGCTTGCAGAGGGTGCAGGGAGGTCTCTCAGAGTGCTATGTCTTGCAGGCAGAGAGCCAAGGGTTCTCTTTAGTCCCATCCACGATATTGAAAGCATATAACATACAGCTACCTACTACTTCTTTGTCCCTATCCTCCTATGGCTTCAAGGGAACTGGATCTTAATACCCTTGCCCCTCTGTTGCTTGTTTTCCCTTCTTCTGAGAACTCCTAGGTGGTTAATTTTCCCATTGTATTTCCTGTGGAGGACCCCTTCCTTGTGCTAGAAAAAAAAAGCCGGCATAGAGTAGGATAGTGTTTAGTTCCTAGTATAGAGCAGTGCTTGGTTCTTTAAAAATTGTAAATTAAACTGAACCTAGATACCATTTTTTCTATCTGACTTAATAAGCTTGGTTTTGAAAAAAGAATTGCTTGGAGCTATCCTGTCTGATAAGCCCTGAGCAGGAGGAGCAGGGGCTCCTTGCCATTTATATTTATGTCATCCTCACATAAGCATAAATGTGTGGAAGTCATATCTTTCTAGTCTACTTCCCCCGATACAAATCTTTGTGGACTAATAGCCTTCAACCGTTTACTTTATTACGAACATTTGTTATGTGACACATCTGGCCCACGCACCATTTTTAAGTTTATGCATGAGGCAGCAAATGTCAGAAATAAATGAAAAAATAAAGATGCTGGTACCTGGCTCAGTTCTGATATTTACACTAAAAATGAAATTTCATATCTCTAGCTTCTAAGTAAAAAGGTTCTTAGTTACCTACTGGCTTTATAATATTTTCGCTTAATACCTTCATACGAACACTTCCCATTCGTCGTATGCTTTTATAACTTGCCTTAAAAAACACTCCACGGAGTGGGCATGACACATCTTTTCTAGAATGTCAAAAACACAAAATTGTCTTGCTGTTAGATACTGGTTGTTTATTTTCAAAGAAACAATATTTTTTTTTATTAGGAGAGTGCCACCTAATGACTGCATCCTGTTCTTTCGCCATAATTCCATTCCCTAGAGATACCCCAGTTGCCAATAGGGGGAAGAAAGAAAAATTTTATGAGTAAAAATTCTCTTCTTAGGGGTTGGGGATTTAGCTCAGTGGTAGAGCACTTGCCTAGCAAGCGCAAGGCCCTGGGTTCGGTCCCCAGCTCCGAAAAAAAAGAAAAAGAAAAAAAATTCTCTTCTTTTCCCAGAAGAGTGAGCAATTTCAATGTCTCTCTGTTTTTGCAGGAGCCTTCAATAGGAGGAAGAGGAACTCCATCTACGTTACCGTTACTTTGCTTATTGTGTCCGTGTTAATTCTCACGGTGGGCCTTGCTGCAACTACCAGGACCCAGAATGTGACCGTGGGAGGTTATTACCCAGGAGTTATTGTAAGTACAGAGAGCATAGGTCAGCCTCTGGAGCTTGCTTGCTACAGCATTCGTGACTCTTCTGTGATGGTTTTCAATTTGTTTAGAATTTATAATGTTTTCTCTGATTTCCTCTTTGTAAGTACACAGAAAGGCAACTCTCCTTAGGAAGAACACTGATTGACTGAGACTTGGAAGCATCCCAGGGTCTCTGTCTGCTAAGACTGGGATGCTAAGCAAGTCATCTTATTGTCTAGGGTTTGCTTTTTCTGGTGTTAGGAGATGCTCCTTTCTAGCAACATTAATTCGAGCTAAGTTCCTGCCTCTCAGTGTTTGTTTTCCTATATGACGTCACCTGATCTTTCCTAGAATCTGACACCTCTACTTTGTCTGGCCAACAGCACTCATTCATTTGCAAAGGGGTCCTGCCAAGAAAAGGAGTGGAAGACATATTCTTAATACATCATGTTTATTCATCTGTAGATCATATATACATTCCCACAATGTATGTAAAATGGAAACTCCAACATTAGCTGAAAATGAAATTCCAATTTTAATATCTTTTTATATAAACAGTAAAATGTTTTAGGATGTTATATACTTAGTGCAAAGTTTGTCATTCAAGATAATGCCTACAAACCCTTATTTCAAATAAGCAATGCACAATTTGTGAATATTTTTGATTGGCTTCTTATCAGAGATGTTTAAGTTGTTATCACAGCCACTGGTCTTTTAAAAATCCTTTAAAATGTGGCTTTTGCAGAGTGTCTGACTAAAAGCTCCTACGGGAGGCAGAAGTATCAATGGCGCCATTTTTTTTTGCTGGTCATTTGCTATCAGGGTCAACTTCAATTTACAATTTCTCAATGGGATCTCCAACCTCTCGTCCATTTTGCTAGTGCTAACTTGGTCAAAACCAGACAATATATCTGCTCCTACAGAAAGCCCCCTACCATTAACCCTTCACTGTGTGGAACTTGCCCTCTTTACAGAGGATAGCTCCTGTAATGGTCTGGCCTTCATAGCCATAGAATACCGGTGACTGACAGTCCATTTATGGAACGTCAGTAATAGCTTCTGTTTTCTCATTTCAGATAATAACTAAGAATCAAGGTTCTAATGACTTCTTTTTATAGTCCAGTGGATAGTTTCCCCTCCCCTGTAGTGCATGCAATCCATTTTGTCAACACGGAATTTGCTACATAAAAAAAACCTCATTTACTAGCTTAGTAACATAGTGAGAGTCTGTCAGAACAAACAGCCCTCGTTTGGGTCTATGAATAGTGTTGTTTAACCCCAGTCTTAAGTCTAGAGATTGAATCTTACTGTCATAACAATTAAATGATTCCTGAATTGTAATTGCTGAAGAGAAGAACGATGTTAGGAATGGCTCATTTAAAAAAAATTAGCACAGCAGACAGATCAGACATGGTTTTAGGCTTCTGCCTGTCTTTCTCACTCTCACTCAAAAGAGAAGAGGTTAAAGATGATGCCTTTAACAATCCGTCGCTATGAGGGACCAGCTTGGAGCCTGTTGCCTAGGTCACCAATTCCATTCCACAGTCTACTCAAGAGCTCTTTCAAAGACTGGGCCTGATGTGGGGTCTGGACCTTCTTCAAGCCTATGTTCTGCAATTTGGAGGAAGGTAGGGGTCCCACCCCACCCAACCCCCAGCTTAGGGCAGGTGTCTCACAGATACCAGTTTGTGCCCAGGGCCCTCTGTTAAACATGTGATATGAGAACTCACCCTGTCCACTTCCTGTGGTGAGGCAAGAAAATAATCTGTCAGCAGAATTGGGTTTTATTTTTAAAAGCAAGCAAAGGGGAGGGGAAGAAAGGAGAGGGGGTGAGAGCATTTTGGTGGCTTGGAAAGGAATTGACAGGGTCTGTGTGACTTTGTGTGCTTCGGGTAGCTGCATTAGTGAAATGTTGCCAACCGAAGAGCGAATGCTCAGGCCAAGATCCAGAGTGGCTGTGGGTGAAAGGAGGGCATTTTTCATACTAGTACAAACCTTCTCTGTAGAGTATCTGACTGTGGGAGGCTAGGTTGGAATACATTAACAAAGGAATAAGGACTCCTGATTGCTGTTATTCAAGTACTTGATGTTCAGCTAGCACTGGAAATGGAAGCCGTGGGGGCATCTCTCCCTCCCTCCCTCCCTCTCTCCCTCCCTCCCTCCCTCCTTCCCTCCTTCCTTCCCTCCGCTCTTCCCTCTCTCCCTCCCTCAACCCGCCGTGTGTGTGTGTGTGTGTGTGTGTGTGTGTGTGTGTGTGTGTGTGTTTCAGTAAAAACAAACTTAGTAAGAGAACTACCCGGAGAGGATGGTGTATTTCTCCTTCAACCCCCTCCCCGCAACACACACTGGTTTAACTTTTACAAATTTGCTCTCTGAATGCCTGCAGATAATTTCTTTAAAATGGGTTTTAATTATACAGAGCGAAGCAGAGAAGATAGCAGATTGAACAGTCGAAAATCCATTTACGTTTATAGGTCAGATCGTGTTATAGCAAATACAATTAGGACTACTACCTCTGCAGAAGTAAATGCCTCAGAACCCAGATGTGTCTGGGAACAGAGTGCTTTTGCTAATTAAACAGTTTGATTATTAGGGAGTAACTTTTTTTTTACTTTGCATAATTTTTTTTATTAACTTGAGTATTTCTTATATACATTTCGAGTGTTATTCCCTTTCCCGGTATCCGGGCAAACATCCCCCTCCCCCCCTTCCTTATGGGTGTTCCCCTCCCAACCCTCCCCCCCTTCCTTATGGGTGTTCCCCTCCCAACCCTCCCCCCATTGCCGCCCTCCCCCCACCAGTCTAGTTCACTGGGGGTTCAGTCTTAGCAGGACCCAGGGCTGCCCCTTCCACTGGTGCTCTTACTAGGATATTCATTGCTACCTATGAGGTCAGAGTCCAGGGTCAGTCCATGTATAGTCTTTAGGTAGTGGCTTAGTCCCTGGAAGCTCTGGTTGCTTGGCATTGTTGTACATATGGGGTCTTGAGCCCCTTCAAGCTCTTCCAGTTCTTTCTCTGATTCCTTCGACGGGGGTCCTATTCTCAATTCAGTGGTTTGCTGCTGGCATTCGCCTCTGTATTTGCTGTATTCTGGCTGTGTCTCTCAGGAGCAATCTACATCCGGCTCCTGTCGGTCTGCACTTCTTTGCTTCATCCATCTTGTCTAATTGGGTGGCTGTATATGTATGGGCCACATGTGGGGCAGGTTCTGAATGGGTGTTCCTTCAGTCTCTGTTTTAATCTTTGCCTCTCTCTTCCCTGCCAAGGGTATTCTTGTTCCCCTTTTACAGAAGGAGTGAAGCATTCACATTTTGATCATCCGTCTTGAGTTTCATTTGTTCTAGGCATCTAGGGTAATTCAAGCATTTGGGCTAATAGCCACTTATCAATGAGTGCATACCATGTATGTCTTTCTGTGACTGGGTTAGCTCACTCAGGATGATGTTTTCCAGTTCCAACCATTTGCCTACGAATTTCATAAAGCCGTTGTTTTTGATAGCTGAGTAATATTCCATTGTGTAGATGTACCACATTTTCTGTATCCATTCCTCTGTTGAAGGGCATCTGGGTTCTTTCCAGCTTCTGGCTATTATAAATAAGGCTGCAATAAACATAGTGGAGCACGTGTCTTTTTTATATGTTGGGGCATCTTTTGGGTATATGCCCAAGAGAGGTATAGCTGGATCCTCAGGCAGTTCAATGTCCAATTTTCTGAGGATCCTCCAGACTGATTTCCAGAATGGTTGTACCAGTTTGCAATCCCACCAACAATGGAGGAGTGTTCCTCTTTCTCCACATCCTCGCCAGCATCTGTTGTCCCCTGAGTTTTTGATCTTAGCCATTCTCACTGGTGTGAGGTGAAATCTCAGGGTTGTTTTGATTTGCATTTCCCTTATGACTAAAGATGTTGAACATTTCTTTAGGTGTTTCTCAGCCATTCGGCATTCCTCAGCTGTGAATTCTTTGTTTAGCTCTGAACCCCATTTTTTAATAGGGTTATTTGTTTCCCTGCGGTCTAACTTCTTGAGTTCTTTGTATATTTTGGATATAAGGCCTCTATCTGTTGTAGGATTGGTAAAGATCTTTTCCCAATCTGTTGGTTGCCGTTTTGTCCTAACCACAGTGTCCTTTGCCTTACAGAAGCTTTGCAGTTTTATGAGATCCCATTTGTCGATTCTTGATCTTAGAGCGTAAGCCATTGGTGTTTTGTTTAGGAAATTTTTTCCAGTGCCCATGTGTTCCAGATGCTTCCCTAGTTTTTCTTCTATTAGTTTGAGTGTGTCTGGTTTGATGTGGAGGTCCTTGATCCACTTGGACTTAAGCTTTGTACAGGGTGATAAGCATGGATTGATCTGCATTCTTCTACATGTTGACCTCCAGTTGAACCAGCACCATTTGCTGAAAATGCTATCTTTTTTCCATTGGATGGTTTTGGCTCCTTTGTCAAAAATCAAGTGCCCATAGGTGTGTGGGTTCATTTCTGCGTCTTCATTCTTTTCCATTGGTCTATCTGTCTGTCTCTGTACCAATACCATGCAGTTTTTTATCACTATTGCTCTGTAATACTGCTTGAGTTCAGGGATAGTGATTCCCCCTGAAGACCTTTTATTGTTGAGGATAGTTTTAGCTATCCTGGGTTTTTTGTTATTCCAGATGAATTTGCAAATTGTTCTGTCTAACTCTTTGAAGAATTGGATTGGTATTTTGATGGGGATTGCATTGAATCTGTAGATTGCTTTTGGTAAAATGGCCATTTTTACTATATTAATCCTGCCAATCCATGAGCATGGGAGATCTTTCCATCTTCTGAGGTCTTCTTCAATTTCCTTCTTCAGTGTCTTGAAGTTCTTATTATACAGATCTTTTACTTGCTTTGTTAAAGTCACACCGAGGTACTTTATATTATTTGGGTCTATTATGAAGGGTGTCGTTTCCCTAATTTCTTTCTCGGCTTGTTTCTCTTTTGTATAGAGGAAGGCAACTGATTTATTTGAGTTAATTTTATACCCAGCCACTTTGCTGAAGTTGTTTATCAGCTTTAGTAGTTCTCTGGTGGAACTTTTGGGATCACTTAAATATACTATCATATCATCTGCAAATAGTGATATTTTGACTTCTTCTTTTCCGATCTGTATCCCCTTGACCTCCTTCTGTTGTCTGATTGCTCTGGCTAGAACTTCAAGAACTATATTGAATAAGTAGGGAGAGAGTGGGCAGTCTTGTCTAGTCCCTGATTTTAGTGGGATTGCTTCAAGTTTCTCTCCATTTAGTTTAATGTTAGCAACTGGTTTGCTGTATATGGCTTTTACTATGTTCAGGTATGGGCCTTGAATTCCTATTCTTTCCAGGACTTTTATCATGAAGGAGTGTTGAATTTTGTCAAATGCTTTCTCAGCGTCTAATGAAATGATCATGTGGTTTTGTTCTTTCAGTTTGTTTATATAATGGATCACGTTGATGGTTTTCCGTATATTAAACCATCCCTGCATGCCTGGGATGAAGCCTAGTTGGTCATGGTGGATGATTGTTTTGATGTGCTCTTGGATTCGGTTTGCCAGAATTTTGTTGAGTATTTTTGCGTCGATATTCATAAGGGAAATTGGTCTGAAGTTCTCTTTCTTTGTTGTGTCTTTGTGTGGTTTAGGTATAAGAGTAATTGTGGCTTCATAGAAGGTATTCAGGAGTGATCCATCTGTTTCAATTTTGTGGAATAGTTTGGATAATATTGGTATGAGGTCTTCTATGAAGGTTTGATAGAATTCTGCACTAAACCCGTCTGGACCTGGGCTCTTTTTGGTTGGGAGACCTTTAATGACTGCTTCTATTTCCTTGGGAGTAACTCTTAAACCGGTCATTTTCCCACCCAGGTACGAGTAATAATGGTGTGAAAATGCAGATCTCTGTCTAATAAGCCCTGAGATTCTGACTCTGACGGACCCTATGAGCCAGAATTCTCATAAGCTAATCTTTGACTGCAAAAGTAATGCAAGCTAAATATAAATTTTACCAGTCACCCCAGGGAAATATAATTTAGGAGGACCAGCAGCCAGGTGGAGAACTAAAACACAATATAACATACTTAGCGGTAAAACCAGAAAGAGTATTCTAAGGTTATGCGCAATCAAACTGGTCATTTGGAATATAAATATTGTTTGTATGGATCTGTGAAAATATTTCAAGTTATCCTGAACTCATTTTTTGACTCTGACTAAGTGTATTAACAATACATGAGAATTTGAATATTTGAAACAGATAAATTATGGAGAAAGTATCAGGTTAGAAAAAATTGACATGCATTTCATTTAAGTACTAAGATATTTGGCACTTCAAATACAGTGAGATGTTTATACACAGGGAGGTATATTATAATAGCATGCCAGCTAGTCTACCTGAGGTACAACATAGTATTATCACTCTGAGATATGTGCACACACGCCTCTATAAGGAGGAGCTAACCTGTCTGTACAGGCTGAAAGGTAACAATTTTAAACATTAATACTGACAAAGACAAAATGGCTTATGGGTTTTTACTGTCTTTGAATGTTCAAGGCATATTCCACTTCAGAAGTGTTCTGAGGAGCCTTCTACTCGAAAATTCAAAAAATGAAAAAGAAAGCCTCGGTTGTTGAATAAAGCTGGAAAAAGGCCTGGGGGTGAGGGAGAGGTTTCTCCTTTTCTCTAAATCTTTGCTTGCTGGGAGGAGGAAAAGGAAGAGTCTAAATGTGTTTCCCAAACAACCCACATAATACATTGGTCCATCAGTGAGGAAAACCTTTCTGGACCTCTTTGGTCTCCGTGGTATTATACTGTAGGGCTCTGTGTTTTCTTTCAGCAGAGAAACGGAGTTCTGCTCCATTTCCTGGAGAGGGTCAGTGGACTGAAAACCATATAGACTCACGATGGGATATTAGGAGACAGGGACAATAGAAACATTCACTGGTCTAGAAACCTTCTCCAGGCCTTTGTGGCTTTCTTTACCTGCACATATAATGACTATGTAAAGAGATATAAGGACATGTGAAGTCTGAAAACGTTTTTGAATGCCTGGGACATAATCAGAAGTCGTGCAAAGCTGGGGTTTGTGATTACGGTAAACTAAAGAGATATTCAGAACACTCAAGCTTATTCTAAGACATCTATATGAATTCTGATGCACTGAACAAAACTTGTCTAACGCCACAACTCTCTAACCTCCATTGTGTCATCTTGTTGACCCCTTAGCATGCCTGAAGACCCTAGCCTGGCTGCCCTCTATTTCTGTTTTCCCAATACCACCTGTTTATAATTTTGTCTTTTCTCCCTTGATAGTGCCACTTGTGCAATCTTCCAAATGGTTATTTATTTATTTATTTATTTATTTAATTGTCAACACTAAATCCTCTCTCATTCTACTTAATGGGAGCATTTCTTTTTTGTATTTATTTATTACCTTAAAATGTATTTTAATTATACAGAGCGAAGCAGAGAAGATAGCAGATTGAACAGTCGAAAATCCATTTACGTTTATAGGTCAGATCGTGTTATAGCAAATACAATTAGGACTCCTACCTCTGCAGAAGTAAATGCCTCAGAACCCAGATGTGTCTGGGAACAGAGTGCTTTTGCTAATTAAACAGTTTGGTTATTAGGGAGTAAGTAACTATATAAACTCTTAAACCAGCTATTTTTTCTACCTAGATAAGAGTAACATCCCAAATGCACCTTTTTCTCTTTCCTCTCCTCCAAGTCCCTCCATCTAGCCACCCTTCTTCTCACCCTCTCCCTTTCTCCCCTGAGAAGGGGAGTCCTCAGTGGGATCATTTCTAAGCTCCTGGGGTCCACAGTGTAGTCTACCATCTTTGAATTCTCTACTCCCTTTGTTTATATGGCTCCACAATTACTTAGGCAAAATACACTTCAGGATTTAGACTTTAATTTTGGAGAAAATTACAGCGATATGGCTTCTAGCATTTCAGTAGGGCTTTAAGAAGTTCCTTTATAGTCCAATCATAAAATACGAATTTTAATATCAAGTAGGGTAAAGATTATTTTAAAAAATCCTCACATGAGTTCAAGATCAAGCGTTACTACCAAATTTGGCGTCAGACAATTCTTTTAGTTTCCAGAGATTTTCGAATTTCAAAGTTACAGAAATGGTTTATGGGCTGCTTCAGACAACTGTAGCATGGATTCCCTGACCCCACATCTCACTGTCCTAGAACACAAGGTACATACCCAGTTAATGTTCATCTGAGCCTCTCTCTTGGGTGTCTGGGGCAGTGGATGGGAATACGAATAGGCCCATTCTCCAGAGTCCTTCCCCAGAGTCCTTTAGCTGGGGGTGATGGCCTGCTCTTGTAATCTCAGCACACAGGAGCATGAAGCAGGAGGGATAACACAACCTTGAGGTCACCTAAGTTATTCAATGAGGCTTTGGCTAAAAACAAACAAACAATAACCCCCTCAAACCATTAAAAAGTCTCTAATCTTCCTTTGATTTCTAGTGACTTGTCTTTTTACTTGATAAATGAAGGGCAACAAAACAAAGAAAACTATTCGCTAGCAAGTGCAAGGCCCTGGGTTCAGTCTCCAGCTCAAAAAAAAAAAAAAGAAAAAAAAGAAAAGAAAACTATTCGCTATTCACTCAGGTAGTTGGAAATAGCAGTGAAAGTACACATGTCTAGACATTAGGACATGGGGGCCACCATTACCATATATTTTAAAGTTGCCTTTATTTTATTTGTACAGGAGTTTCTTGCATGCATTCCTGTGCACCGTGCAAAAAGAGGGCCTCAGGTCCTCTGGAATTGGAGGTAGCCACCATACAGATGCTGGGGACCGAACTCGGATCCCTCTGGAAGAGCAGCTAGTGTGCATAACCACTGAGATGTCTCTCTGGTTCCCTAGGAGCTAGCATTCGAATAGAAGCAGCTGCCCATTTTCAGGAACCTGCTGGCTCCTTTCTTTCTTTTCACCCCGTGCTCATGGTCAAACAGGACTTCTCACTCCCTGAAGAGAACACTTTCTGTAAACAGTGGCCTGGATGTGGTAGGCCATACTTTTAATTCCAGCACCAGGAGGCAAAGGCAGGGAGATCTCTGTGAGTTCAAGGCTAGCTTGGTCTACAGAGTGAGGTCTAAGATAGCCAGGGTTACACAGTGAGACCCTGTTGTAAGAGACAACACTAACAAAAACCCACAAAAAGCTACTGACTTCTTAGGCCTTATGATGTAGATGTTGTCCATTAGAGATTAAGGTGCTGTAAGAGGAAATGGGTTCTTACAATTCTCTAGACACCTGCTTTCCCTTTTGTCAAATGGCAAAGATAGTAACACTACCAAACCCTGCATCATTCCTGCAGTTAAAGCTGGGAGGGGTGAGGCACAAGAACATATGTGAATGGAAGGTTCTTTAAATGTAAGGTCTTTCAACAGTATTGGTGAGTTTATCTACCTTCCATCTAGGTAAGTGATTGCTCTCACTCATCACTCAGTAGATGCTAGTTCCTTTCCTATTGAGCCCCACCCATCTAATGAGCCCAAATAAAATGCCTCCTCTTCTGTGGAAATTTAGAGGTACCTCTTATTTAGCAGCCTACCTTGTGCAAATGCCACATACTTTATCTTTATATTTGATCCTTATGACAACACTGTCTCATAGATACTTTTATGATTCTCTTTTAAAATGCTTTCAGATTACATTATTTATTTGTTTGTTAATTTTTTGCCAGGGGGAAGGTGGGAGTACATGAGCAGATCATGTCAGGGTCTGTGTGTGTGTGGAAAGTCTGAAGACAACTTGTAGAAATTGACTCTCTTTTTACACAATACGGATCCTGGAGATGGAACTCAGGTTCTCAGGCTTGGCATTAAGGGCCCTTCTCTTCTAAATCATCTCGATGACCCCATTTTATCCCATTTTAGAGATGAGAAAGCTGAAGCAGAGTCTTTAACAGACAGGCCCAAGGTCACACTGAGTACACTGAGTAGCAGGGACAGGGATTTGGTCCAGAATGAATTCCTCTTAGCTCACGTAGTGCTTTGTTTTTAGAGCTTGGGCACCTTAACTTATACTCTGTGCCTTTTAGTAGACGTGAGCTCGTGGGGGTCAGGTGTGATGACTCCTTACAGATTGGACTAAATGACACTCACTGACGTGAGATGGGATGAGAAGCAGTAGAATAGGACTCATAGATGATGTAATAGATAGGCCCGAGATGTCCAGTTCTGTAGTGCCAGTTCGACAAGTGTTACGTCTATCTCTTCCAGTAACCACTAGCAAAGAGTTGTTTGAAAATGTCAGGAATAGGGTTGGGGATTTAGCTCAGTGGTAGAGCGCTTGCCTAGGAAGCGCAAGGCCCTGGGTTCGGTCCCCGGCTCCGAAAAAAAGAACCAAAAAAAAAAAAAATAGAAAATGTCAGGAATAGCCACTGTCTTTGTTTCGGGTGTCTACTAATTACTTGTCCGATTGCTGAGATAAAATCCTTGACAAGAGTAATTTAAGAGAGGTGGGATTTATTGCAGCTTACAGTTGCAGGGGACACAGTTTCCTTATGCAGGGAAAGGTATGGCAGCAGGTGCAAGAGGCAGCTGCTCACATTGTACTCTGAGGCAGGAAGCAGAGAGGACTGGAGGATGCTTGTGCTCACCTAGCTTCCTTCTTTATATGCTGTCTGTAACCCAGCCCATGAAATGGTCCTGCACACACTCAAAGTGGGTCATACCCTTCTTAGTTAAACATCTCTGTACACACCCACCCAGACATACCCAAAGATGTATTTCCATGATGATTATAAGGTATTTTGTTGTAGTTGTTCGCTTGTGCCATCTATCTATCTATCTATCTATCTATCTATCTATCTATCTATCTATCTATCTATCTATCTATCTATCATCTATCTATCTATCTATCTATCTATCTATCTATCTATCTATCTATCTATCAATCTATCATCTATCAGCTCAACCATTTGTTAACTCCAGTTTCAGGTGATCTTGCACCCTCTTCTGGCCACTACGGGCATAGCACATACGTGATGCATAGTGATGGAATTTTCCAGTTCAAATCACATTAAAGTGGTTCAAAAGTTAAATGTCTTTTGGGTCAGTGAGATGGCTCAGCAGGTAAAGGCATCTGCCACAAAGCTCAGCAACCCGAGAGTTCCATTCCTAGGACCCAGGTGGCGAAAGGAAAGGACTGAATCTTTCAAGCTGTATTCTGACTTCCACTCCCACACCATAGCACTCTCATGTGTGAGAGTGTGAATAAACAAACAAACAAACATACATACATAATAAAAAGTCTGAAACACATAAATGTCTTTTTTTTTAAATGTAAAACGGGGAAGACTGTCTCCGTGGTTAAGCGCAGTGGCTGCTCTTCCAGGATTTGATTATTCCCAGTACCCTTTTGGCAGCTCACAACCATCTGTTAATCCAGTTTCAGGGGATCTTGGACCCTTTTCTGACCTCCGAGGGCTTTGCACATACATGGTGCATAAACATACACGCAGGCAAAAATCTATATATAAAATTAATATATGTTTTTAAATTTAAAATTATGATTCAAATCTCTAGAACAAAACAGTATTTTCTCAGTATGCACCAAATAGCAGGAGATGTGCTAAGCTATTTGAATGTATTATTTCCATTAAAGGTCATTTGACTGTATAGCTTGTGTTAATCCTTGCAAGGCTCTGTAGGATAACATTTCTGTGGTTCCTTCTGTTTTATACAGAAGGAAAGAGGCTGAGTGGTTAGTTAATTCTAGATTACACAGACATTAGTAGAAGATCTGTGTTTGTAAGCCAGGTTAGTGTGATAACTATGTTTACATTGGTGTATTTTGCAGCAACACGTCTTAGTTATACTTTAAAGAAGATTGGGTGGGAGAAAAGTATGTCAGCTTTTCCATGAGGATGAGCTCAGTATCCTGGGATGGAGTAGTCTATCCATTGACGCATAAGCTTTGGTTTTCCAAGAATGGTTGCTGGTCCTGCAGAAGGAATCTTTGCTTCCTTTCAGTGTCTTTCATACTTGGGGTCTTGAGGCAAACAGTTAGTTTCTGGACTGGGATCCATCCGTTCCAATCCTTGGGTTCATTAGATTTCCAAGCCTAGATGTAAAACTTGGGAGTCTTGGGTTGAAAGATGCTTCTGAGAGTCGAGGTAAGGCTGCGGGTGCAAAGCAAGACCATTAGCGAGGCTAAAGAGAGGTGTACCTACATCACTGAACATGTGTTAAGATTTATTGGTCCATTCTCACTGCTTTTTACTTCTTCCCTTTCCATCTCCACCAATAGCTATTGGTTACTGATTGTTTTCAGCTGAGACCGGCAAGCTTGAGTCCACTAATGGCAGAGCTGAGAGGGCAATGGGATCTTCTACACTGAGCCATAATCCTGGCCACTTAGACAAGAGAAATTGTTTTTCAGGGTTTTACACTGCCATTTCTGTTCACCCTTTAATGAATGCTTTCTGTCCATAAATGAAGGAGAGATGGAGAAAGAGGCAAGTAAGTGCTAACATAAATTGCAGTAGGTCAACCACAAATACAGGCTTTCCAAAAAAGTTCTTTTCTACTTCTATTTTTTTTTTTTTTAGTGCGGGTTAAGGTGCTTGCTGATTTCAAAAGTACTTCCTGAGCTTGATTAGTATGCCTGATGCATCAAAAATTGCCTTTGCAAACCTTTATTCTATAATCCATGCTTCAGAATAGAAGGTCCTTTTGAAAACTAGATAGAGATCTGACAATAACGCGTGCTTCTCGCCATTATAGGTCTCTTACGGAATCACAAGTCATATGCTAGGTAATGGATATTAAAATTGAAACAGACAGGCACTAAGAAGCTATAGTTGATCTTTACTTTTAGTTTGGGGGCACACGAGCTTCTTTTTCAGTGTGAGTCATTGCGTCAGGAGAAAACTGTAAATAATGGGAGGATATACTTTCATTGTACATAGCGTGTTTGTGGAAGAAGCTACATGTGACTTTGACATTTACACTCCAGTTCTTTTCCTCTGTCCTGAATCCTGGCCAAGGACTGGAATGATTGCGTGGGAAGGTTGATTGTGTTCCTAAATGCTATGTTGTCTTACAGCTTGGCTTCGGATCATTCCTTGGAATCATCGGATCAAACCTGATTGAGAACAAGCGGCAGATGGTAAGTTTTCGTCCTCTGGAAAGCTCAATGTTTATGTGGATAAGGAATACATTGCTTAAGCTTGTGCAAATTTGGCCCCAGAGGAAACTGTTATTTCACCTTTTCCCCTAAGCCTCCAGAGAACTTATCTCACAGTGTTCTCAGGCTGGTTTGCATTTCTTTAAGCTTTTCTCCTTCATTCTTCCGGCTGTTCAATCAGGCTGCTGGTCTGGCCTAGAATGCCGGGTTTCTGTTACATACATTACTGCAACTCTGAATATTAGTGACTTTTATAGCTTCCTTTTGGTTACATAATCTTTTGGAAAAGTTTTCACAAAGTTTTTTTTAAATCTCTTAGGATATTATAATCTAGGGAACTTCAATTAAGAAAATAAGTATAAACTGGGCCTGGTGATTCATGCCTCTATTCCTTACACTCGAGTGGTTAAGAAGGGGAGATCTGGAGCTCAGTTCTAGGTCACCTTTGAGTGATCCTGAGTTCAAGGCCTTCCTGAACTACTTGAGAACTAAAAAGAGAAAGAAGGTAAACGTACTTGAAACATAGATCAGACGAACTAAAATTATGAAGTCAACTTCACAACACTATCTTTGTGTCTTTGCCATCCCTAGTTCAAAGCAAGTACGTAGTAAAGTTGAGAGGAAGGACCAGCGTTTGACAGAAGGTGAAGCTTATAGTTCACTGTTCTAATACAATCTCCTAAACGCAAGCTGCTGTATTTTCCTGTTTAATTTTGGGCAGGCTTCCTTGAGGGCAAGGGGTAGAATGGAGAGGTTCGCAATACAGTTTTATAGAATTACAGATCAGGAAGTCTGGTGAGTGGTCAGACACTGGACTAAGTTTAGACTCACCTTGGACAACTCTTAGTGGCATCCAAACTTTGGCAATGGGGTCTGTTTAACATCAAGCTTAATCAAATAATGTAGTAGCTCTAGGGACACAGCACTCTACCCATGTGCTTCCCCCAGCAGTATGGGAATCACTGCCAGGGGACTTCTAATAGTTCCTTCTTCCATTTCACCTGGCCGCCATCCCTTGCCAGATTCGTTTTCACTTTAGGCTTAAATTATTCAAAATAATGGGGGAGTTTTAATTGTAGAGCTGATCATAGCATAGCTAATAATGCCAATTTCATGACATCGTTCATCCATTATTTACCAATTATCTGCAGTGCTGTGAAGTGAGATTTATGGAGAGAGGTTTCTGAACAACTCCCAAAGGAGATAAGTATTTCCTCTCAGCCTGTTGAAGTGGGTGAACCCTAGGGTAGTCTTGGCTTTGATTTTTTTCCTTCTCCCTGGGGAATAGCTTGATGGCCATGTTATTTCCTCCTCTTTCTCCCCAGAAGCCTCAAGAAAGAAAAATGCTGATTCCATGTAGTTCAGAAGGGCAACCATAGCAGATTGTAGGCTTGTGTATCACATATCTCCTTGTCCTTGAATACATTCTGAGATTGTGATGCTACCATACCTTGATTTATAGCATCACCTTGGTACTAGAAGATGGACTTTAGGAAAATTTACGTTATCTAACATGATCAATAAATTTGGCAATCTGGTTTTATTATTTTAAATTTTCTAGTTAGGCATGGTGGTACATACCTGTATTCCTAACCCTTGGGTGGCTGGATCAGAAGTTTAAGGTGAGACATAGTCACAAAATAAATTTGAGACCAACCTGGACTACATGAAGCCATGCCCTCCAAAAAAAGAGTGAGAAAGAAAACTTTTATATAGACCACAGAGAATTTATCCATTTCAGAGACATCAATTCTTGCAAAATCTCTCTGGCACTTAACTGGTAGTAAATTGAATATCCCCTTCGTTCAATGATACATAATGTGATGGTGATGTAGACTTATGTAGAACCCAAGAATCACTCTTGTTCTCATCAGTGTCCACTCAGGCAGCAGAGTTAGGGGTATAGAAATCAAAGACTCACAATGGAGACACTGGAAACACTGTTTCCCTCACTGATAAAATACAGGGTTGGATTACATGATGTCCAAGGTCCAACATTTTTCTGAATCTGAGGATGGAAGGACAGCATACTGGATACAGCAAGCTTCTTCATTCGGTGTTCACAGAATGAATTTCTGACCCTACCCTGAAATAGTTTTCAAAAATGCTTCTGTTTCCCCTTCTCTTCCTCCCTGCCTACGTCCATATCCACTCACCCTGCATGACTGAAAAAGAAAAAGCACCCTCGTCAGTGACAGAGTAGACTTCTGCTTTGGCTGGCAGTCTCTTGGGGATTACCTAGTCTCCAAAAGCGGCATCAGTGGAAGGCTAACAGGCATGTTCCTTTTTTCCCTCCTACAGCTGGTGGCTTCTATCGTGTTTATCAGCTTTGGTGTGATTGCAGCTTTTTGTTGTGCTATAGTTGATGGGGTCTTTGCTGCCAGACACATTGTGAGTATTATTATCCTTGAGTTGAATCGTACAATGCTATAACCCTGCCTTGAATGTGCACTGAGTGCTTTGAGGGGGCACATGTATACAAGGGAGAAGGAAGCTCCTCCTCCGTCTTCAATAGCTGGTAGTCAAGGTGAGAACATCAGTGAAGAAAGTAAGCACCTAGAAAACTGGACCTAAACTGGCAGTGCAGACTCCAGGTGAAATAGGGGGTTCATCTTGGACTCCAGAGAGCAGAGAAGGCTATTCCCAGTGGCAATAGGGATTCGAGTAGCCCTTTGGTGAGTACAATTTGGACAGTCAAAGACAAAGGCATAGGGTAAGGGGATGACTTGAAGATGGGGAAAGAGCAGCAGGGAAGTACCACAGCCTTAGACAGACATGATGGCGTCCTGTGGAGACACAGATAGACCATTTGATTCTGTAGCAGGAAGCCACATGGTCCAAACCAACCTCCCCTTCAATAGCTACAAAAACAGACCATGAGGACAAAGGTACCTTTCTCAGGTACCCAAATAAATGCTGTTCCTGTGACAGTGGTTGGGATGACATGATGAAGTTGGAAGTCTGGAGAAAGTTAGAGCTAAATCCCCCACCCTCAGTTCAGTCCTTCAGTCCAGATAGCAAATGTTTCCCACTCTGCAGAAGCTGTCCATTGGATAAGGGCCATTTTTACTTCTGAACTCTAGGTCTCTGTGACTAAGAGCACACCCATTGAGATGTCTGTAGAAGACATTGTTCCCCATGTTTAACTTTAGTTCTTTGACAATTCCATGCATATAGATAAATGCATCTTGATCGCTGCCTTTGTCTCTCTTCTTTTTATCTCTGTCCCACTCCTATCAAC
Source organism: Rattus norvegicus (assembly GCF_021556685.1). Taxonomy (NCBI): domain Eukaryota; kingdom Metazoa; phylum Chordata; class Mammalia; order Rodentia; family Muridae; genus Rattus; species Rattus norvegicus. The sequence goes on along the minus strand of NC_141554.1, from coordinate 125,713,486 downwards.
AGCCCCTCCTCCCTCCATGTCCCTTTCCCAGATACGTAATTTTTGTTTTGTGTATGAATCCTCTTATTTGTTTAGAGGTATCTGTGGGACCATTTGATTGGGACTATCCATTGGAACCTGGTGGCATCACCAGTGGGTGCATAACTGAAGGCAAAGGCATTCCCTTTTTGCTGAATTTACCAGTAGGAAATCATATGGCATATGGGTTAGGGTTTCCTAGGCTCCTCTTGGATTTGTGCCTGGCTGCTAATGTACATACTCAGAAAATGCATTCATAATTGTCAAAAAATGTTTATTTCCCTCTGAAGGTAGCATGTTTTCAGCGCCTCTCCGTAGTGTCTAGCCCTTACATTCTTTCTGCCCCATCTTCTACAGTATTTCCTGAGCCTTGAGGGTATGGTATAAATGTCATGTTTAGGGCTGAGCACTCAACTGTCAATGATCCTCCACACCTTTTGCAATTGTAAGTCTTTGCATTTATCACAGTTCACTAGAAAGAAAGGTTCCTGTGATTAAGGCTGAGAGTGATAATTGTCTATTTGTATAAACATATATATTTAGAAGGTGGTTCAATATTGTGTCAATTTAGCTAAACAATGGAATTATGGTCCCCTCTTAGGGCCTGTGACTTCCCTCACCATGGTCTTTGCAGCAGATTTCCAGCACAGATTCCCTCCTATGCAGTGGGCTTCATATCCAATTACAGAGTGCTTGATTACCACCCATAAGAGTTGCCACTAAAGTGGGTGCGTTTTGCCTGGATGGTTGGTATTATAATTCATAGTGTTCAAAGCTGGCTAAGGCTATTGATGCCTTCTCCCCACTAGCAGCCTACGTAGCACCTCCTGCTCTTGCCCTTCTTTTACCATGCTCTGTTTCACACTGTTCCAGATTTCTGGCCCAGGAACAACTTTTCCATTAACCATAGTAAGCATAGTGCTTAGAACTCATACTAATTTTAGAGTGCCACAAAAATGGCATTATTTCCTCTCAAATAAGAAGAAAAATGGTGAACTTTTAGGTTGAGACAAAACATTTGACACATAACATAGATATATTCATTTTCATACCAATGTGGTCATAAAGCATATTTTTAAAAAATACTTTTCAGTGGGAGAAGGGGATGAGAAAAAACAACAACAAAAGAGCCTTGGACATGGGAAATCATTAAGTAGCCCTGATGTTCTCTAAAGACCAAAATCAAGAGCAAGATGTAGCAGCTAAGTCTTGGAGCAAACTCAGCTCTTCAACTGAACTAAACATGGAAAATGAAGATGTTTTGTGAACTGTTGAAAACTGTATTTTCTAAAATAGTTGAATCAGAGCAAATTTAGCTTACCAAACTTTTCTGTGAGTCACATGGCATGTTGTTGTACTTTAGTCATTGACTAGAGTCTTCTTCCAGACAGAAGAGGCAGCCCCTTTTTTGGCAAGATCAAAGGAGAGCATACCATTAATGTTATCACCTAACTCATCTCTGAAACAGTAATTTAGGAAATAATCTATGTGGGGAGAACAATAAGGTATTGGAGAGATATGCCCTTTCTCTGATTTTTTTGAGTGCCAGGAACATAAATATTATATCCTCCATCAAATATCTATATTCTGGTTTTAGCTGAGAGGTGCCATCTTTCATTTGCCTGGATTTTTTTATTCCTAAATGATATACTAGTAACTGTTACTGGTTATAATTCTGTCCCCTAACATAGCAATTATTGTGGTCCTCACATATTACTCTCTGAATATATATATATATATATATATATATATATATGTTTTTGTATCATTGCTTGCAGTCAGTCATAGTGCGCATGCTATTTTCTATTCAATAGGAGACATCCTAGCAACACTAATTCTTTGTTTTTATGTATGACATTTAGCTTTCAATGTGTCCTCACATCTATTACCTCATTTGAGACCTACAACAATCCTGTGAGATAAGTAGGGCAGGCATTATTATCCCCATTTGACAAGCAACAGTCACTCTGAGACAGTTTCCATGGCAACCTAGGCCGAGTGGCTCAGAAGCCTGTTGTAGATTTTCATAGCATCATGAGCTAAAATGGCTTCCTTTTCTTCTTTTTTTTTTTCTTCCACTCATGTTTAAATTTTTTAAGTATATTCACAGTGGCATGGAGACAACAGTTTTAGATTTTTTTCATATCAAGAAGAATCCTTATATCCTTTGTCCATTATAGCCTGTCTCTCTATCCTCCCCAACAACTAATATGCTTTCACCTTAATAGATATTCCTATATTAGACATTTCATACTAAAGGAACACTATATGTGGATTTTATGATTGGCTCCTTTTATTTAGTATAATGTTTTCAAAGTTCATCCACACTGCACTATAGACCAGTGCTTTATTCCATTTTTATGGTGTACTAATGTCAATACTATATTGACATTTAAGTTGTTTCTTCCATTTTATGATTATAGACAGTGATCTGGTTCCCATTTGGGCACATGGTTCTGAATGGGCATATTTGCATTCTCATTTCCTTTCTGCTTGGGAACAAAACTGCTAGGACATATGATAACTGTGTTTCATTGAAGAACTGCCTGACTGTTCTCCGAAATAGCTGTGCCATGTTTTATTCACCATCGATGTATTAGGATTCTGATTTCTTCACAGCGTCACCAGTTTCCATTATTATGTGATTGTGCCTGTGAGTGTGAGGCGGTGTCTCATATGATTTTGATTTCTATCTCCCGTATGGGTCCAATATTTTAGATCATTGGCTTCAATGGAAGGCAATGAGGAATAAACTTCCAGCCTCTATTTATTGGGAAGTTCTCTGTGATGATCACAGTTTTAGCTACTGTTCCTGTTGCTATAACAGTGCCTTGACCATTGCAACTTATAGATGGGTTTAATTTTGCTCACAGTTTGTGGGTACAGGCAGGGTACAATGGCAGGGAAGCCATGGTGGCAGGAGCCTGAAGCCATGCTGTCATTACATCTGCAGTCAGAAACCAGGAAGGAGAAATGCTGGTTCTCCGCTCCCTTTCTACTTTTTCAGTCCAGCACAGGAAATATTGTCACTGTCCTTTAGGGTGAGTCTTCTGCTTCATTTAACCTAACCAAGCTCATCATTTGCAGGCATGATCTTATGCTAACCTAAATGATTTCTCACAAATATGTCTGGTGGCTTGTCTCAGGGGTGATCCCAGATCTTGTCAAGTTAGTAATTATTATTCACTATGGAACCACAACAATCTAGCCACCTCTAAGCCCCTTTGTAAATGTTATACTTGGTGAGTTGCACTGTGGTATTATATTTTATAGATTTTGATGGTATCATGATGCTGTTAAATCACAGATCCATTAGCTGCCTTTCTGTCTTGGAAGTCAGGCCACACTCCCCTGCAGCCTCAGTTTCTTTCTGTCTTTGTCTCTCTGTCACTGTCGCTCCCCCACCCCACCATACTCCACCTCTGGACAGAGAGTTGGTAAGAAGGAGGCATGCTGTGACCTTTCTGAGTTGACACCTTGCTCCCTTTCAGCTACCAACAAGTCTGGCTCACCCTGATTTCCAGACCTAAGACAACATGGATTTTTACTTTATCATGCCTTATGAATTCTAGCCTATGTCATGTAATGTGGAACTTAATACTCCAATCACTAGCAAACCTGTAAGAGTCATTCCAACCACTGTCATAAGAACAGCACTATTTGGGTACTTGAGAAAGGTACCTTTGTCCTCATGGTCTGTTCTTGTAGCTGTTAAAGGAGAGGTTGGTTTGGACCATGTGGCTTCCTGCTACAGAATCAAATTGTCTAACTGTGTCTCCACAGGACCCCATCATGTCTGTCTAAGGCTGTGGTACTGCCCTACTAATAAACATTTCCTTTGATACGTAGGCTCAGCTTCCTTTCTACAGAGCTGCTTTCTTTTAGTTATAATGCATGCCATGAGCTAAGGCTGGATGCATCTTTAAGAAAATGTATCCTCTAACATGGGACCTGCTCAAAGATACCTGGATTACTTAAATGAAAGTCGTATTTAGATCCCGGCTCACCTTGGTCGGGTTAAAGCCAGCTTGTCCTGTCGGTGAGAACCGTTAACATTGCCTTGCTATGTTTCTTCGGCTTGAGTGAATCAGAATTTCACCAAGACCTAATGTTTTTTCTATTCCCCCTTCTTTCTCCATCTTCCCAACCATGGCCATTCATTAGCTGAAAAAGTCACTTTACTCTCTTGTGTTATAATTTCTCTTTCTCTCAAGTGTCTATAATAGAAATTTACCTTTCAGGGTTAGAAAGAGAGTGAAATTAAGTAATAGGCCATGAGCATGTCCTACAAGGGCCTGTCACATAGCAGTCATGTAATATACAGCAGTACCCCTTTCCATCTCTTCTTGCCAAGGTGGGCAGCCCTTCAGGCTCAGGTTCAATGACCTCTTCTCACCCATGAGTTGCCTGTTCCTGCCCTTCTTCTGGGGATTAAGTGTAGAATATCAACCAGACATAGTGAATGGGCAATCATCCTGCATCCCTGTCTTATATAAGGTCAGTAGCTGAATGACAATCCAGGTCATATAGGGCTATGGACACCACTACGGTGAAACCTTTTTCTTGAACACAATAATAACGAATAGGCTTTTACTCCATCATAGAAAATAAGTCCTGCCAGTTGTGAGCATGAGAGTCCTCCTTCCTTTCTAGTCCAACTCCAGACTGAAATAACAAGCAATATCCTTTTGTAACACTGAACAGTGAAAAGAATTATGAAGCATGAGCCAATGGAAAGTCCCAGGTCATTGATGGGGTTACAGAATAAAGGCAAGAGGCACTCAATGCCAAGTATAGGGGATTCTAAATCACAGGTACAGGAAAAATAACCATCAGGATTGGAAATGAGGCAGAAGGGGAAAGGCAAAAGACAAATAAATCCTTTCTGCCTGGGCACTTTGAACTAAGCCCCTAAGGCCATTTTGCATAAACCAGTGTAATCTTAGGCAATGTGACTTTGTCCAAAGACCCCCGTACTACACAGGGATGCTTAGTGTCAGTTGTACAAATGACAGCATTTTCTGGTTACAAGTTACAAGTTTCCAGGCATATCTGACTTGTCTCTTCTTTCCAACTCTCATGCCTGAGAGTTTCATCAGAAAGCTAGCAGAGTAAATCAACTGTCCTTGATCTCCACATCACCCGCCCCTTTGCCTTAGAAGTACCATTTTGAGTTTGACAGTTTTACCTATCTATGTAGGAGAGTGGAAATGGCTTGCAGTACAGTTGAGTTAAAATCTACAGCCAACTAAGTAGCCACCCATCCTCCAGCCACTGATTTCTTTGCCTCTTCCTTTTGCAAAGGTGTGGAAATAACAGCAGGGAGCACAAATCAGTCAGCCCTTATCCTCATTATTGTCAGGTGATAATGAGACTTCATAGTTAAAGCCACGCTCTGCTCTCTCTATTTAGAAGTGCAATATTGCAATAACCTGGAGTTTGGAGTCTTGCTCCCTAGGGACTGTTTGCAAGGAGACAAAGCCTAGAAGGGGAAAAAAACAAGGAGGAAATTTCAAGAGACTCATTTTTCAATCAATCTTCCTGGTTTCTCATTAACTGAAGTAGTTCAACAGAAAGCAATTATTAGAATGATCTTGCGTGATCCATACATTCTTGGGCCCCCAATAGATAGCTTTTAGAATTTAACCTAACGTACTGCCTCTGGGACTGAGTGTGTGTGTGTGTGTGTGTGTGTGTGTGTGTGTGTGTGTGTTTACCAATCTTATATTGGCAAGCAGGGCTCTTGATGTTTTGCTTTACAAAGCCAAAACCCTTTTGGTTTGGTGTTTCCCTTTATAGGATTTGAAACCACTCTATGCTAACCGGTGCCACTATGTTCCCAAGACATCCCAGAGGGAAGCTGAGGAGGTGAGCCACAACGATGCTGCATGTCTTTACCTCATGGGAAAGTCCCTTGTTTTATCTGAAACAACCTTTTTTCACCAAGAAATATTTATTTATCATTTTAAAGCATATGAGTGTCTTACCTGCATGTACGTATGTGCACCACATGTGTACTGGAGTTACACATAGTTATGAGACACCATGTGGATGCTGGGAATCGAACCCTGTCCTCTGCAAAAGCAACAAGTGCTCTTAACTGCTAAAACAACTGTTAAGCCATGAAACACTCTATATTATTTCTTTCCATAGACATAAGGTTTACTACTAGGTGCTTTACGCTATTTGTTCACTGGGTCAAAGCACAGTGTTAATGAGGACATGTCATAGATTGGAGCCTCATGAGGCCTAATCAGATTAATTTTGTTCTATGGCCATAGGGTGGCCCTCTGAGCCCAGCCAGAAGTCTCTCATGGTGTGTCCCTCTCCCATCTCTGCCAATAATGGTTCAGGTGCCTGGACTTGGTGCTCAGCTGGAAGAAGATAGGAATCCCACCAAGACCCTGTGCCGAGAAGGCAGAGCCTGAATGCCACACATAGAACGCTCTGGAGTTCAAATCAGGATACCTGAGCAATCTGCTGTATCTTAAGGCTCTAAGGAGGCCCAGCTTGTTAGTCTAAGAGGCCAGTCTAGTAATCCTGAGAGTCTTTCTTTCTTACCCCACACATGCCCTGTGTTCTCTGTTGCTTCATCTAGAGGCAATAGCAGTGGCAACACTGGGGGTGGGGGGCGTGCACGTTCAATTCAGCAAATCACAAAACACCTCCAAGCTAGTGGATTCCAACGTATGAAATTCTACCCAGGTTTCTGGGATTGTTGGCAATTTGGTACTCTGTTAATCTCAAAATGAAAGTCATGCACAGTGAGGATACACCCAAGAGTACATTTGCAGCACAAATCTCGGACCCTCCAGAGAGGGGAGAAGACAAAGTTGGGTGGCTAGGGAAGCAGGAAATGGGCATAGGATGAGTTAAAAAAAGGGAACAAATAGGATGAAAATGCACTGTATTAATGTCTCAAAGAATGAAGAAAAAATACAAAAAAAATTGAAAGATAGCATACCTGTGACTGGAAAGGAAAAAATAAAGGCAGAAGCAAAATGACCACTACATCACACAACCTCCCGGGGAGCCACCTTACACAAAATTTAACAGGAACGGTGTCCTTGGAGTTAGACAAAGTCAGAGTCTTGCTCCCAAGGCATGATGTTAAATGCGTTTATTATGGTAGCACCGTCTGGTTCCCACCATTGTTGGTCAGCAACCACAAAGTTACCATTTTTCTAATTGTTCCTGGGTTAGAAGGAGGAATAAAATGTGTGTGTGTGTACTAACAGCATATCAAAAGGCAACAGGCACTTGTATGAAGGACCCAATATGAAGGACCCAAAATGTCTGTTTACTAGGAATATTTCTGCAACAAAGCCAAAGTGTGAAAGTACTTTACTGCACCCTTATTGCAAAGGGAACTTGAAAAACATTCTTGCAAGCAAGAGAAGGTAAATACAGACTATGCTTTACACTTTTAGTTTTGAAAAATGTTTTTGCAACCTCAAACAATGCAACCCTATTGCAGTGACTCTCTTGATTTCACTGTGATAGCTTTCTTGTGTTAATTTGCCAACTGAGCAAATATTAATAACAGTTTCCATAAATTTGCCTATAATCCTGTTTCTCTTAACTCGATTTTTCCTGTATAAGGTCATAACTTCCTCATCCAAAATTACTCCTTCTACGAGGGCTTTGAGGAACCTTACCCAGGCAGTTAAAGAGGTACTATTGTATTTCAGTATGCATGTGATGGCCTCTCTATTCCTTTGTACCAGATTCTCTTTCATCCTGTGTCCTGGTTTTCTCATCCCTCATATCCTCATTCCCTCACATCCATTTAATATAACATAAATTGTTCCATCTGTCCTTCCTCTCCTCTAACAATTATGAGTTGGGCACTAAGGACTGTAGCTGGGGCTGAACATAATCACAGATACACAGGTTCTTGCTTTATGCACAAGCACAGCGACCTTTCTGCTTAGCCTCACGTTTCATTTGCATATTATACCCATCATTCTGTCTCCATCAGTCACTAACTCACATTTCAATTCCAGAGGACCAATCCTGTCCAGTGCTAGTTTCTCCCATTGTTGTTTTGTGCCTGCAGGTGAACTGCCCTCAACTTAGCCGTGGACTCTGCACACCTCGCATCCGGGGCAACACCTGCTTCTGCTGTGACCTCTACAACTGTGGCAAGTAAGTCTGGTGCCATGGGCACAGAAGTAATTGTTTGACCATATTGGGTGCTAAGAGAGCCAAGACTAGTGAGGAGCTTATATTCTAGCAGAGGAGAGAATGTAAGCACACACAATACACAATATAATGGTAGGTGCGAATAGAGTTTCAAAGAAAAATGAAGCAGGAAAACATCAGTGAGGGAGAAACCGTGTACACACAGAGTGGGCATGGGATGTCTATTTGTAAAGGTTTCATGTGTGAAGGGACCTGAAGAAAACTGGAAAGCAAGTCAAGAAAATAGCCAAGAAAAGAGGTTTAAAGCCAAGGGGACAGCAAAATATAAACTGGCAAGGGTGGTGCCAGTTATGCTAAACCATCCAGACTCTTTGCCTTCCAATTAGGAATGCAGCAGTTCTTCTTTCCAAATATTAGGTGCTGAGAATAAGGATGTCAGACTAGTAGGAAAGGCAGATGGGTGAGCAATTGATATGTGAACATAGCATGGTGAGCACCAGTGGCTATAGCAAGGACTCTGGTGGCACAACGAAGGACAAAGGATAAGGAAGAGTTTAGGGTATGAACTCAAAGCATGTGGGGGTGGGGAAGATATGCTCGCATATGAAGTGGAGGGAACTATAGAAAATACAGTAGGTGGTGAAGACAAAGTAGGAATCAGGGTCAGATGTCAAAGAACCTACTGTCTAAAGGAACTTTGGCCTTAACCATTGTAGGCGATTGGGAGTTATGGAGGTATACAGCATGGGAAATGAACTTGAGCAGGTAGACATTGCAGATGGCTGGGATGCAATAAAAGCAGGAGGGATTTGTTTTTTAAAGAACAACTTAGGTGAATTAGCGATGTGATACAGATTATGAGGACTAGGCCTTCGTATAACATGTTGTTGGCTAATGCTTTCCTATGCATGACTATTTTCAGACGTAGTGTAGAAAAGCTGAAGGCCAAGGCAGGGAGGGAAGAACTAGCCCAGGAGAGGTGGATGGAGAGAGGCCTGGAACGGAAGCCACTTACTCCTACACACTCTCTTCCTCTTAGTGGTCTGGGACCAGTTCAGAAAAAGGTTTGAGGGTTAAAACGTGACAGGTTGGAAACAGAGAGCACCAAGGGAGAGTTCACCTGGCCCTTTCACTTTCTTTGCTAATACCAATCTCATTTCCTTGGACTATCTGACAGTAGAGGAAGAGAAATTCAAAGACTCAAAGGAGGTATAAGGATTATGTAGGTGGGAGGGTGACACATAAATATTCATGTCCAGCTTCTCATCTGACTTCCTCCATTCTTCATCCTCTCTCTTTTGCTCTCCCCCTTTCTCTGTTTACTCCCTTTCTTTGCTGCTGTTTTTTCCACCTCCCTCTCTCCCCCTTCTTTCCTGATTTATAACCTCAAAGAGTAGGGACTGGAAACTGCCATGAACTGAATAGAGTTCGAGATTTGGAGGCCTATGGAGAGATCTAAGAAGTAATCTATTTTACACACACACACACACACACACACACACACACACACACACACGCATGCATGTGCACACACACACCTTTGTTTCTACAATAGGTATGTTTCAGAAAAAAAGATTAGAAAGAAAATAAAGGGTTACTTAAATCCCATTTATTTGAGGCACAGCTGAATATTCTATTCTTATGCCCAGTGGAGATGCAACCCAACTTCTCTTTTTTGTTAATCTAAATTTCACAATAACTGATCTTCATAAAGCAACTCTTACCAGTATTATTTTTAAGGAAGGAATGTTTTTTCTAGTTTATAAAATACTTTTAATTTTTCCTTTTTTTCTTTTTTTCTTTACTCTTAAAGGCCCACCCCTTATTCCTCTTCCCCTTCTCCTCAGAGAATGGGTACCCACCCACCCTGTTGTGTCAGGTCACAACAGGACTAAGCATATCTTCTTTCACTGAGGCCAGACAAGGTAGCCCAGCTAGGGGTGTTGTGTTTTATAAAAAGAAAGAAAGAAAGAAAGAAAGAAAGAAAGAAAGAAAGAAAGAAAGGAAGGAAGAAAGGAAGAAAGAAAGAAAGAAAGAAAGAAAGAAGGAGGGATATGTTTGGTAGAGGCTCAGTATGATGAAGTGGAAGGGGATGCCTTTGCAGGCCCATGATGCGACATCCCTTTCCCCTGAGGTACCAGCCATAAGACCAACTGACATAGTATGAAGAGAGTTTATTTAGACCATGGGGAGGGGAGTTGTGAGAGTAGAGGCAGAGAAAGGTGCGGGGGGTGTGCAGGGAGGTAGAGGCCAGCCATGAACATGTGGAGAGAGGGGGAAGGGGAATGGGGAGAGTAGGGAAAGAGAGGGAAGAGGGGAGAGAGAGAGAGAGAGAGAGAGAGAGAGAGACAGAGAGACAGAGAGACAGAGAGAGAGAGACAGAGACAGAGACAGAGACAGAGAGAGAAAGACAGAGAGAGAGACAGAGAGAGAGAGAGAGAGAGAGAGAGAGAGAGAGAGAGAGAGAGAGAGAGAGGAGGCAAATAGGCCCTTTTATACTGAGTCAGGCATACCTGGCTGTTGCCAGGTAACTGTGGGGCGGAGCCTAGAAGAAATACTAAGAAGGGATGGGGATCCAAAAGCAGGCAACACTCAGAGAAAGCACTTCCTCCAATTATTGGGGGATTCACATGAAGACCAAGCTGCACACCTACTACAAATGTGTAACAGGCTAAGGTCTAGCTCCTGCATGCTCTTTGGTTGGTAGTTTAGTCTCTGTGAGCCCCATGAGCCCAAGTTAGTTAACTCTGAGTTTTCGTGAGGCTTCTTTGTCCATGCCAATTTGCTCAATGCTATCCTTCACTCTTGCATAAGACTCTACCTGTTGTTCGACTGTGGGTCTCTACATCGTTTCTATTACCTCCTGGATGAAGCCTCTTAGGAGACAGTTGTGCTAGGCATAACTGCAAGCAGAGCAGAGTGTCACTAACAGTGTCATGGACGGGCTCTCTTCTATGAGATTGGTCCAGTCATTGTTTGGACATCTGTCATTTTCTGCTCCATCTTTATCCCCAAACACCTTGTAGGAAGGACAAATTTTGGGTGGAAGGCTTAGTGGGTAGGTTGTGTCCCCTCCCTCCACTGGAAATCCTGCCTGGCTATAAGAGGTGGACACTTAAGTCTCCATATCCACAACTGCTAGGATTCTCAGTTAGGGTCATCCCCATAGACTCCCATGACTCTCCCCTGTCCTAGAGTTACCCCCATACTGATTTTTGTTTCCTCCCCCAGTCCTCCCCCTTTCTCCACACCTTTTCCCCACCCACTCCCCACCCCACCTCCTCTCCCACCAAGTTCTCTCCTTCCATCCACCTCCAGTGTTTATTTTACTCCCCCTTCTAAATGACATTCAAGCATTCCTCCCTAGGGTCTTCCTTCTTATTTGGCTTCTTTGAGTCTGTGGATTGTATCCTTTTTTGGCTAATATCTACTCATCAGTGAGTGCATACCATGTGTGTTCTTTAGTGTCAGGGCTACCTCACTCAGGATGATATTTTCCAGTTCCGACCTTTTGCCTGCAAAATTTAGGATGCCCTTGTTTTTAATATCTGAGTAGCATTCCATTATGTAAATGAACCACACGAGAAAGGAATTTGTTAAGATGTTGTACTAAACTATGGACTTCCACAGGGCAGGGGACATGATTTCATTTCGTCAGCACAAGGCTAGGCATGAGTAAAAAGCTGATGAAAATAGAGGGATATTTGTTGAAGATAAAAAAAAATCTTCCTTTTCACCAGGAAAAGAAATTAGACAAAACAACGGATACGAGTCATGCTGTTTCTAAGGATCTATAAGGTCTGGAGTGGCTTTAATGTACCCTGTACCTAGAAGCCCAAGCATCTGTCAACATCCTTTCCCAAGTCTGGGTTGCCAAGATCCCAAGGGCAAAACCAATAGAAAAGGACTTGCTTACGTCTCCATCAGTTCAGAAAACAACCATAAGACTAAATAGGGGACAGACTAGCAATGAAGGGAAAGCTTTTTCCTTGACCCAGGGTTTTTTTTTTTTTTTTTTTTTGCATCCAGAGCCAATGGGAGTTAAATTGAAGACCTAAATATAGCTAGCAACCAGCATTCTGAGGCTTGGAGACTTTAATTTTGCCGAATGCGTATTTGTTTTCCTCACACGAAGCCTATTTTTAATCAATTGCCAGCTCCTCCAGTCCATTTCCTGGAAAGGAGGCCAAGAAAAAAAAAGTAGGAACAAAAAACATCAGGCAGTCATTTGTACAGCACTACAGAAACAGAGTGTCTACTGTCCCCCTCGAACCCGCAGACCTTCACTGACGTCATGGGTGGTGAGGTTTAATAGCAAACATAGATTATTCCATTTAGCCTTGTGCAGGAAGGTGGCTTTCTCTAGGACACAGCTTCTCTGCGGCAGCCTTTCAGAGCATCTCTGCCTTCCATCGAACTCAGTCATCTTTGGAGAGGTCAAGTCAATATCATTGGTTTTTAGCGTGTAACCTAAAGGAAATGGAGTGGTTTGTGTATGGCCTCAGCTGGGAACACAATGATACAGGACAGCTTACTTCCACTCCTCGCCTCCTCTAATAAACCTTTATGACATTCCTACTATGTGCCAGGGGCTATTGGGTTCTTTAGAAACTCAGTGTACCAGAAGGGGAATTTAAAGAGATGGAGGACGGGGGGTAGGGGGAAGGAAGGAGGGAGAGAGGGAGGGAGGAGGAAGGGCGGAAGGAGAAGGAAAGACAGAAACAGAAAGAAAGAATGACAGTTAGAGACAGAGGGGGTAGGGTAGAGAGAGAAGACATGAGGAGAAGAATTACCACTCCAAGCTAAGATGTTGTCTTATTGAAGAGCATAAAGATGCTTTCCTGCGTTTCCCAAGACCAACTGCCACTGCAGGAAGTAGAGTGCAGGAAGAAAAAAGCCCATATTTGATGATCGATGCAGTGACGAGGCTTTGTACTCGTTCCTCATTCTCTGCACATTAATCTGTGGTCTTCAATCTTTCTAGTGCTGTTCTAGGTAGTAAGAGAGACAAAAATGATGCCCTGTAAGAGATGGCCCTTGCTTTGGAGAGGTTACAAGTTTGACAGAGACATTGTGGTGGCCTTGGGCTTGGCTGCAGCATGGCACTCGGCCCCGAGCAGCCTCTCAATATGTATTAGCCTAAATGAAAAACTAACAACAGCAAACTAAAAAGAAAAGGCTGTCTGAGGCTGCGAGTGTTGAGGGAAAAATCTAGCGAGTGGACACTGGAGCCCTTGAGAAGGTACCATTAAAGCTTTGGGCCAAAGGTGGGATTTAGACAGGCAGGGAGCTGAAGATAGTACCTACTGGAATCAAAAAAATCTGAGGTCAGTTTTTAAGTAAGCTCCTAGCATTTCTAGTCTTAAGCCTCCTAAGAACTGCAGCCTAGCTAGGATATAGAGTCCATTTTTAACCCAGATTATGGCAAATGGAAATTTGGGTAATTTTCATTTAATTTCTTTTTATTATATACTTTGTGTGTGTGTGTGTGTGTGTGTGTGTGTGTGTGTGTGTGTGTGTGTGTGTATGTATTCACCTTGCTGATCATGAAAAGCAGTGAAAAGGTTTAGAAAAAAAATGAATGGCTCTAAGTTTCAGAAATATTTTTGGAAGATTAATTGAGCACCGATAGAGTGTGCCAGGAGTACCTTGCAGTCTTGGGGGCACAAGGGTGAGGTCAATCAGAAGGCAAAAAATACAATTTTAGGCAATTTTTTTCTCAGAAAATGAACCAAATGAAATCACGACTCTCAAACAGACGCTAACCACATTAATTTGCTAAAACCCATACTATAATTAATCATTAACTTTCTTTTGTTTCCTAGGTCAGTTTTTAAAAATTAAATAGTTGCTGAGCCCACTCATATTGAAACCAATTATGCCCTCTGGAAAATAATTTCTTTCTTGAAGTGCCTAACTTGTGCATGCTAACTTGTGCATGCTAACTTGTGCATGCTAGGCAAGTGTTCTACCACTGAGTTATATACTCTTGAATGAATTACTCACATTTCCATGTGAGGTCATGTGTCCTTACAGCATGAGTGTCTTTAAGCATGTGGTTCAAGGTCTGAATTATGTTTCCAGACATTGGCTCTCAGAAGGAAAAAATAGTTACTATTTGTTATGGGCTAAAGTACTGCTTTGTACACAGTCTTTTAAATTTTAATGTGCGTGCGTGTGTGTGTGTGTGTGTGTGTGTGTGTGTGTGTGTGTGCGCGCGCGCGCGCACGCGCGCGCATGTGTGTGCCTGCCACATGTGGATATCAGAGGACAACTTCCAGGGGTCAGATCTTACCTTCCATTTTAACAAAACAGGGCCCCTCCTGTTTCTTCCTCTGTCCACAAGTTTCTGGATAATTCTGGCTCCTCCTTTCCATCTTGCCATAGGAGAGCTGCAATTGCAGCTGCTACCACATCTTGCTTTTAAAATGTACATTCTGAGGGTATAATTTAGGTCATCAAGTCTACAAGGGAAGCCTTCTGTACACTAAGCCATTTCATGGCTCTGTCATGCACATTCTTCTTAAACCTCCCAGGCTCAGAGAAGTTAAGAATGTTTCTGTCAGGCAGCAAATACGTTATAGCTAGGGTTCTAATGCAGCCTGACTCCAGAGTTTGCTAGGGTATAATGCCTTTCTACATGCTCTGTCTGTCCATTTCCTCTCAGTAGATTAGGAGGTAGGCAAAGATAATTGGAAGGATGTGTCAGAAGGTGAGTCCAAGCCACTAATGTCCTTACAATTCCACACTCACCCTTAGACACATACCTGTCCTTTTCTAAGGGATTGAAGCTGAACACACTCAAGTCTTTTGGGGTAGTAAGTAACGTGTACACTTTCCTTCCCCAGCATCAGTGCCAAGTCATAGGACAAACTTAAGGTGTGCTTAGGAATGGGATCTTCAGATAGGTATAAAGTACTAAAATTCAATTTCAGATGAATATGGTCGCTGGGGGAACCAAGGTCAGGTTTTTCTGCCTGTAACTAGAGTTTCTGGGGATCTAGTGTCTCTGGTGCTTCTGTAAGCACACACCCGCATGTGTACACACACACACACACACACACACACACACACACACACACACAGACACACACACACACATTTATAACCACACACAAAGAATACAATTGACATGTATGGGCAGACACATATAGACACTCATATTGGTGATCCTGATGTAGTCAGCCTTGTAACCACACTGATTTCAATTCCTCAGAGAAATTCGTTTTAAAGATTCCTAAGTTAAATTTACTTGTAGACTTGAAAAGTTTTTCTTGCGTGAATAATTCTTCTTTGATTCATTTTGGAGATTACCCTCTGTTTGTTTGTTTTTCACTCTTGGTATTCCTCTAACAGGGATCTCTCATGTAACAGCCTTTGGATGCTAGGGCATTGCATTGTGTGCTTAATTTTAAGCACAATGTTTCAGGTTACCTGCTTTGCAATGTCCCAGAGGATAGAGATTTCCAATGAATTCATTTACCGAGCATTATTCAGCACCAAATGTGTGTCATGTATAACAGTTGCATGAGGTTTTTTTCCTGAGATATGAACAAATGTCTGTTCATCCCAGAAAGAACAGAGGTAGACCAAAGAAATTATTGCACCCAGGTTCAGCTTACTGAACTAGTGAGTTTATTATCTTGTCACCCATCTCTTGACGTGAGGGAAGGGATTGGTTCTAAGTCACTATCTCCTATTGATACAAAGACCTGTAGGTGCCGAAGTCCTTTGTAGGAAATGGATACTATTTGCACACAACTTACACACAGTTTTCTGTACATTCTAAATTGCCTTTAGATTACATATAATTCATAATTGTAAGTGTCATGACACGAGGCATTATACTAAATACAGTTCTTTGTTATTTATGGAACAACAGAAACTGGTCTACGTCTGTTCAGTACAGACCCATGTTTTAAATACCCAATCCATGGCAGATTGAATTGGCAGATGCAGAACTGCAGGGGTTACATCTTTCACATATGTATTTGTGGAGGGAGAGTACAAATCAGTCTGTGTCAAGTGATGTGACTCAGAGCAATTAGGCTGAGTGTAGGCATCTTTAGACAAAGTAGCCAGGGAGAACTTCTCCAAGGAGTGATATTCTGAGTCTTGTGTTACATCTCAGTTTTAGTAGTATATTAGCACACTGGGGATTTTGGGGGGGGCTTGGTGGAATTATTTGGTTGGTTTTGATTACGGAGATATTGAAGTCTTTGAAGCCTGAAACAGATTTCAGCTGTACCAGTTATGATTTAGCCAAGGTCCTTACCCTCCGGGAATTTCACTTCCATCATTTGAAAAGTGGGAGTGTAACATCATCTACCTCAGTGTTCTCAACTTTCCTAATGCCGTGACCCTTTAATACAGTTCCTCATGTTGTGCTGACCTCCAGTCATAAAATTATTTTCATTGCAACTTCATAACTGTAATTTTGCTACCATGATGAATCATAATGTAAAACATTTGTGTTTTCCAATGGTTGTAAGTGATCCTGTGAAAGAGTCATTCAATCCCCAAGAGAGACATGACCCACAGGTTGAGAACTGCTGATCTACCTCGTAGACTACTGTGTGAGTTTGCAGTGTTGACAGGCATTGCTGTGATGATAGAAATGTTTTATAATATGTTCTGTCCAGTTCAACGGCCACTATCTACATATGGCTATATGAAGCACTTGAAACATGAGAAGACTAAATGCTTGAACTTTAAAGTGTACTTAATAAAAAAAATGCCACATGTAACTAGTGGCTACCATATTGGACAGGTGAGATTTACTGAACTGACATACGTGTAATGCTAAACACTGTGCCTAGTAGATGATACATATCAATAAATGCTATCTATGATTAGTGTTAGTGATGATTACAAGAGTCTCTCTGACAAGCAACATTTTGTTTTGTGTTGTGTTTTCCATAAATTCAACCACACTTCCATTTATTGTGTTTTCCAGTGATGCCCTTTACAATAGCTCCCCATCTGCCTAGGCAGGCAGCTTTTTATCCTCTGAGCTACACAGTAGTCAAATCCTAGTGCTGAGAGCAAGGGAGGAAGATTTTCTGCTTCTAGGAGACTGACTGCACTATGTTTCTCCCCATGCAGCAGGGTGGAAATCACCGGTGGTTACTATGAATACATTGACGTCAGCAGCTGCCAGGACATCATCCACCTGTACCATCTACTCTGGTCTGCCACCATCCTCAACATTGTGGGCCTGTTCTTGGGTATCATTACTGCCGCTGTCCTTGGGGGATTTAAGGATATGGTAAGAAAGAGACTTTCCATTTCACAGTCACCTCTGTTTGGCAATTGTGAACAAGGCTAAGATGTTTGGAACAATGGAGATACAGAATTTGAAGGGAGGAATCAGAATCCAGCATAGGCAGCTGCCTTCAAATATTTCAAGTTGAAGTGAGAAGTGACATCAATCTGTATATATTTCTTGTGAATGTAAACTTCCAGGTAGCTTGGGGGCATATTTTAAGAGTGAAGTAGTCGGAGGGAGTTTTCAGTCTTCTGTCTTCCTGTTCACTCTGTTGGTGTATGTGAACAATCCAACATACCTTCCCCTAACACGTTTAGTAGAAACTTTCCTACTTAGTTTTCTCCTTAATGATCTTTGGGAGACAATGAAGAAAAGAGACTTATGTTTAACTGTAGGCAGGATTAATGCTAGTCTCCTACAGGAATTCCATCATGGAGTTTCTACACTAGATGCACCTAGGCTTGTTTGTTTTTTTTCTTGTACCTGATGACTCAGTCCCGGGATAAGCTGCTTGCCAGGTCTTGCCTTCAACCTCAGTCTACTCACATTCCTGTTCCTCTCTTTGGAATCTTGTCCATATTTGTGTGCATGCCTATAAATGCCTGTAAATGCACAGCAGCACCCAGAACCCTCAGTAATGCATATTCCCTGGATAACAGGACCTAGCCTCTTTCTTTGCTTCCAAAAGATTTATCATAATTTATTTTCTATGTTGGTAAATTTTAATCTCCAATTATGGAGCTGTTATTTTTGAGCCATGGTTATTAACCTAGCATTATATTAGAATTACCTGGGGTATCAAAACCAAGGCAAAACAAAGTAAAAATAAATCTCACTTGACTTTCCCTAGACTTTCTGATTCAGCTGGTCAAAATGGAAACCCATCTAGCAATGGATTCTTGAGATCACTCCAGATGATTTGGAGTCTGTAGGTGGGCTTGAAGACCACTGTTTCACATATCCTTAGAACATGATTTTGTGCCTAGAAGGGATTTTCTTATGATTCAAGAAGTGAGATAAGCAACTACTAGACCCTTGGTTGTTTATATCCCCTTTGAGTTGCCAAGGAACAGGATCCTGAATAGCAGTCTCTAATCTAACTCTAGATAGATAGTTGAAAGACAGTAATGGTAAAATGAAGGGCCCTGAAGGTAAAGGGAACAATGGAGTTTTGGTTACAAAGCCCCTGAAGAAGTGAGCTGCTTAGGAATATTGGGTGTTCCTGCTGGTGACTCTGTTGTGAAAACCCTTCCATGTCCACCCCTAGTCTATCAGTTTCTCTTCTGTCCTTTTTCCCTTGTACATATTTCTCACTTCCTCTGTTCTTCAGAAAACCCAAGCACTAGGGAGTCTGTATGGTAAGCATTGATGTGATGGTCACCCTAGGAACAAGAAGGATTTCCTCTGCGTGGGGGTGGTTAGGAGACATAGGTGTTTCCATGTTTAGGCTTTTTCAAAGATAAAAATTCCATTATTCTTGGAGGCTTGTCCCAGAGGAGTCTCATAGCAGGTGGGGATTTCCTGAATAGGACGAGCTTTCCAGACCCAGGGGAAGGGCTGCCTTGATGAACGAATAGTGCTTTACATGGTTTACCTGCAAGGTGACCCTCCGATTTTACCCCATAAAATCACAGTGCTGAACATGCTACTGTTTTTCCTCCACTTCTTCCTCTTATTCCTCCTCTTCTTTTTCTTCCATATTTTCTGATAAGACTTTGCCCCCTTTGTCTATTTTCAAAATTAAGATAATTAAAATAAGGTAATTTCAAAACTACTAGAATTTTATTTTATATTATTATTTATTTATATGTGTGTATATGTATGTATGTATGTACGTATGTATATAGGTATATATGTATGTATATGTTCCCAAGGTCAGGGGCATCTCCTGGAGCTGGAGTTACAAGCAGTTTTAAGCTTCCTGTGCTGGGAATTGAACTAGGGTCTCTGTAAGAACAATACATATTCTTAACCACTGAGCAATCTCTCTAGCCCCAGGTAGTAATGTTTTAAATATGCTGGCTAAGACTCCACATAGGTGTTAAAACCTTTTATTATGTAACCTCTCTGAGTTAAAGAAAGTTCTGCAACTTGGGAAGAAGGAAGGAATAAGATGGTGACATTCTAAGAATTAGAGGACATCTCAATGATAATAAACCTATTTGAAATGTACAATTCAGTAACATTCAGGACATTCAAAATGCCACCTCGCTATCATCTTTACCTAGTTCTATGGCCCTTTCATGAAATGAAACCTGTAACCATGAGACAGCTGCTCCTTGTTCCTCTTGTCCCGAACCATCAGAAACCATTAATCTGCTATCAGTATAGATTTGTCTCTTCTGGATATTTCCTACAAACGGACTAATATAAAACATAAAGTTCTGGGTGACTCTTTTCACTTACTATATTTAGAACTCATCTACCTTTCGGCATATATCAGTGCTTCATTTCTTTTAGTGGTTGAATAATATTTCATTCTATGGACATGCCACATTTTATTTAAATCTACTAAATAATGTATATTTTATATATTAAGTGTATTTAAATCTTTTAAAGTCTGTTGATGGACATTTGCTCCCACCTTTTTGGCTCTGGAGAAATGCTGTTACAAACATTCATATAAATTCCCAGTTTTTTCATATAAACTGGAAGTGGAATTTTTTCATGGTATGATGCTTTTATATTTAGCTTCTGGAGAGGGATCCAATCTGTTTTCCTCATCAGATATCATTTTATATTCTTGACAATACTATACAAAAATTCCAACTTCTCTATAGACTCATTAGCAAAAGAGTCTAGTAGGCACAACATTACAATCTTGCCTTGCCTTTTTATAATAGCCAACAATGTCAGGCCTATTTCATGTGCATGTGGACAATTTGTACACCTTCTTAGGAAATTTTTGCATCTTAGCTTTTGACATCTATATTTCTATCTATCTATCTATCTATCTACCTATCTATCTATCTATCTATCTATCTATCTATCTATCTATCTATCTACCTACCTATCTATCTACCTATCTATATATCTACCTATCTATCATTTATCTATCTGTTTTCTTTAGGCAGGGTCTTACTCTGTAGCCCAGGCTATGCCCAAACGCACAATCTTCTTGCCTCAGCTTTCTGACAAATGAGATTATAGGCTTGTGCTACCACGTATGGCTTTGCCTGTGTTTCCCCCCTATTTTGAGTGTTTTATATTTTGCTGTTGAATCCTAAGCATTCTTCTCCTGCTACAGATACTAGACCTTTATCAAATGTATGATTTACAACAACACATATGTTTAAGAGACTGATATTTCCCCATTTGACTCTTAGTTCTCCTGTCAAAAAGATCAATTAAACTCACATGTATAGATTTCTATTTGAATTGTTCAATTCAGATATCTTTTTATGTACAGAAGATAGGGGATTCTGTTGATAGTAATGATAGTGACCATGCTCTCTTTAAACAGGGCTTTGTGCAAATATTTTTGTTCAATCTTTGTTAGTTAGCTTAGATACTCACCTCAGGTAGATATTAAATACTCAACCATTTAATATATGAGAACACAGATCAAGAAGGCTCAAGAGATTTGCCCAGAACAAAGTAGCAGAACTTGGACTGTAGCCCAGATCAACTCTTGCTCCTTCTATCCCATCCCTCCTGCCTCACAATGACATTTGCCCAGGCGGTTCTGCTTCTTCAAGTTTTGTAATGAACACTACCTGCTATTTGCTCAGGAACTTCTTTAACAGTAAGTGAAAGCCAAGGAAATATTGAATATTATTAAACCTTAAGCCTGGGAGCCCTGTCGAACGCTCTTAGGAGAAAAGAAAAAAAAATGAAAGCAAAGATCATGGCAAAAGATAGTCAGTTCATAGAATAATAGAATTCTAGTGGGGGTAGAACCTGAGGCCACCAAGAAGATGATGTCATCAAAATGAGAACATGATGTAGAAAGTTCTAGAATATAAATGTGTGAGCCAAAAACCTCTTGGCCTAGGTCCAAATGGAGTTGGTGCCTGGCAGGTCTGCTCCTTTTTTACAGTGCTCTGTAGTCTGTAGGGAGGCTCAAGGTTACTGGCTGATGGAAAGGTAGGAGCCTACTGCTGCGAGCTGGCAGCACTTACATACATCGGGCTAGGAGCCACTTTTTTTCCCACCTTTATTAAATTGGATATTTCTTATTTACATATCAAATTTCCCTTTCCCAGTTTCCAGGCCAACATCCCCCTAGACCCCCTTCTGTATGGGTGTTGCCCTCCCCATCCTCCCCCATTACCACCCTCCCCCCAACAATCACGTTCACTAGGGGTTCAGTCTTGGCAGGACCAAGGGCTTCCCCTTCCACTGGTGCTCTTACTAGGATATTCATTGCTACCTATGAGGTTGGAGCCCAGGGTCAGTCCATGTATAGTCTTTAGGTAGTGGCTTAGTCCCTGGAAGCTCTGGTTGCTTGGCATTGTTGTTCATATGGGGTCATGAGCCCCTTCAAGCTCTTCCAGTCCTTTCTCTGATTCCTTCAACGGGGGTCCCGTTCTCAGTTCAGTGGTTTGCTGCTGGCATTCGCCTCTGTATTTGCTGTATTCTGGCTGTGTCTCTCAGGAGAGATCTACATCCTGTTCCTGTCAGCCTGCACTTCCTTGCTTTATCCATCTTATCTAGTTTGGTGGCTGTGTATGTATGGGCCACATGTGGGGCAGGGTCTGAATGGGCATTCCTCAAGTCTCTGTTCTAAACGTTGCTTCCCTATCCCTTCCTAAGGGAATTCTTGTTCTCCTTTTAAAGAAGGAATGAAGCATTTGCATTTTGGTTATCCTTCTTGAGTTTCATGTGTCCTGTGCATCTAGGGTAAATCAAGCATTTGGGCTAATATCCACTTATCAATGAGTGCATACCATGTGTGTTTTTCTGTGATTGGGTTACGTCACTCAGGATGATATTTTCCAGTTCCATCCATTTGCCTATGAATTTCATAAAGTCATTGTTTTTGATAGCTGAATAGTATTCCCTTGTGTAGATGTATCACATTTTCTGTATCCATTCCTCTGTTGAAGGGCATCTGGGTTCTTTCCCAGTTCCAGTTCCTGACTATCATAAATAAGGCTGCTACGAATATAGTGGGGCATGTGTCTTTGTTGTATGTTGGAGCATCTTTTGGGTATATGCCCAAGAGAGGTATAACTGGGTCCTCAGGTAGTGCGATGTCCAATTTTCTGAGGAACCTCAAGACTGATTTCCAGAATGGTTGTACCAGTCTGCAATCCCACCAACAATGGAGGAGTGTTCCTCTTTCTCCACATCTTTGCCAGCATCTGCTGTCGCTGTAGTTTTTGATCTTAGCCATTCTGACTGGTGTGAGGTGAAATCTCAGGGTTGTTTTGATTTGCATTTCCCTTATGACTAAAGATGTTGAACATTTCTTTAGGTGCTTCTCAGCCATTTGGCATTCCTCAGTTGTGAATTCTTTGTTTAGCTCTGAACCCCATTTTTAATAGGGTTATTTGTCTCCCTGCAGTCTAACTTCATGAGTTCTTTGTATATTTTGGATATAAGCCCTCTATCAGTTGTAGAATTCGTAAAGATCTTTTTCCAATCTGTAGGTTGCCATTTTGTCCTAACAACAGTGTCCTTTGCCTTACAGAAGCTTTGCAGTTTTATGAGATCCCATTTGTCGATTCTTGATCTTAGAACATAAGCCATTGGTGTTCTGTTCAGGAAATTTTCTCCAGTGCCCATGTGTTCGAGATTCTTCCCCACTTTTTCTTCTATTAGTTTGAGCATATCTGGTTTGATCCACTTGGACTTAAGCTTTGTACAGGGTGATAATGGATCGATCTGCATTCTTCTACATGCTGACCTCCAGTTGAACCAGTACCATTTGCTGAAAATGCTATCTTTTTTCCATTGGATGTTTTTGGCTCCTTTGTCAAAAATCAAGTGACCATAGGTGTGTGGGTTCATTTCTGGGTCTTCAATTCTATTCCACTGGTCTATCTCCCTGTCTCTGTACCAATACCATGCAGTTTTTATCACTATTGCTCTGTAATACTGTTTGAGTTCAGGGATAGTGATTCCCCCAGAAGTCCTTTTATTGTTGAGGATAGTTTTAGCTATCCTGGGATTTTGTTATTCCAGATGAATTTGCCAATTGTTCTGTCTAACTCTATTAAGAATTGGATTGGAATTTTGAGGGGGATTGCATTGAATCTGAAGATCGCTTTTGGTAAAATGGCCATATTTACTGTATTAATCCTACCAATCCATGATCATGGGAGATCTTTCCATCTTCTGAGGTCTTCTTCAATTTATTTCTTCAGGGGCTTGAAGTTCTTATCATACAGATCTTTTAAGTAAGCTGGGCTGGCATTTGTGTTCTCTTAGGGTCTATATGACATCTTTCCAGGATCTTCTGGCTTTCATAGTCTCCGGTGAGAAATCTTGTCTAATTTTGATAGGTCTGCCTTTATATGTTACTTGATCTTTTTCTCTTACTGCTTTTAATCATCTGTCTTTTTTTGGTGCACTTGATGTTTTGACTATTATGTGATGGGAGGCGTTTCTTTTCTGGTCCAATCTATTTAGAGTTCTGTTGGCTTCTTGTATGTTTATGGGCATCTCTTTCTTTAGGTTAGGGAAGTTTTCTTCTATGATTTTGTTGAAGATATTTACTGGTCCTTTGAGTTGGGAGTCTTCACTCTCTTTTATACCTATTATCCTTAGGTTTGATCTTTACATTGTGTCCTGGATTTCCTGTATGTTTTGGGCTACTAGCTTTTTCCATTTTCCATTATCTTTGATGGTTGTGTCTATGATTTCTATGGAATCTTCTACTCTTGATATTCTCTCTTCTATCTCTTGTATTCTGTTGGTGATCCTCACATCTGTGGCACCTGATCTTTTCCCTAGGTTTTCTATTTCCAGGGTTGTCTCCCTTTGTGCTTTCTTTATTGTTTCTATTTCCATTTTTAACTCCTGGATGGTGTTTTTTATTTCCTTCTCCTTTTTTTTGTTGTTTTTTCCAGTAGTTCTTTAAGGGGTTTTTGTATTTCCTCTTTAAGGGCTTCTAGTTGTTTACTTGTGTTGTTCTGTATTTCCTTAAGGGACTTATTTATGACCTTCTTAAAGTCCTCCATCATCATGATAAAATGCGATTTTAAATCTGAATCTTACTTTTCTGGTGTGTTTGGATATCCAGTGTTTGGTTTGGTGGGAGAATTGGGCTCTGATGATGCCATGTAGTCTTGCTTTCTGTTGCTTGGGTTCCTGCGCTTGCCTCTCGCCATCAGGTTGTCTCTGGTGTTACCTTGTTTTGCAATTTCTGACAGTGGCTTGACTGTCCTATAAGCCTGTGTGTCAGGAGTGCTGTAGACCTGTTTTCCTGTTTTCTTTTAGCAAGTTATGGGAACAGAGTGTTCTGCTCTCAGGCGTTTAGTTGTTCCTGTCCACTGGCTTTCAGCTGTCCCTGTGGGCAGGAACCAAAAGGGCCTGCCCTCCTTCTCCTGAGTCCCTGTGTGCAGGGGGCCCAGATGGTGCTAGGCGTTTTTCCTCTAGAGTCAGAAATGTGGGCAGAGAGTAGTCTCCTCTGGTTTCTCAGGCATGTCTGCCTGTCTGAAGGTCTAGCTCTCCTTCCCACGGAATTTGGGTGTAGGGAGCTGTTTGACCAGGTCTGTTCAGCTCCAGGTGCAGTCTGGACCACAGGGCTCCTGCAGCTTGACTGCCCCTATCTTCCTGTGCCCAGAGGCCCTATACAGTTTCCTCTTCTGCCAGGGATGTGGGCAAAGATGGACAGAAGTGGTGGTCTCTCCTGCCCTGCAGTCTCACAATTGCCCACACTTCTGGGCGATCAGCTATCTCTCCCATGGGGTTTGGGAGCTGGGAGCGCTGGGCCGGGATCAGCGAGGTTCCCACTTTTTGTTTTTTTAGAGGTTTTGCAGAGTCCTGAAATGAAAAAGGATGTCTTCACGCCTTACCCTGTCGTGCTTGGGAGTGGTCCTACGGAAATGGCCAGTGCAGTGTTGCTTGATTAAAGACATGACGATTAAGATGAATGTCGAAAATAACCAACATATATCTGTGCATTTGGTTCCTAAGTTAAAGAAGAATAAAAGCAGCATTCTTTGCAAAGTCCATGACCATTGTCTCAATAGATCCAGTTTGGCTCAGGCAAGATTGCTTTCACTGTTTCCTGTGCCTTCTAGAAATCTTTTGTTTGATGAGAGCTCAGAAAGTTACTGATCAGTAATAGGGAGGGGAATCTTACAACTTGAGTTCCAGAATTTCAGTGGAAGCACACACACATGCATGCGCGCGCGCGCGCGCGCGCACACACACACACACACACACACACACACACACATGCACGCGCGCACACGTGCATGCATACACATAAGTACTGAATCCTAGTTATATATTTGAAAGAGAAGCAGATCATCCTTTGGCCATCTATGTTGCATCATCTCTGCCCATCTCTTTGACCTCTTCCCTCCAGGTCCTGACCATTTCCTTGATCCACTCTAGCTTGAAATCTACAGCAGCTTTCCAACACTTGCTCACTCCCACTCAGTCTTCCTTTGATGTTTCTTCTGTCCTTCTTTCTCTGGAATAGTTAACTTTCAGATAGGATCCTGGACCTGTGACCTACTAAACACACAGGGCATTTTTTTTTTTTTTACAGATACAGTTTACATTGTTGGATTGCTTTCCTGTGGTCAGGCTTGATTTATTTAGATAAATGGTTTTGTTTTGTTAGAGCTGGCAGGATATGTTTCAGGTGGTTAGGAGACCAAAGAAACACAATTTCTGCTACTTTCTCAGGGGTGAAATGTCTTCTTGGAATTTTGGTAGAGAGATAATGGAACTTCTCAGAGCTCTTCCTCTGTAAAGCGAGGCAAGATCTCAGGCCTCTCCCATACACGAGGTGACCGTGAGGTGCATTGTAATGACTGGGGCCTGTAGATCTCATACCCTTAGGGATCTAAACTGTAACCCACTCCAAGCAACAGAATTATGTGGAAACTTTCTCTAATGGAATTTCCTTGCCGACACCCTGAGGCATGCTCACCTGTGTTGCTGCCAAAACCGACCCAAATTTTCACTGCTGCAGAGGTACCTCCTGCTCTGTTAAGGTGGCGTCGGTACATACTGGGTGGAAGACACCTATCTTTCCGACAGTTCTTAACTATCCACGCAAATGGAGGAGGGCTCTATGATACCGAAGATAGAAAAGTTGGGGAGCTGTGTGTCTGCCTCGCCGCTGGAGTGCTCAGAGTGCCCGGAGTGCCAACAGAGCACTGAGCAGAGGCACAACACAGTCCCATAGTCCGTAATGGGGTCCTCAGTCCCTGCTTTCCCAGAGGGGAAACAGCGAACTCTGAGATGATTGCTTGGTTCCCAGTCTGTGTACCCAAGTGCTACAGGAGTGGATCCCTGGTCCGAGCTTACCTTATGGCATCCACAGGCAGGAGGCGGAAAACAGAGTCTAGACAAGGGTAGAACCCTCTTTGTTTTCGAGTGAGTGCCAAGAGTACAGAGAGAAAGGAACTGGAGGAGAGCAGGCCTTCTCCCCAAGATCTGGGCCCTACACTTTCCATCGAACTCCCACCCCACTTGATGATGAGATGGTCCTTGCTTGTTCAAACTGCTTTATTTGGTGGTGAATTAAATCCATACACCTTACTCAGGGTGAACCAGGGATTAAATACCTTTTTGCGGAAGGAATGCCCAGGAAGGGAAGTTCATTGGCTGTACACTCTGGGTCAATCCAGATACCTGATTAGCATGGAGAACTCCTGGGCCTAGATACCTCATTAGCATGGAGAACTCCTGGGCCTAGATACCTCATTAGCATGGAGAACTCCTGGGCCTAGATACCTCATTAGCATGGAGAACTCCTGGGCCTAGATACCTCATTAGCATGGAGAACTCCTGGGCCTAGATACCTCATTAGCATGGAGAACTCCTGGGCCTAGATACCTCATTAGCATGGAGAACTCCTGGTTTTTATGTTACAGTGACTACAGAGTCTTGCTCCTCTCCGGGGATGTGGTGGTTATACGTTACAGATCAGGTAGAGTTTGGCAGGGAGCTGGCCCCACTCCTACTGTTCTCAACTTTGGGTTTCATGGGATTTGAGCTCACTCAACCTTACCAGTTCTTCTGTCTGGTGGCATGGTCCACTTGCCCCATAAAAAAGGAAAACATTTACTCTCTACTTAGATGCATGTGGTACAAAGCATGCTTCTTCTCGGGAACTAATGAGCAGGCCTCTAACTTGGGCAACAGTGGCATTGACTCTAAAAAGGCTACATTGCCAGCAGATTATAATGAAATAAAAGTTGTGGGGTAGGGAGAATGGACAAATGGCTCAGAGGTTAAGGGCACTTGCCCTTGCAGTAGATGCAAGCTCAATTCTTAGCACCTATATGATGACTCACAACCATCTGTAACTCCAGTTCCAGGGGATCCAATGCCATTGTCTGACCTCCATAGACGTGTTCTCACATGTTCATATGCAGACACATGCACATATGCACATGTAAACAAATATAAAACTTTTTTTTAAGCTGGAGGGGGTTAGAGAGATTTCTCAGTGGTTAAGAGCACTGTTGCTCTTGTAGAAGACCAAGGTTGGGCTTCCAGCACCCACATGATGAGTCACAGCTGTCTGTAACTCTAGTTCTGGACCATGCCATCTGATATGCACCAGGCATGCACATGGATGCGGTGTACATGCATACATGCAGGCAAAACACTCATCCACATACCAGAAAACACATAAATCTAAAACAAATTTAAAGCTTGATGAAAATGGCACATTATGTATTAATTGCAAAAACATCGGCTTATATATTAAAAAGTAAGAGTTTCCATCTTCTTCCTAATATTACTTCCCTCTGCAGAGGTAACAACTACAAATAACAGTTTGCAGTGCATCTTTCCAGAATAATTTCTCTGTATTTGTACACATAAATATGCAACTGAGATTTTTAGAACATGGATTAGAGCACACTATATTAATTTATCAGAGTAGCCTTTCGTTTTGCAGTAGTGGGGATCGAATCCAAGGCCGTGCACATGCCAGACGAATGTTCTACTGCTGAACTGTATCTGTAGCTCCACAGTAGTTAAAAAATAACAATAGGGCTGGAGAGAAGGCTCAGTGCTTAAAAGGACCAGCTTCTCTTCTAGAGGACCTGCAATTTCCAACACCCATGTGGCAGCTCACAATCATCTGTAACTCCAGTTCCAGGGAATCTGACATTCTCATCCGGCCACCTCAGGTACCACGCACACACATGGATACACAGACACACATACAAGCAAAAGACTCATACGCATAAAAATAACAGTATACTCTGGGAAGCTTTGTCACTAAATATAGGTCTGAATATTTGTTTATCGATAGCTGGGTGATTCACCTAATGATGATGGTGTGTAATATATTTGTTTATAACTTGTTTTTTTGCAGAACCCTACTCGTCCAGCTCTGAACTGCTCTGTTGAAAATGCCCATCCAACTGTTTCTTACTATGCGCGTCCCCAAGTGGCATCGTACAATACCTACTACCATAGCCCTCCTCATCTACCACCATATTCTGCTTATGACTTTCAGGTATGTTTGAAAAAAAACCCTCTTTATTCCCTGAGCTGTAACCCAGTCCTTTTTTATTGTATTTGACTTATAGAATCTTCTTCCCTTTGCTTCTGGAATTGATAGGGATTAGCCCAGGCTCTCAACCTCTGATAGCCTTTATCAGTGTGTAGGAACCAATGAATAGATTAAGGGCCATCCAGGTTAGAAGACATAAGAAAGTGGGCAGAGCATGAGAGAAGAAGAGAAATGGGAGAAAAACAGAGGAGGAGGATAAGAGTAAGGTATCCCAAATTGTATTTAAATACACTAAGGGAAGGTAATGTGGCTGGGAGATGACAGCTTACATAAGTTACTATGGGCCCTTGTTTAACACCAGCTTCTGCTATAGGGAGAGGCATAGCCCTGTAGCTTGACATAAGGGAGCTATGAGCCAGGAGGAAGTCCCTCTGTTTGTTCAAGCATCCAACTAGAACAACATAGAAAATACTTTTACAACACCCCCATGTTTTCTGTTTTGTTTCGTTTATTTGTTGGTTTGCCTTTATCATATAGGTCAGAAATATGTTATTAAGTTTGCACTTTCAACCTTTTTCTTTTGAGCTGTGCCTAAGTGCAGAGAAATGGAAGCATTAAAAGGGCAAAATGGATTCACTGTGCTCAGAGCACAGCACAGTCTGAGGAGGCACTTTGGGAAAACCCATCAAATGGGTCTTTACATATGAATGGCAATGAAAGTGCTCCTAGCTTTCCTTACTTCCCACAAGGTCAAAATAAGCTTCTAAACCGGAGAGCACTATTCTCACTCACAGTTTTAGAGGCTTCAGTGTGTGACCAAATGGTCACATTGTGCTTACAAACATTGCATCACCTCCTCAGAGTGCAGGGGACCAAATCAGCCCCATCTGAACAAAGACCAGGTCTTTGTTTTACAGGAACCTCTGAAAACCATTTGCCAAATAAGAATCAAGTCACACTACATTCTGCTCAACCCAAAACTCAGAGACAATAGGAAAATTCTTTTAAAGGAACAAAACTCAAAATGATTTTTGCTTCACTTGATTAGAGCCCATGAACAATACAAGGGGACATAAACTTTCTGAAAGGATTTGTAGCTAATGTTTGGTAGGCAGAAATCTTTGGGGAACCTGATTTCAGCTTTAGTGTAGCAAAATAGCTGAAACTTTAAAGCTCTTAGTTGCATGTGGTTTGGAGAGGTCTACAGCTTTATAACAGGGTAATATAAACCTAGACTTGTACACCCCTGTCCAATACGGTATCACTACCAGGACAGAGCATTAAGGCTTAGAAAAAGCCTTATGCTGAAATTTGCACTAAAGCCTTGTAGCCACAGAAAGACAGCTTTAGTCTTTTTTTAAAAACACAGTTAGGTGGTAACTATGTTCAGGAAGAGCACAATATCAATAGCGACAGAGACAGCATGTTTATCTTTTAAGAGAATTCAACTATGCTGACGTTTATCCAGAGATGGCACCATCCTCTTGGGGCCTACATAGTAAAACAAACACTTCTCGGATAAAGAGGTTGTGGGCTGACAAAAAAGAGGAGTCTTCACTTTTTCTCTTCCTTTCCTTTCTTTTCTTTTCCTTTCTCTTTTTCTTAAAAATAAGTGTGTGTGTGTGTGTGTGTGTGTGTGTGTATTGCTTGTGGAGGTACATGCATGTGTCACACAGCATGTGTGTGTGGAGGTGGACAACTTGTTCTTGCCTTCCATCAAGAACATCCCAGGGATTGAATTCTATAGAAAGGCTAGCCCTGATGTTGTAGCAAATACTTCTGATTCAAACTGACTGCTGACAATATAGGTGTGAGCCTCTGTC
Organism: Rattus norvegicus; assembly: GCF_021556685.1. Lineage (NCBI taxonomy): Eukaryota > Metazoa > Chordata > Mammalia > Rodentia > Muridae > Rattus > Rattus norvegicus. The sequence goes on along the minus strand of NC_141554.1, from coordinate 125,682,630 downwards.
ATGAGCTATTTTCATTTTCATATCAAAGTAAATTGTATTGATTTTAGGAAGTTAGACTTCATGGTGCACTTTCTTTTTTTTTAAATTTTTATTAGATATATTTCTTTAATTACATTTCAAATGTTATTCCCCCTCCCAATTTCCTGTCCATAAGCCCCCATCCCATCCCCCTCCCCCATACGGGTATTCCCCCCATACATCCCCCTTACTGCCCCCCAATATTCCGCTGCACTGGGGGCCCAACCTTGGCAGGACCAAGGGCTTCCCCTTCCTCTGGTGTCCCAACAAGGCTATGCTCTGCTACATATGCAGTTGGAGCCCTGGGTCAGTCCATGTCTAGTCTTTGGGTAGTGGTTTAGTCCCTGGAAGCTCTGGTTGTTAGCATTGTTGTTCTTATGGGGTTGTAAGCTCGTTCAACTCTTTCATTCCTTCCTCTAATTCCCCCCCAAGGGAGTCCTATTCTCAGTTCAGTGGTTTGCTGCTAGCATTGACCTCTGTATTGGACATGCTCTGGGTGTGTCTCTCAGGAGAGATCTATATCCAGTCCCTTTCCGCATGCATTTTTTAGCTTCATCCATCTTATCTAGTTTTGGTGGCTGTATGTGTGTGTGTGTGTGTGTGTGTGTGTGTGTGTGTGTGTGTGTGTGTGTGTGTATATATGCCACATGTGGGGCAGGCTCTGAATGGCCATACCTTGAGTCGCTGCTCTAAACTTTGCTTCCATATCTCCTCCTATGAATATTTTTCCCCCTTTTAAGAAGGAGTGGGAACATCCGCATTTTGGTCATCCTTCTTCTTGAGCTTCCTGTGGTCTGTGGATTGCATGTTGGGTAATTCGAGCTTTTTGGCTAATATCTACTTATAAATGAGTGCATACCAAGTGTATTTTTCTGTGATTGAGTTACCTCACTCAGGATGATATTTTCTAGTTCATTCATTCCATTTGCCTCTGAATTTCATGATGTCATTGTTTTTGATGGCTGAGTAGTACTCCATTGTGTAGATGTACCACATTTTCTGTATCCATTCCTCTGTTGAAGGACATCTGGGTTTTTTCCAACTTCTGGCTATTATAAATAAGGCTGCTATGAACTTAGTGGATCATGTGTCTTTGTTGTATGTTGGAGCACCTTTGTGTATATGCCCAAGAGAGGTATAGCTGGGTCGTCATGTAGTGTAATGTCCAATTTTCTGAGGAACCTCCAGACTGATTTCCAGAGTGGTTGTACCTCTTCTCCACATCCTTGCCAGCATCTGCAGTCACCAGAGTTTTTGATCTTAGCCATTCTGACTGGTGTGAGGTGGAATCTCAGGGTTGTTTTGATTTGCATGTCCCTTATGACTAAAGATGTTGAACATTTCTGTAGGTGCTTCTCAGCCATTCAATATTCCTCAGCTGAGAATTCTTTGTTTAGCTCTGTACCCCATTTTTAATAGGGTTATTTGGCTCTCTGGAGTCTAACTTCATGAGTTCTTTGTATATTTTGGATATAAGCCCTCTATCAGATGTAGGATTGGTAAAGATCTTTTCCCAATCTGTTGGTTGTCGTTTTGTCCTAATGACAGTGAATTTTGCCTTACAGAAGCTTTGCAGTTTTATGACATGGTGCACTTTCCAACTAGGGATAATATCTAGTGTGACAGTTAACACAAACTCTTAATAGGAAACCTCCATCTAAGATATTCAGACACATAATTGTTTATTATTTTCTGTTTAAATCCTACTCCAGGGATCAAAATAAGATTGGCAAATAATCCAGTGATGACTTGGATTGTTGGTTTAAGCTCAAACAATGCCTGGTCAGATACTGTGGCCTGGGGATATGGCTGTAGAATTTGAGTAAGACATCCTTTGTATTAAATGATTTGTCTACAGACTTAAGGGAGTCAGAGGACAGTCATGACAAAAAAGTAGATAAGTGGTGTGAGGAAAGAAACCCAAAGGATTCAGAGGGAAATTACAATTCAGTCATCCCATCAAAATGTACAAAATTTACTGTAGAGTGGTCGAGATAAATATTTAAGTGTGTAAAGCTGCTTGCTGCTAAGCCTGATGACCTGAGTTCAATCCCCGGTAGCCACATGATAGAAGGGGAGTACCAGTTTCCACAAGTGGTAATCTGCATACTTACGGCATACCTGTGTGCATGCACACAGATAAAATGTGTATGCATACACATGTGTAAATGTGGACATATATGTATATATTTAAAAATTAAAGAACATCTATGTTTTTACCTTCAAAATAAACCCCACTCCATTCTGTATTTGTAACAAGAATATCAAGGATTACAGAATCCTCTATTCTTTCGTTTGTTTGTTTGTTTGAGGCATGGTCTCACCTTATAGTCAGGCTGGCCTTGAACTCATGATCCTCTTGCCTTAGCCTCCCAAGTGCTGAGATTATAAGCCTGTCTGTCTTCTTTTCAATAACAAGCATTATTTTCTGAGCAATTATACATCAATAAAATACTCTTGCCACTGCAATTTGTCAAGTTGTGATGACAAAATAATGGCGAGGTTAAGTGACTTCAAGTTCAGATAAGTCAGAAGAGGAGGAGAAGCCTTTTTACCCATAACTGCTGGTTCCAGAGAGGAATTTGGAGAATTCTTTGGAGAAGCTATAAATCTGAATGCCTATAGATTCTTCTCCCTGGGTTAAATATCTACACATATTACTGTTTTTTTTTTTCTCATGGGTTTCCTAAATACAACTTGAGGAAAGTCCTATTTACTCTTTTTCATTAGATTATCAAGTTGATCTCCCCTGAAAAGAGGGTTCCTTGCTCCATCCATTTCCGATTTAGGGGCTGCTCAGGTGCTTGCTTCCTGAACATTTTCAGTTCTTTCTTAGGCTCATGCTGAATTTTTGTATTTCCTTCTTGGAGCCTTTAGAGTTTTGTGGTGTAGGCCTTGGAGGGAATATTTTTTATTTTTTTCTAGAACTTAGTATATAACTTGAGGATTCTTTTATTTCCAAATGTACAGTCACTTATAATTTCAAAAAGGAAATACCAGTCTTCCAATAAAACATACAACAGGCTGGGGAATATTTGTATATGATTCTAGGTAAATAAAAGAAAAGTGAAAAATGCACACCAGCTGTGTGAGTCAAACTGCCAGAAGAGTGAGTCTGAGTGAGTCTGTCCAAAAAAAAAAAAAAAAAAAAGACACCAGAGCTTCCTCTTGCTCTTCTCAGGTTGAAACTGACCTTCATTATAGTCAGACTTTGAAAGACCTTCTTCTGAAAGATTTCTCCATTTTGTTCATTTCTAAATAGGGTTATCTCTGTGACTCTCATTTGATCATTTCTATTCCCTTTTCACTCTGAGGTTAATAGAAGAATGAGAGCAAAGATTCATGGTTTTAATTAGTGAATTAATTTTCTCTCTGTGTGTGCATGTGCTGAGTGTGTGCGTGCGTGCGTGTGTGCATGCGTGTGTGTGTGTGTGTGTGTGTGTGTGTGTGTGTGTGTGTGTGTAAATAGAGCTTGGTGGCAAGTGCTTCTACAGAATGAGCCATCTCACTGGCCCCCTAACAGGGTTTTGTTTTAGTTCCTCAAAATCATGCCTTTGTTGTGTAATGATCCAGTTAGGAGGGCTGGGAAACACTTCTTGTGGTCAGATACGGGTAAGGATTTGTTTAGTTGTGAGACCTGCATGTGGGGTGACAGGCTACTTCAGTTTTACATTTCGCTGTGTCCTCACATTTAATGTACTTCCCATACTTCAACATAGGGGGGCCGTATGCTGAGATGGCTTTAGCCTCTCACCTCCCCAGCACCACTTCTCTTGCCTTTTGAAATCATTTCCCCAGGACCCCTTTGGCTTTAGCTATGCCCACATTCTATAGGGCATTACCAGTTCCTATTGTTTCCCTACAGATATGAACTCAGTGTAGCTTTCTCTAAAACCTCAAAGGTTCCCAGTCATATGTCTCAGTCTGGAATGTTAGGTTAGTTCCTCTCCTTTCCTCATGAGCTTGTCCTTTTCTTGTCCATTTGGTGAACCGCCAGCTTTAAGTCCAAAAGTCTCAGTCTCTGAGAAATGCAAATGGCGCTGCTTATATTCTTTGTTCAGCACCTGAAAGTACATGATGTTTCACTGAAGCCATTAAGGCTGACTCACATAAACTGAGCTCATTTAATAAAAGGATTGCTTCTCCAATGATGGAGCCTGTCCTGCCATGCAAGAGTCAGAGCACTGAGACCAGAGGATTCTGAGTTAAAGGCCATCCTCAGCTATGTGGTAAATTGCAGGCAAACCTGGACTCATGAAACCATGCCTTAAAACAAGGGTCTGGAGAGGTGGCTCAGCAGCTATGAGCACCTGCTGCCCTTGCAGAAGACTTGGGTTCAGTTCCCATCATGGAGACTCACAAACATCTCTAAGTCCAGTTCTAGAAGATCTCATACCTTCCTATGGCTACGCACGGCACACAGACACATGTATGCAAGCACTCCTGCACATAAAAGTAGCTTAAAGGGGCTGGGGATTTAGCTCAGTGGTAGAGCGCTTGCCTAGGAAGCGCAAGGCCCTGGGTTCGGTCCCCAGCTCCGAAAAAAAGAACCCCCCCCCAAAAAAAGTAGCTTAAAGTGGGTGGTGACTCACACCTATCAGCACTAAGGAGACCAGGACTGTGTGGATGAAACAAAGTGTTTCCTGACCCTTTGCTCTGTGGCTGAATTAAATTGACCGGGGGAAAAAAAATAAAAGGATTGCTTCAACCTTGTGGGGGTGGGAGGAGTTGGTGGTACAAGTTGCCTTGAAGCTCAGAAATCCATTTCTGCCTTTTATTTCCCCCCTCCCTTTCAACATTTCCCTCTATTATTCAATTTTTTGTATTCTACATCTCTCTTCTTTCTTTCATCTGCTCCTTTCCATATTCTTAGCCTTTTATTTCAAGGGCAGAATGCAGGGAAAATGTTTTCAAAATCAAACAAATCCTGTAGTGTCCCCCCACTTTGAGACACAATTTCTCTAAGGTTATTGGCACTAGGCAATGGCAGGGAACCTTCTGGAGTAAAACGCTCATGGACTTCCTAAAAAAAGGTGTGTTTATGTCCTGAGAGATGGGCATAGACATTGAAGGATGTGGACAGGCACAGGGCACATGACGGGGTTTGGAGAGACAACTCAGTTCATGAAGGGTAGCTCCCCACTTAGCATGATTAGAGTACACCATGTAACTCTCAGGTATATTGGAGGGTGGTCTGTAGTTCACTCAGGCCTTAGAGGTATCTCAGAAAGCCAGAGCCGACTAGGCCAGTAGTCGGTTGGCTACTTAGATGTTCCTTGTACTTGGTGGTGTGCAGAGATTCAAAGCATCAGTAAAATTCAACTCGCACCCAAGAACCAAAACACACCAAGCCAGTTCTCTAGCTACAACAAAGCCAAGTATTTCCCAAGGTGCTTGCCTGTTGCTAGGAAACTACGTACTGCTACTGTGGGCCTTTTTCTTCTCCAACCCCCAAGGGTATGTGGACTGCAGCCAGTTAGCTCTGCCAGGAACCTTCACATTTACCCTCCAGATTTCCAGTTTTGATCTCGGAGGGAAATGAGGATCACCTCTTGTCGGCTGCCCACCCCTCTGATAGTTATCGGCACGAAACTGAGAACGGAGAACCCAGAGGCCGTTGGACTAGCTTCTTTATTATCAGTGTACAAAAAAAAAAAAAAAGAAACAAAAACAAACTTATTATCAGTGTACAATTGCCATCCATGACAGCTGCCACCCACTGGAGCCTTTGAATGGCTCTCAGGAAGCAACTGACTTCAGCTCTACTGCAGGGACATGTCCTTCCCTTCTGTAGCCATGAACATCTAAAAGTGCCCTGCTGCCTCTTGCCACCTCTATAGTGGGATTTAGGACAGAGTGCCACATACGTCAGGCACAGAGACTCTTGCCTTTGTAGGTTTTACTTTCCTCTCTGATTAAGAGGAACATTCCTTCTAGAAGAAAGCAACACGAGAGAAGGAAAGGAGGATGTATGACTTACTTTTCTTATGCTGTGATAAAGTACCTGAGAAAAAGAATTAAGGAAGAAGGGGTTCGTTAGTTAGTTAGTTAGTTAGTTAGTTAGTTAGTTAGTTAGTTAGATTTTTTTGAGACCTGGTCTCATTATGCATTCTTGACTGGCCTGGAACTCTCTGTAGACCAGGCTGACCTTTAACTCACAGAGATCCACTTGCCTCTGCTACTTGGGATTAAAGGCCGTTGTCACTACACCCAGCCTAGGAAGGGGTTAACTCACATTTAATTTGCTGAGGGCAGGATAGTGACAGGACTGATGACACCGTCACAGGTGAACAAGTTTGCCTAATGATCTAGCAATATGCTTTAAAAAAAAGAATATACCTATTATCAAATAACATAAACTGGACTATTTTAGTAAAGGATATCTTCTTGGAGGGAGGGGGCAGTTTAAGCTTAGGAAGACATCTTGCTTCTCCTGGTCTAATCTCTAATGTTGTATTGCTTTTAACGTTTGTCTAGGTTCTCTAGCCCAGTTATTTAGTCATTATTCAGTAAATTGGTAGGGTGAAGGAAGAAGAGGAGTGTGGCAAATCTCTTTGCTTTCAACGTTATGTGCTGCAGATATTTCAGTGTCTCATACAGGACCTAGGAATCTCTAGTCATTGTCTTAGGATAAGATTCTGCCAACTAGTCTCATGCTCTGGAAGCCTCATGTCAGAGTTGGCCAAATATTGCTACACGCCTGGGAAGATGATGTGATCCCAAGTGTGACCCCTCTTCCACCTCACCTGTGTCGAAATAGAACTTGAACTCTTGAGAAAATTTAGTGTAAGTGGCTCCAAAAAATACCAGGTACTCACGGAGCCCAGCTACACTAGAATATCCACGGGTCTCCTATTCTGTGCGCTGACCAGGAGCCCCTGAATTGGTTTCCTAATTCTTACTGCCCTTGCAATTCCCTCCAATCACTCTAGAGCGAGGCTATGGTGAGGTTTTATTCTGCACACTTTACTGCTCTGCCCCCATTCTTTACAGGTTAGTATCCCCATGAGAGAGAATATGGGGTTTTTGCTTTTCTGAGTGTGGGACATCATGCTTAGTATTATACTTTTAATATCTCAATAGATTGGTTTTAAAAATGCATATAGCTGCTCTTTTCCAAAAGGTAGACAACAAAGAGTAAAATTGAATTCTCAGGCCCTCTGGTGTACTAACAAATTGTTCCTCATGCTTAACACTGGTTTTCTCACCCTCACCCCCATGCCTTTGTTAAGTCTTGTTTTCTGATCTTTGGTGTGTATGTATGGGTAATGAAAGGAATGGTAATTTATATGGAACAGGACTTCACAGCCCAGGACCCAAGAAAGCGAATTGATTTGTCTAACCTTGCTTTTAGTCTGTGACATGAGCCCCTGACCCCTAGACTTCTCAATGACATATTCTTACAGAAAAGTTTTTTTTTCCCCTAGGGATCAGATACTTAACCTTATTAAACATTCTTAAACCCCAGACATTTTGAAAGACTAGTTGTAAAGCTTAAACCACAGATAACTGAGGAGATAAGAACTGATGGGCTGAATGACACACACAGAAAATGGATTAATGTCTTCAAAAGGCCACGCAGCCGAAACAACAGGATCGAGTAGCTATCTAGATGTAGAGTTAAAGGGGCAAGGAGGAGGATCCCCAGTGTTTTCAGCCTGAGTGACTTGATGTGGGGCTATTTTCTGTCCTTTACCGACATCATAACATTTAAGAGCTATTTTCCTAAACTGGAACAAATTTGGTGTATCTTCATTTTAAATAGTAATGGCTATGGGAGGAATTGCAAACTCACTGCGTGAGCTGTTTTCTCTTCACCACACAGCATTCCGGAGTCTTTCCATCCTCTCCTCCATCTGGACTCTCCGATGAGCAGGAGCCCCAATCGCCCTCTCCTTCACCCAGCTACATGTGGTCCTCCAGTGCGCCACCCCGTTATTCTCCACCCTACTACCCGCCTTTTGAAAAGCCACCACCTTACAGTCCTTAAAGAGGAATACTCGTCGGCTATTGATATTGTGGCTTTTGTATTTCTGCTCTAGTGGAAGTGTGTAGGGTACATCTAAAGTGTGACTCTTCTACATCAAGTTTTACAATAGCTTGCCAAGCTAGGGAAAGATAGGGATGAAGCTTATTCATTATCAGGGAAGGGCAGGGTTGGCTAGGCCAAACCCAGTATTTTCAAGAAAGGAAGCTCACTAAGCAGGGCTGGGGAGCCAGTCGGCAAGAGTGTGGCTTCTTCAGATCTGCATTTCCTGATGCTCCACCTCTACACAAGTGTGGCTGCCATCTGCTTCACTTTATGTAAAGGACTGTTGTCCTCAGGCCCTTGGTAGATGGCCGTGACAGCACCTCGGTTGAATCACCTGGTCTATAGGCTCTATCTTTCCCTACCATTAATGTCACGCTTAGGAAACCTTCCTAGCTGATTGGGGCTACACAGTAGTTCCAATACAGAAAGTTCTGGCTTTTTGTTTGCTCGTGTCTGGATATTGAAAAAAGCTGCCCATATCTTTACTCTGTTCTCCGAGTCTTATAAAAATGGCTGTTGTGATCATTCAGCTCAGCTTTTGTGACTGGGACCTCCTAAGGGGAAAAGTGCAATGGCCTGCTATCCTGAGTGGTGAGATCAGGACTGGCTGGTGGAGAAGCACCAAAATACACGAGCAACATGTGTGTTGTTTTCAGTAGATCTCAGTATACATCTGACAACTTAGGAGACAGTGTTCCTACTATATGTTGCATTATTACAAAACACATTTGCTACTGGAGATATAAATCTTACAGTTGAAATTCAGAGTTTAAAAATGCTAGATTAGGTTGGGTCGTGGTATGAATTGTTACTTATCTTTGTGACTATTTAATCTTCAGCTATTGTGCTTTGACCCCAGCAAATCGCACGATCCTGCACCCCACCACTTAAAACTCATCTGTATTTTAATGCCACTGCTCTTATTGGTCCTTCTTTTTTTCCCGTTGAGATCAATTGTGACAGCATTCAATTCAAGATTATGAAAACCTTATAATGCCATTTCAAGTCTTTAAGACCTCAGATACAGCCAACTTGACAAATTCTTAAGTGTTACACATTTAAAATCCATCTGGCGTATTGTGGTAGTTCTATAGTTGTTTTAATTATACAGAGCTTTAAACCATCAAGCTGTTGAGTTAAAAACAGTCTGGCACCCATGCCTTCACTCCAGCATGAACACAGTCACTGGGATTTTATTTTAACCTGAGAAATGGTTTAAAAGAAGATTGATAATCCTACACTTGCATTATGTAAAAGTACAGGAGTTACAGAGACGCCTAGACAGTTCTGCAAACACAAGAACATACACTGGAAACATTTCCAGCCCATTTCGCTGCCTCCCATCTTTGATGGTTGGAGGTAGCAGACAAATGCTGGTGCTCCCATTTACCTGGTCATCGAGAATCACCAAGGCACAACAAGTGCACTCACCATTCACAGTAAATGTTTGCAAAAACATTCAGTTAAACTTTCAGTGTCACATTCTCTTATCCAGACTTCAAATCCAAAAGACTAAAATCCTTTGATGTTACACAAAGTTACTGTTAGTTTTACACTTCTGAACATATTAAAATTCTATTGGCTTTCAAAAAGGACTAATAATCAGTTGACTTATACACATATCTAAGGGTTATTTTTCTTGTCATTTACACTTTACCCCTTGCTTTAGTGGATGTGTATATTTTAAAGGCACCATTACAAAGTATATCTTTAATGATCACATTTCTTAAAGTGTTAAGATTCTATGACTCATTTCTATGTATTTTTTTTACTTTACAAAATAACTTGAAACTATAGATTTTGTAACTCTTAATTTGAGCAGCTTTTCTTATTACATTGAATTATATCAAGTGCATGCTACCTTAGGAAAAATTAATATTTGCTGCTTCACTCTTCTGCAAAACATTTGCTGTAATCAAGGAATTTGTATTTCCAATGTATCTTGACTGCATTTTATAACATTTACTGCTTTCTTCCTAATTCTGCTTTAAAGTACTGAACTGGGCATGAAGTATTAAAATATTAATTCAAAACCTGTATAAACTAGATGTTGCTTAAAATCTGTATCACTGCCATGTTGGAAACCCACACAGCTTTTGTGATGTTTCAAATTAATAAAATTATCCTCCCTATCCACTTACAGGTGTTCTTGTGGTGTGTAACAGGAATTCTAAACCAACTGGCATTGCCAACTTACTTTTAACTGCAATGGTTTGAGAAACAATGCGACGTGCTTAACCAAACACAAAACCTAATGACAATTTCTGCCATGCTGTCACCAGAAATACAGCTTCTCTCTTGCTACGGGGGGAAAAAACATAAAACAACAGATTGAAAGCCTATATAATTCATTCACCACAATCTTGTAAAAAAATCACTCAAAAATTAGAATGAATACGTTTTATTTTGTCATAAACTCTATGAACTAGTATCAGGTAATGATTAATGAAAAGCAGAACTTATGCCATGATAAGGAAGATTGTACAAATGTGAAAATTACAGTAATTGGGGAAATGAACAAGGTTTCATATGACTAACAGAGGTAAAGAAGCAAGTGCTATTGAATTTACATTTAATTCCTCAAAATACACACACTATAACATTTTAAATGCCTACAGCAGGGTTCGTTTGTTTTTCTCCTTTTAGTTCAATCGAACAAGTTCTTCAGTGACTCTGTGTGGAGGATAGTGACCACCAAAATGATAACAAAATGTTTCTGTTTAATCTTTCAAGAATGCTATAACCTTTTAAAAATGTTGGCTTGTTCTTTGAACAAATTTACTATTTCAAATAGATTCCACCAAAAATAACTACAGATAATTTAGCAGTTGAGTAAAATTGAAGCCAACATGAAAGAAATAGAAAAATCAGTAGTCAGAAAGCTAAAAAAAAATAGTCACAGTAGATTGTAAACAGCATTTTGCTACAAATTTCAATCTAATAATGGCTAGGAGTAAAAAGTTATTGTCCAGAGGAGTATTCCACAAAAAACTCTGAACTTTGGATATATAAAGTTATTAAAAAAAAAAAACAAAAAACCAAACACATGTAAGAGTCTCCTAGCAAAATTACAATTTAACTTTCTAGTTCTTCTCCTCCCTGCAAACTCCAGAAGCTGCTTTTCAGTAGGCACAAAGTTTCAAAGTTTTGGTTAGAGACTGACAGAGCACAGCAGCTGAGGTGAATCGTTTTACCAGTATTATTCGGACCAAATCGTCTTCCATTAGAGACTTCCCAGTTTGTTCTAACAGGCTTGTAGTAACTATCAAGTTTTACTATGACAAACTGATTTGACATCATTATGGCTGACACTGGTAGAATTATGTCTAACTGCTGAGACTGCATTCATGAAACTCCCATTTCAACTGAGAACCTTTGTGAGCAGACCCTATACTCAAAAGGCAGTGCCATCAATAGCTACAGAGAAAGGAAATGAATATTGTGATCAGACGTCAGAGTCTTGAGTTATAAAGTGATTTTATGTTTTCTAAGAGTAAGCTTATGATGGCAGGCCTAAGCTTACCAAACAGAAAATGTAAATGTATAGCACTCTACATGTCGGTAAGCAGGGACTGCCCTTTTCCTTTGTATTACTGCAAATACTGATTCTTGATACCCTCAGCTACCAACTTAAGATACACTTAAAACTTCACTTTCACACCTAGTTTACCCAGAGGAATGACCTATATATGAAAAAGTATGATTAAAGCTTTAAGTTCAATGTCGAGAAATAGACAAAAATATATAAGGAATGAAAATACCTATGCTGAACTAAGAAATATATAAGCAAGATCACAGATGACTAACGACTATCCAACAACAACCATTTTCAGTATCTATGATTTTTGTTCATTACAAAACATTGTTAATTTTTACAGAATTGAATTAAATCTGTTATAAATGCTAAACTATATATCTGTTCCAACCTGCTTTCTTTTATTACTAGTTCTTGGGTAAATTTTAAATTCTTCTAAGTGTTTAAATATGTGCCATCTTAAAAGGAGGAGAGCTGGTATTATTGTCAAAATAAACAGGAAGCAATGTGCCTGCAGTATTCCAGTTATGGTTTCTGCTATAGACTATGACAGCAGTTTGCACATGGGCTGGAACTTGTTTTAAGGGGTTAAAAAACTCAAAAGACCTTGTTGAAATGACAATTCTAGATTGCTATTTAAACTACTTAAAATGAAAACTTCTCCCTGGAGATTCTAAAATGGGCATTAAAAAAGCTGTGCCAGCGGCCTTCCACCCCCAAACCACAAGTCTCATCTATGGAATCTCAACCTTTACTAGCATTACACATAAAAATGCATTTGGTAGCTTTCAGATAGGAACATTTTTAATCATAAGGAACAAAAGGAGCTCTCCATTCAACTTGACTGCTGCTAGCATAGAAAGGCAGGAGAGGAAAGATAAGCACAAAATAACCTCCTGTCCGCACTACATGCATGTCTGCTAGCTCCCCCTACCCCTGGGAGCAAATGTTAAAGTTATACAGTGGCCTTGCCATCAAAATCAGAGCACAGCAATATAAGCAATGGTTAATCCTAGTTAGCTAAAATCAACTCAGTCTTCATAGGAGAGACTTGTTTGCATGACTAATTCACAGTGGGAAGAGAGGCAGAAGGCTGATCTCCATTTGGACTGACAGAATAAATCACCAAGTGAGGACTTTGATATTTACTAGCACAACTTTTGGACGTTCATCACTTCTTATGCCATATAAAACACAACACACTTAGTCTTAACATTTAGAAAATTGAAAAATCAGCAGTAGAGTGTTAACCTGGAAGGGGAACATTATAAGCTGTACTAAGGTACATTAGTTAACTCCAGTAATTTTCAAAGAACATTTAGATTTCCTCAAAATCCATTCAGAAAACCATGTCTCTGCACCTTTAAAAATTTACCTTTTAAAATGAGCTGAAAGCTAAACTATACAGATACTTCAGGGATGTTCAAGCTCTACTCAAACTTTTAGGGAAAACTTTCTAAAAATAACAGTGTACCTAGTCTACTTTCAGAGGACATGGTAGGTCAAATTAACATGTTTTCACCTTGACTGGTTTTACAGGTCTTCTGAAATCCTTGCCCCTTAATTCAACCCAAACTTCCTGATATTCCAAGAGTTCAGTAAGATTCTGGTATTATAAATTCAAACTCAGTACTGCCATCGGTTACATTCTGTTTAAAAATGGAATCATTTTCTTGCTGAATAAAAATATCTTCCCAGAATGTTGACTTGTTCTGAGGAGGAGCAGATGTGGTCCCTACTGGAGGCTCTTTTCCAGCATCAACCTTATACCCAACAGCATCATCCTTCATGACAGGCATAGCACTTGGCTTATTAGAAAGGTATGCATACTGTCTGATCTGTAAAGACTTGCATGGATGTAAGCGATAAAGCTTTGAGTCCCCAGAAGGATCTTGACTATGAACTGACTTTATGTGTGAAGACATAAACTGATAGTTGATGAAAGATTTGCCACATGCTAAACACTGATACCTTCGCTCCCCAGTGTGATGAATTTCATGCTTTGTGCGATACTCTGCAAGAGGAAATACCTTATCACAGTAACGGCATTGATACTTCTTCTCCCAAGAATGAATGTTAAAATGTCTTCGCAAGCTTGTAAGACAGACATATGACCTTTTGCATACAATGCAAATATAATAGACCCTTCCATCTACTATTAACTCATAGTGATCATCATGTTTTACTTTCATACGCTTGTTTGATGGTTCACTGCCAGATGTTTTTGGTAGCTCATTCTCAAGTTTGGCCTCCCCTCCATCAGGGTCATCTTTGACAGGGATCACTATATCATAAGTATCTTCACCGATATTTGCATAAACCTTGCAACCAGTTGATAAGCCTTCAATTTCAGTAGCTGTATCTAATGTAATGATCTTCTGACCCTCCATTACATGTTTTGACCTCAAACCTGGATCATTAGTGTTTCTAGTAATTACATCGGAAATTTTTAAAGAATTAGAAGGTGGCTCTTGCGGAAGTATAGGAGCCTGCATCTTCTGTGTCAACGATCCATCGAACGTGGTACTTTTGGAGGCATCGGCCTGCGGAACCAAAGACGTATTACTGACAGCTGAGTCTGGACTGGAGCTAATGATGTCATCGTCATCATCTAGAATTTCTTCCTCTTCCTCAGCTTTGTTTCCTGTAACAGCACTGTTAGGCGCCTGCTGATTCTGTACAAGTACATTGACTGAAGAGGACATATGATTTGGGAGTGACGAACTGACACTTGGGGGTGCAGTAAGTGGAGCCTGATTTAACAAAATAATGTTAGGAGTCAGATGTGTTGAAGCTGAAGACACCAGCAATTCTTCACTTCCTTGTGCCTGGCTTAGAGTTGACTGATTCACAGGAGTGGGAAGCTGAGGAGGTGTGATGTTTGTTACAGGGGGAGAGTTACTGCTAGTGCAAGGTGTCACTTCCGAAATAGCAACAGAGGCTGGGTTAGGCTGGACCTGTGTCGCTGTGTTGTTACTTGGCAAATCCTCCTTGGCAGGCAAAATTTCAGAGCAGAAAATGACATCATCATCATCGTCGTCATCTGAATCAGTAACAATGATCTTTTTCATTTCGTAATCTTCAGCAGAGAGGGAAAAAGACTCAGTTATAATGGGCATCACTGGAGCCCCATTATCTTGGGCTTCGTCTTTTGATTTTTCTATTTCAGGGCTTTTGTCATTAGAACTAGAAGGTAAGGTCTCAGCAGTACCATCCTGTACTGTACCTGATATGCTTTTAACCTGTGACAGCGGGACACCGAGCTCTGCTATAAATTTCACGCCTAGTAACTGCCCTGATTTAATTAACTCGTCAAGTAAATCTGCTCTAACCCGGACAATTTTGGAACTGTAGATATAGTTGAGAATTTCTGCAAAAATCTCAGCCCTTATAAAGCTCAGTTCAACAACTTGCCCAGCCACTGAGAAGAGCTGATGGAAGTAAGTGCTCGAGGCTGAGAGGATGTTCCTATGGGCCCGGAACTTTCGGTCTTCCACAATGACAGTAACATCACAAAAGAGTCCATGGCCACGCTGTTCATTCAGGGAGTTCAGCAGACTAGCAGAGTATTGAATGTCTGTAGCAGAAATCAGTTTTCTACTCTCCATGCCTATAAGGGAGAGAGAGAAGAGGGAAAGAGGGGAGGATTAGGGAGGAAAAAAAAAACCCCAAAGTACCTGACTATTCAGGATGTAAGGCACAGATGTGGTAAACAGTTTAAATTTTAATCAAAATTTGGTCTAAATCTTGACTTTTAAATATGCTGCTTACGTAGACTAGCTTTTGACTGTATGTCAAATCTTAGGTCTTACTCTGAGAAAAGTGAAGACAGTTTTAAATTGTCATACAGATCTGAAAAATAATCTCCTTGGTCACCTTCCTTTGAAATTCAGGAAAATGCATTTCCATTAGTTACCCTTTTAAAATTAGAATTCATTTCCTAGTCCCAATTTTACTTTATTTTTCCTCAAGAGATAGGAATTTTCAATTCTAAGAAAAATCTTCATCAAGCATACAAATTGCTTCTGTAAATGAACGGTTTAAATGCCAGAACAGTTTAGTGTTTTTAATATTATGTCTGAAATTTATACTCTCTTCAATTCAGCTATAATTTATCAGTTAGATCCTCTTCAAAAGTTCACCCTCACAGCCAAGGACAATTAGACACTGACAATTACCACCTCACAATTTCCCGTTATATTTTACCTACCCTTGCCCTTCTATCCTGCCCCGCACACTTTCCAGAGGTGCAGTGTTAAACAGAGCATCAAGTGAAGTCAGCACATACTCTCTCTTGAAGAAACAAGAAACTAGAAAGGGAAAACCGGTCCACCTCAGTGCTTATTTACATAAAAACTGCAAACACATTTTGTTGGTAAAGAATGACGTTCACTAGTAAAAGAACCTATTTCTCTTCAAATGAGTTAGTGATCACAAGAGCAGTTCCTTACTGGAACAGAGGCGGTATTACTGCAGAGAAGATAGCAAGTGTTTCTGCTGTGTGCCACTCCAAACACTTTCTCTTTGCACTTCACAGCTCTCCAGTTAACAGTGCATATTAAAATATTTATGAGACAAACACGTTATATACAAATATCATGCATTAACTATTCCTTGCTAAGTTGCGTATGGTAAGGAATTATTTTATCGATAAGTTACTAAAGAATGTCACTGTCACCTGGTATTTGTGATACATACACGTATACACTCACACATCAACACACAAGGGAGGCAACAGTATCTCTGTATTTAAAACATCCTAACTTAAGAACAAACTATGGACGAAAGTCTAAATTAAAAACATTCCATTTTAACAGCACCAAGGAATTAATAGGCAATCATAAAGGCATTCATCACAAAGTGTGACCTTTAGATAATCTGCCAGCGACCCAAAACGTGAAGGTTTCAATAGAAACCATTTTGAAACGGAGGGGTTTCTGTATACGGCCATGATTTTATCATTGGAAAATATGCTTTTTCCAATGTGGGAATGATTCAAACGTAGGTGTCTAGGTGATATTGAGACCTGGTTTCATTTTGTTTAGGTATCCAGCTGGTCAGGGTTAGCCTAGGATCAACCCAAGTGGGTTTCAAGCCTTTCCTCCCCAGAGATTTGCAACCTGACTATGGAAAAGACATCTCACAGCATTGTGCGACAAATCTTTGGCTGTCCATTGGTTTAGAGGGCTGGTGACAGTAGGGAAGAGATAAAAGCCACAGGCCAAAGGGTGAGACAAACCAACAACACAGGGCTCCCTGCAGCTGCTTAACATCTCTCTTCCACCAGCTCCCTCTTCTTCCTTTGAACTTAGATGCAACTGAGTTTTTAAACGCCAATTCATGTGAAAAAGCTAGCCTCTTGCAAATAGAGATAGAGGTGCAAACAGCAAAGCGAAGACAGGGGGATTTAGGGGTGTTAGAGAAAGTAGGCCTAGCTCTTAAGGGTACTCTGTTGGGGGTAGCGGGCCATGTGAAGCGGTAAGCATTGTTGTGTCCAAAGAAGGGTCTAGAGAGGCGGATGGGCCCCATAGTAAAGCTCAATCAAACTAGTAGAGAGGTGGGAAAAGACCCTCCTCCCTCCCCGCCCCCCAAAGCGGCAGAACGGAGAGCGAGAAAAGCCAAGTGGGTACTTGGCGGTGTCCCCCACGCCCTAAGGTCTATCCGAGGGTACCGGGTGCCTCTGGCACTGGACAGTGAAGGGGACCACGCCGCGCCTTACCGGTTTTTCTCGTAGCGCTCCCGAACCCACACAAAGAAAGAGCCTAGGAGCCGGGCCTCGGGCTCCGCTGCTTCCTGGTTCAAGTGAGGCGACCGCAAACGTAGGCGCGGCCAGGGCATTGAAGGCGCAGGCGGGCTCCGTCTCCTGGGTCCGGTGCCCAGCCCACTCCTCACCTGCTCCGCGGGCGGCCGCTCACTCCTCCTCCGGCCAAGGAAGGGTCAGAGTCCTCCCCGAAGCTGCCGGACTCCGCAGCGCTTCGGCTACCTCTTTAAATGTCGCTCCAGTTTCCGCCGACGTCAAAGCGGCTTCCACTGACGCCGCTCCGGACGCCGGGCTCTGCCAAAAGAGGACGCAGCGTAGGAGGCGTGGCGTCCTCGCCTTCCTCTTCCGAGAGCATCGGGGTTGTCGGGGTTGTCGGGGTTGTCCGGAAGAGCCCGAAGCCTGCCTTCGGCTCTTTCCGTGACTGCAAAGCTCTTTTTAAGTGTTCTGGGATTTTCAGAGAACATAGCTGGGTGGGAAAGGGAAAAAGATCTGATGACACTGTTTGGACTGGAAGGGAAACTAGTCTTGTTTGTTCAAACTCTGTGTAAGCCCCCTGGGCTTAAAAGTGTTCAGAGGTTGCATAAATTTCATTTCTTTTCCATGTTTGAAATTTGTCCTGTGAGCCTGTTGCTCGGACGATAAGCCACCTCGACTATCATATGTATATTAAAATTTAACTCATAATAATTCAAATTGTAGGATAACAAGATAACCAAATTACACTGTTTACTTCTAAGAAGAAACCTGTGTTCTGATAACTCTTGTTAATCGAATGTTAAATGGTGCATGTGGTGCCTTGCTAACTCCATTTCTATTAACATAGAGATCGCATCTGATCTGCAGCAAATATACACCAGGCCCTGCGGGATAGAGACAAGTTTTTCTCTTTTCAGAGGGCTCAGTAGGAACATAGACACGAATAAAAAATATTTTACAAGGTATAAAAGGACCACAGAGAAGGAATAACAAACCAAATTGTGCCAAATGAGCCCTATCTTGAAAGGCAATAATGTTTGTGTTATCATTATTATTTCCATAACATTTCATCTTTGGAAGCACTTAGAGTCTTACATATAACTGTGGGTGACTGTTTAGCAAATAGGTTATATAGCTGAGTAAAGTCCCACTGTGTATAGTTAGCACATCTTCATTGCCTATCCATGAATTGATGGACATCTAGGCCTATCTTCACATCCTAGTTATTACGAACATAGCATTTGTAAACGTGGATGAGCATGTATCTTTATAATAAGAAATATCATCCTTTGAATATATGTCCAGGAGTGGTAGAGTTGCATCATATGATAGATCCAGTTCTGGCTTCCTGAGGCACCTCCACACTGATTTCCACAGGGGCTGCACAAATTTACAGAAACTCCAGTGTATTCGTTACTTTTCCATTGTTGTAATAAACACCACGACCTAGGCAACTTCTAGAAGAAATAGTTGATCTGGGCTTACAGCTCCAGAGGATAAGAGTCCACGATAGCTAAGTTGAGGGATCAGGTATGCTGGCAGGAACAACAAACTGAGAGCCAGCATCTTGGACAGAAAGCAAGAAACGGAGCAAAGTTTAAAATGGTACCAAGTCTTTTAAACTGTCAAAACCGCCTCCACTGTTCTTTCCACTTCTTTGAATAAGACCAATACCTCCTAATCTTTCCCAAATAGTTCTACCAACCAGGAACCAAACATTCAAATATTTGAGCCTATGGGGGTCATTCTTATTCAAACCACCACAGGCATCCAGATAACAGCCAGTTTGGAAGGTTTGTAACCCTGAAGCTCTCTGGCCAGCTAGTCTAGCTACCTGTTGAATTCTGGGTTCACTGAGATAACCTGTCTCAAACGATAAGGTGTAGAGCCAACAATGGAAGATGTGCACAACAATCTCTGGCCTCTACAGGTATGCACACACATATGCATGAACACCTTCAGGTATATGTGTACGTATGCTACAGAGAAAGAGAAAGAGAGAGAGAGAGAGAGAGAGAGAGAGAGAGAGAGAGAGAGAGAGAGAGAGAGAGAGAGATGGGATGGGGAAGGGAGAGGGGGAAGGAGGGAGGAAGGAGAGAGAAAGAGAGAGAGAGAGAGAGAGAGAGAGAATGGATATTTTATAGTGAGCTTATTCAATTGGAGGATGAGACCAATCAATGAGATTAATTTTGACTGTGTGACAGAATGGCATTTGTAAGCTGGAACACAATACAAAGCTATTCACTAAGTAGTACCAACTCTAGTCCAACCAAGGTTCTAGGTATTGTGGATATAGTTATCAGTAAAGCACAATTCCAGTCTTCATGACACTTACATGCTAATCGGAGGAACATATAATAAACATATATAAATCTATAATTTAAACACATAATATAGCATCTACTTCAGTTTGAATGAGAATGGCCCCCATAGGCTCATATGTGGGAATACCTGGGTTCCCAATTGGTGAAAGTATTGGGGGAATAGTAAAAGGTGTGGCCTTTTGCAGGAGGTATATCAATCACTAGGAGGCAACTTTGAGATTTCCAAAGAACCAATTCTATTCCCAGTCTTCTTTCAGATCAAGATGTGAGCTCTCGGCTCTTCTGCCACCATGACCTTCAAACAAAAACCACACACATAATCAGTAGGTTGTGTTTTTTGCTTTTATTTCAGGGAAAGAAAACATATACTCCAAGAAACAGTGGGGTGTCACAGTAACAGGATGTTAGAAGGAACGTGTTTGAGCTAATATTCTGTTGTATGCCTGTGAGCCCAGCTCCTCAGGAGGCTGAGGGAAGAAGGTCAAAGCTATGAGGCCTCCCTGAGCTACAAAGCCAGTTCAAGGTCAGCCTTGGCAATTCAAGTGAAGCCTCCACTCAAAAAGAAAATTAGAAAATAGCTTGGGAGGTAACTCAGCAACAGAGCACTTGCTGTAATCTTCAGTTCCAGGAAAAAAAATATTAGCGGAGTTGGGCAATTTGAAGAGCTGGTCAATTTGGAGGTAGGCCTCCATTTACAGTGGGTACACATTTAAGTGAAAGCAGCACTGTACTGGGGAGATAGCAGTCATCTGTGTTGCGCAATAAAGAACATCGTTCACTGCTTCCTGGGTGGGGCATTGGCCTTTGTTTTGCACATGCTTGGACAAAATCATTTCATTTAGCCTCACTTGATCATTTTCCCATGCCCTAGCTTGATGTCTTGTGGTTTTATGTCTAACAAGAGCAAAACCTCCAAGTTGTAAATTCTATCAGAGCTTGGTCAAATGCCACTTTCTCTCAGACAGCAACTGAAAAGCCTAAGGATCCAAGGAACAACTCTTAGACATGTTGAAGGAAACAGGAGAAAAAAAAGAGTAGCTGTTTTTGAAGAGCTGGTCAATTTGGAGGTAGGCCTCCATTTACAGTAGGTACACATTTAAGTGAAAGCAGCACTGTAATGGGGAGATAGAAAGTAGTCATTGTGTTTATATAGATAGATAGTTTTCAAAAACGTCAGAAATCCACAAAATTTGAGCTACTGGACAAAACTGCCTTTCATTTGCAGACTGTGCTGTCCAGAAAAGTACAAATTATGCAGAATAGTTGACTGATAAACTCTGCCAAGACAGGGTGATCAGCCCTTCAAAAATCTGCATTTCAACAGTCTGTCAGTTGATTTTGGGCCAGAAGGCTGAAGACTTGCGCTCACATGTTGCTAACAGGGGACTGTGCTAGTGGAGATTTGTCTCTACAACCTCTCAGTTTTGGAAACCGTGTTAGGCTTCCTATGTGTATAGATATTTAGTTTCTTAGATTTCTGACGGGGTTGAAGACTGATTATAGTTACATAGCCTATTGGGCTGTTTAACTCTGGAAATACATATTTTATTGGATAGTTATCACATAGTATACAAGCTAGCCAAGACATAATATAGATTTTAAGCCTTTCTTAACCTGGAATGGATAACTAAATGTTCTGTTTAACTGATATAGTGATGGGCTGGGTGTTGTGTATATCATGCTTTATAAATTATAGAATGGTAATAATTGTACTCAATTTATATATACGTGAAAAGGCCTTTTAACTGGGCAAAAAGGGGGAAATGTTGTGGTTTGCCCTGGAGTTATCTGTATTTTGATGCTAATTCCACTGCCTAGTCACATACTCAGGAATCAGGTGACTTCACCAGAATCTTCTCCCCATTGAATTTGTAAAATACAGGTGAGGGACAGGTACAGGATAGAAGGAGGCCTGTCATTGGAGGAGAAGGAAGGATGGGTGGGAGAGAAGTTTGAAGGAAGTGGAGGAGACAGAAATGGAAAGGAGGAAGAGAGGAGGAAGAGAGAGAGAAGCCATGGCAGGTGACATTAGGATTCTGCTCTGTGTATTTACAGGTTCTTATTAATGTTCTTAAGAGATGGTACTAGGCTTTGTATGTTTAGGTGGGCAATTATATCTTATCAATTGGGTCAAAGGAAAAAAAAAGAAAGTAGTCATTGTGGCTAGCTATGTAACTCAGTGGTAAAGACACTTGCTTAGCATATAAAAGCCAAGTTTAACAGACAGCAACACACACACACACACACACACACACACACACACACACACACACACACACACACACACACACGCGAACACCAAGCAAGGAAGCAACCAACCAGACAATCAAACAACCAAACAAACAAAATTTACACAATTGATGAATATCTCCAATCTGATGACCATGGTGGTCGTGCCTATAATACCAGCCCTTGGTAGGCTGAGTCACTAAGATTAGGAGTTAGAGGCCAGTCTGAGTTCTAAATTTTGAACTCAGGTTGTGAGGCTTTTCAACCTTTATCTACTGAGCCATCTTGCCACACTCAAAGTTATTATGAGACATCTTTATATTAAAACAATATTTGTGACTTATTTGAAATTCAAATATAAGTAGGCCTCCTACATATTTTCCTTTTATCAAATCAGACAGAACAAAAATAAACACACTATGAGTTAATAGGACCCTCTGAATCTGTGTGGGAAATATTTTGAATACTTTCTCCCTTTTGTAACCATCTTAAATATCTATGGATGGGTGTGGTGGTTCACATCTTTAATTTCAGCACTTGGAAGGCAGAAGCAGGCAGATATCTATGAGTTTGAGACCACACTGGCCTACACATTAAGCACTGTGCCAGCCAGAGCTATAGTAAGACCCTATCTTTTAAAATAATAAAAAAATTACATTAATTTTAGCCTGTTACTCATGAATGTGATATTTTGTTTTAATTTTAAAGTAAATAGTACATGTAAGGTACTTAGTATAGTACCAGACCCCAATATTATATATGACTACTTAGGAATAATTAATTTGAGATAGAATCTCCCTAAGTAGGTACAGCTGTTATTTCATATATAGAGTTATCACATAGGCTATATGTATATCTATATACTAAAATTATTTGTTCTTTGTTTGAAGTACTCTATTTTCATTTGTTTGATTTTGTGAATTTGAACTACTCTATTTTCTTTTGTGGGATCCTATAAAACCAAAAATAAACACACTGTTGGTTACAAAGAATCCTCCGAATTTGTGTAGGAAATATTTTTACTATTTTGTTCTTTTTCGCTATCCTTATTAAAAATTTCCTTTTCATTCAGATACACACAGGAAAGTATGTAACTTTATGTGTGCTATTGCTATATAGTGTACACAACTGTATATATTATATGAACATGCATGTGACACAGTATGAGTCCAGTAAGTGTCCACAGTAGGCATCCATATGGTATGAGAGACAGCAAGCATCCAATATTATCAAATAAATGATATACACTCACAGAAAATGCCTGCAACATAAGGAGAACTGATGCAGCACTCTGTGAAATACTCACTTCACATATGGCCCAGCCTCTTGTCCTTCAGGTATTATAAGCTTTGGAGGCTGAACAAAACGTGGTCTCTGATTCAGTTTAGACCTGGCGAACTAAATGGGAGAATGAAAAGCTGAGTGGATTGGTTGCAGTGGCAGCCTATTTACACCTATGCACATATACCTTCCCCCTGGCTGGAGGGCCCAGAAAGCTGGGTAAAACTTACCATAGCACTTGCAATGCTTATCTTAACTTTGTGTGATTCTACAAGGTGTTTGAGACACCACAGCAGCACCTGGTGAGTATGTGCCCTGGTTTAGTGACTTTGATCTCTGGTGCTTTGTTCCAAAGTTCCCAGTCAGAAGAACTCCAGCAAACTCTGTTAATGTGTACATTCCCCAGCAGGGGATGGTGGCACTGCTCTGATCTTGGTTGGTTGGGTTTCAGAATGCTAATGGCCTCAACCATCAGTGAGTCTGAAAACTAGTTCTGCTGCTTCTGTTAATGACCCCCTTAGCTGCTTCTCTGTGCCTCCTCCCTTTCAGCTTCTTCTGCTTATCTCAGGCTACAAGCCCAGACAAAACCACTCAAACAGAGGGATCAGGTTCAGTAGGTATAATTGAGTGAGTTATTTGCATTTCTGAGAACTCTTCCGTCTTTTCACATTTCTGTTCTACTTGTACCCCTATCATTCCTGTTTTTAATGTATCCACATAAGCCCCTTCTTTTCCTTATTAACCCCCTTTTCTGCCTTAGATTCCCACTCATTCTTGGGTCCTTTTCTTAGATGCAAAGGTCCCCACTCATCCTCCTACCCCAGATATTAAATGGGACTTAGGAGAGAAGATCTAAATAAAGCATTGTTTTGAATTATCACTATATTCTTTTAAAATTTAGATTTTTTTTGTTTCTGGTTTTTATTTGTAAGGGTCTGTGATTCACCAAAAAATGAGACCCCAGACTCAAATGGTATGCAAAGGCAAAGAGCATTTATTCTGCAGAAATCACCAGCACATAGGGATCTCCATGCACCAAAATGGAGATGCAGAGTGAGCTTGCAGGCATACATTTAAAGCCGATTAGGGGGATTCCAGGGAGGAGTGGGTGACCTCTATCCTGATGTATCAAAACAGAAACTTAGGCCTAGTCCTTAAATTACCAGTTTGGAGCCTGTCATGGTGTCTGTTTGGTGTAGCCTCTGGCTTGGCCCTCTCATTGCCTGCTCATGTAGTTGTTTTGAGATAGGCTGGCTCCATGTAACTCAGGCACATGTCCAAGGTAGTCTCCAACTCTTGATCACTCTGCCTTTGCCTCAGTAGTGCTGAATTATAGGCATGTCTCATCATGCCTAGCAGTGAGCACACATTTATCACTGGAGAAAGCTCCTGAAAGCAGACTTTACAATGGCAGTACATTTTCAACCACTATGTGTCATACCTGGCTCATTTGAGATTGGTGGTACCAAGTTGTACAAATAAAAATTCCTCGTAGACTTGAGATCCAGGGCTTAAGTTGGAAAGAAGAACGACACTGCTCTGAGACAAGATAATTGTGTGCTAAATGTCAGATAAGACTATCTTGAGAAATGTTTTCTTTGTATTTGCAATCTTAACCTTGACGGATAAGAGATGAACACTTTCCTGTGGTGAGAATGAACCCCGGAGTAAAAAACTAGATGGGGGAGGAGAAGGAATATAGTTTTAACTATTGTTCTATAAGTAATTATTTACAAGCATTTATGCCTAATCAGATAAAATCTTAAGTGTACTATGTGATAAAATATTAAAAACAAAACAGGCATTGAGTGACAAGTTGACATTCAGATGCATGTGTTCTTATTTCTGTGCTCTACACAGATGGTATAATGTACCACCTACTCTTGGATTTTTTGTTTTTGTTGTTTTTTGTTTTGTTTTTTTATGTCCTGTGAAGGTCAGTGGATAGTTGTTCAAACTCAGGCTTCTTCAAATGTATGAACAATAAAATTCTATTTTGCTGTCATGATGACATAACGTATGTTTTTCCAGACTGCCATTCTCACCGGGCTAATCACTTTCCTTGTTCTGTTCCATTCCTGATACTATCACTAGAACATTAGGATTGTAGCTTGCATTTATACTAAATTTTTATTTTAAAAAATTTAAGTATAGGGGCTGGAGAAATGGCTCAGAGGTTGATAGTGCCTGCTGTTCTTCCAGAGGACCTGAGTTCAGTTCCCAGCACCCAGGTCATATGGCTTACAACCATCTAAACTACAAGTCAAAGAGATTCCCCTCTACCCCTTTTCAGATCTCCCAGGGTACCCTAACAATGCTAGCACTCACTCACACAGACACACAGATACTTATAAATAGAAGTAAATCTTTTAAAAGTTATTATTATCTGGACCTGTTGAAATTTATTTTATATTAATTTTATTTTATATAAGTCATGGTTATATAATTATATATAACAAATAATGCTATAAAATTTTATACACTCTTGTTTTAAGCATATATATGCTTAAATATATATTTGTGATTTTATATATTTATAAACAGAATTCTGACATTGAGTTGTAAATTACATGCTTATATCCTTGAGGAGAATAAACAAGAAAGATTTAGAGAATTTGGAGTTCTTGAAAAATGGGGAGTTTCTTCAAAGAATCTTATGGATTAAATTATGTTCCACCTTAACAAAATTTGTATGTTGAATATCTAGTTCACCACATGACTATGTGAGGAGAGGACCTCAAAGAAGGACATGAACGCTAAATAAAGTTGAAGAAAAGCCCTAGTCTAATAGAGCTGTGTCATAAGAAGAGGCAAGCACAGTAGAGATTTCTTTCTTTCTGTACACAGAAGAAAGGTTATACTCAGCTCTAGGCTGAAGACAGCTGTTTACACCAGGAAAAAGACATGTATTGAGATACCATTCACAATGGTATCTTGATCTTGTACTTCTAATCTCCAGAATAGTGAAAAATAAATTTCTTGTTAAGCTATCTTACCTGTAGTATTTTGTTACAGCATCCCTGCTTGTTTAATACATACCTGGATGAGAGTAAGCTGTTTGAAAGTGTATTTCTAAAGTATGTTAGAAATGGTAATAAATATGGATTTCTTGCCAAAAATTTATTAAAAATATTATAACAAATTTTTGTAGAAGGACTGGTGAGATGGCTTAGCAGGTAAAGGTACTTGCTACCAAGACTGATGACCTAAGTTTGATTTCTAGACTCACGTGGTAGAAGGAAAGGATGGAATCTTGCAAATTTTCTTTTGTTTATACATGTAAGATCATGTATATGACCCATCCTCCCTCACAAATTTTCATATAAGTATAATACATATATTTTAAGCCAAATATATTCCCTAACACTGCCCTTTATGTACCTTTTCCCCCTTATTGCTATAGAGAACTTCACTTCTGTTTTCATTTTATACATACATACATACATACATACATACACGTGACAATATAAAATTTTAGAATCACAAATGACAGAAAACATGTATTTGTCTTTCTGAAACTGGCATCCTTCACTTAACACAGTCTTCTGTAATCGAACCCAATTCTCTTAAATAACATGACTTCGTTATACTTTGTGACTGGAAAATATGTTTTCCTTCTCTATTCTTCTGTTATTGGACCGCTAGGTTAGTTCCCTAATTTAGCTGTTATACAGAGAGATGCAATAAAGTTTAATGTGTAAGTGTCTCTGTGGTCCGTTGACTTGGAGTCTTTTGGGTAAATACTCAGGAGCGGTGCAGCTCACTCACACCGTAGATAGATTTTTTTTGAAGGCCCATACTGGTAGAGACTTAGAGACCACACTAGTTTGCATACCCACTAGTGATGAATGATGTTCTCTTTCATGCACATCACACCAGACATGAGTTGCTTGTTTTCTTACTGACTGACATTCTAGCTGAATTCAGAGGAATCCCAAACGTGGTATTCATTTACATTTCTCCTATATCTAGTGAGATTAAACATTTTTCATACTTATTGGTTATTTGTAGTTTGTGAACTGTCCTTTAGGAATTTGGCCATTCCTTTTCTTATTTTACATTTTAGTATATGTATACATATATGTATACATATACATATTTGTATAAATATACATATATGTATATGTATACATATATTTATGCACATATGTGTATATTATAAACTACATATAGTATACGGTATATAGTATACATATATACACATATGTGTATTATATTTCTATGTTCTAATCCTCTCTCAGACATATAACTGGCAAAGCTTTTCTCCATCCTGCAGGTTATTTATTCACTGGACTCTTTCCTTAGCTAAACAGAAACTTTATAATTTCTTCAGATCCCAACAGGTCAATTGACTTAATTCCTAAGTGTTCTGTCGAGGAAGTCCTTGCCTATGCCTCTACCTTGATGTCTTTTCCTTATTTTTTTCCACTAACAGTTTCAGAGTTTCCTCTCTTGAGATAAGGTCTCTGAGCCATTTTTTTTTGCAACGTCAGAAAAGTATCAAGTTTCATTCTTCTATACCTGGATACCTGATTTTTCTAGCAGTAGTAGATTATAAAGCTGCCTTTTCCCCAGTGTGTGTTTTCGTCATCTTTGTCAACAATCAGCTGGTTGTTGCTGTATGGGTTTATACCTGGATCTCCTATTCTGTTCCATTGATTTGCAGGCCTGTTTTGTGTCAGTAGCACACTATTTTATTACTAGAAAAGACATTTTTGCTTGGAAATAAGTTTTAAGTTTCTGTTTCTATTTCTGTTAGTAGTAGTGGCTTTGGGATTTTGATTCAGTTTTCATTGAATCCACAGGTTGCTTTTGTTAAGGTAATGTGGTGACTGGTTTTGTGTGCCAACTTGACACAAGCTCGAGTCATCCATGATGAAAGAGCCTCAGTTGAGAAAATACCTCCATGAGATCCAGCTATAAAGCAATTTCCCAATAATGATCAATGAGGGAGGGCTTAGCCCACGGCAGGTGATATCTTCCCTGTGTGCTGGGCTGGTTGTTTGGTTCTATACAAAAGCAGGCCCACAAGCCACAAGAAGCAAGCCAGTAAGCAGCACCCCTCCAATGGCCTCTGCATCAGCTCCTGCCTCCAGGTTCCTGCTATGCTTATGTTCCTGCCCTAACTTCCCTCAGTGATGGACTACAGAAATGTAAGCCAGACACACTTGCAGCAATAGAAACGCAAACTAAAACAGGTAGCCAGTTTTACAATATTAACTTCCAGTCTATGAGTATGGAAGAACTTTTCATTTTTAGACTCTTCAACTTTTAACTTGAATGTTTTCATTGTAAAGATATTTAATTTCCTTAATTATTCCAAAGCATTTTTTCTTTTGACCTATTTATTATCTCAAATATTTTTGCTGTAGCACTGAAGATCTACAATAAGAGTACTGTATGTTTGTACATAATACACTAAATTTATATGTACATAATTATTTATAAATAATATAGTTAGGAATTCATGGTAGATGGAAAAGTATAGCAATAAAGTCAATAATATAAGATGCTAAAATAAAATCATCTATATTTGGAAAGTAAAGATGTTTTCTAGGCTGACTTGATTTTAAATAACTTAATATTTAGTGACCATGTAAGCTGTGATTTTTCAAAGCTATGTTGAGTTAACACAGACCTTTGCCTATATTAGAGCCATAAATGCATTGCAACTGGACATGAAAATGACTGCTTATGAAACTACCATTGTATTAAGTTGGTACAAGATTACCTTTTTTTAATGGCTATTTTTTATTTACATTTCAAATGTTATTGCTTTTCCTGGTTTCCCGTCCAAAAGCCCCCTATTATATACCCCTCTCCCTTCTTCTTTAAGGGTGTTCCCTCACCCAACCACCTACCCTTTCCCACCTCCCTGCCCTGACATTCCCCTTCACTGGGGGTCCAACCTTAGCAGGACCAAGGGCTTCTCCTGCCATTGGTGCCCAACAAGGTCATCCTCTGCTACATATGCAGCTGGAGGCATGTGTGTGTCCATGTGTAGTCTTTGGGTAGTGGTTTAGTCCCTGGGAGCTCTGGTTGGTTGACATTGTTGTTCTTATGGGGTTACAAGCCCTTCAGCTCTTTCAATCCTTTCTCTAATTCCTCCAACCAGGACCCTATTCTCAGTTCAAAGGTTTGCTACTAGCATCCGCCCCTGTATTTGTCATGCTCTGGCAGAGCCTCTCAAGAGACAACTATATGTACTTCAGCATGTACTTCTTGGCATCAACAATATTGTCTGGGTTTGGTGGCTGTATGTATATGTCCTGGATCCCCAGTTGGGGCAGGCTCTGAATGGCCATTCCTTCAGTCTCTGCTCCAAACTTTGTCTCCATATCTCCTCCTATGAATATTTTTGTTCCCCCTTCTAAGAAGGACTGAAGCATCCCCACTTTGGTCATTCTTCTTCTTGTACTTCATGTGGTCTGTGGATTGTATCTTGGGTAATCTGAGCTTTTGGGCTAATATCCACTTATCCATGTGTGCGTTTTTTTGTGATTGGGTTACCTCACTCAGGATGATATTTTCCAGTTCCAACCATTTGCCTATGAATTTCATAAAGTCATTGTTTTTGATAGCTGAGTAGTACTCCATTGTGTAGATGTACCACATTTTCTGTATCCATTCCTCTGTTGAAGGGCATCTGGGTTCTTTCCAGCTTCTGGCTATAATAAATAAGGCTGCAATGAACATAGTGGAGCATGTGTCTTTTTTATATGTTGGGGCATCTTTTGGGTATATGCCCAGGAGAGGTATAGCTGTATTCAGTTTTCTGAGGAACCTCCAGACTGATTTCCAGAGTGGTTGTACCAGCTTGCAATCCCACCAACAATGGAGTGTTCCTCTTTCTCCACATTCTCGCCATACTTTTATTTTGTTTTACTAAATTTAAATTATTTAGGAGATATATGATATTAGAAATAATTAAGTGAATATAATTGAAGTTGGTACCCTATGTCAATAGTACACTTTAAAATTGTAAAGGTAACCAAGGTATATGTAAGGCAATAGTGAAGGGAACTATTTTCCTAATTTCTTCCTCAATATATTTGATATTGCCATGTCGGAAGGAACATATCTTTGTATGTATTTATATGTATTTTTGTGTGTTAATTTTATATTCTTACACTTTGCTGTTTTATGAGTTTTCTGGTAGAGTTGTTAGGTACTCTTGTGTGTGTGTGTGTGTGTGTGTGTGTGTGTGTGTGTGTGTGTGTGTATGTGTCCCTGCCCTTTTGTATGCATGTGTATGTGGAGGCCTGAAATTGATGCTGAGAGTCTTATTCCATAGCTGTTTCATGAAAGCAGGGTCTCTCAATGAAACTCAGAGCTTCCAATAACACTAATCCCACTACCTAGTAATGCTCTGCTTTCCAAAGCTTGAATTGGAGATGATGGCTATGACCACTAGAGGGTTCAAACTCCAGTATGTGTGCTTGTGCAGTAAGCTTTCTATCATCCTGAATGAGGTAACACAGTCACAAAAGAACACACATGGTATGCACTCACTGATTAGTGGATATTAGTTCAAAAGGTCGAATTACCCAAGATACAATCCACAGACCACAGGAAACTCAAGAAGGATGACCAAAATGCGATGTTCCCACTCATTCATAAAGGGGGAACAAAAATATCCATAGGAGGGCATATGGGGGCAAAGTTTAGAACAGAGGCTGAAGGAACACCCATTCAGAGCCTGCCCCACATGTGGCCCATATATATATAGCTACCAAAACTAGATAAGATGGATGAAGCTAAGAAGTGCATGATGAAAGGGACCGGATATAGATCTCTCCTGAGAGACACACCCAGAATCATGTCCAAAACAGAGGTCAATGCTAGCAGCAAACCACCAAACTGAGAACAAGACCCCCTTTGGGGGAATTAGAGGAAGGATTGAAAGAGCTGAAGGGGCTTGCAACCCCATAAGAACAACAATGCCAACCAACCAGAGCTCCCAGGGACTAAATCACTACCCAAAGACTATACATGGACTGACCCTGGGCTCCAACTGCATATGTCACAGAGAATAACCTTGTTGGGACAATCAGTGGAAGGGGAAGCCCTTGGTCCTGCCAAAGTTGGACCTCCAGTGCAGATGAATGTCGGGAGGGGGGTGGAAAGGGAGGTGGACGGGGGAACACCCATATGGGGGAGGGGGTGGGGATAGGAGTTTATGGTCAGGAAACTGGGAAAGGGAATAATATTTGAAATGTAAATAAAGAAATGTATTTAATAAAAAGATTAAATTCCAGAAAAAAGAAGGGGGAACAAAAATATTCACAGGAGGTAGAGGGTGGGAGGAACTTGGGAGGAAGAGAGAAGGGGGAGTGGGGAAAGAGGGGGCAAGATCAGGTGTGGGAGGACCCAGGGAAGATGTACAGAGGGTCAGGAAATTGAACAGAGGTAGAAGTGCAGGATGGAGAACTAGGGATAGCCACCAGAAAGTCTGAGATGCTAGGAAAGCAAGAGACTCACAGGACTCAACAGGGATGATAGTACCTAAAATACACAACAATGGGGAGAAAGAACATACAGAGACCATATCCAGAGGCGACCGCTGGTTGAGGGATGGGACCACCCACCCACCTCAAAAATTTTAACCCAGAATTGCTCCTGTCTAAAAGAAATACAGGGACAAAGAGTGGAGCAGAGACTGAAGGAAAGGCCATCCAGAGACTGCCCCACCTGGGGATTCATCCCATATGCAGCCACCAAACTCAATCATTATCGCTGATGCCATGAAGTGCTTTCTGACAGGAGCCTTGTACAGCTATCTCCTGAGAGGCTCTGCCAGAGCCTGACCAATACTGATGCAGATGTATGTAGCCAAACATCAGACTGAGCATGGAGACCACAATGGAGAAGTTAGAGAAAGGACTGAAGGAACTGAAGGGGTTTGTAATCCTATAGGAAGAACAACAATATCAACCAACCAGAGCCCCCAGAGCTCCCAGGGACTAAACCACCAACCAAAGAGTATGCATGGAGGGACCCATGGCTTCAGCCACATATGTAGCAGAGGATGGCCTTGTCTGGCATCAATGGGAGGGGAGGCCCTTGGTCCTGTGGAGGCTCTATGTCCCAGTGTAGGGGAATGCTAGGGCAATGAGGCAGGAGTGGGTAGGTAGATGGGGGAGCATCCTCATAGAAGCAGGAGGAGGGGGATGTGATAGGGGGTTTGCAGAGGGGAAAGCCGGAAGGGAGATAACATTTGAAATGTAAATAAAATAACCAATAGAAAATTGAAAAATTAAATTAAAAAAAGAAATAGATTGAAGATCAGTGTAACAATATGCTTTTGTTTAGTCTCCTATGGTATACTACCAAAAGATTAGTGCACTTTCTTCTGCTTATTTATTTTCAATATTAATCATAATTTTCTTCTCTATTTCTGTGGTGTCTATATTAGGTTGAATGACACAATGTGCTCATTAGGTGAACTTGCAATTTGTGACAGGGTGATGAAATCTTAAAATCTAAAACTTGGAAAACCTGGATCACATCAGAAAGTCCCCCCCACCCCCCATGGTGGTTTGAATATGCTTGGCCCAGGGCGTGGCACTATTAGGAGGTGTGTCTTTGTTGGAGTAGGTGTGGCCTTGGCGAAAGTGTACTGCCATGCTCCCACATTGATGATAATGGACTCAACCTCTGACCCTGTAAGCCACCCCTAATTAAACGTTGTCCTTATAAGAGTTGCCTTGGTCTTGGTGTCTCTTCTCAGCATTAAATCCTTAACTAAAACAGACACTGAGTCCTAATTTTAATTTAAAATGTTTGAGATGCCGAGCTCTATCCCAGGCCCTTATGCACTTTAGGTGGATGTCCTAATACTGAACCACTTGCCTACCCCTCCGATTTTATTTATCCCACCTATCTTTAAAGGGGTTAAAACCTACCAAGTATAGAATCGTTGTTTTTCTATTATGTTCATGTATTTTCTAAGTTTTTATGTCTACATGTGGAAGAGTGACCTTTCTCTCCACTCTCCTGGCTGCTAATGGTCTCTTCCTCTGATGTCATCCAGGTGTTCTGGCTCCTGTCCCTGCTTCCGCACTGCTGGAGGACTGATCTCAATCTAGTGTAGGGGGTGAGCTGTGTCCTGTTTAAAATCATTCCTGCGCTCCCTTAACCTTTAGGACAACTGTCAAACCTAGCTCAATCAGTCTGTCGTCACATATGCCTTTCTCTCCCTGCAGCATTTGTCGTAATCTCAGTGTGTCAAGGACGAGGAAATGCAGCCAGGACATCCCTCTGCACTACCACCCTAGGTAGCATTTGAGGCATTTGCCTTAGCTTTTAGAAGCCTGAGTCAGGCCAAACAGGGACTCATGATTTGCATGCTGAAAAGAATTCCGGGTCTAGCCTGTACAATAAGGCAGAGTTGGTTATTTTCTTAAAGGTCTTTTTTTTAAAATGAATTATTTATTATACTTTAAGTATATGAGTACGCTGTAGCTGTCTTCAGACACACCAGAGGAGAGCATCAGATCCCATTACAGATAGTTGTGAGCCACCATGTGGGAATTGAACTCAGGACCTCTGGGAGAGCAGTTAGTGCTCTTAACCACTGAGCCATCTCTCCAGCCCCTTTCTTAAAGATTTTAATATAAGCTTGAACAGGAGGGTTAAAAAGAAAGTTACGGGGTTGGGGATTTAGCTCAGTGGTAGAGCGCTTGACTAGCAAGCGCAAGGCCCTGGGTTCGGTCCCCAGCTCCGAAAAAAAGAAAAAAAAAAAAAAAAAGAAAGTTACTTTGAGGATGTACCAAGCGAGGGTACATGTTTCCCAAGAGGGGGAAATGAGATGTACTGGATTGCGTCTACAAGCTTCTCCCAGAAAGAGTAAGCAATTAGTTGTCCGAGCACTGGTCATATCCATCCTTTGGATGGCTCTTGAGTTATATCCCGGGATGTTGCTAAGAAACCCTTCACATTAATTTCGTCCCTATTTGACAAGAGAGCTACCGGAGGTGGCTCCAGAGATGTATGGGTGGAATTAAATCTGATGAGGTAAACTCAGAAGCTGCTAGGGTTACAAAAAAGAGTTTAGTACATATCCTTCCTCTTTTTTTAAATTTACTTTCCACCCCCATCACAGCCTCCCTCCCTCCTCTCTTCCCAGTCCTACCCTTATAAATCCCTCCCCCATTGACCTCTTGCCTTCTTCTCACAGAAGGGGGACCCCCCCCCCAGTACTACCCCGCCCTGCCCTGGGACATCTAGTCCCAGCAGGACTAGGCATATCCTCTCCCACTGAGGCTCAACCAGGCACTGCAGGTAGAGGGAAGGAGATCCAAAGGCAGGCAACAGAGTCAGAGACAGCTCCCTCTCCACTGGTTAGGGGACCCACACGAAGACCAAGCTGTACAAAACATAGGAGCTTCAGTTCCTGCATCCTCGCTAGTTGGTGGCCCAGGCTCCAGGAGCCTCCATGGTCCCCGGTTAGTTGACTCTGTGGATCTTCTTTTGGTGTCCTTGACACCCCCCCCCCCAACTTGTTCACTTCTATCCCCCACTATGCTGTAAGAGTCCCCAGGCTCTGCCCGATGTTTAGCTGTGGGTCTCTGCATCTTCCCCCATCCACTGCTGGGTAAGACCTCTCAGGAGACAGTTAGGTTAGGGCTTTTTATCCCTGCAAGCATAGCAGAGTATCATTAATAGTGTCAGGGGTTGGCTCTCTCCCACGGGATGGGTCCCAAGTTGAGGCAGTCAATAATTTGCTTTTCCATCAGTCTCTTCTCTATTTTTATTTCTGCACATCTTGTAGGCAAAACAGATTTGGGGTTGAAGGTTTTGTGGGTGGATTGATGTCTCCTTTCCTCCTGTGGAAGTCATGTCTACTGCAGGAGCTGGCCACTTCAGTCTCTATATCGCCCTCTGGTGGGAATCTCAGCTAGGGTCACCCCCATAGACTCCCCTAATCCTCTCTAGTCCCAGGCCTCCAGCTAGTTCCAGAGATGCCCTCCCCCAATGCTTTCCATCCTCACTCCCAACCCCGTCTCACCTCCATATCCGATCACCATCCCTGTTCTCCTCCTCACTCCCTCTCCTATCCTGTTCCCTCTCTCCATGCTTCTCAGATGACTAGTTTCCCCTTCTAAATGAGAGGCACACATCCTCCCTTGGGACCTTCTTACTATCAGTTTCTTTGGGTCTGTGGATTATAGCGTGGAAATCCTGCACTTTATGGTTAATGTCCACTTATAGGTGAGTAGATGCTTTATGTGTCTTTCTGGCTATGGATTATCTCACTCAGGATGATATTTTCTGGTTCCATCCCTTTGCCTGTAAATTTCATGATGTCCTCATTTTTAATAGCTGTTAATAGTATTCTATTGTGTGGATGTACTACATTTTCTTTATCCATTCTTCAGTTGAAGTAGATATAGGTTGTTTCCAGTTTCTGACTATTATGAATAAAACTGCTATGAACATAGTGGAGCAATTGTCGTTGTGGAGTAGTGGGGCATCTTTTGGGTACATGCCCAGGTATGTTATAGCTGGTTTTTCAGGTAGAACTATTGCCAATTTTCTGAGGAACCTCCAGATTGATTTCCAGAGTGGTTGTACAAGATTGCACTCTCACTAACAATGGAGGAATCTTCCGTTGTTCTACATCCTCACCAGCCATGTGCTATGACTTGATTTTTTGATCTTAGTCATTCTGATCAGTGTAAACTGGAATCTCATAGTTGTTTTGATTTGCATTTCCCTGCTGACTAAAGATTTGAACATTTCTCTAAGTGCTTCTTGGCCATCTGAGATTTCTGTGTGGAGAATTCTCTGTTTATCTCTGTACTCCATTTTAAAATTGGGTTATTTGGACTGTGGGTGTCTAATTTCTTGATTTCTTTATAAATTTTGGGTATTTGCCCTCTGTCAGATGTAGAGTTGGTGAAGATCTTTTCCCAATCTGTAGGTGATTGTTTTGTCCTCTTGACAGTGTCCTTTGCCTTACAGAAGCTTTTCTGTTTCATGAGGTCTCATTTATCAATTGTTGATATTAGAACCTGGGCCATTGTTATTCTGTTCAGGAAATTTTCTCCTGTACCAGCGAGTCCAAGGCTATTTCTCACTTTCTGTTTTATTAGATTAAGTGTATCTGGCTTTATGTTGAGGTCCTTGATCCATTTGGAAGGAAGTTTTGTGCAGGGTGTTAAATATGGATCTATTTGCATTCTTTTACAACCAGACATGCAGTTAGACCAGCACCATCTGTTGAAGCTTTATATTTTCCATTGTATAGTTTTGGCATCTTTGTGAAAGATCAAGTGTCCACAAGTGTGCACGTTTATTCCACGGTCTCCGATTCAATTCCATTGATCAACCTGTTTGTTCCAATACCAATACCATGCCTTTATTGGGATTTTTGCTGAACTTGCAAGACAATTTCAGGTTTATGGCTGCGGAGGGAGACAGTCTTCAGTTGTGAATTGTGCTGGGATTCTTGCTGGTGAGAGTCTTCATCCAGATGCCTGGATGAGTGGATTCTTTCTCTCCTTAACTCTTTAACCTCTTTTCTTTGGACTCTCACTTGGTACATCAGGGATTTCTGCCTCCAGAGCCAGTCAGGCCTACATCCAACTTGGCTTACTCTCTGCAGCAATGGACATGTGGTACTTTTGTAATAAACAGAGTTAAAAGGCAACTAGTTTAAGAGTCACCTTTTTCCTGTCAACCTTTCCTCAATTACTGTTTCCAAATCACTTTGGTTTTAAGGCTGCTTAGATATCTCAAGCACCCACGCTTCTCTCTGTTGTTTCAGATTGTGTTCATATCGTTATACATCTTTCGCATCTACTACACTGAATATAATGTATATGTATATATGTATATATATATTACACACATATACTATTTCCTTTTTCTCTTTTTCTTTCCCATTCTTTTCTTCCTTTCCCTTTTTCTTCTCTTTCATCTTCCTCCACCTATTCCTCTTCATTCTCCTCCTCGTTCCTCTCCCTGTTCTTTCTTCCTTCCATCACTACTCTCTAATTTCTTTCTTAAATTGGGTTTTAGTATGTTACCCAGGCTGGTCTTGAACCTCCTTGGTAGTTGGGATTACAGGTGTTTGTGAAGCACTATGCTCAGTTCCTCTTTTTATTTTTCCATTTTTCAAAAAAAGCAAAATGAATATATTTAAACTACATATTTATTGTTTTGGTTTAATATCTGTTAGCATTTTGATATATTTACTTGAATTGTGAGGTTTTTGCTGAGCTATTCAAAGTGAATTATAAATGTTCTTATGCATTCATGCTAAATATTTCTATATGTATCTCTTTATAAAGACATTCACCTACTGAACCAAAATATCTTACTAAATAGGTTTTTGTTTTTTGTTTTGTTTTTCTGAGACAAGGTCTCTCTGTATAGATTTGACTGTTCTGGAACTTAGTCTATAGACCAGGCTGGCCTTGAACTCAGAGACTGACCTACCTCTGCCTCCTGAGTCCTGGCCTTCACTAAGTAGGTCAGTAGAAATTCCCTGTAGTTTCTAATACCTACTATAAGCTCTAGGTCAAGTAGGCTTCATCCCAGGCATGCAGGGATGGTTTAATATACGGAAAACCATCAACGTGATCCATTATATAAACAAACTGAAAGAACAAAACCACATGATCATTTCATTAGACGCTGAGAAAGCATTTGACAAAATTCAACACCCCTTCATGATAAAAGTCCTGGAGAGAATAGGAATTCAAGGCCCATACCTGAACATAGTAAAAGCCATATACAGCAAACCAGTTGCTAACATTAAACTAAATGGAGAGAAACTCGAAGCAATCCCACTAAAATCAGGGACTAGACAAGGCTGCCCACTCTCTCCCTACTTATTCAATATAGTTCTTGAAGTTCTAGCCAGAGCAATCAGACAACAAAAGGAGGTCAAGGGGATACAGATCGGAAAAGAAGAAGTCAAAATATCACTGTTTGCAGATGATATGATAGTATATTTAAGTGATCCCAAAAGTTCCACCAGAGAACTACTAAAGCTGATAAACAACTTCAGCAAAGTGGCTGGGTATAAAATTAACTCAAAGAAATCAGTAGCCTTCCTCTACACAAAAGAGAAACAAGCCGAGAAAGAAATTAGGGAAACGACACCCTTCATAATAGACCCAAATAATATAAAGTACCTCGGTGTGACTTTAACCAAGCAAGTAAAAGATCTGTACAATAAGAACTACAAGACACTGAAGAAGGAAATTGAAGAAGACCTCAGAAGATGGAAAGATCTCCCATGCTCATGGATTGGCAGGATTAATATAGTAAAAATGGCCATTTTACCAAAAGCAATCTACAGATTCAATGCAATCCCCATCAAAATACCAATCCAATTCTTCAAAGAGTTAGACAGAACAATTTGCAAATTCATCTGGAATAACAAAAAACCCAGGATAGCTAAAGCTATCCTCAACAATAAAAGGACTTCAGGGGGAATCACTATCCCTGAACTCAAGCAGTATTACAGAGCAATAGTGATAAAAACTGCATGGTATTGGTACAGAGACAGACAGATAGACCAATGGAATAGAATTGAAGACCCAGAAATGAACCCACACACCTATGGTCACTTGATTTTTGACAAAGGAGCCAAAACCATCAAATGGAAAAAAGATAGCATTTTCAGCAAATGGTGCTGGTTCAACTGGAGGTCAACATGTAGAAGAATGCAGATCGATCCATGCTTATCACCCTGTACAAAGCTTAAGTCCAAGTGGATCAAGGACCTCCACATCAAACCAGACACACTCAAACTAATAGAAGAAAAACTAGGGAAGCATCTGGAACACATGGGCACTGGAAAAAATTTCCTAAACAAAACACCAATGGCTTACGCTCTAAGATCAAGAATCGACAAATGGGATCTCATAAAACTACAAAGCTTCTGTAAGGCAAAGGACACGGTGGTTAGGACAAAACGGCAACCAACAGATTGGGAAAAGATCTTTACCAATCCTACAACAGATAGAGGCCTTATATCCAAAATATACAAAGAACTCAAGAAGTTAGACCGCAGGGAAACAAATAACCCTATTAAAAAATGGGGTTCTGGGGTTGGGGATTTAGCTCTGTGGTAGAGCGCTTGCCTAGGAAGCACAAGGCCCTGGGTTCGGTCCCCAGCTCCGAAAAAAAGAACCAAAAAAATGGGGTTCAGAGCTAAACATAGAATTCACAGCTGAGGAATGCCGAATGGCTGAGAAACACCTAAAGAAATGTTCAACATCTTTAGTCATAAGGGAAATGCAAATCAAAACAACCCTGAGATTTCACCTCACACCAGTGAGAATGGCTAAGATCAAAAGCTCAGGGGACAACAGATGCTGGCGAGGATGTGGAGGAAGAGGAACACTCCTCCATTGTTGGTGGGATTGCAAACTGGTACAACCATTCTGGAAATCAGTCTGGAGAATCCTCAGAAAATTGGACATTGAACTGCCTGAGGATCCAGCTATACCTCTCTTGGGCATATACCCAAAAGATGCCCCAACATATAAAAAATAGATTCTGAATTAGCAACAGATGTGAAAACATTTCTAGCAACAACTGAGGCAAGATGTGTACATTCAAAGTACTCAAAGGTATAGAGGCTTTTGAGGTACTATTTATCAATTATAATGTGTTTAAATTTGCAGATGAAGTGCAAAAAAATAGAAGCCAAGGAAAATGTTAAAATTACAGATGGCTACCTTTTTATTTAATTTTTCCCTTTTAAAATCCTTCTCACATTACATCTTGACCATAGTATGATCTTTCTCCCTGTATGCTTAGATTTTTTTTAAAACCTACTTTTAATAAGGGTACTTATATGCTTTATTCTCTCTTCTAGCCCACCACCCACCAGAGGTAGTGGAAAGGAAAGGTTAATAGGGCAAAAACAGATGTGCACCTGTTTAAAAATAGTTCTTTCCAGCAGCAAATCCAATCTGCAATGTCAGGGTATTAGCAGTTCAGCAGCAGTAGCTCGGTCCACTCACAAACACCATTCACGAATCAGCAACAGCAGTTGGATCCAGAAGATACTATGAGACTCTGTCAATCAGCTCGAGTCTGCAGAAGAGGCAAGAAGCCACTGGAACACCACCAGAAGTTCTTTGGTGGCATTTGTCTATGAAGTCACAACAAACGATGACTAGCAAACAGGGGCAAGGCAAACCAATACCACAAAGTCTTGTCCATTGTCTATTGGGTTATATTTATAACCGTGTTCTCTCAAGGTTCAGATCTAGCAAAACATCACATGCCCTTTTTTTAGGCTGCTTCTGGAAAAACATGTCTGTTCTCAACAAAACATCCTCTCCCTGACTGCTTCAGCAAAAACATTCTGTCATAAGACAGTTTCCGGAAAAACATCACAGGACACAACTGAGTCTCCAATGAAACCAGAAATTTTCACTTCACCTCCCCTTCCCCTAGTCTCTCCTTTCCACCTCCTCCAGATGCACGTCTACCCACACCTCCACCTCCTCATAGAAAAGAGGAGGCCTCCGAGGGAAATAAAGTAATCACATTATAACAACCTATCTATGATAAGACCTGGCATATACCATTGCATCAAGGATGGACAAGGCATCCAGTAGGAGGAAAAGGGTCCCACAAGCAGAGAGAGGCTAAATTACAAGGAGGGCTTAAGGAGAAACTCAAGGCCCTCCCTGGGAAGGGGAAGTAGAATAGAATTCAAGGTGGACTAGGGGAGGGTGAGATTAGGAGCAGGAAGAATCAGGTGTCGGGAAGGGAGGAAATACTTGGAGAAAAGACTAAAAGAATTAGGGGACATCTCATGGGCAAGGTAGAAACCTAGTTCAATGGCAAGTCCATGGTATATACTAGAGTATATTACTCCTAGTAATGGGGGGCAGGGAGACCGAATTGGCCATCTTCTGCAAACAGGCAAGGTCTCAAATGGGGGGATTGGGACACCAATCCAGTCACAAAACTTTCAGCCTACAGTTTGTCCTGCCTGCAGAGTGTTCTGGAACTGGAGCCTAGAATAATAATGGTCACCTGATAGACTACAGAGACTTCATCCAGCAGCTGATGGGAGCAGATGCAGAGTCCCACAGCCAAATATTAGAAGAAGCTCAGAGAGTCCTGTGGAGGAGGGGCAGGATGGATCAGAGGAGCCAGAGGGGTCAGGGACACCATGAGAACATGGCCCACAGAATCAAATGACTGGGACTAATGGGAACTGGCAGAGATTAGGGAGCCTGGAGGAGTCTGACCTAGGTCCTCTGCATTTATGCTACAGTTGAGTGGTATGCTCTTGTGGGAATTCTAACAGAGGGAGTAGGGGCTGTCTCTGACCCATTTAATTTTTATTATGGAAAAAAGTTAAATTACATGTAA
Source organism: Rattus norvegicus (assembly GCF_021556685.1). Lineage (NCBI taxonomy): Eukaryota > Metazoa > Chordata > Mammalia > Rodentia > Muridae > Rattus > Rattus norvegicus. Next base: position 125,641,117 of record NC_141554.1, on the reverse strand, counting down.
AAGTAGAGAGATTATATAATTATTTCTCTGGAAAACAGTGCTGATCCTGAACTATTATCAGCCTGTGGAAGGTTGTTACCATCTTCCGGACTGAAATCAATCTTTTTACTCATCTGTAGTTTCTCACATTCCTATACAAGATAGATTCTATTTGAAAAAACAGAGTTGCCATACCATTATTATGCCTAACAGTATTTCCTCAATTTCATGCCATCCCATGTAGTTTTTTTGTATTGTTTAGTAGCTTGAAAGTTCTACAGGAGTAAGGCAGCATGAAGAACACTTGATGTAACAGTAGCCACCCTGACCATAACTGCCCCTTTACCCGACTTGGCAAGCATTTCAAACCACAGAGCAAGCTAATCATTTTGCACTGGCCATTGACCCCAGGATATTTCTTAACTGATATTTATCTCATTAATAGTTAAAGATTTTTTTCACAAGGTCTCTCCACATAGCTGTCCTACAATTTGCTATGTAGATCAGACTTCTCTAGAATTCACAGAGATCTACCTGTTTCTGGCTTCCAATTTTTGAGATTAAATACATGTGCCACTACACCCAGCTAATAGTTCATTTGTTTATGAGATTGCCACATACATCCTAGTTGCCTGCAAGCCATGTATATTTGCAGCAGCAACACCAAAGCAACCAAAACCCCAAAATTCATTATTGCATACTATTAAGATAAGCAAACTAAAATTTAGCAGTATAATTTTACAAAGGTGACATTCTGGAAAACGGAAGCATCGCTGAAATAAAAACAAAACTCTCTCTATAAGCCGCGGATTTCCTAAATTAAAACCAGGTCACTGCCTATAATGAGATTAATTTCACTGTGCCTAAAGAGATGGCTCAGCGGTTAAGAACACTAACTGTTGCTTTACCAGGGGATATAAGTTCAGGTGCCAGCACATGGGTGATGGCTCATAACCAGTTCCAGGGTACCTGGTGCTCTCTTCTGGCCCCTCAGGCTTCAGGCACACAATGGTGCACAGACATACAAGCAGACAAAACACTCTTACACATAAAATAAGGTAAATAAAGCAGAATCCTGTCCCCAGATACTGCTATATTTAAAAATATAAACAAAACAATTAACTTGGCAGCTGTGATTTCTTATAGTTAATTAAATGTTTCTTTTTGTTTTATTTTTGAGATTATAAGTACAATAATTCACCCTTCACTCTCCTCCTAAATAATTGTTTCTACTTTCCTTCAAATTCATGACCTCTCTTTCATTAATTGTTTATATTTATGTACACATACATATATATTATATATGGATATAAATACATATTCCTAAGTATAACCTGCTCAGTCTGTATAGCCACCTACATGTATGTACCCAGTGCTGACCATTCAGTATTGAATAAACAATTGGTGTGCTCTTCCCTGGGGAGACTGTTTCTCTTGCTCCCAGCTTTACTCTATTGCCTATAGTTCTTTGTGTAGAGTTGGGGCCTATGGACTTTCTCCTGCCCACTTCTTTTATTGTTCTTGTTCAGGTCATGTTCAGGCTGTCACATTGCTGCGACATTGTGGGTGTAGCTCCTTAAAGAAAAGTTAACAAAAGAAGGAGAGATGAATCTGTGTTGTTGATTTTTAGTCTGCTTGTTGTCTTTTGTGTTACAGTTGTTTTTAAATATTTGTTGCCCTTTATAATCCAAAAGAGCAGAAAAAATAAGCTAGGGGATATGCAAAGAACAATTAGCAAAGCATAAAGTGTTTTCTGCCAAGGTGTGCATACTCAGGACGCACAGCCCCCAGCAGAAACACTAAGTGGCTTATGTGTGACAAACACAGGGTAGAACTGGGCACCATAACAAATTCCTTTCAGTAAGTTGACCATTTCAGTTTGCTTTGCCATAGTTAATACCAGCAGTAACTAATTTTTCTACTTCGATGGAAAATAATCTATGAAGATTAGTGTTGTATTTTACTCCAAGAATGCTTACCTAGCACATGCATGGCCCTGAAGTGAACCTCCAGCACAATATAGAAATAATTTCTGAAGTATAGAACAGTAGAGGTCATATTCAAAGTGATTTGAAGAAGGAAATGTTCTGAGTTCTAAAACCAGACCAGGATAGCCTGTGAAGGTGAGAATCAGCCCTAGTTTTCGGTGTTTGCATTGTAGCTCTGTCTCTCCGAGACTATCTTACACTCCCTAGGAAACATTATGGTCAGACCAAAGTGTTAAACAACAATGTGTGCTCTAAGGAGGGAGCATCTCCTGCAAAAGATGTTCTGTCATCAATTTTAGCATGCTCATAGCAACGGGAATGGGCCAACAGACATGTTGACTTTACTTTGTAATATGTTGACTACAGAGTTAGAACTTCATGCTCACAAATCCCTGTGTCTGGCTCTGACTCCTTGGTGTGACTTCTATAGTTCTGGAGAGTAGACCCAGGACTGATTTGCACAATCAAAAAAAGGTGGGGTGGATAAAAAGGACAGGCTTGAAATCCTTTTCTGTATTTTCTCTGAACAGAGTTACCTGTTCCCTGAACTGTCATGTTTGGTGGATCACCTAGCCCCTGGATGTTTCCAGGTGATTTTGCTCCTCTTGCCAGCCCAGCACAGGCCTCAGGGCAGGTTCTTAGACCCTGGCCAACGAGGCTGTGATCCGGGGAGAAGGTAGTGAAGGCCACCTTGTTATCCTCACTCTGTGGGCCAGTGGGCAGCCTTAGCGGGTTACCAGCAGGATGTCTAGGGCACTCTGCAGATGTGACTGCTGGCCTTCTGCTTTGACGCGGGTCTCCGTTTGGGTTTGAGCAAAGATCCCTGCATGCTGTAGCGTGGGCTCCCAACTCAAGACTAGAATGGAGCTCAGAGAGTGGAAAATTTTGCTTCCAGAGAGCTCAGTGGTCGTACAGTACATTGAAAGGTTAAACAGAAGTCTTGCCAATGACCTGCAAAACCCAAAGCCAATCTGAGCCCCTCTTCCCCGCCACTAATTGTTCTAACACTGTCAATCTACTCCCTCTTCCTTTTCTTTCACCTTCCTTACTTCAGCCTTAACTATTTCACCTTCTTTCTCTGGACTCTCACTTGATACATCAGGGACTTCTGGCTTCAGAGCCAGCCATTCATACATTCGGCTTCTGATTACTTTTTCAATAAACCAGTGTTGTTCTCTTCAAACAGTTACTACTAGGGTCATCATTCATTCTTGGAAGAATTATGCCTTTCTGAGAGAACCAGGTTCTGATGGCAGCCCAGGACTTGATGACAGCTGTTACCCAGTCGCCCTCTTAAAGCTGCAACTTCAATTATGTTAGGTGTACAAAATTTTCTGTCCTACAGTCTCTAACAAGTCTAGTCAGTCAGTATGCTACTCAGCCTTGAGTTATATTGTAAGCAGCCTTCTTTGGCTAAATTTTACTATATGTAACTTAATATTTCCTAAGCAAGTTTATTAGTAGATTTTTATAGCAGAGGTTCTTAACCTTTCTAATGCTACAACCCTTTAATAAGTCCCGTATGTTGTAATGACTCCAACCATAAAATTATTTTCGTTTCTACTTTATAACTGTAATTTTGGATCATAATGTAAATATCTGATAGGCAGGATATTTGATGTGTAACCTCCGTGAAAGAATTCCACAGGGTCTCGAAACCCTTGACACTTTATAAGATCAATTTATCACTCCTGATCTCTCCTAATAATCATAAATGTATATGCAGCAAACAACACAATGCTGAGTTAAAACTCTGACAAAATTGAAAAGAATATAGTTTTAGAATAGTAGTTAAAACTTTCAAATTCTTACCTCAATAACACAATATGTATGAAGAGGATCACTAAAGAAGCAGACAAACCAAACATTATAAAACAACTGGACCTAACAGATAGATATATACAGAATTCCACTCAGTGAAAGGATATTTCTGTGTGTGTGGGTGCGCATGTGCATGTGCATGTGTGTGGTGGTTTCAATGAGAATGGCCCCCATAGCCTCATTTATTTGAATTCTTTGTCCCCAGTTGTTGGAATTGTTTGAGAAAGATTAGGAAGTACGGTCTTGTTGGAGAATGTGTATCATTGATGGTAGGGTCTAAGCGTCCAAAAGCCCAAACCTGGGAGTAGCTAGCTCTCTTTGCTTCATGCCTATGGATCAAGATATAAGCTCTCAGGGACTACTCTTAGTACCATGACTGCTAGCCTGTGGCCTACTCCCTGCCAGGATGGTCACAGACTTTACCCCTCTGAAACTGTAAGTTCCAAACAAAGCATGTCTTTTTTTTTTTAACAAGTTCCTTGGTTGTGGTATCTTTTTTATTATTGGATATTTTTTATTTACATTTCAAATGTTATTCCTTTTCCTGGTTTCCTGGACATAAGCCTCCTATCCCATCCTTTCCCCCTTCTTCTATAAGAAGATCTATCCCCTCTTCCTGCCCCCCCAACAGGACCAAGGGCTTCTCCTCCCATTGTTGCCCAACAAGGCCATTCTCTGCTACATATGCAGCTGGAGCCATGGGTCTGACCATGTGTACTCTTTGGGTGGTGATTTAGTCCCTGGGAGCTCTGGTTGGTTGCTGTTGTTGTTCTTATGGGGTTGCAAAAACCCTTCAGCTCTTTCAGTCCTTTCTCTGATTCCTCCAATGGGGACCCCATTTTCAGTTCACATGGTTTGCTGCTAGCATTCGCCTCTGTATTTGTCATGCTCTGGCTATGTCTCTTAGGAGACGTCTATATCCAGTTCCTGTGAGCATGCCCTTCTTAGCTTCATCAGTCTTATCTAGTCTTGGTGACTGTATATAGGTTGTGGTATCTTTTCACAGCAATCAAAAAAGTAATTAAGACAGGAGTTGGTACTAGGAAGTGGGTTATTGCTGTGATAAGCCTGACCATGTTGTTTTTCAGAAAAATATAGAGGACTTTGGGATTTCAAATTAAGTAAGTGGCTGAAAACTGAAAGCCGGACTTAATGAGCCATCCTGGGATACATTGTTGTTGGTTGTTTTGTTGATCTTGGCCCTTCTGACTGAGCTAAGATGAAACCTTGGTGTTGTTTTGATTTGCATTTGCCTAATTGCTAGGCATCATGAACAACTTTTGAGTCATTCCTTAGCCACTTCCACTTCTTTTGAGAACTCTCTGTTCAGGTCTCAGGCCTATTTTTTTTTCTTCTTCTGGGGGTGGGGTTGTATTTCAACTTTCAGCCACCAAACCTAGACAATATTGATGAAGCCAAGAAGTGCACGCTGATAGGAACCTGATATAGCTGTCTCCTGAGAGGCTCAGCTGGAGCATGTTAAATACAGAGGCAAATGCTAGCAGCCAACCACTGCACTGAGAACTGGACCCCCGTTGAAGGAATCAGAGAAAGGACTGAAAGAGCTGAAGGGACTTGAAACCCCATAAGAACAACAATGCCAAGCAACCCAAGCTTCCAGTGACTAAATCACCATCCAAAGAGTACACATGGACAGACCCATGGCTCCAGGTTCATATGTAGCAGAGGACGGCCTTGTTAGGCACCAATGGAAGGAAAAGCCCTTGGTCCTGCCAAGGCTGGACCCCACCAGTGTAGGGGAATGTCAGGGTGTAGAGGTGGGAAGGGGTGGGTGGATGAGTGGGGGAGCACCCTCATAGAAGAAGTGGAAGGGGGATGGGATGGGTGTTTATGGACAGGAAACCAGGAAAGGGGATAACATTTGAAATGTAAATTTAAATGTATCCAATTAAAAAAAAGACTGGTGTCCTGGGAACCCACAGGTTACTCCAGCCAGGAAGTAGGTAGGATAATTGTAGATCTTAACCTCTCCTTTTCCTCCAGGACCAACCCTCCAGTCTCATCCCCACTTGTATAGCAGATCACTTGATGCAGCCTCTTCTTAATCTGTGCTCCCATTTCCAGAGGACTAAACAGTTCCCGGTGGAACATGACTTCCTTTCCTCCCTTCAGTGGATTCCTTCAGCGCCACCTGTCCCCAATTCCTAGCCCGTTCTTATTCAATTGTTAGTTCCCAATACACAGAAACACATTTTCCCTTGGGCCCTCAGTGGTCTTATATATTAGGAACCCAGAAGAATTTCCTACCGGGCAACTCACAGTTGCCACATCCTTTTAAGAACTGAGGAGGACAACAGAAACCAATGGAATAAACACCCACCCAACAAGACAAGACTGGATATCAGCACCCAGAATTACACTCTCCTCAAAACCCAGATGAAACACAATCAATAAGAGCCAGAACAAGGGGTTGGGGATTTAGCTCAGTGGTAGAGCACTTGCCTAGCAAGCGCAAGGCCCTGGGTTCGGTCCCCAGCTCCGAAAAAAAGAAAAAAAAAAGAGCCAGAACAATATGTCCCCAATAGAGCCCAGAAACCCTAACAGAGCAGGTCCTGAGTATTACAACACAGCTGAAGCACAAGAAAAAGACCTTAAAATAGCCTTTATATGATAGAGGTCCTTGAAGAGGAAACAAATAAATCTATGAAGAAAGAAAAGTATTAAAAGTTGCAAGGAGAAAAGAACAAGTCATATATTAAGGCAGTTCTTCTGTGACCATTTTACTATCTGACAAAATAGACTCCAAATGAAAACTTATCATGTGCACACCCATACATACACACACACATATATATATTTATTTATTACTTTATTAATTATTTTATTTATTATTTATTTATTTGAGACAGAGTCGCACTGGTTTTTGATCGTTAGCTTGTTGATTAGAGTTTTCCTATCTCTAAATCCACATACCTATGGATATCTTGTTTTTGATAAAAGAGTCATAAATACACACAGCCATTTATCTTCCATGAATGGTGCTGGTCAAATTGGATGGCAGTATGTAAAAGAATTAAAATAGAGCCATAATTATCACCTTACACAAAAAAATTAACTCCAAATGGATCAAAGACCTCAACATAAAACCAGATATACTAAACCTGAGACAAGAGAGTGGGAAATAACCTTGAACTCATTGGCACACGAAAAGACTTTTTGAACAGAACACTGTTAACACAAGCACTGAGATTAACAATTAATAAATGGGACCTCATGAAACGGAAAAACTTCTGTATGGTAAAAGACTAGACAAAGTGGAAGCCTATAGAATGGGGAAATATTTAATATATATTTAATCAACCCACATCTAATAGAGGGTTAATATTCGAGGTATATAAAGAACTCAAGAAACTAGATATCAAGAAAGCAAATAACCCAATTAATACATACAGAATTCTCAAGAGGGGGATCTCAAAAGGCTGAGAAACAGTTAAAGAAATGGTCAACATCCTTAGCCATCAGGGAGATGCAAAGCAAAACTATTTGAGATTTCATCTTACATCCATCAGCACGACGATGATCAACAAAGCAAGAAATGAGCAAAGGTAGCTCATGTTGGCTAGGATGTGGAGTAAGGGAAACAATCAGCTATTGCTAGTGTGGGTGTGTGCAGATTTCTCCAGCCACTCTACACAGTAATCACTTTGTACAGAAATCAGTGTGGTGGTTCCTCAGGAAGATGGGAATCAATGTACCTCAAAGTCCAGCTCTACTACATTGGGGCATATATCCAAAGGAAGCTTTGTCCTCCTATAAGAACACTTGCTCAAACGTGTTCATTGCTGCTGCAGTCATAATAGGTAAAAACTGGAAGCAACCTAGATGTCCCTCAACAGAAGAATGGATAAAGAAAATGTGGTACATTTACATAATGAGCTACTTTACTACTGAGCCATTAAAAAATGAAAACTTTCCTGGCAATGGGCAAAAGACACCTTGGTGGTGGTGTTTTTCTACCAGTCAGGGCAGAGCAGAAGGCAGTCCTTTGTTCATCCTAGCTTGATGCCTGGCTTGGTATCCAAATCTGTCTTATGCCTAGGATTCATACAAATGAAGAGGGAGGATGAAGAGGAGGAGGAAGAGGAGGAGGAGGAAGAGGAGGAGGAGGAGGAGGAGGAGACAACAACAGAGACCAGAGGACTGCCATGCCACTCACAGACCTGCCCTCTAGTGCATGGCAGAGACAAGCTATAGACACCCACTTGCCACTAAGTCATGCACCACAGATAGAGGATGTCACAGGGGCCTACCAGCTTCAAGGTCAACCTGCTGCTGGAGCCACCAGAATGTGCCAGTATGTGGTGTCCGATGGAAAAAAGAAGTGGAGCAGCTTAAGAATAAAGAAGAGAGATGGAACTGGAGCCTCCAGGGTAGGGAATAGTCGCCTGTTGCAAATGGCCAGCCCTGTCACCTGGGCTGCAGTGAGGCCCTAGCCAGTGCTGCCACGGAGGGCTATATCTGAGGCCATCACTACTGCAAGCCAGTAGGGACCATATGTATGTCCAGAGGTTGTGCATAACTGGCCCTGCCCCTCACTGGATGTAGCATTCTGGAGAGCTGACCCCGTTTCTCACTTGGGATGCAGCACTGGGAGAGGAGGTCTTGTGCTTCACCCAGGCTGCACAGTGGAGCCAATCCTGTGGCAGGGTTATGGGTGAGTTGGTGGCCCCGAAGATGTGAGTGTGTGTGGGAGAGCTGGCCTCACCACTTGTCTTCTATGATGTGGCACAGGAATAGAGGTGATGCCCCACTCCACCACTCCTCACCTCCCACAATCTTGAAAGCTGCCCACAGGGTCATGAGCGAGGGAGAGATAGCCCTTTCCATCACTAGCTGCAGGACTTGGGAGAGTGGGCTCTGCACCTCGCTTAATTATAGCATAGCTGAGCTGACCCTGCTGGCAGTGGCACAGGTGAGCAAACCTGAGCTTGAATGCTGGGAGAGCTGGCCCTGCCATTAGTCTCCCACTAGGTAGTTTGGGTGCTGGGAGTAGGTGATGTCTTCCTCATTGCCCCTCATCACCTGTACCAGTAGGGAGATCTGGTTTTTCTGTGGTCCTGAGAACAGGAGAGCTGTTCCTATCCCTCACTAGCTAAAGCACTAAGGAGAGCAGGGCCTGTACCTCACCTGGGCAGCATGGTAGTGCTGCTGGCCCTGGTTGAGGGAGAGTAGGTGAGCCAGGCCCGAGGGTCAGTGAGCATGCAGGAGAACTGGCCCCCACTAATAATCTTCCACGAAGTGGTGTGGGTGTAGGGTTGATGTCCTTCCCCATTCCCCCTTTACTACCCATGGAAGTCTGGAGAACTGGCTTTGAGGTCATGAGGACAGATGAACTGGCTTTGTCCCTTGGCTGGCTGGGAGAATGGGCTCTGTACCGCATCTGGGAAGCACAGTAGAGCTGGCCTTGGTAGAGGGGGAACAAGTGTGCCAGCACCAAGGGTGAGAGCATGGAAGAGCTGGCCCTGCGACTCATGTGTGAGGTAGTGTGGATGTGGGAGAGATACCCACCTCTTCTCCCACATGCCACCTGCTCTACTAGGGAGCTGGTCCTGGGGTCATGAGAGGAGACTTATCGCTGCCCACTCACTGGCTATAGCACTTGGGAGAGTGGGCATTGCACCTTAACTGGGTAGGATAATGGAGCTGGCTCTGGAGACATGGGGGTGGGAGAGCTGAACCTGAGAGCATATAATCAGGAGAACTGACCCTGCCAATAGCAACACTGTGTGGCCTATCTGGGGCAGTGGGGAGAGCTAGCCTTGGTGGTGTGGATAAGGAAAGTTGGCAGGCTGACCAGCTTATCTCCCAGGCCCAGATCCAGGCCTCTGAATTGGCCAAGCCCCAAATCTGTATCATCTGTGAAAGGTTGGGATTTGTGAAAGGTCCAGACCTGTGGTTCCGAAGCTGTAGAACCTCCATGACACAGGGAAACAGCAGGATAATCAGGAGGAATCCTGATGAGGATCCAATATTGATGGTGTCACAGAAGCCAGAGATCTTGAACCAGACCGATGACTCATTGCAATGAACATTTACAAATGAAGCGTGGACAGCGGGATATATTGTGGGACACATTGTGACATACTACAGCTTCTGCAATGAGAGAAAGGACTGACTAATATAGTCAATGCTCTAGAGGAAGCTATTCTTTCTGTGGGGTCTCAAATTCAAGACATTAAGACTCACCTGACCACCTCCTGCCATGCTAACTTTAAATGGATTCTGTTGGACTTTAGGAATCACCACACAAAACACAAACATTGATCATAGTTAAGCAAGAATATCTTATTGAACACATACCTCAAGACTGATCAATCAGAACCACAGAAAGAACTTGGGAGCCTAATTGTAGTACAAGTCTTTTGTTAGGGCAGGCTTTTTTGTTTGTTTGTTTGTTTGTTTGTTTTTCTTTTTTTTCTTTTTTTTTTCGGAGCTGGGGACCGAACCCAGGGCCTTGAGCTTGCTAGGCAAGCGCTCTACCACTGAGCTAAATCCCCAACCCCTAGGGCAGGCTTTTTATAGGAAAATCTGAGTTCAGAAGTTCAGAAGGCAAGGGCAGAGGCAGTGCTACATTTTGGCTAAGTAGGTAAAGTGTGAGCATCTGACTTTTAAGCCGATTGCTTCTAAGTGAAGTAAGACGAGTGGTGGACAGGTGGACAGGGGAGTTTCAGAGTACTGAGAGAACAGAACAAATAATACAACAATAGTGTTCAGACCTTTGAGGAGAATTTTGCCAGTGTCAGCCATGGACAATTATTTCTGGGAATTGGAATTTGAAAACCTGAACTTAATTTCACCTTACGAACAAAATGGAGACTGAACACAAAATGGCTTCAGTTATGTTAAAAGGAGTAGGCCTCAACATCCCCCTTTTTGAGTTGTTCCAGTGAATGAAATCATTGACTCAAATTTTTCCTCTGAGGCCAGGGAGTTATATTGGGTCTTGAGGACCATAAGATGGTCAGTGGAAATGTGCTGCTTAGTGGTATGTCAGTTGGCACTATAGGTAGCCATTTGTTCCTTAGGCCAGGGAGTTTCCTTTTGACTTAGCATTTCAGCCGGTTAGGTGGGACAACAGACAATGTATTCTTTGCTGTAACTACTTTCACCTAATATTAGGACGTTGTCACAGGGGTCTAGGAAGGCTGAAATGCTAGTCAAAGGTGGGCAATGGGACATTCATCAGAAGCACCTGATTAGCTGCTCCAGATGACAGACAGGGAGTCATGATATTGGTTGGACGGCTTAACATCAACTTTCAGCAAGTCCAGGGTTCAGGAGCTCCGAGGGTGATTCCGTGGATGTCTGTCAGCCAGGTGAAAATCTGCTGGGACAAATATAGACTAGGGACAGAAGTTAAATTTGTCTAGTAATCAGGGAAGTTGAGGAATCCCAAGACCAAGGGGAAAATCCCATTTTCAAGAACAGGTTGACTGTAATTATCTGAAGTACATTTGATATGTGGCAGATGGGTCCAACTCTCATGACTGTTTTTGATTTTATGTGAATTTTATTTTACAAAGGGATATACATCACTCTTACCATTACATTGAAATCTATATTTTAGAAAAAAGTAGTTAACAGATATCTGTAAGACAATAGGAGTAGGTTCATGCCTACTAAAAGCTATAGGCTAGTGAAAGCTATAGGCTTGGGTCAAAAGGCACAGAACATTCTTCTCTTCAGTCCAGAGGGCAGACGACAGCCAAAGGGAATTTAAAATCTTGAGCTTGTGACTGAATTGTTAGCTGCCAGTGTTTCATTAGCTTATAAGAATTCCATTGGTCAAAATTAAAATTCTGAACTTTGAAATAACAATGGCATGGGGGAGAGAAGAAATAGGAAACTTTTCCTATTTTTTAACTTAAATTATTTTTATATCTCTACACCTTCTTAGGCCATTTAACATTATAATTTGTATTTATCAACCTCATTTTCCTAGACCTTTAAACATTTTTAGATCCTCAGACCTTATATACATTTTAAACTTTACATTTTTCTATTTAATTATTTGTTACGAGATATAGAGAGTGCAGTTATTTAAATTAAGGAATAGTGAAAAGGTACATTAAAATCTTTTCATCCTGTGACACAAATCCTGTGAACAAGGCAAACCTGTTTGCCCTTTTTAATAAAAGACCTAGTAGCTTTTTTTCATAGCAGCCTTATTTATTTATTTTTATTTTTTATTAGATTTATTTCTTTATTTACATTTCAAATGTTATTCCCTTTCCCAGTTTCCTGTCCATAAGCCCCTATCCCCTCCCACTCCCCCATATGGGTATTACCCCCATCCATCCCCCTTACTGCCCCCCCATATTCCCCTGCACTGGGGGTTCAACCTTGGCAGGACCAAGGGCTTCCCCTTCTACTGGTGCCCCAACAAGGCTATGCTCTGCTGCATATGCAGTTGGAGACCAGGGGCAGTCCATGTATAGTCTTTCAGTAGTGGTTTAGTCCCTGGAAGCTCTGGTTGGTTGGCATTGTTGTTCTTATGGGGTTGCAAGCTCCTTCAACTCTTTCAATCCTTCCTCTAATTCCCCCCGAGGGCGTCCTGTTCTCAGTTCTGTGGTTTGCTGCTAGCATTGACCTCTGTATTGGAAATGTTCTAGTTGTGTCTCTCAGGAGAGATCTATACCCGGTTCCTGTCAGCATGCATTTTCTAGCTTCATCAATCTTATCTAGTTTTGGTGGCTGTATATATATGGGCCACATGTGGGGCAGGCTCTGAATGGCTGTTCCTTCAGTTGCTGCTCTAAACTTAAGACCTAGCAGTTTTAATTAACTAATGAATTGACTAATGAACTAACACAGTAAGGAGTGAGTTCTTTGTTGCTCTCTAACTGTGAAGCTACAACTAGCTTAGCCATCATTATGATCAGAGACCTAAGAAGGATAAACTGTTAACTAAATGGCCTATGTGTCAATTAAAATGACAGAGACTAGGCCATATTTCATTACCTGGTTCCTTGTCCCAGGTTTCATTGTCCCAGGTTCCTGTGGTCTACATGTTATCAAGAACAGAGACATTCTTTGGCCATTAGGCCCAGAAGATGAAGAGGCTTTTTCCGTGGAGGAGGAACATGGGAGAAACTGACCTCAACTTGTCTAAAGCCACATGTGGCAATACATTCTCTAGTTGTTCTCTGTCCACAGTTCAGGTTGGGCTCTGGCAGTGGGTAAGGCATTGGGAAAGTTATGCCCAGTGATTATCATACCACAGTCCCAGTGGTCTCCTTTGTTATTGAGTCCATACCTTAGAAACATTGGGGAATCACTGTTAGGATTTGGGAGTCTCACAGGAAGACCAACAGAGTCAACTAACCTGGACACTGGGTGCTCTCAGAGTCTGAATCACCAACCAAAGGATACCCAGGGGTTTTTTTCATGTACTAAGAGGGGGTAGTAAGCAGGAGGTAAAGTGAAAAAAAAATTAATTTAATTTAAAAAAGAGTTGAGAAGCTTTGTAATGATAAGTTTAAACATATTAAATGCCATATTCAGTAGATCTCTACAGGTTTGAGGGCTAGAACCTACCTAACATATCTGAGTTAAACATACTGTTTTACTTATCTGCTCTAAACTGTACCTTGAAAACATATAATAGGAGACTAAAGTTTAATCTTGAAATTAACTGCATCAGTCCTTAGCATGACTTTCCATGTATATTTCTGAACATATTAAAGGATTTGATGATTTACAAGGTTACTGACTATCAATCCCTGTTACGTTTGAGCCTTTAAAAAATCAGTTTTTAATTGAAACTCTTCTAGTATAAAATAAAACTTTTAAATAGTCCATAAAGACACTGGGAACTTTTCTGACCTTTATCTTGTATATTATTATAGAACATAACAGTTTTCTGTATGATTTAATTTAAGCTGAAGGCAGTGTCAGCACAGGAAAGGCTCAACAACTTGGGAAAAATGGAGAGAGTCTTGACTGACAGAACTATGATCTGCTCCTTAGGCTGCGAGGAGGGAGCTGCTGGAGCCTCACCAGAAGTCAGGCAAATTGAAAGGGGGTAGATTTCAGGAACCAGTTGTTCTTAAGCTTTTTAATGTTTTAACCCTTTGATATAGTTTTTAAATTAAAAAATATTTAATTTTTTCCTGGTGTTATTACCATATTTTACAGGACAATATATTTGATGTAATAAAAATAAAAATACAAAGGTACAACAGATTTAAAAAAAAACCTCAGGAATATATTATCTGGTTGATAGCATATTACATTAATCAATAACTATATTTTTAAAAATAAAAACCTTCTGTTATATCTATTATTTTTATCATCAGATCCATAACTGTCATCATAATGACTGTCTGAGCTTCTGTCATTGTAATTGTCCCTCCTTCATGGGTCCATAGTTTGATTGCTGTTGTCCACTATAATTTCTAAAGTCAGTATCGTTTCCATCATCATGATTGTTATTTTTATTAAAATTTCTTCCTTCACTGTAACCACCATATATTAATAAAGACTTTTTCATAAAATATTTAATAAATTTTAAAATGCCACATAACTTTATAAATTTAACTACAAAATTTTAAAAGTTGCTTTTGCAATATCAGAATAAAGTTTCTTTTTAAGAGTAAAATCATAGAGCATAAACGCAATTTTTAGAAGACAAAACAAAGTTGTTAACAGTTAAAAAAATCCAGTGTCTCTAAAATCAATACCAAGAGCATTCTTTTCCTGTTATAAATGTTGTCGGCCAGCCAGAAAAGTTCTTGTATATGAATGCGTGGAGGTGCAGCTTTAATACCTCATTAAAGAAACATTTTTTTTCTCCCACCTACAAAGGAGGAGTGTTCCTCCTTCTCCAAATCATTGCCTACATCTGTTGTCCCCTGAGTTTTTGATCTTAGCCATTCTGACTGGTGTGAGGTTGAGTCACAGGGTGGTATTGATTTGCATTTTCTCTGATGACTAAGGATGTTGAACAGTTCTTTGTTTGTTTTTCTCCATCTTTGTTAACTTGGGTATTTCTCATTTACATTTCAATTGTTATTCCCTTTCCCGGCTTGGTATTCCCTTTCCTGGTTTCCAGGCCAACATCCCCCTAACCCCTCTCCCTCCCCTTCTTTATGGGTGTTCCCCTCCCCATCCTCCCCTCATTACCACCCTCCCCCCAAGCGTTTACGAGGTGTTCAGTCTTGGCAGGACCAAGGGCTTCCCCTTCCACTGGTGCTCTTACTAGGCTATTCATTGCTACCTATGCAGTTGGAGCCCAGGGTCAGTCCATGTATATAGTCTTTGGGTAGTGGCTTGGTCCCTGGAAGCTCTGGTTGGTTGGCATTGTTGTACATATGGGGTCTCGAGCCCCTTCAAGCTCTTCCAGTTCTTTCTCTGATTCCTTCAACGGGGGTCCTGTTCTCAGTTCAGTGGTTTGCTGCTGGCATTCGCCTCTGTATTTGCTGTATTCTGGCTGTGTCTCTCAGGAGCGATCTACATCCGGCTCCTGTCAGTCTGCACTTCTTTGCTTCATCCATCTTGTCTAATTGGGTGGCTGTATATGTATGGGCCACATGTGGGGAAGGCTCTGAATGGGTGTTCCTTCTGCCTCTGTTCTAAACTTTGCCTCCCTATTCCCTCCCAAGGGTATTCTTGTTCCCCTTTTAAAGAAGGAATGCAGCATTTGCATTTTGGTCATCCTTCTTGAGTTTTATGTGTTCTGTGCATTTAGGGTAATAAGAGCATTTGGGCTAATATCCACTTATCAATGAGTGCATACCATGTGTGTTTTTCTGTGATTGGGTTACCTCACTCAGGATATTTTCCAGTTCCATCCATTTGCCTATGAATTTCATAAAGTCATTGTTTTCGATAGCTGAGAAGTATTCCATTGTGTAGATGTTCCACATTTTCTGTATCCATTCCTCTGTTGAAGGGCATCTGGGTTCTTTCCAGTTTCTGGCTATTATAAATAGGGCTGCGATGAACATAGTGGAGCACGTGTCTTTGATATATGTTGGGGCATCTTTTGGGTATATGCCCAAGAGAGGTATAGCTGGGTCCTCAGGTAGTTCAATGTGCAATTTTCTGAGGAACCTCCAGACTGATTTCCAGAATGGTTGTACCAGTCTGCAATCCCACCAACAATGGAGGAGTGTTCCTCTTTCTCCACATCCTCGCCAGCATTTGTTGTCACCTGAGTTTTTTATCTTAGCCATTCTGACTGGTGTGAGGTGAAATCTCAGGGTTGTTTTGATTTGCATTTCCCTTATGACTAAAGATGTTGAACATTTCTTTAGGTGCTTCTCAGCCATTTGGCATTCCTCAGCTGTGAATTCCTTGTTTAGCTTTAAAGAAACATTTTTAAATCCTATCCTTTACAAATCTAGTTTTTAGGACAGGAATTAAATAAACATTATTCCAATTTAAAAGTATCTTTAGAGACCTGTTTCCTTGGTCGGCTCATGTCATGTGTTGTTGCCCAGAATGGCTTTAATCCTGAGTTATTTGCTTTTAAGCCAACATTTTATTACTGATGTTATAGATTTTTAACCATACATCATAAAGTATAAACCAAAATTTTATAACCAAGATATTCAGAACATAGTAAACATATACACTTAAGTGACACATATGTTTGTACATTTAAAACAAACAAAACTTTAATTTCAAGGGAGAAGTGCCTTGCTATCTGTTGAATCCAATTCCCACAGGCATAGAGGTTTTGTAGATGGAGTTTCTGTGTAGTGTTGGCTCTCCTAGAACTCACTCTCTGTAGAGCATGCTGGCAGTCTGCCTGTACCTCGCTAGTGCTGGGATTAAAGGCCTGCAACAAAAATTTCCTCTCTGCCCTATGTCAGGTGAACCACCTGGTTTAATGAGAGGTAAAAGAAGGCAAAGCAAACAGTGTAAAAATAGACTACTGGTTTCATTTGCCACTCTAAGACTTTTGCTAAAATAAAAACTATCTCAAGGTTAGTAAAACTATTTTATGTAAATTTTCTGAATTTCAAGATATATATATGTTTATTGGGTATGGTTAAAGATATATAAAGTCTATAGCAAAGGGTTAACTTAAGAACTTATAAAAAAGGGTTAATAATTTAAAAACTTACATAGCAATCTTAATTTAATATATATATTATCTTAAGAGGTATATACATGAGACTTGGATTCAACTCTTGTTGAAAAAGAATGGATGCTTTTTATATAATATCCACGTAACTTCACAACTATCTTGGTTAAAATCACCACATGATATAAACTTAGTAAAGAAAGACAACAGGTGTTCAAAATATTTTGGATTAAAATAAATTCTTATAATCCTATTCCTACAAATAAAAATAAAAAATAAGGAAAACATCATAAAAGCAAGATTTATAAAGGATAAGATTTAAAAAATATGTTTAATGAATAAGTTATTAAAGCCATACCTACATACATTTATGGAACACTATAAAAGGCTACATGAATAAAAATATAGACAATTCTCTCTTTTAACTTTATGATGTTCTTTGATAAAATAACTGAGCATCAAAAATTTGGAACCATCAGTAAAGGACTATTATAGTGTAAGAAAGATAGAAATAAAAGCTTTGAATAATTTTTATACCTCATTAAGATAATATAAATGGGGTTTTGTTTACTATGATTAGTAACTCTTTTGAAAAAAGTAATCGCATAACAAGTCTTCTGGGTATCAACTGTATTTCAAATGTCATAGATTAAGCCAAAATGTTCATCCTTAAATGTCCTCAAATTCATTGTCTTCATTTAGCAAATTAGAGATGCTGTCATTTTATATATGCAGAAATTCTCCTTGTAATTTTACCAATTCTAGTTTTCACTTCGAATAAAGGAATAGGCCTGAAAATTCCATTTAAATAGTTAAAAAATTAGCCTAGGTTACTTCCTAGCTTAGGGCTTAAAAATGATTATTTTTTTTAATATATACTTGTAGTCATGCTAAGTACCAATATAAATATCATTATGGATAACAGTTTTATGGATTTCTATATATGTTTTCAAGGTTAAATTTAAAACAAGTAACTAAAAAAAATAAAATTTATTTAAAATCAAGTATACTTATTAGATTGCCCTGAAAAATTTTCAGAGATCTATTGAATATGGCATTAAAAATATTTAGTGAAGCTTTCCAGTATAGACAAAAATTCTAGGTCCTAATGGGGGCTCTAAGGTCTCCTCCAAAGAAGTTGATTCCTCCTGGATTATGGTAATGTTAACCACAGGGAAAGAATGCCTCATACCTTGCCCACCACCAGGACTCCACTTAAACTGTGGATAAATTGGATACTAGAGAACTGACTCTCTTTTTGCCTTGTCAAGGTAGGACAGTTTCTCAACTTCTCACCCAAAGGAATCTTCTGGTCCTAGCAGCCAACGGTCAATGCTGTCCTGTGTGGCATTGAAAGAGTTAATGTCACCCTATGTGACTGAAGAAGCCTGAAGCCACTCCATCCAGGGAGATTACTGGGTTTGTTAAGGAGGAGCCTAGGGTAACCATCCAGTTAGCAAGTAAGTCTCTGTCATTTTACTTGATACAGAAGCCACTTGGTTATACTCCCTGTTCAAATTTGTCCTTCTCAGATACCTGATGGTGTTGATGGCTAATGGTAGCTTTATTAGTTTAGTAGTAGCTGCCTGGTTAATGCATTTCATGTATGAAAATCAGGCCTTGCTTTTTCTAGAGCTAATAAGTCTCTTGGCAAAAAAGAAACTCACAGACTTTGCTGAAAAGATTTCAATGTAACTTTTTAACTGTTCCTTTATTTAAAAAACTCCTTTGCCACTACCTAAAGACTATACATGGACTGACTCTGGACTCTGACCCCATAGGTAGCAATGAATATCCTAGTAAGAGCACCAGTGGAAGGGGAAGCCCTGGGTCCTGCTAAGACTGAACCCCCAGTGAACTAGTCTATGGGGGGAGGGCGGCAATGGGGGGAGGGTTGGGAGGGGAACACCCATAAGGAAGGGGAGGGGGGAGGGGGATGTTTGCCCGGAAACCGGGAAAGGGAATAACACTCGAAATGTATATAAGAAATACTCAAGTTAATAAAAAAAAAAAAAAACTCCTTTGCAATACTGAAAAAAGGTCTAAGGTTTTATAATTGGTAAGGTTCTAAAAAGATAGAATATGATATTAAAATTTCTGATTTTAATTTAATTTAAATTCATAATTTTAACAGATTATTCATTGAAATTCTGAGAAACTTTTAATCTAATTCTGGTAAAACACTGACTACCGTTATCACAGTGACAAGCTTAAAATGTAAAAGTTTCCTTTAGATGTCTTTTAAATAGAGACTTACAGATACCCTTTATTATGCTAAAAACATTTCTTTCTAATATATGTATGTATTCAGCCTCAGAAAAGAGACGCTCATGTTTTTGACTTAGTATTATCTGTTAGACTCTAAAGTTTTTACTATGACTCAAAGGCATGAGGTTACTGCCTTTTTTAAAATAAGAATTTCTGTACACATTAAAAACAATGATAAACTAACATATCTAAAAATTTTATCTTTTTATAAATTTTAAACTCTCATGTAAGGCACAAAGACACAACTTGGATTCGCATGTCAAATGTACTCCACAAAAGGAG
Organism: Rattus norvegicus; assembly: GCF_021556685.1. Taxonomy (NCBI): domain Eukaryota; kingdom Metazoa; phylum Chordata; class Mammalia; order Rodentia; family Muridae; genus Rattus; species Rattus norvegicus. The sequence continues at coordinate 125,621,725 of NC_141554.1, read as the reverse complement.
TCGCAAGCTTCCATACCTACTGCCTATTCATCAGGAGTAAGGTCTGAATGTAGTCTTTCCTTTAAGTTCCTAAGATTCGGCTTCTGTGCACAATCTTTATCTGTCTCACCAGATTTCCACTTGGCTGACAGATACCATTCAGGGATCAGCTGCAGACTGCAAACTGCTCCAAATGAGTGGAGCCCTAGACTTGCTGAAAGTGACTGTGAACCACTCTACCAGATGTAATTGGTGTCTTTTCAGCTGAGTCAGTGAACCAGGTGCTTCTGACAAATGTCCCTCTACTGCCCGAACTCCCAACCCTTGGCTTTTGGCTGGCATTTCAGACCTCATGAGCACGGACAACAAAGTCCTAATTTCAGCTGAGAAGTGGTTACAGAAAAGAGTAGTTAGCTTTTTATCCTCAACAAAAGGCTGGAATATTAGGTTCAAAGTAAACTAATTCCCCCTCTACCAAAAGGTTGAGGCTTTAGAACTGATAGGTAGCTTTAGAAATAATAGGTAGCCACTACAATATCAAAGATTGAACTCAGGATACGACTCAAGGGGAGAATGTGATAGTTAACCCTACATTTAAACTTTAGATTTACTATGCTTGAGAGACCTAAAAAACAGAAACAAAACTAACTTCTAACATATAAGCCCCTATCTTGTGTACGTCATATCCTAGCATCCCAATCCCCTCATCCCCCACCCCTAGATGTTGAAGACTATTGACTGATCTTATGAAATCTGCTGTTATAGCAAGATAATAGGCCTTAAGACTAACTCCTATTTCTGCTTTTGTAATCAAACTTGCTAATTCTGCTCAATGATTAGGACAACTTCAAGACATATATGTTATATTTAGACCCTGCCTACATGTAGAAAGAGCACATGTAATCTACGCCCAGAGCTTATCCTGTGCCACACCTCTGTGTACCCAGATCCTGCTGGTCTCCCAGGAGTGCTGATACACCTGAAAATGCAGGTGAGACCAACACTTCTGCTTAGAGGGACCTGCTCAGAGTCCTCCGGACACAGGAACTGAGGAGCAGTCTGGGACAGGATCCTTCCGGTTTCCGTCTGCACCTGGAGCTTATCCTGTGCCACAGCTCTCTGTACCCAGATCCTGCCAGGAGAGCTGGTCTTGCTGACACACAGATGTACAGGAAGGTCAAGCCACTGTCACACACAGAAACGTCAGCCAGCACCAGCGATAAGCAGATGGCAAGAGGCAAGTACAAGAACGTAAGCCAACAGGAACCGAGGCCACTTGGCATCTTCAGAACCCAGTTCTCCCACCACAGCAAATACTGGGTATCATTACACACTGGAAAAGCAAGATTCTGATTTAAAATCACATCTCATGATGATGTTAGAGGACTTTGAGAAGGAAGAAGTAACTGCCTTAAAGAAATACAGGAGAACACAGGTAAACAGGTTTTCCTTACAGAGGAAATACAAAAACCCCTTAAAGAATCACAGAAAAACACAACCAATCAGGTAAGCTTGTGATTTTTCACTTTATAAACCGTGCACTGACAGGACTGGAGGCTGCATCTTGGGAGCACTCTCAGTTGCAATCTTGGCACCACGAGTATCTCCTGCCAGTATTCAATAAAGCTTCTTCTTATTAAAATGTATTCATGGTCATAATGTATGAGTGACCCCAGACCCATATATCACTATGTTACTTTTTGTTATATTTCTTGTTTCATTTTTATTATCATCTGTAGAAGCTTGTCTGCCTGCCTTCTTCTCCTCCCCCCTCCACTCTTCCTTTCATTCTTTCTTTTTGAGACAGAGTTACTCTGTGTAGCCCTGGTTGTCCTGAAACTCACTTTGTAGACCGGGATGCCCTCAAACTCACAGAAATCTGCCTGACTCAGCCTCCTAAATGGTGGGCTTAAAGGCATGCACCACCACCACCTGGCAACTTGTATGTTTTCTAATGAGAGACAAAAGGAAGTGGATCCAGATGAGTGGGGAGGACTGGGAGGAGCAGAGGGAAGGGAAACCGTTATCAGGATATATTATGTGAGAAAAAACTATTTTCATGAAAATGGAAAAAAATTGGTATACACCACCAACAAAAAATAACCACCATCATCAGTACGTCCTGTGCCTACTTTCTCTTGAATTCCCTGCTTAAAGGCTTACTACTGAATCCCTTGCTCAAAGGATCAGGTGAGCGTAAATCAAGTGGCACTCTTTCTCATAACTACCATGCATAGAGACTACTCTGTGCAAGCAATACTTGTGACTTAGAAACATCACCCCCCAAAATGAGAACTTGTCATTCTGCTTAAATAGCCTACATCCTGAATAGCCTACATCATGTCGTACAAAGCCCCAGAACACACATGAAGTTAAGCAACATGGAAATTCATGCTTTTATTAGTAATGTGCATGCTGAATAGTTAAGCCTGACATTGGGCACATAGGTCACTAAGTTGCCCTTTGTCTTCTGAATAAGGATGGCACATTAACAAGGCTCTTCCACATCCGTCATGAAAATGAAGTCTTCAGCACCAGATGGCATATTTCTCAGCATTGCTCGTCTCTCATTCTTCCTCTGCTTGGCTCTCCGATTGCTAAACCACACCTAAAATCAGAGGATGACAGGATTGGGATTAGCACTGGCTACCACCCCTACAGCTAAGAGACTGAACAATCACTTGAAGGCTCATAACTGAATTTTCTACTCAGTTCACAAAAGCAAGAATCAGCTGTGGGCCAACCTTTGCCATAGGCCATGGTTTTATCTAAACACTTCCATAATTTCTCTTCTATTGGGAAGCTTAGCTCATTACTTGTTCCAGGGCCTTGATGCAAATTCAATATACAGTGACCGGATAAAGGAAAATCTTCATTGTCACATTTCACCATCAGTTGCATAATACCCTGCTAGCTAGAGTGATTGTTCATTTACAAGTCCTATGCGGGGGTATATCTTTCTGTTTGTAAAAGTAATCTTCAGTATGAAGTAATTAATCAACAGAATCAAGCATGGGAAATCTTTAAATAGAAAATAGCCTTCGAGGGTGACAATGGGATTGTTGGTGCTTGGATTTTCTGGCAAGGGAATAGGTGGTAGGCAGAGGTGGCCTGGACAATATTTTGACACTGCAGCCTCCAGTGTTTGAGAAAGGTGACTAGCTTAACCAAAACGACACACATGATGGTGAAACCTTTGGCACCCTGAGGAATTCAGGAGAAAGGGGTAGACATCCACCCCTGGCAAATCAAAACACTATGTACTTTCAAGTTATACAACTTTCTCTAGAATTCAGATAAAGATAATTCTCTCTGCTTAGGCTACACTTCCAGAATCCTGCTGAGCACAGAGGGCACACTAGACCCTGCTGTGTCACCAGGGCATACAAGGCCCATTCTTCTTCAAAAGGCAAAGAGTAAAGATTTACAAAGAGTAAAAGAAAGTGGTGTTGGGGGAAGGGGTCATAAATCAGCTCTTTGTAAATATTGGCTAACTACAAGATACAGTCAGTCACACGTTAGATTCAGACTCCTAGTGAATGGAGTTCAATGTATTTGTTACACTAGGAAGTTCTCAAACTGCACATTTGTGACTACACAAACATTTTCTCCATGTCTAGAACCCTCTATTATGAGGATCTATAGTTTAAAGAAGATCAGGGGACAGAAGCCCTGCTGAGGGGGACTCGAACCTACCAACAGGATGCCTCCATGAACTCAACCAAAGCCCAGTGCCTGACTCACGTGAGCTCACATTAGGCCACAGTTCCCCACGTTTGGTTCTTAAAGCCCATGGATTATGTTTGTGAGAAGAAAAGGGAAATCAGACAGGAAGGCTTCGGGAAGTTCACACTGCAGAGTGTGCAAACAGGAGCAGGTGGGTGTTTTCTCCTCTCTAGTGTCCTGTGGCCATGCTCCCTCCAGAGCTGCAGTGCATCAGTCTCTCCACAGCTGCAGCATACTGGCCTGTGAGCTCAGAGAGGGGAGAACATTCCCTCCGCCCCCCACGTTCGTTCAGCTTTTCTTTTCCTCTCACTCTGTTTCTCCATCCTGGGGAAAGCCTCTCTTTTTCCTCCCAGTGTCTCCCACCTGAGGCTGGTCCTACTGTAGATCCTACTTGTGGTGTCAGGATGCCAGCACTCAGGGGCCTGCTCTGAGGGAATGCTGTTCTGCAGAGCCCTGAGCGATATCCGAAACAAAGACACTCCATGTTTACTTTGCCTCTTTTGTTTTGCCCTGAAGCATTTGGCTTCTTTGGGTTCAAGGCCTAGATGTTAGTCTTTGCTCTCTCAAGAACAGAAAATCACTGTGAATAAGACAGGTATGACTGCCTTGAAGTGAAACTCATCTCCACAAATTGAAGAACACCCACATCTTTAAAGTAATACCCTTTAAACAATAAAGAAACTTCCCAGGTTTCCAGTTATGCAAAGACTCGTGCAATTGCCATTGGAATTTGCAGCTTGTATTTGTACTTTATGTAATTGTCCATGAAGTTTTCCTCCTTAGTAAGTTAGCTGAAATTAGTTTAAAATTAATCTTTTTAAATTTTGGACAGTGCTTCTAGGCCTCTCAACACTAATATAACTATTTTGGCAGGTTGGATACAACACAGAATGTCAGAAAATCAAAATTAAGGGATGCCACTCTCTATTATCCCCTGACTCAGATATGACAAAAGTGTTAGCCATGAAGACTCTCAGGTCTCCTTCCAGTTTCGACAGCCAGTTAGATGCAGGTGTCTCTTTTGTTGTTGTTTGGTTTTTTTCTTATAAAATTTAGCGTTTTTACCCCTGATGTTCTGGACACAAAACAGATAAATGGGGACAACTTAGGAATGAAAGGCAAGAGGTCTAAATCTCCGGCTAGCTGAGACACAGGAATTGCATCACAATGAACACCATATACTAGGAAGGGTGCCTACTTAGAGATGATATCCCTTTTATGTAGAGATGTTGTAAGGTGTATATTACACCGAAATAAACTCAACACTCAGGAGTTAGAGGCCAAAGAACTTAGTTCAAGGACATGCTTAGATACACAGTGAATTTACTGCCAACCTGAGTTACCTGAGACCCCTAAAAAACACACACAAATACCTATATTCTTGAAAGAAAGAAAAAATGTTAAAATAGCAATGAATAGTGCTTGTCTGCCAAGTCTCTGCTCCAAATTTCATTGCCACTGCCATCCTTGAATTAATTTAAATATTTCCAAGGTCATGCCACACCCAAAATGACTCCATATAGTTTCCCTAAATCACAGCAAAGAGGATATGAACTTTAATTATCAGATATTTATGCACAAGTTCAAATGTAGACATAATATGTATCATATGTTATAATATATATGCATACACACAGAGAAGGAAAGAGGTTTTTTTTCTTTTATCTGGTTGTTTATCAGATTTTCTGCAGTAATGGGAAAGAACTACAAGCTAGAACACCTACATTCTGTTTTACAATCTGAAAATGCAAAATTCAAAACTTGTTTGGGGTTTAGAGAAACTGAATTAAGGGATAAGGTCACAGACTGAGTCCAAATCCCACAGAACCAAGGTGAAGCTGGAAGTGATGGCATTCCTTCGATGAGTGAGACACGGAAACAGAAATCCCTGGAAACGTATAGGCTGGCTGATCTGGCTTGTGCAGTGATTAACAACAAAGAGACCCGTATTTAAATATGGTAGAAAATGACGACAAGTATTTGAGGTTGTTCACTGACCTCCACAAGTATACTATGCAGGACAGTGTGCTCATGCACTCATATGCATGAATGCACATATGTACAGGTACATGTATGTGCACATACACATACTAAAAAAAAAGGAAACATCTTGTTTGCCAACATAAAAAAGAAAATGAAACCCATTAATTCAAAAGTGCCTAGGACAAGGCTATAGATTGACTTCCCAATTGCATTTTTTTTTTGATTTACTGACCTTCACTTTGACTTCAGGCACATTCAAAGTTCTTGCAAGCTCTCCCCTGTGGAAAGAAAACCACAAATATATAGCATTCAGTGTTTTATATGAAATGCAACCTCATATATGATTTCGTTTTTTTTTTTTTAAATATCCGCCATTTTCCCTTAAAACTCCTCAAACATTTCGTTTTTCATTCTCAGAACCAGCCTTACTTTGAAATGGTCTCATCTAATTACGGAAGTTTATAACCAGTAGCTGGGATGAATAATTTTAACATATTATTACAACAATAAAAATAAATGCAGAACTTTTTGCTGAGAAAATTGTACTAATTTCAAAACCAAAAATGCTCTATGGCTGCCGGTACTCGACAGCACTTCTTTTTTCCACACCGATGCCAGTGGAATTGAATTTCTAAAGCAAGAATACACGACAGAAGAAACAAACAAACACACAAACAAATGAACGACAACAGACAACTACAATAATTAAAAAAAGTTCTGAGCATCAAAGAATGAAATCAAAAGTATGAATGGGATAACCTGGAGTAACTTCAGAAACCAGGAAAGTAAAGTTGGACAGTGGCTGGTGGGGCTGCAGGAGAAACTGAGAGGGGACTATAAAGGGGCACGTGATCTGAAGAGGGAAATGGGTATATAGGCTAGGGTCTACTTTGGGAGAAAGAAGGGGCACGGATACAGAAGATGGAGGTGGGAGGATAAAATAACAGAAAGGATGTCTGAAAACGTTATAAGGAATCAAACTAGTTACTATCTACCTAAAAGTACCAATAATACACTTAAGTCAGTGTATACATATATATGTTTAAATAAAAATTTCCTACCTGAGACGACTGTGCTCCTTCTAAGAGCCAAAGGCCACCAAACAAAACCGCCATCATCAAGGAAGAGAAACCCTCTTTTGAGTTGTTGGCCAAAGTTGCAAAAATGTAGCATAGTTTACACTTGGTTGTCCCCAGAGGTGGCAGGTAAGTCCCTATTGCCAAAGACACCATGCACTTCCGATGTGCAGTCCAGAGGCCTTATAACCACAGATAAGTTAGTCTTCACCCCTCATCAAAGAAACTTCTGTTTCCAAAAGATGGAGACCATCACAGAAAACCACAACCAGCAACAACCAATAAGCAAAATGCAGAGTTGTGGTGCCTAGTCCCATCAGACAGATTTACAAAACAACTTCCACACCTAAGGCTCAGGGAACATTGCAGAAGGCGAGGAGGAGAGATTCTAAGAGCCAGAGGACCAGGGAGTTTGCTGTGAGACTGTCAGAAACAACATACACCAAATTTCAACAACACGACTGCCTAGAACTGACCAAGAACAACAGCAACAACACACCTGCTGATGTGAGGGAGGCATGCTCCTGAGGTCTCAACCCGAGAAGAAGAGTTACAGACAATAAGGAATGCTAAGGAAGGGAGACATAATCTTGCCCAGGGAGGAGCACAGCCTTGAAAACACACACACACACACACACACACACACACACACACACACACACACACACACATTTATACACACACGGACACATACACACTCACACACATGCACTCACATTTACACACACACATTTACACGCATACACACGCACACACACACATTTACACAGACTGAGAAGCTTCTATTTATATATCTAGAAATGCACACACACTGCCTTAAAACAAAACATCAACTACCAATATGGAATCATGTCCAACTTTTAAAAGGAAGGGAATTCTGAAAAAAGAAACAAACACCAAACAACAACAACAACCATCTCCTCAAAACCCATACCGGTCTTAGGTTAAAGGAGGCATAGTTTCAGTTACTTCCAGGGCTTAAATTCAAGGAAAGAAAACATAGCAAGGTGCATACCTACTGGGGAAGGGGAAAGGGAGAGGAAAAGGAGTTGATTGATGGGTACACAGTCCCTGAAAAGGTGATGAGACTACTGGTGAGGAATCACTTAACAAAAAGCAGTTAATGCTGGTGAACTTTGAGCTAGTAAAGTAATTTGGCATGCTATGCTCATTTCTCTCCATATTTTTAGAGAAACTGAAGTATAACTTCAGGAGTGGTGCTACCAGCACTACACGCTAGCCGATACTGCCTGCCTGATGCTCACCCAAGGTACTTTCCCATACAGGCTCCCAGGGAGATTTCGCCCGGGCCTTGGACGGCCATAGGGAAAACAGGGCCTAGAAGAACGGAAGAGCGCCTCAACATGAGTCAAAGCCCACGAAGTTTGGGGGAGCTTCTGGTGCGAGCCACATACCTTGTAAGCACATCTGGGTATGGGGTCTCTTCAAACAGGTTTTCCATTTCCTCGACCTGCCACTGCGTGAAGAGGTATGGGGAGCTACGCCGATGGCGTCGGTGTCGGCGTCGGCGGGAACGGTGGGGGCCCGGAATCTGAATCGCAGCAGCAGCAGGAGCAATTGGAGGAGCAGCAGCAGCCACAAAAAGAGCTGCCTCCTCCTGCTCAGGATCTGAAGTATCCTGGTCGCTGGTGCTCAAGTCATCTTCATCACCTTCATCTTCATCATCATCTTCATCATCGTAACTCTCCTCCGTGTCGCTCTCACTCTCCTGTTTCGGATCACCCTTGACATTTGGCTCATACACAGTGTCATAGCCTATGGTTCCTCGACTGGCATGGCTCCTGCACGCTGCCCCTGCCTGCGCCACCGCCATAGCGCCTGAGGCCTCCATGGTTGAGGTGGAGGCCACGGCCCGAGCCTGGACGCCAGCATTTGTTTCCTCCTCACACTCCATAAAGTAATAGTTGTGGTCAAAAGAGACCCTCTGGGCCATAACTAGAACTGGGCCGAAGCCACCAAGAGCTTTGGGGCCCTAGGAACGAACTACCTCGATGCCTGGCGTCTTTTGCTGATCGAGACGGAAGCCGAAAGCAAGGGCCTGGGTGAGAGATGACGACAATGGAGAAGTTGTGCGCATGCGCCACACGTTCTCCATATGTCTCACGTTTGACGTCCTTACACTTCCCTCTAGATGGGCGCTACTGGCTCTTTCCTTAGTGATTGACCACCAGTGGCTTTCTACCTACTTGTTGCAATAGATGATGTTTGGCGGGGTATGGCCGAGAACATGAGAGACGGAGGGAGGGGTTGTGAGGGAGGGGGTTTGTGTGGGGGCTTTAACGTGTGTCCGTGTAAGGACACACGAATACACAGACTGCCTATTCCTCATTGATTACAAAGATTACCACGACAGGTAGACTGTGTAGAACTGCAAAATAATTTGGAAATGTAGTATGGGAGAAAGGTAAGAACACACACTGACCACAGGATTCTTGTGGGAACACGTAGAAATTTCTTTTGGCGTCATTCTCCACCTACCACTGGCTGCTCAGAGCATGGGCTGAAAATTAAGTGGACATGTTTAGCTTAGTGGCTGTTAGTTCAAGAGTCCTTATTAGTACACTGAACGCTAGCTAGTCATTGTTCTTCAAGTACATCCAAGATCTTGAGACTGGGTCTGATCTAGTTAATGGCACTGTCAAAAAACAAACAGCTGGGAAGCGGTGGTGCAAGCCTTTAATCACAGCACTCGGGAAGCAGAGGCGGGCAGATTTCCATGAATTTGAGGCCACCCTGGTCTACAGATTTAGTTTCAGGACGGCCAGGGCCACACAATAAAATTCTGCCTCAGAAAACTAAAAACCAACCAACCAAACAAACAAACAAACAAACAAACAAAAAAAAACAAGCAACAACAACAATAAAAAAGACACACACCGTTACCCCCTCCAAAAAATTAAATAATCTGCATAAGAAAATATAGTTACTCCAGATTTTCATAGTTAATCTCTATTTATTACATTCCACATGAACTATTTGGTTTAGTTCCGTTCTTATCACCAAGGATGTTGATGTGATCCCTTACTCCTACTGGAGTGAAGGTAAATATGTAAACATTCAAACTTTTACAAAAACAATATTTTGTCCTTAGTTCACAGTATATACAGGATATATATGTAAAATGAATGGATAAATATGTTCATAGTTGAATAGGAAATCATTTGATTTTTCAAAGAGCATTCTTTTGAGTAAGTACAAGCATAGAAATTTTTAAACAGCTTACACAAAAGGTTTAGTAAAAAGAAATGAAGCAATTAATTAATAAAAATAAAATAAATACACATTAGGGGTCTGGGTAGATAGATGGTTCACAGATTAAGAGCATTTACTACTGTAGCAGAGGATCAGAGTTTGGCTTCCAGAGCCCACATCAGCAAACTCACAAGCACCTGTGACTCCACTTTCAAGGCACCCAACATTGATTTTGGACTCTGAGGATACCCCCATACATGTAGTATTTACCTGTGAACCACACAATACACACAAATAAAAGTAAGAATAAATCTAAAACAAACCATATTGGGCTGAATCTTCAATCTCAACCTCCCAAAACTTCCAAAAGCAGGAAAAACCCTAGGTAAACTGTCAGGAAAAGAGTTCCTGACACACCCCCCACCCCGACCTCCTGACAGTGGCTAACACACATACCTATTATTTTGTTCTGAAAAAGTGTCATATGCTTTATAATGTCTTTTGTATATTTATAAAACTTGATTACTTGGCCATCCGTGGGTTTTATAGTGTAGATAAAGAGACAGAGATGCTGAGCCTGAACCATTCCAATGCAGAAAGCTGGTGTCTTTCCAGGGATGCTGAGCCATTCCATGGAAAGGCTCCTGACATGGGCCTCAGAAGACGGTTTTTCCCCTTTGATGACTGTCGTGCAGTTTCCAGGAGACAGTTGGATTCTAACTGTAGAGGAGAAAGAGAGCAGTAGGCATAGAAAGAAGTAGCATAAGCCCAGTAGCAATGTGGAGCGAGGCCCTGGTTTCTGTCCTCAGCACTGTAAAGCATCTGAGGACAGGCAACTATGGAGGAAGGGGGCTGCTGGTCAAGGTGAAAGGCTTGCAGTTTGGGTATGGTGCCTCAGAACAGCTGATAAGTAGTCGCATTAGTTCACTGAGACTTCATGGGCTTCCCTCAAGTTCACTCAGACTTGGACTTCCCTCGAAGGTGTCAGAGTGTCTTAGTACATGAGTCATTGTTGAAGTGGATGGATGTTAGATGGCTACCCAAACTGCATGTGGCCCCACTAAATCCCTCAGAATCTCCCTGGGGGCGGGCAATCTGAGAAGATGTCATTTATCTGTGGTGCCCCATGCCAGTGGAGGAGCAAGCTATCCTGACACGACCTCCCCAACCCGCCCCACCTCAGGGAACCTGCAGGCCACTGAGGCTTTAAATCATAAAGCCTAGTCTTCCAAAGGGCAGTCCCAGCTTTTACTTCACCCTACATAGGGGGAGGGGGAGCACTCTTCAGACAGCACTCCCCCCAAAACACTTTTAATAAAAGGAAAAAAAATAGAAAGAAAATGGGATGGGCAATTGTGTTGTGAAGTGAGAAGGGGAGGCTAAATCCCCAAGCCTCAACTCTATATATCTTGGGACCCTGAATGAAATGCCTCATTTGCAGCTGCCATAACTGTGAAATAGGGTGTAATTTCAATGGCACAGGACAGGGAGATCGTCAGAGTTCATCGAGTTAACCGCAAGGTTTGACATCCTTTTACTTCTGTTTCAGAAAGCCAGTGCACCAATAACTACCCTTTACTCCCCCCTGAAAAGCACATCCCCAAGCCTTTCGATTTTTTTCCACAATGCCTAAGAACTCAGCACATAAAATAGATTTTTGTGTTAGCTTTCTGTCTTCTGGCTTGCACTGTTTGCATCTTCCTCGGACTATCTTCCAATCAACAGCAGGAGAGAATGGGCATGTGACTTCAACCCTGAAGTGCACCTGATTACATTCTGGAATGCTCAGGAAATAGACACTTAATATTTTTGAAATGAGCATGGCATCATTGTTTTCATGTATATAGTAATAAAAAATGCAGTGTACCACAAAGGCAGCTGTGCCAAGCATGTTAAAGAGGTGATTTCCCGGTACAGGCTTTGACAGTGCTCACATATACAGCAGCCAGGTAGAAGAAGGAGGCAGAGGAAAAGTTGAAATTCATCCAGGTTCATAGCAGGAGTCCAGCTCAGGTAATAGCTGAGTTTTTGGAGTCAGCCTGAAACCAGAAGTGCCGCTGATGGAACACAGCTCAGGTCCTACACTATTAGGCATTCGAGAGTTCGTGTAGTGTGGATGGTGTTGGATACATTGAGCGTATGCTGGGGAGGGCACACATGCTTTTTGCTCCAAATTACGGTACATTAACTGAATGGCAATTCCAGCACTAGGCTAGTACTCCCAGAGCCTTTGAAAACTTGGAAGCTTCTGACTTCTGTGTTGTTGAAAATGGTCCAATCAAGCTGCCTTTAACAATTCCTTGTTCCTCGTACTCAGCTCTAAATGGGTTGTCTCCACCATTTTAAATCACTCCCCTTAGAGCCAAGGGGACTCCAGTGAAGAGAAGGGAAAAAGAGTATAAGAGCCAGAAGTTATGGAGGACCTCAGGAGAATAAGGCCCTCCTGATCAACTGAGCAAAGGTCATTTAAACTCACAGAGACTGAGGCAGCATTCACAGGGCCTGCACCAGGCCCTGTGTATATATTAGAGCATTCAGTTTAGTACTTTTATTGGACTCTTGAAAGTGAACAAATCAGTCTTGTTCCTTCTCTTGGGCTCTTTTTTTTCTGTTGGTTTGCCTTGTCCAACTTCAATGGAAGGTTTTGTTTTATCTTATATTTTATTTTGTTGATCAAAGAAAGAAAATGTACTATAGGCCAATCTGATGGGGGCACTTTCTCAGTTGAGCTTTCGTCTTCCAAAACAACTTCAGCTTGTGTCAGGTTGACATAAAATTAGCCAACACATCAATTGACACTATTGTTTATGTGTGTTGTTTCTATTTATATTACACATAGATATGTTTCTTTTATTCCATTTATTTGTTTGTTTGGGACAAGATCTCACTATGTATCCTTATCTGGCCTGTAACTTGCTATGTAGACCAGGATAGACTCAAATTTGTGGTAATGTACCTGTGTTTGCCTTCTTAATGCTGGGAGTCAAGGCACGTGACACCATGCCCAGATTTTTTGACTGTGTCTTATATAAACATACCTACTGGGCTTGAGTTTATATATGAAAATTAGAGTCACAATTAAAATCTGATGCAGTAGGGATGATTAGAGACTGGGTCACGAATTACTAGAGCATTGTGCGTAACGTTTGTCAGTGGGATATACCACAGACGCTAAAGGTGAGCAGTAAGCTAGACCATGAGTATTGTATAATGTCTGGGTGATGATTAAATTGCCTGGGAACTCATTTCTCAGAATGTATTTGAGGCATTATATAAACATTACTATAAAAAATATTGCTTCTTAATGAGTCACCCATGCTGGACTTTTTAGGTTCTGTGTGAAGGCATATTTCCAAATTTTCTTCAGTGGAATGTTGGAAATCTCTGCTCCCATTTAAACATCAAAATTTTCCTGGGCATTCCAGAGAAGCATGTTTTTCCAGAATACCCACCCCACCAAAGCGAGTATAGTTAGGCAATCTGTGGCATGGAGCCCCTCTTCTGAAAGCACACCTCCTTTCAGTCATCCTTGACTGCCATTGTTAGGTTATGAAGGCTTTCTTTCTCACACATGGAAACATCAAGTCCTCTTCACAGAGAGGCAACATCTCCATCTAAGTGATAGTAGATACACTTGGAACCTGGAACGGGTACGCTGCCATCAGATGTAGGCATGTCAATGAGGATCAGATCCTACTGAGGCCTAAACCAGTGGACCCACATAAGGATTGCTGAGGGCCAAAGTACAAGATCTGCCAAGGCGAATGCTTTCATCACCACATTCAGAGCATGGAGCCTCAGCAGAGGTTAAGTGACAGCTGACACTGTGTATCAGTCTGAGTACGAAAGAGGACGTGGTAAGGCTTCATGGTCATAGCCAGGATGATGACAAGTGCTCCAGTGAACTCCAGGATATTACATGTCTCTGGGATTGCCAAACGTTACACTCTCAGTTCTGAGTCTGCTCTTCCCTCTGCCCTAGGACCCAGAGTCCAATAGTCCAATTCCAATATCTCTCTCTCTCTCTCTCTCTCTCTCTCTCTCTCTCTCTCTCTTTCTCTCTTTCTCCCCCCCCCCTCTCTCTCTCTCTGTGTGTGTGTGTGTGTGTGTGTGTGTGTGTGTGTGTTCATTTTCTGATGTGACTACCTATCCTGTGAACTGTGAATTGGATGGCGGAGAGAAAATGAGTGCAAAATACTCTCAGGAACAGAGAGCTCTGACCCTTTGCCACAGTTACTCTAGCAATGGACGTTGGAAGTAGCCTGGAGCACATGTAGCCTGCAGTCAGTCCAGCAGGCCCTAGACTTCCCAGATTTCATCTCACGATTCCAGCGCTGAGAGAATACTTCCTTAAGTATTCCATGTCTCTATGCGATTGTGGGTTAAGCACCATGCTTAATGGCCTAAGCAAGAGTTGTACACCAGGTCTCATTCCCCACTACTTGGCTTATTTCACGCTTTTTCTGTGCCAGGATAGCCAAGGCTGCAATGGCTTTCCAACCATTGTTTGTAGTAATGGACCCAACACCTTGTGAGCACCAAAGTAATTATTTTTACACTCAGTTTCCTCAGTTTCAGAACCTGATCAGAGAGAGGAGTATAAGGCAAGGGTGTGCATATGAATAGTCGCAACATGTTTTTATACATGATTCATATGGTTCATAACGGACTCAGGACTCATTATCTTTTCATTTTCTAAAATATTTCAAAAATATTATTCATTTGAAATTCTGAGTCCTTGATGATCCTTATATTTAGCATTGGGTAGAGACCATTCCTAAAAGGTTTCATTTGAATACTAGAGAGTATGTACCAAGCAAGCTGTATAGAGAGGGTCATATAAGATTCAAATGAATTCTTCCTATCTTGTTTAATCCATACCTTAAATTGTGGAGTGTGTGTGTGAGTGTGTATGTGTGTGTGTGTGTGTGTGTGTGTGTGTGTGTGTGTGTGTGTGTGTTTTCTACCGAGAAAGGAGACGAGCTTGCAAGCTCTATGTACATGACTGAAATCAGTTGCAGCCACATGCAGAAGTTTCTTCGACAGGGCAACCATTTGAAAACCCGGTGCAGATTGTTAAAATTCTCAAGTTATGTATTTTGGTTTTGATTTTTCTATGATTATGAAATAATTACATAATTATTTCATAATTATTGGTGTTTATGAATAATGATAAAAACTAGATTAGGGTACATAGTTTTCTGTGATTCTCTCTGCTTCGAAATATCTGACATTTTACACCATTAGAGAGTGTAATGTTGGGGCTAAGGAGATGGCTTGGCATTTAAGAGCACTGGCCACTTTTCAGAGGACCCAGATTCAATTGCCGTCAAGTACATGGTGGCTCACATCCATCTGTAATTCCAGTTCCAGGGGATGTGAATCCTCTTCTGGCTTCTGTGTTATGCACAGACTTACATGCAAGAAAACACCCATACATGTCAACATAAATAAATAAACAAATAAATCATTCATTCATTCATTCATTCATTCATTCATTCCTCCTAAAGGAAGTATAATGATCAGTGTTCAAACACTATTATGGCCAGACAGGTAACAAATCAAGAGAATGAAGCAGAGCAGAGACCATGGCAAACGACTAAAGAACATGCCTCTATGGGCAGCCCTGAGTTCCTGGAAATGAGAGCATGGGGCCAGATGGTTTCATTTCTAAAGCTTGGCCTAAATGTTTGTATGGAACTTTGAGGTATTTGAATTTTGACAACTGTGCCATTGTGTGTTGGAAATATGTGGTATGCTTTTTTCATTTTGATTTTACAGGGGTTAGAGTTAAGAGGTTATCTTGAGTCTCAGAAGAGATTTTGAACTTTAAATTTTTAAATTTTATGGAGACTCTGATAGACTACAGGAACATTTGAAGTTGGAAGAGATGCAGATTGTGTGTGTGTGTGTGTGTGTGTGTGTGTGTGTGTGTGTGTGTATAAGTCTATAGGGACAAGGGGACAAGGGGAGTAGAATTTGATGGTTTGAATGAGATTGGAATGGCCCCCATAGTGATCACCAGGAAGTGGCACTATTTGAAAGGACTGGGAGGTATGATCTTGCTGGAGGAAGTGTGTCACTTCCGTGGCCCAGGCCAAACCCAGAGTCACTCTCTCTTCCTGCTGCCTATGGATCTGGACATAGAACTCTCTGTTCCTTCTCCATCACCATGTCTGCCTGCATGCTGCCATGCTCCCTACCATGACGACAATGGCTTACCATGTACCAACCCCAATTAAATGCTTTCCTTTATAATAATCGCTGTGATTATGGGATCTCTTCACAGGAATAGAACACTGACTAAGACAACAACCTACTCAAGCATGTGTTTTAGAAAAATGTGCTGACCATGTAAATGACGTGTATAGAACTCCTCAGACAGCAGCTCTCAGCACGCTAGCTTTGCCTAAGAACCAATTTTAAGCCATCTTCATTCTTGGGAACAGAAGAAAATAGTTGACTATACTTAACATGTCATGGATCTTAAAATGCCTTGTTCTGACCTGATCATCTACACTGTAATTCCTGCACCCACACATGCTATGCTTTCTGTCCATCCCTGCCTTAAGTTTCTCTAATGGAGTTTCTTAGTTCCTAATCCATGTTTGCTGCTAACTCTTACGCACGATGGGCCAAGGTCCTACCGTGTGCACGGCATTACCACCATCAGTCCTCACCACTCTTTCTAGAACATTTTAA
The DNA here is from genome assembly GCF_021556685.1 of Rattus norvegicus. Classification (NCBI taxonomy): domain Eukaryota; kingdom Metazoa; phylum Chordata; class Mammalia; order Rodentia; family Muridae; genus Rattus; species Rattus norvegicus. The sequence continues at coordinate 125,605,046 of NC_141554.1, read as the reverse complement.
AAATTATTTTATTTTTAATTAAAATATAATTACATCATTTCTCCCCTTCCTTCTCTCCCCTCTAATTCCTCTCATGCCTCTCTGCTACCCCTCAAATTTATGGTCTCTTTTCTTTATTATTGTTACATTTATGTATAAATATATAAATGCAACTTGCTCTCAGAAACCTTTTTAGACTGCTAAATTGCACAATATGCTAAGAGGGAAAATCTAGGAAGTTTAAAAATTGCTTACATTGTATTTTTTTATTTCTGTTTATTCAGTATTTGTAGGACACGTGTCCCATGCCACTAGACAGGCATAAAGAACCAGCAAATTTGAGTGAGCTCAGATCCTGGGACTCTGAGAGGTTTCAGAGTGGCAGGAGTAGAGCTGCCCTTTATTTCTGTACCTGCTCTGGAATGTGTAATCACAACACCCGGCTGAGAGGGCCATTGGCAGTCAGTCCCATATTGTAGGGCTCGTAGTCCTTCCCCATGCAAATAGAGCATCACTAACGTCTCAAACTCAGCCAATAGGAAACACCCACGTCTAACTCCCACCCCATTCCTCAAGGTTCATATAGTCCATCCACATGGAATAATAAATCATGCAAGTCATTTCACCAAGTGCCTGTCTTTACTAAACTGTAACACTTGGGGAAGAGTTCTCTCTCCCTGAAGCCTTCACCATAGGATCTTGGACCCACCTGGCTGGCCAGGCGCTCACCGCCTGCAGAGGCTCCCATTAAAGCGGTGGCAGTTCACAGCACTGCCTCCACCACTGCAGATGTAGCCGAGAGACCTAGAACTCTGGCTACCTGCCCTGCACAGCCTGCTCGCCCAAACCTCTTTGTTTCTGTTCTAAGAGATGTAACATACCCAACATTCCCAGCCGGACTGGGGCACAGTAGAACTTTTGTCCCTAGCTCTGCTTCACCCTCCTCTGTCTGGCATACAGTGACCTCTGATACCCCAGAGGGAAGTGAATGGATGGCAGACCACACATATCAATTGCCCAAAATGCTGTTTTCATATCTGGATGTGGCAGTTTGATCATGTTCGCCTCTCAGATTATCTTCTCTTTTACCCTTCCTCCTCCATCCCTTGCTCTTCCCACCTGGTGCTTCTTCAGTTTTCTCTCTTTATTTTTATTACCTATAATACATACACAGGGAAAACTGTGTGTCATCTCTCTGAGTCTGGTTTATTTTGTTTGACACGTTCTCCAGCTCAACACATTCTCTTGTGATTTTAATGTCATTTTTAAAGTGCAAAGTAAAAGACAATAAGAATGTGTAGTAAATGCACATTTTCCTTGTCCGTTTTATTGATAGACATTTGTTATCTTGGCTATTGTGAATAGTGCCATAGTAAACATCGTAGCATCTCTATAGTATGATGCCTTGGATTCTTTCAGATGCATAACAGACCCTGTACCTGGATCATACACTAATTATGGTTCCAAACTAGTTTATCGAACTAGAAACCAAGGTGTCAGGTTGTTAGGGACCCTTTTTCCTAGTCCAGTAATATCTGGAGAGTCCAGAGAGGCCTGAGCTACATGTCTAAGAGCCCAAAGCCCATAAAATATACAGGGTTGTGGTGGGGCACCTCTTTGGCTGACACTTGTATTCAGGCCCTGAAACAAATCTTCTGCTGTGTGGCTTCAACCAAGATCCCTAAAGCAGTCCAACTTCTGCTCACAAACGTGGCTGTGGTCTTAAGCAACTCCTCATCCATTTAGTGGATCACTCCCTCGTTCTTAAGGAGGAGCTAAATCCCCCTTACAGCGATGAGGGCAGTCATTTCCCTCCTACCTGCCTTATGCCCTTTCCCATGTTTTCCTTCGCTCTATCCAGGCTACAGCCTTTCTTCCTCCTGCTCTTTACAGTCTCAGTTTCTCCTATCCCTTCAGGAAGTGCCCTGGTCCTCCTGCTCTCCCTTATGCTTCCTGCCTGAAGTAGGCAAGGCTAGTACCTCACACTCTCTGCCATTTTCCTCCATCTTCACTGCATGGTGTGTATTTATCACCCACCCCACGCTCCCACCCTCCCACTCCTCCACCCCCCACCCCCACCCTCCCACCCCTTCACCCCCCCACCCCCACCTTCCTGCCCATCCCCCACTCCCACCCCCCCACTCCCACCCCCACCCCCCACCCCACCCCCACCCTTCCCCTTCTGTCTTGAGCTTACAGAGGGGAGGAGCCCGACATCCAGTCTCTCCTGAGCTCTTTGAGACCGGGCCTGAGCTCTGAACTTCTGACTTTGTGTCTGCCTGGTCCAGGTTTAGCAAAGCTCATGCTGACTCAGCTGAGCCGTCCTGTGTAGCCGAGCACTGTCAATGTCTGCTTTGTGATCTTATTCGTGTAAACACCCAACAGAAGTCTGGAGACTCCGGCCTGACTTAGGCAAAGTCTTTTATCTTTACTCAGCCAGAATTCTCCCTGACCACAAGGGATTATTGTGGGTTGGTTTCCTTCTACCACACTTCACCCCCTACCCTCAGCTCTCAAGTTATCAATCCCACAGGCACAACATTGCCATTTATTCTTTTTAAAGATTAATTTAGTTTATTTTACCTGTATGACTGTTTTGCTGGCATATGTGCATGTGCACCGTGTACTTTCATGGAGTCTGTGGAGGTCAGAAGACAAATTAGATACCCTGGAAATGGAGCTATGGACAGTTGTAGGCCAAGATGTGGGGTGATGATAACTGAACCTAGATCCTCTGAATGAGCACCAGGGCGCTCTTAATCACTGAACTATCTCTCCAGTCCCAACCAGGCTTCATTTTAAAGACAGCACTGTCAGTTATGGCCCTCAATGCATGACCTCAGTGAAGAAGCAGCTAAACGTTTCTTTTTCCTCCTCAGTCAGGGTCACAGACCTGGTAGCCCAGTATTTAGGTCAAAGGGGAGACTTGCCTACGAGCTATGTCATGTCTTTGGACCAGACCTGAGCATAAGCTCAGCTCTTTTCCATCTTCCTGTCTTGAAGGTCCCCTGGAAAACAGTCTCCCTTTCTCCTGTTGAAGAGTTCAGTAAACGTTTTCCTTTTATAGTTCCAGTGCTGTGACTTTGACGTCCCTGAGCCCCTGGACCTATCACCTTTGACCTCAGGTATTCATACATCCATGTTGGCCCTTCATTCCTGACCTATACGATTGACATTTACTTATGCATCATATTCCAGAAGCATTGCTTCAGGTGGCTTTATGAAAGCTAGTTAAGGTGGACGTTAACTCCTGAGGTTTGAGTCTACTCTGAGGCTGGGTTAGAACCTCAAACTTCTTTCAAAAGAAAGGCTCCTCCTAGGCTCAAAGACCTTTATGCTTAAACATTGCCTTCGATGGGCACTATTCCCAGACTCCTTGTGCTTGAAAGGTTTTCCCTGGTGATAAAGAGACCTCTCTGTTGGATGTTATCCTATGGGATATTTCATCTGAATGGAACCTTATTCTTGAATCCCTACTGACTCTGGCCTATTGGGGGGGGCAGAATTTTGATGATGGTAACCAGAACACTCATTGCAGTATTTAGGATAGAGAAGTCACCTTATTAGATATAGCAAGTTCTGCTCTCTGTTTCTGTTCTCCTCCCTCCTCTAGCTATCTTCAATCCGTTTCCCCTCTGGCCATGAATCCCTTAATAGGCATCTTGTAAATCCTTCCCTTCTGCCACACGGTTTCCTTCCCACCCCAGAGCCTGTGCTGCACAGTCACTGGTCCAGTACGTCCTTTCTGCCACAAAGGGATTCAGAGTTGTCAACAACGTTGTCATGAACCTCTAGTAAAAGAAGGCCCAGCCCATCAGCTAGATACTGAGTACTTCGTACCCTCAGATGGGCACTGCAGATATTCAAACAGGGCTCCTTGATCCCTCACCTAATATACAGTTTATAGATTACAGAAAACTCCATATTAAAATCATCAGATATTGAATAGACTTCTCCACAAATTTTCAGTGTGAGTGTGTGTGTGTGTGTGTGTGTGTGTGTGTGTGTGTGTGTAAAGGTGCTAATGTACCATTGGCTTTTGTGTTACTTATTTATGTCTGATTTAATAGTTAGAATGACAGCTATAAGATCTGTCCCTCCAATTGTGTGTTTGTATATGAATGCACACCTAATACATACTAGATATTTTCTATATCTGGTTACATGTATATAATGAATGCACCAACTCTCTTAAAGGATTTCTATTTAAATTGGCTTAGAAATAAATGAGCACCTACATAAAGTAAATGTTCACACATCTCACAGAAACAAGGAAAGGAAAAGATATTTTTCTAAAGTGCACCTTTTCATTACATCTCAAAATGAGGATGTGGAATGGTGGGTAGCTAGAGGGGTACCAGTAAACATTTGAACTGGAGGTCATTGGCAAATACCTGGAAAAAATTGTACTTCTGGTTCCTGAAACTTGCTTGGAATGTGCCGTGAGTACAAGTAGGCAGCAGGGAATTCTTATTTGATTAGGGATGTAGATGTAGAACTTTCCAGTGGACTTCACTGTCGTTGGGGCCAGGAACGCATCCAACTTCCCTGATGTTAAGTTGAAGTAAACCAGGTATATGCAGCTTGGATGCAAGCCCCCTTGGTTAGAACAGTGCTTCTCAACTTGTGGGTCGTAACTCCTTTGGGGGCCACGTATCAAATATCCGGGAGGTCAGATATTTACTTAATGATTTGTAATAGCAAAATTACAGTTATAAAGTAACAATGAAGATAATTTTATGGTCAGGGGTCACCACCACATGGGAAACTGTATTAAAGGGTCATAGCATTAGGAAGGTTGAAAATCACTTGTTTAGTATCTTATAGAAGGCCTTTACTGTGTCCAACAGAATACCGTGTGCATGGGCTCTTGAACATCAAATGGCACATGTGTTCTGAGATGTGCTGTTACCTGGTGCTTTCTGTTGCATGTCCTTTCCACAAACTCAGGTGTCCTAGGGTCTGGGTTGCTGCTGTGGGTCCGGGTGGGTGCACCCTGACCCCAGCACCATTCTTCTGCTTCTCAACCATCTTGCTTTTACATACTATACCATATTACTAGGTATCTGAAAGTTATAATGTTGTATTAATTTCCAAGTATTATGTGTCTCTTTGGGGAGGTGTAATAGGTTGACGTGCGAGTTTCTATTAGTGATTCTTTTTTTTTTTTTTAAACGGATGTTGTATAGCAGTTTCATCCTGGATTGAAACCTTGTATCCTGAAAAAAAAGCTCATTGACCAGATTCCCTAGGCCCCGCCCTCCCCAAGAGTATATAAATAGTAAAGACTGCTGTGCGTCACTCTCAGACCAGTGGAGCAGCCTGGAAAAGACCAGCAGAGCTGCTTAGACGGAGCAAAGAGCAGCTGAGCTGCGGGGAAGAGGTTCAGACTAACCGAGCCACCTGGAAAGACTCTGCAACCTGTTGAGCTGCCTGCAGGCCGTAGAGTGTGCGTTGGGTTTCTAGATTTTATGAGCCATCACTCAGGCTGAGATAGACTTTGGTGACGAAGCTGTCTTTGAGTCATCTCTGCTCCTGTAAGCAACCCCTCGCCCATATTCCTGTAAGTAACTCTCGCAAAACCCATTTGTTCACCAAGGTGGAGACGGGTATAACTGTTACTTTGGTCTGCGGTGGGCTCCCTTTCTGTGGTGAGTAAATGTGTGTTGCTTCCCTAGAAAAGGTCTGTTTCACAGTAGCAGCTGAGTGTAAAATGTTCTTAGGAGGCAAAATAAATAGGTAAAGCAGTAATCCAGGAGGGTAATATAACTGAGAATCAGACGCAGTCAGCAAGGGTCCTAAGATTCAGGCTTTGGGCCTGGGCACACACTTGCTATGTCACACTACTGACCACCTTCTCCTTGCCTCACAGCTGCCTGTTCTTTCTATTCCTTCTATGCTGTCTTACTTCTTTTCCTCCTTTCTTCCTTCTCGAAGGTAAGAATCCAAGGCGGTCCTGGCAGTAAGTGACTGCTTAGAAGGAGTTTGGTGGGATATACTTGGGTGGAGAGGAGATAATGTACACGGGACTCAATGTCTAATAAATTGAATATTCAAAGGTATTCTAAATGATTTTTTGAAGATTTTGAGCAGGAATACTTTTATGAGACTGCGACTGTACCACAACCTTTATACATAAAAACAACCTGAGGGAGGTCTTCTGTAATGTTTCAGTAGGTGAAGGAACTTGCTGCTAAGCCTAACGACCCAAGCTTGAGCTTGAGCTCTGGGGCGCGCGCGCGCACACACACACACACACACACACACACACACACACACACACATACACACACACACTATGGTCCATAAAATAAATTATACACTTATAAAATAAATTCAGCAATTAAATTGTAAGCTACTCAGCTACTAGCTCTATGGTTATCTGACAAGGCTTTTTGTATTTGTGGACATTGGCTTTCATATTTGTAAGACAAGATATTTGCACTACAACTTTCTTGAGAATTTTACTAGCTGTCCTAATGTCACAAAGCTCTAGGATTCTACAACTGAACGGAAGAAATAAAAAGTTGGCACATGGAGGTGGGAGCTGGAGAGATGGCTAAATGTTTAAGAGCTAAATGTTTAATGTTGTTCTTTCAGAGGGTCAAAGTTCAGTTCCCATCATGCCACCTCAAGTGCTACACAATTACTTGTATATACGTCGAGCTTCAGGGGATCCAGTGCTCCCTGCAGTCATCCATAAGCACGCACGCATGCAGGCCTGCACACACACCCACCCACACACACACACACACACACACACACGCAAGCACACGCACACGCATACATACACACACGCACACACGCACACACACACAAAATGATCTCTTTTAAGGGTGGCATCAAGGTTTTTTTTTTTCCTTCAGTGTCTTGTCCATCAGAATGTTACGCAAACTTGGCTCCAACACGCCACTTCTGTTGATGGACAGTAGTTAGTTGTGTTTTTAATGTCCTCACAGAAATTTAGGGAAAAAAGCAAACTGAGCTAACCATGTGCATATAATTCCCAGTTCTTACACTGTGCACCCAGTGAGATACAGAGACTAAAAGTTCTCCAGAAGTTCACTCGGACACCATGTGTTCAGTGTGAATTCTTGTTCTCATCCCCACTTGTATACCCACAACAGCTTGCTCTCTGCTACAGTCCCTTCCTTTGAAGGTTTTAATTAATTAATCAATTAATTAGTTTACATCCCAAACGCTGGCCCCCATCCGGGTCCTCTCCTTACAGAGTCCCTCCCCCACATTCCCTCCTCTTTTCCTCTGAGAAGGTGGGGCCCCGTGGGTATCCCCCCAATCAGGCACATTAAGTCTCTGCAGGGTTAGGCGTAGCCTCTGAAGGTTTTGATGTGCTTGGTTGAGTTCCAAGTTGGGGGATGCTCTGCACATGCGCATTGAACACATATCTCTATAGGGGTCATGGAACAGAAAGAGGACAGGCATGAGACTTGCTAAAAGCCCCTAGGCTGCAATTCCATTTCAATTCACACAACATTTGTGGAAGTAATGCCACCTCCCTTGCAGATTCCACCATGGCTCTCCAATCCCATCATGTGGAGCCCAGTTCCTACAAACTGGAGGAAAATGAGATCGAGGTGAGCCTTGATGCTGATGAAGCAGCAGAGGGAGGCAGCTTCGGAGAAGGTTCTCTAAATGGCTCAGACAAACTAAAGTACGAGGGCATCCCAGACAAGGATGATAGGATCTACGTTGGAGACGTGAAGTACATTGGTAATGACGTCAAAGATGAGTACCATGGGAGCCACCAAGGGTCCGGAGATTCACAGCTGGAGGAGCAGAAGAACTTGGCTTCTCCCACAGTCCCACAGTTCCGGCGCACAAGGCCACGGATCCAGTTGGGTCTCACGCCCAGGCAGCTGAGTGAACTGGAAGACTTTTTTGAAACTACTAAGTACCCGGATGTGATCACGAGGTATGTAGATTGTTTTAGGAACAATCCCAACTTCCATTTTTTAGAAAGTGACTTTTCCCTGACATGGTTCCTCATATGCTTTGAGCCCCAAGGCATGGGGACCTATGTGTTGCTGAATATAAGAAGGAGTTTCGGTGAGGTCAAAGGCAATATATTAATTCAGTGTTGATGTTTAGAAATTGGTTGGTGCCTCTCAATTTCTTCCTTCAGTTTTCTTTTTGTTTTTGTTTTTCCTTCTCCCCTTCCTTCTCTCTCCCCTCTTCCTCTTCATGATTCTCTCTGCCCCACGTCTTTTGTAATGGGAGTTTAACTCAAGACCGTGTGGTTTCTAAGCAACCCCTCTACTAGTATGCCATATCTCCCTTGTTTTAATTAATGTATTTATTTACTGTGGCGAGCTAGAGATAAATGAAAGCTACTCTAACATTTAAGAGCTCAGCATCTTTACATATTTATGCACTGGTATGTGACCTGTCTCCAGAAGTCTCTTCATCTTGCCAAGCTGAGATGCTGTCTCCCTCTAACAGCTTTACTTTCCCATCTTCTTTCCACAGAAGAAACCTCGCAAAGCACTTGTACCTGGCAGAATCCAGAGTGAAGGTCAGTAAATCCGAAAAGGCTTTGGGTAAAAGCACTTGACTTCAGGACATGGGCAATTTTCTTATAGCCATTATTAAAAGCGAGTGGAGGTATGGTGTGGGGGGTGTCCTTGACTGTTTTATAATTGCAAACAAACATTGAGTGTTAGAGTTTTCCAGAAAAGAAAATGGAATAGGCAGCCAGCAGCTTATAACCCTTTCCTTCTGCCAAAAACAGCATGATTGCTTAATTGAAAAAACAACAACAACAAAGAAAGCAGACTACTTATAATCTGTATGAAAGCATCAAATGACTAGACAGCATTGAATATTATAATTCTGTGTATATAGGAGGACATGAGTGTATATTGCTATATCTACAATGATTAATACTGGAGTCCTGGCATTCAGATCATTTTGGGACAGTTATGTGTAGGGTCATATAATGGAGCGCTAAGTGACTTTAGGGACACTAATTGATGGAGCAGGGAACACAGATGAAAAGCATTCAGTTGCATCAAATGTACACTTAGCTAAGAGTACAAATTAATTGAGACAAGGGAGAAATTCTACCAGGAAACACAGTTTTTCAACAACTAGCCTGTGTTCAGTTCAGCTAATAGTCATGTGGACAATTGTGGACAATAGGACTTAGAGAGTCCACATGGTTGACTCTCCACCTTTGTAAGTCCGTGGAAAGGTGATGCGGATAGTGGTGAGGCTAAGTTTTACTCTCCCTCCCCCGCCCCTGTTGGGTTGTGGCTAACTGAAAACATTGCCAAAATAGTCAAGTTAGTATTTGGAGATGCCTAGGGCTGATAACTTTGGAAATCTGTATTTAAATGACATAAAAAGAACGAAACAGAAGTAATTTCAGTTAATCTAATAAGTAGGACCTGATCACAGGAAACCACGCAAAGTCGAAATGCAGGCTAGGGCCGAGGACAGGACTCAGTGAATAGATCAATTGCCAGATGAGTCTGAGAACCTGAGTTGGGGTCCTTAGCACCTGGGCAAAAGCTTAGTAGGTGTGGCAGCTCACCTGCAATGGCAATCGGGAGGCAGAGACTGGGGATTCTCGGACGTTCTAGACCAGCTTAGTTGCTGAGCTTCGGTTCAGGGAAAGACCCTGCCACAGTAAACCATGCAGCGGCAGGCAATATAGGAAGATGCTTGATTTCAGTCTCAGTCCTGTGCAAGCACAAGGGTGCATTTGCCTATCGACATACATGCACACCACACACCAGCCACGAAAAAGTAAAGGCTGGAAAGCCACTGCCAAGTGAGTCTCTGGATAACTCGGAAGTTGCAAAGGTTCCCTTTCCTTCAGAGGAGACTGTGTTGAAGATGTAAGGTTTTGTGGAATTCGGGGAAAAACTGACTTCACTTGAACTCAGAGTTGTATTTTTCTTATTTTCAAATGAATCTCTTTTCTCCAGACAGTAAAGACTAATGTTTAGGTCATGGGATCAAAAGCTGAGGCTATGAGTCCCCCTCAAACACTGAATACTCCATGCCAAATCAGAAAAGAGAAAGGCAACACAACGTGCTATAGTGTTCACTTTGCTCAGGGTGCATCAGGACAGCCATGACATAAGCAGGCTGTACTACCTGCAGAAGATACTGCAGAACAGCATTCCCTCAGAGCAGGCCCCTGAGTGCTGGCATCCTGACACCACAAGTAGGATCTAGAGTAGGACCAGGCTCAGGTGGGAGACACTGGGAGGAAAAAGAGAGGCTTTCCCCAGGATGGAGAAACAGAGTGAGAGGAAAAGAAAAGCTGAACGAACGTGGGGGGCGGAGGGAATGTTCTCCCCTCTCTGAGCTCACAGGCCAGTATGCTGCAGCTGTGGAGAGACTGATGCACTGCAGCTCTGGAGGGAGCATGGCCACAGGACACTAGAGAGGAGAAAACACTCACCTGCTCCTGTTTGCACACTCTGCAGCGTGAACTTCCCGAAGCCTTCCTGTCTGATTTCCCTTTTCTTCTCACAAACATAATCCATGGGCTTTAAGAACCAAACGTGGGGAACTCTGGCCTAATGTGAGCTCACGTGAGTCAGGCACTGGGCTTTGGTTGAGTTCATGGAGGCATCCTGTTGGTAGGTTCGAGTCCCCCTCAGCAGGGCTTCTGTCCCCTGATCTTCTTTAAACTACAGACCCTCATAATAGAGGGTTCCAGACAGGGATTAAAAGTATGTGTAGTCGGGGTTGGGGATTTAGCTCAGTGGTAGAGCGCTTGCCTAGCAAGCGCAAGGCCCTGGGTTCGGTCCCCAGCTACGAAAAAAAAAGTATGTATAGTCACAAATGTGCAGTTTGAGAGCTTCCTAATGTAACAAATACATGGCACCCCATTCTCTAGGAGTCTGAGAAGATGGTGACGTCTAACAGGTGACTGTGACTGTTCATAGTCAATGTATTAAGGAGGAGGCAGTTTTGTTAACTGTTGTCCTCATTGTGGCAGATCACCTTTCTGAACGGAGGTTTAACCTTAAGGCTTTGAATATCCTGGTAAAATAACTGGGCCCAGGACGCCATGTCTTGCTGGGCAGGAAGTAGAGCATCAGTGTCTTCAAGTGGCAGTTCTTATCCAGCGCTGCCTTTGTCCTGAGACCAGAAAACTTAAGAGGGCACGGAGAATAGGGTGGGCAGAAGTTGCTTTCCCCTCTCCCTTCAACTTTCTGGAAGGAGGAGAGTGTCAAGATAAGTTAATGATTATCTGAATTGGCTTCATTATCCTAACCCTATAGGTGACAATGTCACAGCTCTTGGCTGGCCTCCCTTGCATGACCATCCTTGAATTCAGGAGTCTAAGGATTAGTGGTGCCTCAGGCACCCTCAAAGGCAGGCTTCCGTAAAAACCCTGTACATATAATGTAATGTAACCCCATGTGAGGAGCCACCAATGACAGTTGGGATCTAACTGCTTATGTGAGACATCACAAGTCCTTCGGTCAGGCTGCAAACAATTAGGGTATGGTTGTTGAAGTGTGTCAACTTCCTTCTTATTTTTGTCCTTTTCGTACAGAAAATAGATTTTGTTTCCTTAGAGTCATCAATCACCTCTGGCTCCTATAACATTTCTGCCTCCTCTTCTGCATGACTCCCTGAGCCCTGAGGTGAGGGCTTTGATGATGACATCCCACTTAGGACTCAGCACTCCAGTGCTGTTATTGGGGATGCTCACTCAGACAGTTTATGGATGATTGAAAGTATTTATTCCAGCCCTCCAACCCTGAGAGACCACAGCCAAGTATTCTGGCACCAAGGTGTAGCCCTGAGTGTCCAGAACTATGCCCTGGCATCTCACTCAGCAGTTGCAAGGGGGCTTTGCAGAAGTAAACACTTCAAAGAACAGCCATTTAGCTGGGGGTGGGGGCTCTGTAAAAACTGACAGTTTAACTGAAACAGAGATAAGTTAGGGAGGACATTCCTGATCCTTGGTTCCTAGAATAGAGTTGGATAATTTTCCAGGGGATTCCCCATCAAGGACAGCAAATGCTAGTTAAATCTGAAATGGTCTTAGCAAGAATATGAAAAGGGGGGAACATTTTTGTTGTATTGCCCTGACACAAAATCTCTCACTCTCAAGCACAAGGCCTGCACAGATTTGAACCAGACAAAACCCCAGCACCAACAGGGGAAGTGGACACAAAGTCCTACCCCCAACCAAGCAGTTATTTGCAATGTATACCTGCCGGGAGAGGAAATCAGTTTTCTCCAATGGAGTGACACTGGGTGTGTGAAGCATACTCTGGGGCAGGCTCTATGCCCAGGAATAGTTCTGGCTGATTCTTCACTTTCTGTGTTTTTGTTTGTTTGTTTGAGTTGCTTTGTTTTGGTATGTTTTTGTCATTTTTTATTTGATTTGATTTTCATTTTGCTTTGGTATTGTCTTATTTGAGAGAGGAGAATGAAGTTGGGTGGGTAAGAGGGTGTGAAGGATGTGGGAAGTGTTTAGAGAGGAACAATCATAATTATATTGTATAAAATAATTTTAAAGAAAGAAACAAAACTTAAAACAAAACTTAAAAAGAAAACCAAAAGCCAGTAGTTCTGTTCAATATGAAGGCTCACTGGCGTAAACACAGTGTGGGTTTTTTCCAGCTGCGATATTGACTGTTGAATTATACTAAAGCCAGCTCTTCCATTATGTCACTGCAGAGATGGTTTAAGAGAAGAAGAGCCAGATACAGGAAAGAACAGCAGACTCAAATGCTCAAGCGAGCATCTGCTGATAGGTAGAAGAATGCCATGCAACAAAGCTTTTGGAGGAGTCCTGAAGCATCTTCCTGTCCAGGCATCAGATGAAGGCACGTTAGGCACTAATACTCCCCACAGAATCTTATCCCTTCGGCAATAAAGAGACATGCATTCAATTTGTTTCATGTCCTTTCTAGGGGGTCAGTAAGTTGTGGATGTAAATCACTGAGAAAATACCATTTAAGCAGAAGGACAAAGAGAGACGACAACACAGAGTCATCTTCATTGCTGCACAAATCACGAAAGTTTCTCAGGAGCTACAGATGTCCTCACTCAGACACGGATTCTTCTTGGTTGTCACACTGTGCAAGCCTCACCCTGACCCTTGACTCCGTGAGAGCAGAAACATTAAATCAGGAGCAGGGCAAGTCCCCAGTGAGAAGATGGTTTGCAAAGAGGCCTGAGTCCCGCCCATGCTCTGGACTTTACTCCTATCCCCAACTCTGCAACAAATATACAAAGAGGCCATTCTGAGCTTTCGTGGGAGGAGTGTGAACAATCACCTAGGCTGCCCCCACGTCTGTTCACCGTCCTTTCTTTCAATGCCATAGTTATGGTACTAGGACATTTGCCACACGTCCTACTGCTTCAAAGGAAACACAAGAGCCCATCCCATGCTCATTAGAAAGATGCTCCTTCTCTTTTCCCATCCCTATGCACAAGATGCACAAGAGGCCAGGCCAGAGAGGCAAAGGATTCTCAGTAGATACACAAGGCCATGTTACGGATAGACATAGGTTCCAGGTTTCAGGGCATGTGGGCAGCAATGGGCTCCATTAGCCCAAGGGTTATTGGAGGAGAGGCAGTGTGGAAAGTATACAGAGTCCTATGCCTGAGTTCCATCAGGGCAGACACATGAAAGGGGCCATCGCATGGTGTCGTATAGCCCATGGTGGGGTGGGCTTTGGTGATACACAAAACATGGGGGTAGCGTTTGTGATACTGTGAGATTCTGGCCAAGGTATGAGCTGTTTTTGATGCTGTGATCACTTGTGAGCTATGGAAGTCTCTAAGAAAGAGGGGTGCAGCAGCATGGGTTGAAGGCCTCCTTGGAAACTGAGTGCAGGTAAGTGGAAATCTGGAATATGTAATGGAAAGATGGGTAAATAATTGTTTACCGGAAATGCATCTAGAAGTCCGGTATAACAGAGGAGCAGGGGGATAGAGCATATTTGGCATAGCCTGGGATTTAAGGAAGTTTGTGAATGGTAAAGACATTGGGAAAGATGGAGGGAGTAGATCCACACAGCAAGTGTCTAGAGGCCAGAGAACATCCTGTCTGAACTGGGACTGGGGACATGAGTGCTGGAGTTGGAAGCGCCAGGTTGGATGCTGGATTTAGGAACATCAGAAAGACTTAGAATGAAGGAGCATAGTAGACAGATGCCTATACAGGCAGAAAAGGGGTGTTAGGTGAAGATAGTGACAAAGACTCCCTGGGGTCTACGACTGCAGTATGCAGACAGGTTCCTTGTATAGTTCTGAGAATTGGAGGGTCGCTTGTCACACAGCATGCGACTGGCAGATCAGGGCCCAACACATGTAGAGGAAGTTTCTCTCCATAGATATCAAAGACCAATAAGAAAGGGGTCCATTGTTAGTACCCAGGCCCCAGTTTTGTGGGGACAGAGTGATCACCCACAGGTCCACTTCCCAAGAGAGACAGGAATTATATGTAGACAGTATACATATGGGAAGACGGCCTCATTGTGGTGTGCATTCCTCATCCAGCGACTTCTATTCACACCACAAAACATGCTCTCCTTTTTAACTGTGGCTGGCTAAAAATCTTTAGATTCCATTTCCAAGCTGTAATCTCAAAACCCTGGCCACTGAGCCACTAACACAAGGTAGCAAACCGTGGCTTCAGTGCACCTAGTCAGAAACTTCTTTCTCACCCTACCTAATGGGATGCTGTTGTGTAACAGTTTTCTCTGAGATTAAAACATTCCACCTTGCAGACTTCTGAGCAGAGAGGTAGACAATACAAAATAACCTCGAGAACTCCCCCCAAAGTGACCAGACTATCTAGGTACCTCTATGCTAGAGTAAACAATAAAAGCATGGAGTCCCTCTGAGAGGAAGAAAGGCAGAGCTGCAAAGAACACTCTCAGAAGCTAAAACCTGCAAATAAGACTCCGGACCAGATCAGCTGCCCAGAAGAAGCAGAAAGCAGTTATGCTTCCTTGAAGGTGTTTAGACCAACTGAGGCACCTGGACAGGACATGCTCCAAACTGTTGAGCTGGCTGTAGGCTGTGCAGTTGCCCCAGGTTCCCAGTTTTGCTAGTTCTCTGACACCCAGCATGGGGTGAGCTTTGGTGATACAACTGTCTTTGAGACGTTCCTTCTGCTGTAAATAACCCTTCACCCATATTCCCGTAAGTAACCCAATTAAAACGCATCAGTTCACGAAGTTGGACTTTGGTGGTATCCATACTTTGGTCCATCATGGGCTCTCTATTTGGGGTGAGTGGACGACTGTGTTTTGTCTCACCAGGAAGAGTTTTGTCACACAACCTATGCAGGTAGTTTGAGGACATCTCAAGGAAGCCATGTAGTAAGATAACCAGATGGTGAAGTCACAGCAACCCAGAGAAACAACCAGCATCTCATGGTGGCAGTGTTTTCTGTGATCAACTACTTGCGTCTCTAATTCCGTGCTCTTTGTTAGTATCCTATTTTCAGATCTTCAGTTGAAATTTGGACAGCTGTTTTAGTGATATGTGGCAAGGCTGTATGTTATCCAATGCCCTCTCTGCTTGCACGTGTCCTATCTCCATTCTGCCTGCAGATTGCACGAAGTTGGCTGTGAGAACATATATCACTTCCACCCTGTCTATTTCTTCCCAGCCTGACGGTGATCCATTCGCTCTTTCTGCTGTGGGTTTTAGTGAACACATTTCTTTGGCTTTAACATTCACAGATGACACTTTGTGGGCCTACAACTTCAGAGAGATTGAAAAGAAACTAGTGGATAGGAGTTCAAACATTTAAAAGCTGCATGTTTCCTGAATTGTTGGGATGTGAAAGGGAACATGCCCTTGTAAGAATGTGCTAGATTAAGGTGCATTTTAGATACAAATACAAAATTCTCTTAAATTTTACTTTCACATTTATTTTACTTTTTATGTGTCTTTTGATTGTCTCTGTGTGTGCACGTTTGGTAACTATGGAAGTCATATGGGGGTGCTGTATCCCTCTGGAAGTGGGATTACAGATGCATGTGAGTGACCCGTGTGAATGCTGACCCCCAGCTCTTCTTGAAGAACAGTTGGCCCTCTTTATCACTGAGCCATGCCTCTAGTCCTCCAGTAATTCTTTTAGCACAAATATATCTCTAGTAATGTATAAAGAATACACATGAATCAGGAAGCCATGGTGTGTTTAGTGGCATATGCCTATGGCACCAGCATTTGGGAGCCTGGGACAAGACAGTCTAGAGAACAAGGTCGGTCTGGGCTACATACCAAGGTTCAGACTCCAGGCCATGCATTTATTGTTCACCTCTATTTTAAAAATAACTTAATGGTTCTCTAGTGAAACTACAACTGTAAAATAGATACATCTTTACTTGACGAGCTTGAACAATTGTCCCTTCTCAAATTATCCCATGGATATTTACCTGTGGTTCAAGAGGGTCCCAGAGAAAAATATATATTGAGCAGTTCTTAAACATGTATGCATGTGCTCACGTAATACACAAAACACAGGCAGAAATACCTGTGTTGTCACACAGCCTTGTCTGCCCTATGTCCTTTTCCCTTTTAAGTATGTCAGGTTTTATACAGAGGATGTCATGGTCTATTATTCAGCAGAGACTTCGGGATACACGCAAGCAACGGACAGATCTAAGAGAAAGGCTTTCCACAGCTTTATTACACCCATATTTAGAATTGGACCTCAGGCCCCAAGCCTTGGGAAAAACCTGATGGAGTTGCATACTTTGATTTCTGTAGGTTCATCTGCTTAGGACAGCTGCATGTGGCAAGTCCCAGAGTGAACAAAAAAGTTACTTTCTCACACTGGATAGAGCTTCCATTGTGTTGCCTCAGGAAAGACTCTTGTCTGAGCAAACTTGAAAAGAAGCCTTCCTTACTCTTGTCTCAGAAACCAGAACGTTCCATCGCATCAAACATCTCTCTTTCTGTAGCTAGGAGCCGCATAGAGAATCCTTCTGAGGACTGCTCACCCAAGGGTGGAGATGCCGAGGAGGGTATGGAGTGATGTCTGGTGGCACAGAACCACACAGAAATAACCCCTCTGAACCATTAGCCTGTATCAGCTCAAAGAACACCTCAGTAACTTCCTTACAGATTCACAAACACAAAGATGTTCAGTGAACTTGTACATCTGCAAGCCTTTGAGAATTAATTGCCTATACAGCAATTTGATCCTGCACACAATTGTTCAATTACTAGAGAGGTATTTTGGTTCTCCCTGTGTATTGGGTAAGTCCCCTGTGGCTCCCTGCATTGAACGTCTTAGGAAATGGACTGCGAGAGTTATGAATGAGCTTTGTAGCATCCGCTCCCCTAGCTAGGCTGCCTTATCTGGTCTCAATGGGAGAGGAAGTGTCTAACCCTGCAGAGATTTGATGTGCTAGGGTGAGGGGACACTCAGGCTGGGTCCACCCTCTCAGAGGAGAAGGAAAGGGGGATGAGGAAAGGATTGTGTGAGGAAGGACTGGGAGGGGGGAGTGATCTGTATATAAAATGAATGAATGAATGAATGAATGAATGGATAAAAGGAAAGGGCCCAGATTATGTAATTTAAAAATTAGTTTTCCTCTTGAATTCTTTTTAGTCCATACAGTTTTATAAGTATTTACAGTGTGATTTGGGCCTGACTTTATTCATCTCACTAAAATCTCTCTTCACTGATCTCATTCTCTAATGTTCACATGGTAACAGACAGTGTGTGATGCTGAGAGAAAATGTCTCATGAAAGTGGAAACAACAACGACAACAACAAAGCAACAACAACAGTATCCAATAATAGAGCAGACAGTTCTGGGTCAGGGAGTAGTCATTAGTGCTCCTCCTCCTCACAGACTATGGGAGGGGCTGAGTAATAACGTTTTCTGGAACTCCAAAATCATAGCTTAACCCAGACTGGAAGCTGCCACTCAAGGCAGCATAAACTCAAACAAATAAGAAATCCAATCCCTTGCATGTATGTAGATGAATCCATTAAACGTGGTCGTAGAAAAATAATATAAATAAAATATCCAGAAGCACAAAGTTCAGGTACCAATTGCTCTTGGAGCAAAGCTGGCCCCTCAGGGACCCTTGTTGGAGCGAACAGGTATCTAGCAGATCCTCTTTGTGGAAGTTCTTCCAGAGTACTTTCCTCTGGCCACTTCCAAGACCCGCTTGGTTTCTTTTACCCTAAGGTTATCCCATAACATCTCCAGCAACAGCTGTCCTCAAGTATGGGCGCTGAACAACAGGGAACCTAAAACTGCCCCCTGGTTTCCATAGATTGCTGCTTTAAGGCCGTGCATCCTGCTGCACCTGTGCGTAAGTTCCAAGAGGGGTCCGAAGTTGAAGCAGCCAAGGCCTGGGGAAATTCTGCAGTAAGTTCTGTGGCTAGACAGCTAGCTAACTGCACGGGAGCCACAGGAGTAGGCCTAGAAGACTAAGTCATCAGCAAATGTCGCCCCCTGGTGGACAAGATGGGATAAAACAATGCCAAGAGGGCCAAAGACTAAAACTGCTCCGGAGCACAGTAAGCCTTAGGAGGTTACCTGTTTGAGCCACCTTTCTTTCTCCGCAGTCATACAGCACATTAAACCACACTGAAAACAGCGACCTCCGCAGGCTCAGAGTACCCCATCAGAGAACAGGTACCTCTCTCTATTACTCCTTCCCCAGCCCTCATTGAGGCCTGCCAGTGTGAGGGAATACTCAGAGATGAGTGGAGCTAAATGGAGACACTGTACTTGGGCTGGGGTGGGTTCTTAACGTCCAGTGCTTTTTCCCACTTCTTGTGACCCTGAGCCTCTGGAGTGCCCTCTGACCCTATGATTGGGAAGTCTGAGCAGGAAGAGAAGCTCCTAGAGTTGCAGAGCTTCAAAGCCTAGCTTTCCTATCCTCCTGCTGCAGTTCTGGGGGTGTGACAGTGGGAGGGCGTGACCCTCCCATACCTTCCCAACTGTGCCTAGTCTCTTAATGTCCGTTAACCATCTTCTCTGAGAAAAAAAGGAACACCGTAGAGATCCGAAGAAGGTGGGAAGGGTCTTAAGTGTTTACAACATTCTTCATGTTGTTTTTGGAAAAGCAGCCCCTCCTGAGTTTCAGGAGTCCAGACAGAAATAGAAGCCAAGGTGGTGGGGTTGAGGTAGCTAAGTCAAATCTTGAGGGTATATTTGGTCAGAATTGCAGCCAAATATAAGGTAGCCCATCATCATTGGTGGGATAGGAGCTTTGTGGACTAGTGGTGTTCCTCAATACAGTGAGCCCTATTTTATAAGAAACAGTCTAGAGGTGATGGAGTGGTGGCTGGGAATACTCATATACAGGTCCTTGCTCATGGTCATTGGGTAAGCTTCTGTCTGCCTTGTGCCTGTATCCAGTAGCTTTTCAGGCAGCAGATCGCCCTGCCTGAGTGTACCTGGATTTGCAGTGTTCTCTGCCTCTGACTGTGGCTTTTGCTGGTCTTGAAGTGACCTGGGATATCATATTAGGGAATCTTCTCCTTTCCTCCTGCATTCTATTGTTCCCCTAGTTTCCTCGTTACCTGCCAATCCCAGCTTCGTTTCTGTTAAGGGAAATAAATCTAATTTTCTAAGTCTCTACTGAAACCTCAGGGTAATAAGAGGGAGCCCAGAAGCAAACTTCTTTCAGGGAGAATGTCCACAATGGAGGCTGGTGACGAATGGGAGAAAGGAGGCTCAGAAAAGTCCCAGGAGGCTTTTGCTGAGGAGGTTTCTGTCACCTCTGTTTCAATTTCTGAGTTATCCACAAATTTTTATTTGTGTGAAAGAAGCCAGAAAATAACTTTGGCAAATTATGTTAGTGAAGCTGATATCAATATACTTTAAAGAAAATGATGGAAAGTTGGAAGACATGTCTAAAGCAAATTGAACTTGAAAAACTGAATACACTATTGGATGTGAAATGTCATTTTTAAGTGCATGGGCATGCTCTCGTGCACGGAAGCATATTGTTGGTGTGAGTTCATTCATGCCTGTGATTAATGGGTGTAGAGATTAAGGACAACTTTTGGTGTCATTCTTTAGCTGTGGTCCACATTCTTTTTTTTATTTTTATTGAAAATGGATTCTTCTCTCAAAAATACTTCCTGAACACAGTTTGCAATCTCTCTCCACTCCTCTTAGCTCCCCCTACCTTCCCCAGATCCATTGCGCCTCAGTTTCCTCTTCAGAAAGGAGCAGGCCTCCAACAGACACCAGTCAAACAGGGCAAAGCATGATACAGTAAGACAAAGCAAAAGCTCTCACATAGAGGCAGGGCATGGCAATGCAATAGGAGAAAAGGAATCCCAAGAGCAGACAAAGAAGTCAGGGATATACCTGCTTCCACTCAGGAGTCCCAGAAAAAAAACCAAGCTAATAGCCATAACATATACACAGAGAGTCTACTGCAGACACTAGCAGGCCCTGTGCTTGTGCTTTTGGTCTCTGTGAGCCCATATGGCCCTTCCTTAGTTGATTCAGTGGGCCATGTTCTTCTGGTATCTCCAATCCCCTCTGACAGTCCACATTCTTTGAGCCAGGGTTTCTTATCCGCCTGCTGTATTTCCTCTTCAGCTTGCTGTGTGATTTTGTGGAAGTTACTTGACCTCTCTGTTTTATTTTCCCCATGTATAAGATGAGGGCATGAAGGTATCATTTTCATCCCTGACTACTTGGTACCTGCCAGGGCTTCAGTCAGGCATAGTATTCCATATCCATACCAATCCCTGGCAATGTGACAAGAGCAGCATTTTCCCCTTCACCGGGTATAGGCTTCTGGCTGTAGAACATTGCTACTCATGTAGACTGAGGATAATTTGTGAGCTTCCTATGTGTTTTACTTCTGTAGACAGTGGATGGATGGGTTAGCATGATAGGTCTATGTGCATTGGTCCGTTATGATCATTACTTTGGCTCTGTTGATCACTTCCCTGCCTTTTAGAATTCAGTGCTGCCACTTGACCCTCGGTACTCTGGGACCAAAGCAGATTCATTGCATTGAATTTATCCGGTTGTGTCTTCTGAGTCCCAGTGTGAAGTGTGACATATAGAAACTGGCAATGGTAAAACTCTTCACTCATGCTGGAGCCCTGTTCACAAGTCTGTTTCCTAAAGCGTTCATGAAGAACAACACACCAGGTCTTCCCAGTATGGAGAAGTCTCTGTTACAGGACTTCTAACAGGGGAAATCTATGACAATTTCCCTGAACCTCTGATACCCTGTATCAATGTGGAGCAAGACATTGTCATTCACTGTTGGCGTCCCTTTCACATTTGTTTTAAAAAAAATCAATGAAATACAAAAGACATCACTGGCCACATGCTTTTTTTATTTTCATTTTAGAATTATCTTAAAACACAGAAGCAAAGTTATCTGTTTAAACCGTTTTTTTTAAGTGTATAGTTCAGCAGCATATTTCCACGTTGTTTTTGAACAGGTTTCTGGGAGTCTTTTTACGTTGCCAAACAGAAATATTTAACATTAAATACATGCTATTTCCTTTGGTGGGACAGGCCATGGCTGCAGCCAGGCTTTTGCATGACTGAGTCTGACTCCTTTAGCTACATCGTGCCAAACCTGCACTTTTCAGGCTACTGTTTCATTTAGTACAGTGTCCTCCAGGCTCACTGATATGCTCACACACATCTGGATTTCTCCTTTCTCAAGGATGAATAGTACCCCAAAGAGACCTTTGCAAAGATGCTATGTGTTTTCTTTATCAGCATCTGTGGGTGTACAGACTCGCTAGGTTCCTGGAGATTGCTAGCAAGACAGTCTAGCTTACTTGGTTATCTTTAGACCAGAGACAGATTTTGGATTAAAAGACAAGGGTTTTTTGATTGTCTGTTCATTTAGTTTTCTTTTGTTTTTTTTTCCCTTTGGTAGATCTGGCTTAACACATAAATGTGCTTAGCAAGGTACCCTGAGTGTTTTAGTTTGTTCTCCGAGCCTCTTAAGGCCAGACACAGTGGTGGGCATCTGGAATCCCAGCACATACAGGAAGAGAACCCGCAGGAACTGGAACATTGACTACAAGCTGTTGGACCAAATGCCCTAGAAAAAGAAGCACAGTCTAGAAACAACAGAGACACTGCCTTGAATGCCACAGAGACCAAAAGGAGACTCCTAAAAGAGCATCCATCTACCATTCACAGATGTGCCTGTGTTTCTGCTCTTCTTTTCTCTCTTGTGTCCCTCCCTCTCCCTTCCCCCATTCTCTTTCACATGCACAACACACACACACACGCACACAAGCACACAAGCACACAAGCACACATGCATACTGACATGCACTGGCATGCTCATTCGAGTGCACACACACTCAAATGACATAAACTAAGAAAAGTCACGTGGGGGGTCTCATGATGATTGAAGCTGATGTGTCCTCCTGCATAGTTTACCCACAAACACAAATGTGCACACACCATGCAGAATTTCACAGCTAAGAATGAATAGCTGTAAGCAAACACACCCGATAGACTCAATTCTGTTTCTAACTACAGTTCTTTATTAGATTTTTACTTTAACTACATGTGCGAGCATGACCCAACAACCGGGCATGTGGAGGTCAGAGGGGAACTTGGGAGACTCTATTCCATTGTGTGGGGCCCAGGGACTAAACCCAGGTCTTCAGGAATTCCATCATGCTCCCACTGAGCAACCTCCCTGGCTACACCAGGGAGTCCTTAAGACAAGCCTTGATGCTTTGACAAGATGAAGTCAAATCTAAGCAGTCCCCTCTGTTAAAAAAATGATGAAACAAATGTCTGCTGAGTCGGGGCAGCGAGAGCAAAGTAAAAATATGGAGAAATTATACAGGTGCACTTTCCTTACCAACCCCTGGGCGGCCGGCTCCACCCATCCCCCAAGATTCCTGCTCCTTAATTTTCTCTGGACAGGTCTGTTGTTTTGTGACCAATGTTTGCTCCTTGGCCACACACAGCTACTACTGCTGCTGGTGCCCAGGGCTCATCCTTCCTGGCCTTCAGATCCTGGCCTTCAGATCCATTACCTTCCCCCAAGAATTCCTCACAAAAACCATGGGTGGAGGAGGGGATCAGTAGGCTAGAACACAGTAGGACCACAGAAGTCCCAGGGAAGGGCCTGACAGGCACCTAGGAGGCTGCAACAGAATGCCAAGAAAGGATAGTACTGCCCAGGAATCCTGCAGAGACAGAGTCTGCCCTCCTCCTGCCAGGGAGGGTGTAACCACTATGTATCAAAGCCCCCTCACCCGCTCTGAGCTCTACCTTTTGTAGAAATTGTAAAACAACATATCCTTTTTCTGTGGAGGGCAAGCCCAAGGAATAAAGGGATAATGCTGTACTCTATTGCTAAAGAAAGAGAAGGGAGATAGGGCTGTCCTGGACAGCACGGGTGTCAAAGTTCTGGTGATCCCAGAAGAGCCCATCCCCCACTTGCTCCTGGAAAATGATGACATTCTTGGACTCCACCAAAGTCTTCATGCGAAGTTCGTCCTGGGTAGGAGTGATTATCTTTCCCTTTAGTATTTCCCTCTGAATCTTCCTAAGTTTAGCTCTCTTATTGTTGAACCAATCCTGAAATCAGAGTGAGAGAGGGATTAGATTAACATATTTAGCAGATGCTGCTTTGATAGGAACCATATCATGCAGTATCATTTGTCCCCACAAATTGCTTTTGAACTCACAATACAGCTTTTAAAGTTCATAGTGCTTTACATGGCTGCAGCTCTTAGTCGTGATCAAGGATTTGCCTACAGCTTCTGAGTTCTTGGTTTGTATGGCACCACCAGAAATGGAAAGAAAAATATTATATAGTACACGATACCATGTCCTTTATTCTGCACAATTTTACCTAATTAGAGCCATGTGCCAAGCTCTCTGTACACAGGCTTATGGTTGTTTTTGTGAAAAAAAATATCCTTAGACAAAATCTCATGCATGTTAGTGTGGTAATGTACTTGCTTTCTAGCTAAGAGCCAACTCTTCTCTACCCTAGTGGGAATTTGGAGCCATATCCTGAATTCAAGATGTAATAATGCCAGAAACTTAAATTTAGAACTGCCACTGTCTAGGTCACCTTTCAAAACCTTCTAAAATAAAGGCAGACATTCGCCAAGCTCTCTTTCCACATTTGTCTCACCTAATATGAAGAGGCCTTAGATTACAGGAGCATATTTTATTCCCCCTTCTAAGTGAGATCAAGCATCCTCCCTTGGGCCTTCCTTCTTGTTTAGCTTCTTTGGGCCTGTGGAGTGTAACAAGGATATCCTATACTTTATGGCTAATGTCCACTTATAAGTGAGTACATACCATGCTTGTCCTTTTAGGACTGGGTTACCTCACTCAGGATGATATTTTCTAGTTCCATTTGCCTAAAAATGCATGATGTCTTGATTTTGATAGCAGAATAGTATTCCATTGTGTAAATGAACCAACTTTCTATATCCATTTTTCGGTTGAGGTACGTCTAGGTTGTTTCCAGTTTCTGGCTATTATGAATAAAACTCCTATTAATAGAGTGGACCACATGTCCTTGAGGTATGGTGGAGGGTATTTCGAATGTTCTGAAACACTACCAGATTTATTTCCAGAGTGGTTGTACAAATTTGCACTCCACTGGAAATGGAGGAGTGTTCCCTTTCTCCACATCCTCGCCAGCATCTGCTGTCACCTGAGTTTTTGATCTTAGCCATGTTGACTAGTGTGAGGTGGAATCTTGGGGTCATTTTGATTTGCATTTCTCTGATCACTAAGGACTTCGAACATTTCTTTAAGTGCTCTTTGGCCATTCGAGATTCCTCTGTTGAGAATTCTGTTTAGAGCTGTACTCCATTTTTTACTTGGGTTATTTGGTTTGTTGGTCTCTAATCTCTCGAGTTCTTTATATATTTTTGATGTTAGTCCTCTGACAGATGTACAGTTGGTGAAAATCCTTTCCTAATCTGTAGGCTTCCATATTGTCCTATTGACAGTGTCCTACACCTTACAGAAACTTTGCAGTTTCAGGAGGTCTCATTTATTAATTGGCCACTGGTATTCTGTTCAGGAAGTTGTCTCCTGTATCAACGAGTTCAAGCCTATGGTCATAGGATGCAGATGGAGGGAGGAAGCCAGGTAGGAGAGGGGTTGGAGAGGGGAAGGGGGGAATTCAGGATAAAGTATGGGAGGAGGTAGGAGATAGGGCAAGAGGGCCAGGAGAATGAATAGAAATCAGTATCTGACAAAGGTAGGGGGTTATGGGGCCATCTCTAGGGCATGACAGAGACCTGGGATTGAGGAGACTCATAGTCTGTGGGAGTGACTTTAGCTGAGACTCCTAGCAGTGGGGATATGGATACTGAAATAGCCACTTCCTGTAGTCAAGCAGAACCCCCAGTGGAGCAATAGGGACACCAACCTACCCACTTAACTTTTGACCCCAAATTTATCTTGTCTAAAAGAAATGCAGGGATAAAGATGGAGAGAATGGCAAACCAATAATTGGCTCATCTTGAGACCCATCCCATGGACAAACAACAATGTTGACATTATTAATGATGCTGTATTGTATTTGCAGACAGGAACCTAGTATAACTGTCCACTGAGAGGCTCTGCCCAACAGTTGACTGAAACAGATGCAGAGACTCAAGCCAAACATTGGAGGTAGTTCAGGGAGAAGGATTGGGGGAAGGACTGGGGGCACTGGAGGGAATAAGAACTTTACAGGAAGACGAACACAGTCAAGTAACCTGGACCCTTGGGGCTCTCAGAGACTGAATTACCAACCAAAGAGCATACACTGGCTGGAACTAGCCTCTCTCTCTCTCTCTCTCTCTCTCTCTCTCTCTCTCTCTCTCTCACACACACACACACACACACACACACACACACACACACACACACACACGCACACGCACACACACGCACACACTGCACATATGTAACAGATGTACAGCTCGGTGTTCTTGTGGGTCAACTAAGAACTAAAGAAAGGGCTGTCCCTGACCCTGCTGCTTGTCTGTGGATCCCATTCCCCTAACTGGGCTGCATTGTCTGCCCTCAGTGGGAGAGGATATACTTAGCCTTGCAGAGACTTAATGTGCTAGGGTGTGGGGGGGATACCCAGGGGGCACCTAATGCTCAAAGGAAAGGGAAGGGGGATGGGTGAATGGACAGTGTGAGGGGGAGACTGGAATGAGGGGGGCCAGTTTTCAAGATGTAAAGTGAATGAATGAATGAATGAATAAACAAATGGAGATAAAAGAAAGTATAATTTGTGGCTCAATTATTCCATCTCCCTCATTCTGTTTTCATTCATTCATTCATTCATTCATTCATTCATTCTTTCATTCTTTTATAAAGTGGAACTAGCCCTTCTCTCTCTCTCTCTCTCTCTCTCTCTCTCTCTCTCTCACACACACACACACTGCACATATGTAACAGATGTACATATGTGAGTTTTGTCACCAAATTCTCCCTGCAATGATATGATCATTTCCAAATCATTCTATGTTACAAAATGATGCCTAATAGAAGACCCTTGTGAAGAACTCCTGTGTGCTACAAGTTAATTATGGGTTATATATGTGTATATCACATATGTACAAAATACATATGTTACACACATATACATATATAAGATAGATAGATAGATAGATAGATAGATAGATAGATAGATAGATAGATAGAATGATGAATGGATGGACAGATCGATGGATGGATAGATAAGTAAAGATTCTATTTACTTTCTGCTGTTACTTTAGGAATGATGGGGTAGAAACACCAGCTTAATTTTCCTTTTTCTAGTTTCTACTCGTCAAGGCCCCATAGTCCAAATCTTATTTCCCAAAATAAAGCACGAAAATAAAAATACAGCAATCACACAGGCCTAGGACACTGTCATCTGTGTCCTGAGGAGTATCTGAGATCAGCACCCCAATAGAACTAAACAGCAAGCTGACTGACCTTTACTTTCTGTTCATCCACATTCATGAGCTCTGCCAGCTCTTTTCTGTGGAGAGAAAAAGACAAATACTTAGTATTCCATACTAAGCAAAAAATAAAGTACAATCTGTACACTCTATGCATATTTTAAGATTTAATATCTTGCTCCTCTCCATGCTTATTCTTGGTTCTGTTGCAGCCTCCAGGAGGCCCTCGTCCCAGCCCACCTCAATTCCTCCCTGGGACTCGGCCTCCTGGTGCAGACTCAGAGTCCCTCTAGTTCTTCTCCACTTCCCTCTCATCCTTTCTTTTTTGACCCTCCTCTGACCTACATCTACCAAGATGTGAATAGCCACCACACTTTCCATGAATCTCACAGCTGCCACACTTGGCTAGGACCAAAGGACTAACCCAACAAAGATGACACCAGACGTCTACACCAAGAAACACCTAAAACATAATCTCAAATGCCTGGATCACAGTACCAAAACACAACATGAATCAATGCAGTATGCTTCCTCCTAAGTCAGCAACTCTATTGTATTAAGCTGTAAGTAAAACAGTTGAGCTGAAGCATAAGACAGGAACTTCAAAACAACAATTATTAGTATTAGACTCTAAACAGGATATGAAGAAATACCTTTTTAAACACAAATAGTTGGATGAAATGGTGAGACCTATTCAAGACATGAAAGTAGAACCTAAGAAAGGAATAGAATAAAGAAAACCCAAAATGACATAAAAATGGAAATGAAAAACTTAGGATGCCAAACAAAAACTTCATATGTCAGCCTCAACGATAGATTAAAAGACACAGATGACAGAATTTCAGCTCTTGAAGACAAGGTAGAAGATAATGATATCTCAGTCAAAGAAAATGTTAAATATTAAAAAATAAAAATCCAGGCATAAATAGCCCAGGAAATCTGGAACAATATTAAGATGCCACACCTATCAAGGTATAAAAAGTGTATGAAACAAATGGACCAGGACCAGAAAACAACCCCCCCATGACAAGTAACAATCGAAACACTAAATGTACATAAAAAGATAGGGTATTAAAAGCTGCAAAGGGAAAAGCACCAAATCATATACAAAGGAGGGCCCATTAGAATAACAGCTGGCTTTTCTATGGAAACTCTGAAAGCCAGAAGGGTCTGGATAGATGTTCTAAAAGCTCTGAGAGGCCACAATTGCCAACTCAGACTACTAGACCCAGCAAAACAATTACAGGCAGTTGACAAAGGAAGAAAACCATTTCATGATTTAAAACAAACTTAAGCAATTTCTGTACACCAATCCAGCTTCACAGAAGGCACTAGAAGGAAACTGCAATCTGAAGAGGACACAAGGAATAAAACATCCCAGAAAAGTTCATCAAAAGAGGGAAAAAAATCCATGCTGCCACAACAAAATAACAGGAATCAATAAATACCTATCGTTAATAACTGTCCATATTAATGGTCTATGCTGCTTCCCCAGAAGATACAGACTAATAGGTTTGATAAGAAAATGGGATCCATTAAATCAGATAAACTAAACCTGATACAAGAGAAAATGGGGAACACCCTTGAACACATTGGTACAGAAGACAACTTCCTGAACAGAACACTTATGGCTCAGGCACTAAGATCAAGAATTAATAAATGAGGCCTTATGAAACTGAAAGCTTCTGTAAGACAAAGAACAACATCATCCCCATAATACTCCAAGTTAGGCACCATGTCCAGGAGTAGTCGACCAATACAAAAGAGACTGCAGATGTTGTTTTGTTTTTTGTGGGTGTCTGTGTATGTGCACATGTGTGCATGAGTGCATGTTTTCGTGTGACTGTGGGTGAACATACAACACCTTATAGCTTGCTATATTTTTGTCTTGTTTTCTTTTTCTTTTAATTTTGTCTGCTTTGATTTGGGTTTTGGTCTTGACAGTTTTCCTGTTTTGTTCATGAAGTTGAATGGGTAGGAGGAATCTAGGAGGAGTTAGGAAAGGAGAAAATGTAATTAAATATATATTGTATAAAATATTTGTAATAAAAATTTTAAAATGCTATCTCCTCTCACACCTCTACAAGCATTTTTTTTCAGTAATTCTTAGAAGGACTCATGTTTAGAACTGGTTGTACTTTGTTCAAACTGATTGCTGGAATTGTATATGGATTCAGGAGCACAAAGGTCTTCATTCTGTTGAGTATGATCTCTAAAATGTAGTATGTACAAAAAGCAGGCTCCAGCACAAGCAATACTCATGAAATAGATAAACCGGAATGCTAATAAATTTTCAATGTTCTGTGTATTGAAGGAAAAAAGCATCACATGGAATCAGACAATGTATTTGAACATCAATAATGCACTCCAAAACACATCCAGAGTTAAATAGGAAAAGACCTTTTGAAAGAGACAGTTGACCACAAAGACAGGTCACGGTGGCGAAAAGCACAGGTAAAGTCACACAACAGTCAGGAAACGAACTTCAAAATCGCACAGATATTATCCCACACCCAGAAAGGTGGCTATTAACAACATCCACAAAATAACAAGCCTGATATGTCCCTAAAGACGTTGGAAACATCATGCTTGAATCTGAGGAATGTCAAGCAGTATAGCCACAAAGGAAGGGTCAGGTCTCCTACAAACAGTGAGCATGGAATGATCACATGATACAACAAATCTGCTTCTGGGTGTATGCCCACAAATGACTGAAAAATCTGGCACGAAGAAAGGCACTTGTGTACTCTCTTTACTCACAGCTGCAATGCACAATCCATATAGGCCACAGAGAAAATCACCCATTTCTCTTTTTACAGATGGTGTGATAACAGAAAATATATGTTAACAGAAAACATATGATAGCTATGTAATAGGATCTTTGGGCTATAATTTACTCCGGAGAATGCAGAAATTAAGCCAGATGTAGCACACTGATGAGGTTTGAAGACATGCCAATTGAAGCAGGTTAATTCAGAAAGGACAAATTCTGCCCATTTCCCTTATGTGAAGTGTCTACATGAGGCATCTAGAGAGGAGCAATAAGGCAGGAGAGTGGTCACTGGGGCCTGTGGGCATGGAAAGGGCTTTTGTTACAGGGTTCGAATTTCCCAGAGCCTGGTCCAAAACCACTTGACAAGACTTCTGGCTGCTGAATTTTGATCTTCAGATTTGGTTTAGGTGATGGCTTTTATGTTTCTGTGTTTAAGGACAATTCTTTAAATGAAAGGAACCAAAGGGGTGGTCAGTGAGCATTCTGGAGACCTGGTTTCCACCAAGGATGCAGCCTCAGTCACCCAAGAGGGACTTCGTGAGGAACGAAGAGCTAAACAAACCTGCAGAAAGTTTCCTGTCTTCTTACCTGAGACAAAACCCTAGTGGGCCTTTTCTCCTGCCTTTGGCTGACTGCTCCACCCTGGTCATGTACGGTCAAAGCCTGTCCTAAGCATGTTTCAGTTTACATGAATCTATGAACCTGTCAGCTTCCCTTTTCTTTGTCTAAAATGACTAATCCAAAAATGAGCAGCTTGGTCAGCTGATACCCCTCCAAGATGAAAAACATTTCATTTTCAGATTCCCCTGTCTATTTAGTGGAGGGGCATCTTTCTGTCTACCTTGCCTTGCACCAGTCCTATTTCAGTTTTAATAGCTTGTTACCTATTACTGCTTGCTGTGTCTGGAACCTTTCCTGCCTTTCAATTCTTTAATAGATAGAAAAAACAAATTCCATCCAGGACCTCTAGATAATAACTCTCCCAACCATCACCATAGAGTCAGCTGAAAACTTAGTGGGTTTAAGGTCAAGAGGGGACGATAAGTCAACCCAGCTGCCACAGCCAGTAATCTCAGCTACTGAAGTGGCTGAGACAAGAGGATCACAAGTTCAAGAACGATGAACTGGGGTACAGAGTGGGTTCAAGGCCAGCCTGCATAACTCAGACTCTGATTTAACAAGACTAAAGAGAGGCTGTGGTCACCTTCAGAGTTCTGGTGGCCCTCGCAACACAATGCTTTCAGGGTGCCTGCCACTGCTTTGTGAAAACCTCCACTGCCTGCTGTGTAGGCTTTGCTCAGATTCAGTCTTTGTTAAGGCTTGAGCTCGCTAGAGGGCGCACTCCTGTGGCATCCGCTGAGGCTGTGTGTCCTGAAGCTCTCTGAGGAGCTTGTACCTCAGGGACAAAGGTATGCCACTGTAAATGAATCTATGTGCTGAATCTCAAAGACATTAAAACATCTTGAAAAGAGTGAGGAGGGGTCAGGGGAGAGGAAAAGGAGCCCAAAGTTCTGAGGGACAGACCCGGTACACACCGTCTGAAGGCATCTGGGTACTGAGTTTCTTCGAACACTGCCTGCATTTCCCACAGCTGTCCAGGCGTGAATTTGTATGGTTTCCGAGGAATCCTGAATAATAACTGCTCACTGGTCTCATCCGCGTTCCTGGTCTCCTCTGGTTCGTGCTCAGTGTCCTGAATGTTACTCATGTCACAACCTCGGTAACTATGTTCGACTATAGTGCTCCGACCGCCCTGATATAACAGCTCTTTCAGGAGGTCTGTTACTTCGTCGGTAAAGCCGCCCTTGTTTGCTGTGTAGGCCACCCTTTCCTGGGGTTCAGTAGTGATTTCTTCCTCATAGAAGCTCACCCCATAGTAGTCGTAGTCGAAGTAGAAGTACTTACGGGCCATGACCTGTGCTCCTCAGAAGGCGCACCCTTGTGGCTTCTAGAGAGAGGCTCTGCTCCTTGAAGCCCTCTGAGGAGCTGTCCGGGTTCTCCAGACTAAAATTGTGACCCTAGGCGGCACACGTTCCTCTCTGACACGGACACGTGTCCCCCTCCACCGAAGCTATTGATTTTCAACTTACAAACCTGGGTGAGGCTCTAGATTAGGCATAGAAAGTGTGGAGATGAACTTGTATGTGGATTCACCTCATAGAATAAGACAGTTACCATAAATGGCATGGCAATAAGGGCCGCTTGAAGCAGAACGTTAGCTTTTTTTTTGACTCATGAGAAATGGACTCCTAGTTGGACCTCAGTTGAGGAGTTTCCCTGGGTCTAAGAGAGGATATTGATTATGGCTGTGAGTGCATTTTAGGCAGATTTAGAGGAGAAGGCAGGATATCAATAAAAATAACTAAAATATCATTTTAGGATATAATTTCCAGTTTTTATGTGACCCTAAATAAAGCTTTATCTCTTTGTACTGCCTGTTATTTGAAGCATTCTCATTATGCAAATTATGAAGTCAAAATAACGAATCAACTGAAAAATATTAGCTGGCCCTTTACATCCTGAAATCCAAATTAGGCCATGATTTAATTCTGTATAAAAAGAATAAAAGCACACGTGTGCAATTATAAATATGTGTTTTCAATTTTAACAAAGATTGTAATTATATGTATCTGTATATGCATATGTTGTACACACCAGAGAAGAATACTTGGACACCAGTTAAGTGTTTGTGATCCCAGTGTAGTTCCCAATCTTTCTCAGGATAAACTTTTAAACACATAAACCATATCTTGGGCTGACATATTTCAATTAACAAGAAGAGTTTTCCAGAAGCAGAACTATGGAAGCCAAAAAAGCAATTTTAGTACATTTTAAGACTTTCTCAGAACTGTATGAACTTTGATGGATACAGTCTTTTAGGTTTGGGCAGGCAGTGCTGTCTATGTGCTAAGTTTAATGGCCTAAATGGTATTTCAATCATGGAGTCAGCTGTGTTAAGGTCTGGGTCCCTTTTATAGTCTATAAAGTAAAGTTCTTCACGGTTCATTATTAATAAGTGTTTAGTTTGTGAACAAGTGTTTTGTGCCTGTCTACCTTTGATCACATAAAATTTCAGGTCCAAAATGGATAGAGTTTTAGGGAGGTCTTCTTTAGTGTACCAGGGAGCCTTCCAGAAGTGAAGGTTCCAGGTTTTATTGTTGTTTTTGTTTTTGTTTGGTTTTGCTTTTTTTATGGTCCAGACTTATTACTTTCAGGAGTCACTGAGTATCCAGAATTTTCTGAATCCATGTACATGAGTCCCAAAGTCAGGAGATTTATAGGATCCGTGAGAGGCCATCACTCTGCCTACCACTCTTACTCCTGGCGACCTTACCCCAAGCTTCAAGGGCAACTTCAGTTGAATCTTGCTAAAGTAACCTGTTGGTTCCTGCCTCTCTATGATCTGCAGTGTCTCCTGTTGACTCTTCATTAGCATTTTTCTTGTGTCTCTATCTGAGAGAAGTGTCTAAACTCACCAACAGTGGCAAGACAGTCTGTGGCATTGGCTAGCAAGCTCAATATCTTGGCTCTAACATCACAAAACTTATTCTTACCGTTTTCCCATCTTTGTGCCTTGTATCCTTTTCTGTGCTTTTCCTCAGTCTACCCAGGATGCTAGGTAATAGCCAGAGGCTTCTTTTGGAATGTAATTTGAAGGAAGGAAGACTTCTGACACTTTGAGCTAGATATGTTTTCTGAAGCCTTAGGAGGCACTTCCGTCCTCTTATGGCCTTGATTGTTAGCTTGACTGAATTTACAATAACCTAGGAGGCACACCCATGGGAGATGCTGAGGGTAACTCTCGAGAGAATCATCCCTCAATAGGGCTGGCTTATTCCAACTGGAAGACCAGCTATAATGAGGTCAAATGAAAATCCTCTGCGTGCATATAGATTCTCTTTTTCTGAGTAATTCTATCATCTCCAGTGTCATCATTGTCTGACTTCGGAATGTGGATTCTCCAGACTTCTAAAAAGTCTTATTCTATGAGGTGAATCCACACACAGACTTTCCAGAGACCTTTCTGATTTTCTGCACTGGATGAGAGCTGCTGAGAAGGTCGTCTTCTTGGACTGAGCAGCTTTTGAGTTCTTTGCCTTTCACATGTACATCTGTCAGGTTCTTTCAGCTTCTGCTCTGCAAGTCAATTTAGGGAATGCCCTTTAGTTCTAATGTGATACTAGAGAAATAATTGCTAACAATTAATTTCCCAAATAGACTTAGTGGTGTGTCTGTAGTTGAATAATTTTGCTATACTTAAATTGGTGAAATTTCCGGCTAGTATGGAGATCACTGATTTCTCATTGGAAAAATATACAAGACAAAACATTCCATAGTACTGATTCACCAAAGGCAAAGACACTTTTGCACATTTCTGAAAGATTCTTCCTAAGATGGTGGATAATTACTTAAGACAGGTCTAGATAAAGTAAGAAATGAAAAAAAGATGAACTTAAAAGAGATGACTTTTCCTAAGTCCAAACTTGCATAAACACTCCAATTTGAATTTTCCATTTAGAAACCAGACATAGAACTGTAAAAAAAAAAAAAGAGGAAAGAAAATAAAAAAGAAAGCCTTTATTGTGAGACTGGCTGATCTACAATATTATGTTAGTAAGTCTCAGGCCTGAAGGGGATAGGAAGTTAAGAGTTAGGATTCTGAGTATTAAAAGCTGGGGTCCTGTACAGTGTGGCAGAGATACAAGGGAGGACCCCAATGAGGCCTAGGGCATTGAAATCTTTGATTTCTAAGTGGTTTATTTCATGTGTGGGAATAATTTACCCACCTTTGCTGGTAGCTGTAACATCACCAATGCTGCTGCAGTATTATTCTTTCTATTGTTGGCTGAAGGGAATTAAAATTACATCTTCCATGGAGACGGCCTTCCCTGAAGGAGTCATTCAGCAATACTAGGAGGATGGCCCTCGGGATACACTCTTACCACTCACCTTTGCTTTCGAATATAAAACCACATTGATATCTCTGGAGATGCATACAGGGAGAAGCACCCCTAAAAATTATTGGACTTCCTTTTTCATATTCATATTCTTGGGACTATGTAAAAGGACTTTTAATGGTGGGATAATTTGGGGGAGAAACGTAAAACTACCCCAAGCTATATGCATGACTACTATGGTCTCTTGAGCAGAGATTCTGAGCTTCATGTTGTAGTTCAGAATTTGGGTTTTTTTTTTTCAGGAACAAGAATAATTAAATCAAACTGAACAGAAAACACAAGGACAGTTTATATACCTTGAACTAAAATCTAATCCATTTTAGCCCATACTCTATAATTTTCTCCTATGTGATTTGATCACAGTTTTACTATACCTAGGTCTGACATTCTATGTTTTTTTTTTTTAAATCACTGGTGCTCTGAAAAACTGGGAAAGAATGCACATCTGTAAAGCATGAACAATAGACGACTTCAGGACTCAGACTGCAGGGACTTTTGCTTCCGGTTTGTTCTCTCACAGGA
This sequence comes from Rattus norvegicus, assembly GCF_021556685.1. NCBI lineage: Eukaryota > Metazoa > Chordata > Mammalia > Rodentia > Muridae > Rattus > Rattus norvegicus. The sequence continues at coordinate 125,569,948 of NC_141554.1, read as the reverse complement.
GGACATGGTGGCTCTTGGTGAGACCCTGGTGCATGTGAAGATCACTCGGCTGCACCTTTGGCTGTGCACATTATCACATTATCACCACCCACCACATACTTTATATCTAGATAGTTCTCATCGTTCCCCAAACACTAACCAAGGTCATGTCTGTGAAGAACATCCTTTGGTTCAGAATGACTGCTATTACCATGACTGTGTATGGAAACCCTGAGTGCGTTGTTCTAAGCACCTGTTTTGGAGTTTGTCAAGGCATATTAAGACAAAAATGGCCCTACTTGTGACATCATGTTCTTCTTCTTCATTTCAACATCTAGTTTTATTTATTTTTTTAGTTATATGATGTGAACACTAATCCCCCCCCTCTCTCAATTGGGTATTTCTTATTTACATTTTACAAGTGGACATTAAAGAAACAACCACTCTCAGTGAGATATGGATTAGCCAGAGAAAAGATAGAATGGCCAATGAACATAACAGTAAAATACACTGAGACAAAGCAGTTAAGAGAGACAGTGGGTAAATAAGATTATTGAATAATTTTTGCAATTATATTTAAAAATGATTGTTTATATGGGGAAAGTTATAGCCTATAACTTTTTACAATTATTATACAGTTATAGCCTATAAATTGACTTTTTACAATTATTAATGGAATGAGTGGCTATTATTATTATTATTATTATTTTAATTTTCATTTTTATTGGATGTTTTTTATCGACATTTCAAATGTTATTCCCTTTCCCGGTTTCCCATCCATAAACCCCCTATCCCATCCCCATCCCCTTCTTGAATGAGGGTGTTCCCCCACCCACCCACACCTTCCCACCTTCCCCCCTGACGTTCCCCTACACTGGGGGATCCAGCCTTGGCAGGACCAAGGGCTTCTCCTCCCATTGTTGCCCAACAAGGCCATCCTCTGCTACATATACAGCTGGAGCCATGGGTCTGTCTATGTATAGTCTTTGGGTAGTGATTTAGTCCCTGGGAGCTCTGGTTGATTGACATCGTTGTTCTTATGGGGTTGCAAGCCCCTTCAGCTCCTTCAATCCTTTCTCTAACTCCTCCAATGGGGATCCCATTCTCAGTTCAATAGTTGGCTGCTAGCATTTGCCTCTGTATTTGTCATGCTCTGGCAGAGCCTCTCAGGAGACAGCTATATCAGGCTCCTGTCAGCATGCACTTCTTAGCATTAGCAATATTGTCTGGGATTGGTGGCTGTATATATATGGGCTAGATCCTCAGCTATGGCAGGCTGTGAATGCCCAGTCCTTCACTTTCTGCTCCAAACGTTGTCTCCATATCTCCTCCTATGGATATTTTTGTTCCGCCTTTTAAGAAGGATTGAAGCATCCACACTTTGGTCATCCTTCCTCTTGAGCTTCATGTGGTCTGTAAACTGTATCTTAGGTAATCCGAGCTTTTGGGCTAATACCCACTTATCAGTGAGTGTATACCATGTGTGTTTTTCTGTGATTGGGTTACGTCACTCAGTATGACATTTTAAAATTAAAATATAATTACAGAACTTCTCCCCTTCTTGTTCCTCTCACCTATCTCAAACCTCTACTCTCTCTCAAATTCATTACCTCTTTTCTTTAATTATTATTAAATACATGTGAATATATATATATATATATATATATATGCTGAGTCTGCTTAGTGTAGTGGTTTAGGGATAACCACTTGGTATTGAATAACTAATTAAAGGCCTCATTCCCATAAGACTTATTCTCCCTTTATTAGCAATTAATAATTACTTAAAGATAGGGGTGGAGAGCAGTAATCTTTGATGAATTAGGTTTGAATGTCAACTAGTGTTGGAATTGTTAAAATTTTGTCTAGGGGCCTGTGCCGAGAGCTGAGCCTAGGAAACAGCTCTATGTACCCAGGTCCTGTGGATACAGAGCTGGATTCTCAGAAGTAAGGACAATACTGAGGGCACAGAGAAGACCACCACTTCTGCTCATATTCCTGACCCAAGAGGAACCAGCCCGGAGCTCTTTGGACACAGGAACCTAGGAGCAGACTGGGACAGGATCCTTCCTGTTTCTGCCTGTGCCTGGAGCTGACCCTAGAACACAGTTCTCTGTACAAAGATTCTGCTGGGAGAAAGCCAGTCTCCAGGAGAGCTGACACAAAGGCTTACAGGAGGGTCAAGGCACTGTTAGAGACAGAAAGACCAGCTAAGAGCAGAGAAAAGTAGATGGCAGCAGGCAAGGGCAAAGACCTAAGGAACAGAAACCAAGGCCACTTGGCATCATCAGAACCCAGTTCCCCCACCACAGCAAGCCCTGGATACCCCAACACAGTGAAAAAGCAAGATTTTGATTTAAAATCACAACTCATGATGATGTTAGAGGACTTGAAGAAGGACATAAATAGCTGCCTTAAAGAAGTACAGGACAACACAGGAAGACGGGCAGAAGCCATCACAGAGGAAACACAAAAATCCCTTAAAGAATGACAGCAAAACACAGAATGCAAAATGCAAAAAGCTACTGGTCCAAAACATCCAGGAAATCCAGGACTCAATGAGAAGATCAAACCTAAGGATAATAGGTATTGAAGAGAGTGAAGACTCCCAGCTCAAAGGACCAGTAAATATCTTCAACAAAATCATAGAAGAAAACTTCCCTAACCTAAAAAAAGAGATACCCATAGGCATACAAGAAGCCTACAGAACTCCAAATAGATTGGACCAGAAAAGAAACACCTCCCGTCACATAATTGTCAAAACACCAAACGCACAAAATAAAGAAAGAATATTAAAAGCAGTAAGGGAAAAAGGTCAAGTAACATATAAAGGCAGACCTATCAGAATCACACCAGACTTCTCGCCAGAAACTATGAAGGCCAGAAGATCCTGGACTGATGTTATACAGACCCTAAGAGAACACAAATACCAGCCCAGGTTACTGTATCCTGCAAAACTCTCAATTAACATAGATGGAGAAACCAAGATATTCCATGACAAAACCAAATTTACACAATATCTTTCTAAAAATCAGCACTACAAAGGATAACAGATGGAAAACTCCACACAAGGAGGGAAACTTGATCCTGGAAAAAGCAAGAAAGTTTCAATTAACCCAGCAAAAAAATAGCTACAGAAACATAATTCCACCTCTAACAACAAAAATATCAGGGGAAGCCAATCATTGGTTCCTAATATCTCTCAACATCAATGGATTAATCACCCAATAAAAAGACATAGACTAACAGACTGGATATGTAAAGAGACCCCAGAATTTCGCTGCAAACAGGAAACACACCTTGGAGACAAAAACAGTCACTACCTCAGAAGAAAGGGCTGGAAAACAATTTTCCAAGCAAGTGGTCCCAAGAAATAAGCTGGAGTAGATATTCTAATATCGAATAAAATCTACTTTCAACCAAAAGTTATAAAAAATGTAAGGAAGGACACTTCATAATCATCAAAGGAAAAATCCACCAAGATGAACTCTAAATCCTGAGGATTTATGCTCCAAATGCAAGGGCACCTACATTCATAAAAGAAACCTTACTAAAGTTCAAAGCACACATTGCACCTCACAAAATAATAGTGGGAGACTTCGATACCCCACTCATATCAACGGACAGATCACGGAAACAGAAACTAAACAGAGACACAAAGAAACTAACAGAAGTTATGAACCAAATGGATTTAACAGATATCTATAGAACATTTCATCCTAAAACAAAAGAATATACCTTCTCCAGCTCCTCATGGTACCTTCTCCAAAATTGACCATATAATCAGTCACAAAACAGGCCTAAATAGATACAATAAAATGAAAATAATCCCATGCATCCTATCAGATCACCATGCACTAATGCTGGTCCTTAATAATAAAAAAAGGACAGAAAGCCCACATACACATGGAAGATGAACAACGTTCTACTCAATGATAACTTGGTCAAGGAAGAAATAAAGAAAGAAATTAAAGACTTTTTAGAATTTAATGACAATGAAGGCACAACATACCCAAACTTATGGGACACAGTGAAAGCTGTGCTAAGAGGAAAACTCATAGCTCTGAGTGCCTCCAAAAAGAAACTGGAGAGTCTTGACAGCACACCTAAAAGCTCTAGAAAAAAAACAAGCAAATACACCCAAGAGAACTAGATGGCAGGAAATAATCAAACATGGGGTTGAAATCAAGCAAGTAGAAACAAAAAGAACTATACCAAGAATCAACAAAACCAGGGGGTGGTTCTTTGAAAAAAATCAACCAGAAAGAGAAACCCTTAGCAAGACTAACCAGAGGGCACAGAGACATTATGCAAATTAACCAAATCAGAAATGAAAAGGGGGACACAATAACAGAAACTGAGGGAATTTAAAAAATCATCAGATCCCATTACAAAAGCCTATATTCGAGAAAACTGGAAAAATCTCGATGAAATGGACAATTTTCTAGACATATACTCAGTACCAAAGATAAATCAGGAACAGATAAACCATCTAAATAGTCCCATAACTCCTAAAGAAATAGAAGCAGTTATTAAACATCTTGTAGCAAAAAAAAAAAAAAAATCACAAGACCAGATGGGTTTAGTGCAGAATTCTATTAAACCTTCATAGAAGACCTAATACCAATACTGTCCAAATTATTCCAAAAAATAGAAACAGAAGGAACACTACCCAATTTCATCTACGAAGCCACAATTATGCTTATACCTAAGCCACAGAAAGTCCCAACAAAGAAAGAGAACTTCAGACCAATTTTCCTTATCAATATCGGTGCAAAAATACTCAATAAAATTCTGCAAACCGAATCCTAGAACATATCAAAACGACCTTCCACCATGATCAAGTAGGCTTCATTCCAGGAATGCAGGGATGATTCAATATACAGAAAACCAACAACGTAATCCACTATATAAATAAAATCAAAGAAAAAAACCCATAATCATCTTATTAGATGATAAGAAAGCATTTGACAAAATTCAACACTACTTCACTTTAAAAGTCTTGGAAAGATCAGGAATTCAAGGCCCATACATAAACATAGTGAAAAACAATATACAGCAAACCAGTAGCCAACATCAAATTAAATGGAGAGAAACTTGAAGAAATCCCACTGAAACCAGGGACTAGACAAGGCTGCCCACTCTCTCCCTACTTATTCAATATAGTACTGGAAGTCCTAGCCAGAGCAATCAGACAACAAAAGGAAGTCAAAGGGATAGAAATTGGAAAGGAAGAAGTCAAAATATCACTATTTGCAGATGATATGACAGTATACCTAAGTGACCCCAAAAATTCCACCAGAGAACTACTAAAGCTGATAAACAACTTCAGCAAAGTGGCTGGATATAAAATTAACTCAAACAAATCAGTAGCCTTCCTCTACTCAAAGGATAAACAGGCTGAGAAAGAAATTAGGGAAATGACAACCTTCACAATAGTCCAGATAATATAAAATACCTCAGTGTGACTCTAACCAAGCAAATTAAAGACCTGTATGACAAGAACTTCAAGTCTCTGAAGAAAGAAATTGAAGATCTCAGAAGACAGAAGGATCTTCCATGCTCATGGCAGGATTAGTGTAGTAAAAATGACCATCTTGCTGAAGCCAATCTACAGATTCAGTGCAATCCCCATCAAAATTCCAACTCAGTTCTTCATAGACTTAGAAAGAGCAATTTGAAAATTCATTTGGAATAACAAAAAAACCCAGGATAACAAAAACTATCCTCAACAATAAAAGAATTTCTAGGGAAATCACTATCCCTGACCATAAGCTGTATTACAGAGCAATAGTAATAAAAATTGTATTGTATTGGTACAGATACAAGGAGGTAAACAAACAGAATACAATTGAAGACCCAGAAATGAACCCACACACCTATGGGCACTTGATTTTTGACAAAGGAGCCAAAACCATCCAATGGAAAAAAGATAGCATTTTCAGCAAATGGTGCTGGTTCAACTGGAGCTCAGCATGTAGAAGAATGCAGATCGATCCATGCTTATCACCCTGTACAAAGCTTAAGTCCAAGTGGATCAAGGACCTCCACATCAAACCAGATACACTCAAACTAATAGAAGAAAAACTAGGGAAGCATCTGGAACACATGGGCACTAGGGAATATTTCCTGAACAGAACACCAATGGCTTATGCTCTAAGATCAAGAATCGACAAATGGGACCTCATAAAATTGCAAAGCTTCTGTAAGGCAAAGGACACTGTCATTAGGACAAAACAGCAACCAACAGATTGGGAAAAGATCTTTACCAATTCTACAACCGATAGAGGGCTTATATCTAAAATATACAAGGACCTCAAGAAGTTAGACTCTAGAGAGCCAAATAACCCTATGAAAAACTGGGGTACACAGCTAAACAAAGAATTCTCAGCTGTTGAATATCGAATGACTGAGAAGCACCTAAAGAAATGTTCAACATCCTTAATCATCAGCAAAGTGCAAATCAAAACAACCCTGAGATTTCACCTCACACCAGTCAGAATGGCTAAGATCAAAAATTCAGGTGACGGGGGCTGGGGATTTAGCTCAGTGGTAGAGCGCTTACCTAGGAAGCGCAAGGCCCTGGGTTCGGTCCCCAGCTCCGAAAAAAAGAACCAAAAAAAAAAAAAACTCAGGGGACAGCAGATGCTGGCGAGGATGTGGAGAAAGAGGAACACTCCTCCATTGTTGGTGGGATTGCAGACTGGTACAACCATTCTGGAAATCAGTCTGGAGTTTCCTCAGAAAATTGGACATAATATTATCTGAGGACCCAGCTATATGACCCCTTGACATATACCCAAATGCTACTCCAACATACAACAAAGACACATCCTCCACTATGTTCCTAACAGCCAGGAATGGATACAGAAAATGTGGTACATCTACACGATGGAGTACTACTCAGCTATCAAAAACAATGACTCCATGAAATTTATAGCCAAATGGATTGAACTAGAAAATATCACCCTGAGTGAGGTAACCCAATCACAGAAAAACACACATGGCGTGCACTCACTGGTAAGTGGATATTAACCCAAAAGCTCTGATTACCCAAGACACAATCTACAGACCACAAGATGCTCAAGAAGAAGGATAACCAAAGTGCAGATGCTTCAGTCCTTCCTAGAAGGTGGAACAAAAATATTCATAGGAGAAGATAGAGACAAAGTTTGAAGCAGAGCCTGAAAGAATGGTCCTCAGAGTGGGAACCACCTTGGGATCCAGCCCATATACATACAACCACCAAACCTAGTCTTTATTGAGGATGCCAAGAGGTGCATGCTGACAGGAGCCTGATATAGCTGTCTCCTGAGAGGCTCTGCCAGAGCATGACCAATACAGAGGTGGACTCTCACAGCCAACCATTGGACTGAGAACAGGTTCCCCATTGGAGCAATTAGAGAAAGGATTGAAGGAGCTGAAGGGACTTGCAACCCCATAAGAACAACAATGTCAATCAACCAGAGCTTCTATGGACTAAACCACTACCCAGAGAGTACACATGGACAGACCCATGGCTCCAGGTGCATATGTAGCAGAGGATGGCCTTGTTGGGCACCAATGGGAGGAAAAGTTGTTGGTCCTGCCAAAGCTGAACCCCCCAGTGTAGGGGAATGTCAGGGCAGGGAGGCAGGAAGGGCTTGGTGGACGCGTGGGGGACACCCTCATAATAGAATGTGGAGGGGGATTGGATAGAGGTTTATGGATAGGAAACTGGGAAAGGTAGTAACGTTTGAAATGTAAATAAATACAACAATATCCAATAAAAAAGGCATAAAAGGGGGAGGACTAGGAGTGGGGACAGCATGTGGGATATAAATAAATATATAAATTAATGAAAATATTTGGGGGTAGTAATGTTGTTGAGATTGCATTACTACAGCTTCCCTTTTATATTTAAAAGACACAATGTCGCAGCAGACTTCCTGATGTTCTAGATCTTACAATCCTTCTCCTCCCTATTTCTCCACGTTCTCTGAACCCAATGAGGAAAACTTATGCTGTAAATGTATACGTTTCAGACTGGGCATCGCATGGCAAGTATTATCTGTATTTTGAACAGTTATGGCTTTATATAGTGGTCTCCTGATAAAGCCAGACACTTCTTTAATCATGGTTGATGTCTACCCTTATCTGTGGGTATTAAAATAAGTATTTAAAATTAGAAATTATATTAGTATGGAAAAATGGCAATATAGTAGGTTCAAGAGTTGTGACCTCACTAGATACACATAGTTGACTAGATTTATAATACTAAGAATAATTTCCCTTCTGTTAAACAGGCCTTAAGTCCAAGTAGAAAAACTTTTGTTATGTCAAAGATAGATGTGATACCTTTAAAGAAATATATCCATATAGGTCATTATGTTTAGACAATTTCTAAAAGACGCTAAGGTAATCTGAAAGTATGTTAAATTGCATTGTCCTTTTTTCTAGGGGTGTTGAATACATTTTAAATATTTCTTTAGCATTCGAGTTCTTCTTTAGCCAACTCTGTTTAAATACATAGCACATTTATATTGATTTTATGTTCTTGATTCTTCATTTTAAAGAGTTTTCTGCATATTCTGGATATTAATCTATCAGAAAATAACTGGCAAGTATCCTTTCCAACTTTGTGGATTTCCTCTTAAGTCAGATGATTCTTTCCCTTGCTACACAGAGGCTTTTAAATTCTATAAGGTTCACTGGCTAACTTTTGACCTTACATATCTGAAAACTGATCCTATCACAATAGCTCACAGGTAGGGTTTTGCATATTAAAGATTCTGAGATAGGAGCAATTGGGTAGGAGATATGATGTTCATATCTCTAAAGATAGAAAATTTTATGTGAGTCTTCTTAGTCATAATCCTGACTTGCCTGAGACGAAACACTGAAATGCACGCTCAAAATATATATCTCCAAGATAAAAGAAACCTTACCAGAGAAAAAGATCTGAACTTAATATTTAAAAAACTTTTAAGAATGCTCTATCAACTCTCCCCCTCTCATTTGAGGATTCGGTCAACACTAGAAAACCTGAAGCTAGGAAGAATTAGTGAGTAATTTTAACAAGCAGGTACGTGCTCCCCCCTCCTATCCAGGACGAACTTCGCATGAAGACTTTGGTGGAGTCCAAGAATGTCATCATTTTCCAGGAGCAAGTGGGGGATGGGCTCTTCTGGGATCACCAGAACTTTGACACCCATGCTGTCCAGGACAGCCCTATCTCCCTTCTCTTTCTTTAGCAATAGAGTACAGCATTATCCCTTTATTCCTTGGGCTTGCCCTCCACAGAAAAAGGATATGTTGTTTTACAATTTCTACAAAAGGTAGAGCTCAGAGCGGGTGAGGGGGCTTTGATACATAGTGGTTACACCCTCCCTGGCAGGAGGAGGGCAGACTCTGTCTCTGCAGGATTCCTGGGCAGTACTATCCTTTCTTGGCATTCTGTTGCAGCCTCCTAGGTGCCTGTCAGGCCCTTCCCTGGGACTTCTGTGGTCCTACTGTGTTCTAGCCTACTGATCCCCTCCTCCACCCATGGTTTTTGTGAGGAATTCTTGGGGGAAGGTAATGGATCTGAAGGCCAGGATCTGAAGGCCAGGAAGGATGAGCCCTGGGCACCAGCAGCAGTAGTAGCTGTGTGTGGCCAAGGAGCAAACATTGGTCACAAAACAACAGACCTGTCCAGAGAAAATTAAGGAGCAGGAATCTTGGGGGATGGGTGGAGCCGGCCGCCCAGGGGTTGGTAAGGAAAGTGCACCTGTATAATTTCTCCATATTTTTACTTTGCTCTCGCTGCCCCGACTCAGCAGACATTTGTTTCATCATTTTTTTAACAGAGGGGACTGCTTAGATTTGACTTCATCTTGTCAAAGCATCAAGGCTTGTCTTAAGGACTCCCTGGTGTAGCCAGGGAGGTTGCTCAGTGGGAGCATGATGGAATTCCTGAAGACCTGGGTTTAGTCCCTGGGCCCCACACAATGGAATAGAGTCTCCCAAGTTCCCCTCTGACCTCCACATGCCCGGTTGTTGGGTCATGCTCGCACATGTAGTTAAAGTAAAAATCTAATAAAGAACTGTAGTTGAGAAACAGAATTGAGTCTATCGGGTGTGTTTGCTTACAGCTATTCATTCTTAGCTGTGAAATTCTGCATGGTGTGTGCACATTTGTGTTTGTGGGTAAACTATGCAGGAGGACACATCAGCTTCAATCATCATGAGACCCCCCACGTGACTTTTCTTAGTTTATGTCATTTGAGTGTGTGTGCACTCGAATGAGCATGCCAGTGCATGTCAGTATGCATGTGTGCTTGTGTGCTTGTGTGTGTCTGTGCGTGGGTGTGTGTGCTGTGCATGTGAAAGAGAATGGGGGAAGGGAGAGGGAGGGACACAAGAGAGAAAAGAAGGGCAGAAACACAGGCACATCTATGAATGGTAGATGGATGCTCTTTTAGGAGTCTCCTTTTGGTCTCTGTGGCATTCAAGGCAGTGTCTCTGTTGTTTCTAGACTGTGCTTCTTTTTCTAGGGCATTTGGTCCAACAGCTTGTAGTCAATGTTCCAGTTCCTGCAGGTTCTCTTCCTGTATGTGCTGGGATTCCAGATGCCCACCACTGTGTCTGGCCTTAAGATACAGTGTTGTGAGAACAAACTCTAGTAAAATGGCCTGGAAGGGAAGCAGAGTGTAGAAGACTGACCTGCTATTGATGCCTGGTTATGGAACTCTTAGGCTATTTTGTAGTTAATTTGAAGCTACCCTACTGTCTTAAATAGATCTTGAGCTCCTTCCCATTTTTTATTGAGTTCATTGTCAAGGTAGGCTTTACAAAGGCAGCCTTTTCTCCACACATGCCCCATCACATTAGGATCTCGTTTGGAGACCTCCGTAGTCTCCTGAGTGAGAATAATGTATGATTAAAGAACAGTTGCACGGGGCAGGGACACAGCTCATTGTCAGATGTCAGATATAGACTTTATCTCATTCTTTGATAAAACACAAATATGGAATTAAGGACTTTGAACTGCTCATAAGTTGTGTACCATCCCATCCTGGAAGAAGCCATCAAAAATACTAAATTTGGAGGAAGAGAGACAATGAACTCATCTGATTGCATGCAGTGAATCACAGCTTGTGCTGGCTTTGTGCAAAATGGACAAGGTTCTGTGGTGTCCCACATGCCAAATGTTCTGATTTCCCATGGCTTTCTGGATGGAGCCCATCCCCAAACAGCACAGGAAAACATCTAATCCTGAATAATACTAGTAACCCCGTAACATGATTGAACGATGAGAAAACACCACTCACTCTTACTCTACAATGTCTAGCCTCAGTGGAATTTCTACACTCCATGGAAACTGAGTTGTTTGTTTGTTTTCTCCATTATCACATTAACTAACCCATAGTTTAAAGCAGTCCCTTTAAATCTGTGGTTTCCGGCATGACTTCCCAACAGGAATCCACAACAGAAGCAAGGCAATGTTCATGCATGCACCACATGGGAGCCAGATTTTCATGGTGGGCCTGGAAAAGTTCTAGAAGATCATCCTTGTACCTACTATTGTAATGCTTTCTGTGATTGATAAGGAGTGTTGAGAACAGGTCTTAATGTCTTGAAGACTTGAGCCTGACATGTTTTGTAACAGAGCCCTTTGGTAGCAGCCTGAGGGACTGCCCTGATAACCATCTGTTGTGCTCGCCTTACCTTTACTCTGAGTGTAGCAGGAGCCCTAATGAACCATAGGTCCTCCAGCCCATCCTTTGTGTGGAGGATACCAAAGAACACAAAATTTCACAGTGCTGATAATGATTTCATAGCTAATCTACATGTGTTTGTGTTTCTGCCTTTTGTTTTATTTTCTTCTGGCAGCATCTATTCTTGGCCTAGGGCTCACTTTGGATCATTCACACAAATCACAGGGCTTTGCAGAGAATTTCAAAATGAGTTTCAAACTAAGTTACTGTTAAAAAAGAAAAAGAAATACCTAGGAGCCTGTAGGATCTTATTCTTAGCCTCTTTCTTTCTTTCTTTCTTTCTTTCTTTCTTTCTTTCTTTCTTTCTTTCTTTCTTTCTTTCTTTCTTTCTTTCTTTCTTTCTTTCCTTTCTTTCTTCTTTTTTTATTTAGAGACAGGCTTTCTCTATGTAGTCCCTGTTGTCCGGGAACTTACTCTGTAGACCATATTGGCCTCAAATGCACAGAGATCTGTCTGCTTCTGCCTCCTTAGTGCTGGAATTAAAAGAATCCAATTAAAGGACACCACCACCACCACCACCACCACCACCACCACCACCACCACCACCACCACCATCACCACTGCCACCCAGATCTCGTAAAGATTAAGTACATGGTATCTGGTCCATGTGCCTAAGAGTAACCCTGTGAACAGTTAAATTTTGACAGCAATCTAAAGAAGAGATGGATCTCAGAGCCACATATCTCATTTTCCAAAAATGTCCCCTTCCTCTCATTGTATAACTGTATTCCTAAAATATTAACCCTCAGAAAAAGAACCAAAAAACAAACAGCAAAATAACCATGATAATATGGAAGAGAGTAGAACATCCTTTAAAAACTCAAGCCCCAGTCTTCCCCCTTAGCAGCTGAGTATGCCGTTGTCACAATGTTGCTGGAAATAAAACTTTCTTTTAAAAAGCTTTTACATTGAAAGAACTCTTCTTGTCTGATGGTCATTCCTGGTGGTCTCAAACTCTGTAACACTACCTGCACGTTTTATGAATGAATTTTATAATAAAATAAATTGTTACTCATCTTTGAGATTTATAAACCGATTGCCATTGTAGATTGTGTAGTTGTTGACAAGCTACAGGAAATAAAGTAGATGGCCACCTTTCCACTTCTACTCTGGGATCGTTCTCCTCCCTGGGAACTTGCAACCAGGAAGTTTCCCTGCACTCCTTTGATTTCTCCTATTTCCTTCCGGGTTCTGTGTATAGCCTTTCATCTCTCCACTAGCTAACTCTGGACAGTTGTATAGTTTTGTGTTCAAAGTTTCATCCTTACAACACATCGTTACCCATGCTATCAGTGCCAAGTTTACCCTCATGGCTTCCTAGTTCTATGTATATTTCTATTCTCCAAGAAGTTCTTCAAGAGGAAGAGATGCTATGTCCAAGAAGGACTACCTCACTGATCCCTGACAGGTAGGATGATGTCATTTTCCTAGGATGCTTCAGGGGAATAAATGAGGAGGCCCCTTCTGCATATAAAAGGTGTGTGGTCACCATATTCTCTTATTCTGCTGGACAAGAGATGACATTTGGTTCAAGTACTGGGCTACTCTTCTGGCCTCAATTTAGCACAAAGCTGAACACAAAGTTATCCCATTTCTGTGGGAAAGAGATGACAAAAATAACCAGTATTTTGAGAAACATCTTCCTTTCTTTATTGCTATTATATGTGACAAAACAATATTTTTATGACCAGCAGGATTTGCCAAGATGTTGCTGGCACACGATGAACCCTATTGGCTCCTCCGGAACAGAGGTACTACTCTTGGGGTCTTCATTCATCTGAGCAGAAAAGTTGTTCAAGGTACCAGATGTAGCACTGCTGAGTAGTAATTCCTTATGTTTTTTCCTGTATTTAGCTCTCTTATTTTTAAACCAAGCCTGAAATCAGACCAAGATAGAGGCTGGTTAATCATACCAAACAGTTAATATTATGATGGGAAGACACATCATGCAACTTCATATGGAACATTCTTCCCTTCACAGAATAACAGTGTTTATAATTGCTCACAAACTTTTCAGGGCCTCAAGTATTACCCAGGGTACAGGATGTGCTCACAGCATGGGAGATCCCGGTTTCCATCCTGTCACCACTGAAACCCATCAGACAAATTTACACAGCACCAGACTCGCTCTTCTTCAGAAGCCTTCAGAAAACAAGCTGTTGTCAAATTTTGGACACAATCAGAGTCAGACTTTCAAAGCAGTCAACCCTTGTGTTCTTCATAATGAAAGGGGGTTTGGGGCAATATCTCAGAATTGACACATTGTACTGTGCTTGGAAATTCAAGTTCAGTCTTGTGTTTGTCTACCATGTTACTAAAATCTTACAAAAGAGAACCAGCTCTTATGCCTTAGCATTTTCCCCTTAAACAGTTTTTCCCATTGTGTATCATCAAGGTAAGTCATCACCTGCGCCATATTTATTCACTCATCCTGTTAGCTATGTACATGTGGTTAGTATTTAGTAATTTCATACAACTGAAATGTCTCGTAAGGCTTCTTCCTGCAATCTCATAAATATTTTTCATGGTCACCCCAAGTTGCAACATAACTCCAGACAGAAATACTCTGTAGAGGACTCCCAGTGGAGGGATAAGGACATCAATCCACTCACAATCCCTTCAACCCAAAATGTGTCCTACCTACTAGATGTGCAGGAACAAAGATGGAGCAGACACCAAGGGAACAGCCAACCAATGACTGGCTTGAACTGAGACCCATCCATGGGCAAGCACCAATCCTCGACACTGTTAATGATACTGTTAGGCTTGCAGACAGGAGCCTAGCATAACAGTCCTCTGAGGAGCTACACCCAGTAGCCAATGGAAGGAGATGCAGAGACCCACATTCCCACATTAGATGGAGCTAAGAGAGTCTTATGAAAGAATTGGGAGAAAGACTGAGGGACCTTAAGAGAACAGAGACTCCATAGGAAGACTAACACAGTCAACTAACCTAGACCCTTGGGGGCCACAAAAACTGAACAACCAACTAAAAAGCAAGCAAAGGCTGGACCTAGGATCCCCGCACACATGTAGCAGATGTGCAGCTTGGTCTTGATGTGGGTTCCCCAACAAGTGGAGTCGAGTGGGGGCTATCCCTAAAGCTGCTGCCTGTCTGTGGAATCTGTTCAACTAACTGGGCTGTCTTGTCTGGCATCAGTGGGAAAGGATACACCTGGTCTTACAAGAACTTGATGTGCCAGGGTGGCGGGGGGAGAGATAGGGGTAGCAATCCCTTCTCAGAGGAGAAGGGGGCAGGGAAATGGGAGGAGGGTCTGCATGAGAAGGTATTGGAAGGGGACTGATATTGGGATGTAAGGTGAGCAAATAAATAAGAACTACTCTGCAGAGGATCCCTTTGTCACACATATGTCAGTATCAATTAGGGGAAATGCAGGTGTGTATGACATGCATACATCCATAGCTATACCTATGTATGCTATAGCTGGACATTCATAAACCCTGTTTCTTTCCCATAGGGAAGGCCCACTTTCTTCATTTTGTTTTCCTTTAGGAAAACATGCTCCTTTACTGCTAGAAATAGGGAAGATACACTAGCTGGAGTTTACTTTATAAAAAACCCTTTCTACTTTCAAGAGCAAATTAGTGTGACTTGTGCTAGACTCAGGAGCTCCAACTGTGCAAGGGAAGGCCATATCTATCCTGACCCAAGTCTGAGATGGAGTACCCTAATGAACTTGTACTGACCTTCACCTTGCATTCGTCCACATGAATGAGGGCTGCAAGTGCTTTTCTGTGGAAAGAAAAGAACACAGGTTAGCCATTGCCACTGGGGGAAGGAAGGAAAGTGCACCTGTATAATTTCTCCATATTTTTACTTTGCTATCACTGCCCCAACTCAGCAGACATTTATTTCATCATTTTTTTTTTAACAGAGGGGACTGCTTAGATTTGACTTCATCTTGTCAAAGCATCAAGGCTTGCCTTAAGAACTCCCTGGTGTCGCCAGGGAGGTTGCTCAGTGGGAGCATGATGGAATTCCTGAAGACCTGGGTTTAGTCCCTGGGCCCCACACAATGGAATAGAGTCTCCCAAGTTCCCCTCTGACCTCCACATGCCCGGTTGTTGGGTCATGCTCGCACATGTAGTTAAAGTAAAAATCTAATAAAGAATTGTAGTTGAGAAACAGAATTGAGTCTATCGGGTGTGCTTTCTTACAAACGTATTCATTTATTTTCTGTGCAGCTATGCTTGTTTTGTTGGGTATGCGTGTAAATTCAGGAAGACACACGTGAATGGCAGTCACCTTGTTCTAAAAATTACTTCTTTCATTACAATATAATATTGTATTCATTATTTAATTTTATATAATAAGGTATTAGATATTATATTATTTTATATCACATATATTAATATTATATGCATACAAGTAGACAAGCAGAACCCACACATGCTCCAGACAGCATTTGCCTGCCATCTGCCTATAGGACTAATGAGATTTAGACATTCATCCTTGCTTCTGACTTTCTCATTGGGTCCCGAGAACAAAACAGATCTTCAGGCTTGTGTTTTAAGTACTTTTACCCCCTGACCTTCCCCTTCTCTTTTGATACAATCTGACAGTGGTCCCATGTTCACTGAGATGATCCCCAGGGTTCTGGCCTCCCTTACCTCCTACAAATGGTACTTTGTTGTTTTTCTTTTTCTTTAACCAGGAGGGAACAGTGTTACTGAGTACTCAAAGGAGGAAACAGAATTAATATGGTCAGCAATTCAGCTTCTTGCCATGTGCCACAAAAGACTTAAAACTTGTAGTTCACGAGCTGTTTATCCATAGAAGCAAAGTATAATTCACGTGGGCCACAGACCCAACGTATTCAACTATCCCTTTGCACGTGATGATAAAAGTGAACTAGATATACGATGCCTCTGAGACATTCAGCTTGAGGAAAGCAAAGAGTCTAGCACATGTAGGAGCATACACACGAGCACTGAGGACACTCCGAAGAGCAACAGGGTAGTCTGAAAGGGAGAAGCTCTGCAGAAGTTCCTGCTCGTGGCAGTGCCTCAGGAGAAGACAAAAATAGTGCAATAGGCCAGAGGGGGACACGGACAAAGGTTTAATAAGCACAAGGTTTTGTTTTAGCGTCATAAAATACTCTGAAAAAAATTTCTCCAAAAGACTGGAAAATACCGCATGCTCTGCATTTTAGACTTGGCTCAGACTGGGGCTTTTATGGTTTTTTTTTTTTTCTAAGACCACCATGAAGTGAAAGAAATGCATCACCGTGGGGAAGTGAAAGAAACACAGCACGGTGGGCATTATGGCAACTTGTTTGTCAGAAATGCACGAGAAGTTTGACCTTTAGCTTCAGAGGCCATCTTCCTCACCCCCACCATAAATTCCGCTGAAGACTTCGTGGTTTCAGGGCCAAGAAGGGAAGCAGGCCAAACCAGGTACTGAACTAATCTGACCTACTAAGGAGCCTAAGACAGAACTTCAAGTTTCCTAAGTTCGAGCACTGGTGGGGGCTAGACTAAGAGCAAATCCACCTTTCTTAAATGCACCATCTGTCTTAAGTTATAATGTAAAATGGACTCAGCATTTAGCTTGAGGAAAGAGAATTGGTCTACCATTTCTAGGGCTTCTGAGTTCAATACTCAGGATGCGTTTCTGTTCGTTTTGGTTTTATGTTGTTTTTGCTTTTTAATGAAGAAGTGGGCACTAGGGTTGAGTAAAGGAGCCCAAAGTCGCGGAAAACAGTAAATTCTGAAAACGAAAAACATCTACTTACCTTCGGTGTGCATCAGGATACTGGGTCTCTTGGAAAGCCTTCTCCAGTTCACACAGTTGGGCATAGGTGAACTTGTGGTGTTTTATTTGCCTGTTGTTGGAGCGACAAGCAGCTGTTCCAGCTGCTTTCTCAGGCTCACTGGGACGGGCTTGCGTTTCCTTCCTTGTTTCATAGCTGTAGTTTTGCTTGTATTTAAAGCTCAGGTGCTCGTCCTGGCCTAGCTCATGCAGGACTCTTACACCTCTTCCAAAGCGACAACGGACTGCTGCCGCGGCAACCCTCTGCTGAGAGTCAGTCATTATTTCTTCCTCATAGAAGCTCACCCCATAATAGTCGAGGTCGAAGTAGAAGTACTTGCTTTCCATTGCTAGAGCTTTGCAGATGGAGCCTACTCTGGAGCACCTCCCAGTTCACGGGCGAAAATCCTGCGCATGTCCCACACTACACACTTGACTCGCTCCTGGGTGTGGCTAAGCTTAGGCACGGAAGTGGGAGGTGGGTTGGGTGTGTGTGGGCGTAAAGAGGAGAATCCACCCCACGGGGGCATACAGTTACCATTAGGAGGCCTGACAAAAAAAGCTGCTTCAAACAAGATGCTGACTTTACATATAGTCAAGAAAGGAGGCCTGAGTTGGACCTGAATTCAGGTGACTCCCTGGATCTCAAGAGAGGCCGCTGAGGACTAAGATGGATATTTAAGGTTATTTGAAGGTGGAGAATAGGGTAGGGATAATAATTCAAATGAACACGGTGTCTAATTTGGGGAACATCTCGTGGCCCCACCTTCCAATTTCACAGCCCAATGTTCTCCATGCTGGAGTTAAGTTGACATTATAGGTTAGGGACTTCTGCTCCATATTTCTTTTGAAGATACTGAAACCAGAGTTTCAGATGGACCAGAGTTCATCTCTGCATAGGAGCAGAATTTTAAGCATTTTCCTTGGTAAGATCCAGTAACAAAGAAACCCCAATGATCACTGAGAGAATGTCACCCCAGTTTGGGGGTGATCACAGACAGAAATGCTAAGGTAACATGGGGTTTCTGTCCTCTTTGTGTTGCAGGGAAGACTAAAACAAGGGAGTATTATATTAGAACAACCCTCTAGAAGAGAACACTTTACACAAAGGTTAAAGATATACACGCACTAGGCAGTTTTCTAATCAGGTAATATCAGAGTTATCACTTGGGTCTTTAAGATACTGCTCAGTGGGTGGAGAACTTCTAGCCTAGGGTGAGTGAGGGGCTTTGTTCCAGGCCTAGCACTGAAAACAAACAAAAGATGTAACTCTACAGAAAAGATGTTTCGGTGTGCTTGCAATTCTTTTGGTGGGAAAGGGATCATCTTTGCGTCCAACAAAGGAACACAGGAACAAAAAAGCAAATCGACAAGAGAATTTCTTTTTTAAGAGTGTGTGCTGGAATCCCAAACAGGCCAATGAGAGTGCTTGGCCAAGGTGCACCCTGTCTTTCCTCTCTGAATAGGTCACCACCTATTGGTGGCCTATCACCCCATTGGTGGCAACTTAAGTTTAAAATTTGAGCGGATTGGTTTATTACTACAAAAGGGAAGGGGGTCAGGGGGTCAGGGGGTCAGGGGGCCAGGGGGTCAGGAAGTAGGGGCCCATATCAGGCTGGCTAACTTTGATAGGAAAAAACCCCTGGTTTTCACATTGGGAAGGGTTTTATTATTAAGAGATTCTAGATAGAATATCAAATGCAATCATTTTTGTTTTCCTCCTAGGAGGTTCCTCCTAGGAGGACAGACTATACCCAAAGATTACAGAACTGCAGAACTGGAGGCTGATCAGTATGAAAGCAAAACCTGTTTGTGCCAAAACAAAACAAAACACCACCACCACCACCACCACCACCACCACCACCACCACCACCACCACCACAACAACAACAACAACAACAACAAACACGTCTGGGTTTAAAGCCAGGTAGGTAGCTCTGTGGGGAAAGTGTTTGTTATTAGTGCCTGATGATCTGACTTCAGATTTCTCAAACTCTGCCAAAGCTAGACAGATTGGTTTTGATATTTGCTCAGTGAGTAAAGAGGCCTGCACCAAGCCCAATGACTTGAATCCAATTTCCTGGACCCGATGCTGGAAGGAAAGAAGCAATTCAGCAAATTGTCCTCTGACTGCTATACACATGCCATGGTATACATGTACATGCATGCTATTGTGTAATAAGCTTTTTTTTCTGGAGATATTCGAGACACACACACAGAAATAAATAAATAGATAAATAAATAAATAGATAAATAAATAAGTTAGTTAGTTAAGGAAAATGGGAATAGTAGGTTATCCTCTAGGGCCTATGACCTCTCCAGATATGGTTAATTGGCTCGTTTTATAGTACAGGTACAAACTTCCTCCTATTGATGCTCATTGTTTGTCCATTTAGAAACTTGTGGTTACTCCCAAGATATGAATGCCACTATTGCACTGTGGGCTTATCTTTCTGTGATGGTCATTGGTGTGCTTTGTAGGATTTATAGCTGAGGACTATTGATTCCTTTTCTCCTTTGGCAGCTTGTGTAGCACCATTCGATGTCATGAGTGCTATTCTTCAGAGAAGACGCTTTCAGGTCAGGCTAGTTCCAGCTTGATTTCGGCTCTGTGCCTGACCTGGGAAACACCAATGGCAACAGCAATATCCCTTGTCTGGGGAGGTTTTTTGACCTGCTCTAGTCAATATCTCAAAAGTAGATTTCCCTTGCTTGGTACTAAGGTCATAATGACCACCCTGATGTATTGCAAAGTGATACCAAATCATGCTTTCAGTTTGCATTTCCCTAATGCCTAATGGTGATTAATACAGTCCCACACTGCATTTGCTATGTAGCTTTCTTAACCTTTTTCCTACCTGACAGAGTTTCCTTTTGATTGTTTCATACTGGCAAAAAGTAACTTAGGGTCCATTCTCAGCTACAGTCCATAATTGCAGAGAAATCCAGGCAGGAACTTTCACCAGCATGTCACATCCACAGTGAAGAAGAGAGAATAAACACATGCATGCTTCTGGTACTTGGCTAATTTTCTCTACTCTTATACAGTCTAGGGACTAAAAACAAGTGGTTGATGCCACTCACTCTCAGGATGGTATTCCCAATGTCAATTAATGTAAGATGGTCCCTGACAGACACACCCAAGGCCAGCCTGAGCTATACAATCCCTGAGCACAATGCTCTCCCAGGTGAATCTAAGTTGTGTCAAGTTGACAATTCAAATTAACCACCACAATGACCTAAAATAGTAAATAGTAAATTATAGTTGTTCTATTTTCACTGAATAATTTAGTTTGAAAATACTTTAGAGAGATTTTTTTTGTTTTTTTTGTTTTGTTTTGTTTTGTTTTGGTTTTGGTTTTTATTATTATTTTTTTGGTGCTCTTGTCACCAGGAAAGAGTTTAATTAAAACAACTGTGCACAGCTGGAGTAGCCATTCTAATACCAAATAAAATCAATTTTCAACTAAAAGTCATCAAAAAAGATAAGGAAGGACACTTCATATTCATCAAAGGAAAAATCCACCAAGGTGAACTCTCAATCCTAAATATCTATGCCCCAAATACAAGGGCACCTACATACGTAAAAGAAACCTTAATAAAGCTCAAAACACACATTGCACCTCACACAATAATAGTAGGAGATTTCAACACCCCACTCTCATCAATGGACAGATCATGGAAACAGAAATTGAACAGAGACATAGACAGACTAAGAGAAGTCATGAGCCAAATGGACTTAATAGATATTTATAGAACATTCTATCCTAAAGCAAAAGAATATACCTTCTTCTCAGCTCCTCATGGTACTTTCTCCAAAATTGACCATATAACTGGTCAAAAAACGGGCCTCAACAGGTACAGAAAGATAGAAATAATCCCACCCGTGCTATCGGAGCACCACGGCCTAAAGCTGGTCTTCAATAACAATAAGGGAAGAACGCCCACATATACGTGGAAGTTGAACAATGCTCTACTCAATGATAACCTGGTCAAGGATGAAATAAAGAAAGAAATTAAAAACTTTTAAGAATTTAATGAAAATGAAGGTACAACATACCCAAACTTATGGGACACAATGAAAGCTGTGCTAAGAGGAAAACTCATAGCGCTGAGTGCCTGCAGAAAGAAACAGGAAAGAGCATATGTCAGCAGCTTGACAGCACACCTAAAAGCTCTAGAACAAAAAGAAGCAAATACACCCAGGAGGAGTAGAAGGCAGGAAATAATCAAACTCAGAGCTGAAATCAACCAAGTAGAAACAAAAAGGACCATAGAAAGAATCAACAGAACCAAAAGTTGGTTCTTTGAGAAAATCAACAAGATAGAAAAACCCTTAGCCAGACTAACGAGAGGACACAGAGAGTGTGTCCAAATTAACAAAATCAGAAATGAAAAGGGAGACATAACTACAGATTCAGAGGAAATTAAAAAAATCATCAGATCCTACTACAAAAACCTATATTCAACAAAACTTGAAAATCTCCAGGAAATGGACAATTTCCTAGACAGATACCAGGTACCGAAGTTAAATCAGGAACAGATAAACCAGTTAAACAACCCCATAACTCCTAAGGAAATAGAAGCAGTCATTAAAGGTCTCCCAACCAAAAAGAGTCCAGGTCCAGACGGGTTCAGTGCAGAATTCTATCAGACCTTCATAGAAGACCTCATACCAATATTATCCAAACTATTCCACAAAATTGAAACAGATGGAGCACTACCGAATACCTTCTACGAAGCCACAATTACTCTTATACCTAAACCACACAAAGACACAACAAAGAAATAGAACTTCAGACCAATTTCCCTTATGAATATCGACGCAAAAATACTCAATAAAATTCTGGCAAACCGAATCCAAGAGCACATCAAAACAATCATCCACCATGATCAAGTAGGCTTCATCCCAGGCATGCAGGGATGGTTTAATATACGGAAAACTATCAACATGATCCATTATATAAATAAACTGAAAGAACAAAACCACATGATCATTTCATTAGATGCTGAGAAAGCATTTGACAAAATTCAACACCCCTTCATGATAAAAGTCCTGGAAAGAATAGGAATTCAAGGCCCATACCTAAACATAGTAAAAGCCATATACAGCAAACCAGTCGCTAACATTAAACTAAATGGAGAGAAACTTGAAGCAATCCCACTAAAATCAGGGACTAGACAAGGCTGCCCACTCTCTCCCTACTTATTCAATATAGTTCTTGAAGTTCTAGCCAGAGCAATCAGACAACAAAAGATCAAGTGGATACAGATTGGAAAAGAAGAAGTCAAAATATCACTATTTGCAGATGATATGATAGTATATTTAAGTGATCCCAAAAGTTCCACCAGAGAACTACTAAAGCTGATAAACAACTTCAGCAAAGTGGCTGGGTATAAAATTAACTCAAATAAATCAGTAGCCTTCCTCTACACAAAAGAGAAACAAGCTGAGAAAGAAATTAAGGAAACGACACCATTCATGATAGTCCCAAATAATATAAAGTACCTCGGTGTGACTTTAACCAAGCAAGTAAAAGATCTGTACAATAAGAACTTCAAGACTCTGAAAAAAGAAATTGAAGAAGACCTCAGAAGATGGAAAGATCTCCCATGCTCATGGATTGGCAGGATTAATATAGTAAAAATGGCCATTTTACCAAAAGCGATCTACAGATTCAATGCAATCCCCATCAAAATACCAATCCAATTCTTCAAAGAGTTAGACAGAACAATTTGCAAATTCATCTGGAATAACAAAAAACCCAGGATAGCTAAAACTATTCTCAACAATAAAAGGACTTCCAGGGGGAATCACTATCCCTGAACTCAAGCAGTATTACAGAGCAATAGTGATAAAAACTGCATGGTATTGGTACAGAGACAGACAGATAGAACAATGGAATAGAAATGAAGACCCAGAAATGAACCCACATACCTATGGTCACTTGATTTTTGACAAAGGAGCCAAAACCATCCAATGGAAAAAAGATAGCATTTTCAGCAAATGGTGCTGGTTCAACTGGAGGTCAACATGTAGAAGAATGCAGATCGATCCATGCTTATCACCCTGTACAAAGTTTAAGTCCCAGTGGGTCAAGGACCTCCACATCAAACCAGATACACTCAAACTAATAGAAGAAAAAGTGGGGCAACATCTCGAACACATGGGCAATGGAAAAAATTTCCTGAACAAAACACCAATGGCCTATGCTCTAAGATCAAGAATTGATAAATGGGTCTCATAAAACTGCAAAGCTTCTGCAAGGCAAAGGACATTATGGTTAGGACAAAACGGCAACCAACAGATTGGGAAAAGATCTTTACCAATCCTACAACAGATAGAGGGCTTATATCCAAAATATACAAAGAACTCAAGAAGTTAGACCGCAGGGAGACAAATAACCTTATTAAAAAATGGGGTCAGAACTAAACAAAGAATTCACAGCTGAGGAATGCCGAATGGCTGAGAAACACCTAAAGAAATGTTCAACATCTTTAGTCATAAGGGAAATGCAAATCAAAACAACCCTGAGATTTCACCTCACACCAGTGAGAATGGCTAAGATCAAAAACTCAGGTGACAGCAGATGCTGGAGAGGATGTGGAGAAAGGGGAACACTCCTCCATTGTTGGTGGGATTGCAGACTCGTACAACCACTCTGGAAATCAGTCTGGAGGTTCCTCAGAAAATTGGACATTGAACTGCCTGAGGATCCAGCTATACCTCTCTTGGGCATATACCCAAAAGATGCCCCAACATAAAAAAAAGACACGTGCTCCACTATGTTCATAGCAGCCTTATTTCTAATAGCCAGAAGCTGGAAAGAACCCAGATGCCCTTCAACAGAGGAATGGATACAGAAAATGTGATACATCTACCCAATGGAATATTACTCAGCTATCAAAAACAATGCCTTTAAGATTAAAACAGAGACTGAAGGAACACCCATTCAGAGCCTGCCCCACATGTGGCCCATACATATACAGCCACCCAATTAGAAAAGATGGATGAAGCAAAGAAGTGTAGGTAGACAGGAGCCGGATGTAGATCGCTCCTGAGAGACACAGCCAGAATACAGCAAATACAGAGGGGAATGCCAGCAGCAAACCACTGAAGAATAGGACCCTCATTGAAGGAATAAGAGAAAGAACTGGAAGAGCTTGAAGGGGCTCGAGACCCCATATGTACAACAATTCCAAGCAACCAGAGCTTCCAGGGACTAAGCCACTACCTAAAGACTATACACGGACTGACCCTGGACTCTGACCTCATAGGTAGCAATGAATATCCTAGTAAGAGCACCAGTGGAAGGGGAAGCCCTGGGTCCTGCTAAGACTGAACCCCCAGTGAACTAGACTGTTGGGGGGAGGGCAGCAATGGGGGAGGATGGGGAGGGGAACACCCATAAAGAAGGGGAGGGGGAGGGATTAGGGGGATGTTTGCCTGGAAACCGGGAAAGGGAATAACACTCGAAATGTATATAAGAAATACTCAAGTTAATAAAAAACAAAAACAAAAAACCAAAAAAAAAAAACCCCAAAACAATGCCTTTATGAAATTCATAGGCAAATGGTTGGAACTTGAAAATATCATCCTGAGTGAGGTAACCCAATCACAGAAAATCACACATGGTATGCACTCATTGATAAGTGGCTATTAGCCCAAATGCTTGAGTTACCCTAGATGTACAGAACACATGAAACTCAAGACAGATGATCAAAATGTGAAAGCTTCACTCCTTCTTTAAAAGGAGAACAAGAATACCCTTGGCAGGGAATAGAGAGGCAAAGATTAAAACAGAGGCAGAATGGGGTTGGGTTTTAGTTCAGTTGTAGAGCACTTGCCTAGCAAGCGCAAAGGCCCTGGGTTCGGTCCCCATCTCTGAAAAAAAAAAAGAAAAAAAAAAACAGAGGCAGAAGGAACACCCATTCAGAGCCTGCCCCACATGTGACTGATACATATACAGCCACCCAATTAGACAAGATGGATGAAGCAAAGAAGTGCAGGCCGACAGGAGCCTGGATGTAGATCGCTCCTGAGAGACACAGCCAGAATACAGCGAACACATAGGCGAATGCCCTCAGTGTTCTCACTGAACTGAGAATGGGACCCCCGTTGAAGGAATCAGAGAAAGAACTGGAAGAGCTTGAAGAGGCTCGAGACCCCTTATGAACAACAATGCCAAGCAACCAGAGCTTCCAGGGACTAAGCCACTACCTAAAGACTATACATGGACTGACCCTGGACTCTGACCTCATAGGTAGCAATGAATAGCCTAGTAAGAGCACCAGTGGAAGGGGAAGCCCTTGGTCCTGCTAAGACTGAACCACCAGTGAATGTGACTGTTGGGGGGAGGGGAACACCCATGAAGACAGGGAGGGGGAGGGTTAGGGGGATGTTGGCCCGGAAACTGGGAAAGGGAATAACATTCGAAATGTAAATAAGAATTACTCAAGTTAATAATAATAATAAAAAAAAACCACTGTGCACTATCACTATCAGTTTGAAGAGACATTTTATTTTTAAAATGTCCTAAAGGAGTAGACCAGCAGGAGAGTTTATCAGGTTAAGAATGCTTGCTTGCACCAGAGCTTCCAGGGACTAAGCCACTACCTAAAGACTATACATGGACTGACCCTGGACTCTGACCCCATAGGTAGCAATGAATATCCTAGTAAGAGCACCAGTGGAAGGGGAAGCCCTGGGTCCTGCTAAGACTGAACCCCCAGTGAACTAGACTGTTGCGGGGGAGGGCGGCAATGGGGGGAGGGTTGGGAGGGGAACACCCATAAGGAAGGGGAGGGGGGAGGGGGATGTTTGCCCGGAAACCGGGAAAGGGAATAACACTCGAAATGTATATAAGAAACACTCAAGTTAATAATAATAATAATAAAAGAATGCTTGCTGCCAAGCCTAAGGACCTGAGTTTAAGCTGTTCTAATACTAATGAGTTTTAAGAATCTCCTTACACCCCCAGATAAGTGTAACTCTCACTCCTCACAACAGAAGCTTCCTTTTTCTTTGGAACAGACAGTGGCAACTACACAAATCTAAAACTCTTTAAAATGCAGAAAACAAATGGCCATGGAATGCTATCCCCAATAGCTACTTGTATAATGCAACACCTACATGTAAGGCTCACAGAACATAGAGAACAAGGGAAAGGAAATGTTGTGGAAGCCAGAAGAGCAGGACAGCAGCTGTGAGACATAGCACTGTTTACGTAGGACAGGGACACTGCACTCACAAAATCTCCGCAATATGGTTGCCTAACAAATTCTTGCATAACAATACCAGTTGGCATGACTGAGGGAAATCTTATAAAGGCCCCACCCCTATGTGCAGAGCTATAAGCAGTCGATGGCTGCTGAAAAGGGGAGCATCTGTTTTCTTCAGGAACGAACCTTCTGATGGGTTATTTGGCCTCAGTAGGTCATATTTATGTAAGAACAATTAAGAAGGTATGGACTCAAGAGGGACTGGAAGGACAAATATGGAAGGAGTGCAGAGGGATCGGAAGGGGTAGAAATAATGTCAGGTATGACTGCTGAAACGAAATGTCTAATAAAGTTAAAACATCAAACACAGTAGTAATTAAGGCTCTGAAATGCCAGCCCACCCCTACTTGGAAATGGGAGGCAGAGGCAGGAAATCTTTGGAAATCCATGCACCAGCTAGTTTTTCCTTATATAGCAGTGAACCAGACAGACCCTGTCTCAAGCAGGATGAAAGGTACCCAGGGTTGTCTGTGGACCTCAATATGGGTGCCGGGCTGGGTGTGTATCCACCACACATACACACAAATGATATTTTAAAAAGTCTTATTTTATGGAGTTGAATAACATGCTGAGAGAAATAGGGTTATCTGATAAACATACTTTTCTTTTTTTTTCTTTTTCTTTTTTAACACAATGGGATCTGCAACATTCAAAATCTTTTGTGTTAGCTCAGTGAAGAAGCACATTTAAGAGTTTGAAGGGCTGCGGCAGAAAATGAACATGAGACCAAACTGACAGCCAATAATTTAGGCAAGAGTGACCCGTGTGCATAGCAAAACGTATAAGCTTGAGGGCAGACAAATGGCTTGGAAACACAGGACTGCCTTAGAGAAACAAGGCCAAAGCATAGAAGAGTTCATGAGGGCAAGCCTGCCCCAGACCTCCAACTTGGAAATGACCTGTGAGCATTCAGTCTCTTGGTCAGAGGCCCGATGCATACCACAGTGACTCCTAACACCCTCCTCAATTCCTCACCCCAAGGAGTTCCACCAGAAACCTTGTAATGGACCTGTCAAAAGGAAGGCAGGGACTCCTTTCCCGAGGTGTCATCTCGGGCATCCCTACTTTTCCTGAACTTGTGTAAGAACTGTTTTAAAAATTTCATGGGAACTTCTGGAAACTGGATCCTGGGTTGCTTGAAGCTTTGTGCATTGTAGATCAAGGGGGAGATCCCCGAGCCCATAGGCAGCTAATGCAGGAGACTCCATTCTTCATGGTGATGCTGAGCAGGGAATGATCCTTGACCTTTGTAGGTCATGAATTTCCTCAGAGAAGGACCCATCCACATTCCCCTTTCCTTCTCAGGTTGTTCTTGGATTCTGACAACAACCAAGAAAGAGAGAAGAGAGAAATAAAAACAAGAATAGGAGAAAAAGAAAAGATGAAGGTCGGGTGCTTTGAGGCAAGGCAAAGAAGAGTAGTGTGTGTGTGTGTGGGGGGGGGGTCATGGTCGTCCTAGGCCTAAGCTCTCTGTATTCTAGGATGGTGGCTTAATATGTCGGACCCTAAACTCCCTTGTGTATGAAGAGGGGATGGCACTAGTGGCCCATTACAAGACTGGCATTCAGGATGAAGGAGGCAAACATATCGAGTGTATCACCCTGTTACTTCAGCTTCAAAAAACCAAACGCTTTTCATCTCAATATTCCCACTGGGGTTAGTGATCCTAGATCAGAACATTGTATTAGAAGTGTTAGATTGTCCATTTTGTATTCTTAACCCAAATCCAAATGTTCATATGAGACGTATTCTTTGTTCAACTCTGACAACCAGCTGAAACTTGTGTTCTACAAAATTACATTGCCATCCAAATCGGGTTGTCAAAACAATTGAGGCCAAAGCTTCCAACATTGAAAAGTTACCTCAGATGGTAATTTTATGTCACTTCAAAGGCCAAGGATACTAAAATGTCTATTAGTTGTTACCATGTTAATTCTCCAATTAGCATACTTGTGGGATTGTGTTATGTTAGAAAAAATGATTTTTAAAATATTCTGTTTGAAGGACTGGGGTGACAGCTCAGCTGTTAGATTTTCCCTCTCTTGCAGAGGGCCTGAGTTTGGTTCCAAGTCCTTAGGACAGGCTAACATCTATCTGTTAGTTTAGCTCTATAGGATCTGATGTTCTCCTCTGCCGTCTGAGAGTACCTGCACATATGTGAGTATACATGAGCACACATAAATACAAAATAAATCTTGCAAAAGTCTCTGTTTCAGATGCTGACTTGATTTTTTTGTTTTTGCAACACATGTCATTCTTTATTGAAAACTGTAGCATTAATACATAACATTTCCTTTTACAATAAATGTGCTTTTAGTGATCTTAAATCTGAGATCATCTAATTATCATATTGGATAAAATTATAAACTATAGGTATGTTGGTTCCTCTCCTCTGTGATTATTCACCTGGGAAAACCAGCTTGTGTCCTGCTGGGTCCGGGAGAAGCTTTGGTGCCATCAACAATGCAAACTGTTCATCCAGATGATGAGAATCCCAACATGAAGCACAGAAACAGATACTAGTGAGTACACAAAGGCTTCTGTTTCATACGTATTTTCTTCCTCTCCTTGCACCATTTTCTCTCTCTCCCTCCTGTCTCCTCTTCTTGCTCTCTTTCCTCTTCCCCATCCCATCCTGTTAGCTGCTCCTGAGGCTGTTATACACATCCCTCCATAAAGATTCTATGTTCACTAGGAATGAGGTATCTTCTGTCTACACTGATCCATGCAAAATCATCTGAAATTTTCACACACACACACACACACATTATATACATACATACATACATATATATATATAATTGCTAAAGATAATTATAGAAAGCAATACTACAAAAATAGGCTTTCCAAAGGCTCAATGTTTAGATGACCCACCTTCTAACCACTGTGACTGCTGATGAGGTGGCTACCACACTAATGTGGAAGTCCTGACCTCACTACCAGATATGAGCCAGGAATCCGCTTCCAACCTTAGAATTTTAATGGTTTTGACCACATCCGCATTTGATGGATCCTAGGGGATTCTCATGCCTTGCCCTTCTGGCCCAAACTGAACAGAAATACTGTCAGAGATGAAAATTGTGCCTTACCTAAGCAAAATACCTTCCTGATTCATTTTGTGTATACTCAGATTATACACTCAGAATATTTCCCACAAGAGATCCTGACAGGTAAATGCTTTCCAGTACTGCCTGGTTCTTTCAATCCCATCTCCACATTCACTTGGTGCTAAGAGCCTTCTGCTATAGGAAAAGATAGCAGGAAAGGCTCACAGACTACATATGTAGGCCTTCTCAGCCTCACTCCAGCTAGTCACAGAGGACAGGTCACCAGATGGATGACCTCAGGACAAGCTAGAGTGCATCTATATTTTCAGACATAACCAAAGCCCTGACTCTCTACAAGAAACATTAAAATCTAATTTAAAATACAGACACTCCATTTTAACATTGTGTGTTCCCCACAGCACTCTCCTGATTTCTTTGACCTTTGTAGGGGTGAATATGGCAGTGCCTCTGTTTTCAACTGACTCATTATTCTTGAGGGTATATGTGCGTGTGTGCGTGTGTGTGTGTGCGTGCGTGTGTGTGTGTGTGTGCGTGTGTGTGTGCGCGCGCGCATATGTGTGTTTTCTAAGTTAAATAAAGTAAAAGATAATACTACCTCAGTGTGACTGCTTCCCTCTGACATTCTCCCTCTTATGAAGACAGTTTAATTCAACACTGGACCTCCCCAACCATCAGAAGAAGCACACAAAGCATTCTGTAAGACGTGTAGTGGACACTCGGATGGTAGAGTTGCTACTCTACTGACACACAGACTACCCTTCATTCCAGCTCTACTGGCCACCCAGCTCCCATCTTTCCTGGTAAGTCTTGAATACAGCCTGCCCCCAAGACCATATTCAAACGGAGGAGAGGAACTTCACTATCCCTGCCCCTGCTCTGGAGTCACCTTGAGGCTCATACCCTGTCCCAGTCCTCACGGCTCCCTCCAGGTTCACTTAGTGTCAGGCTGCTGAAAAGTTGCAAGTCCACATGTCCAACTGGCAACCTGCACCACCCCAAAAGTCTTCTCCAGCACACCGGATGCTTCCTGACGATGAGGACATTCACGTATGCATGTGTAACTTTGAGGTTCATTACACAGTCTAGTAGTGCCTGGATTATACATGTTGTAGAATACCATCCAGTCCTTCATGTTTTGCATCAGTAGATTGTGTAGTAGTTTTGCATAGGTAGATTGGAAAAGGTTTGTTTTAGTGCGTGTTTTTATGAACACACATTCGATTAGTTATGATTCTGTAGGCTTAAAGCTTTCAAAACCTACTCTGAGTAGGGGCTCTCACACATGTTGACTCCCCTTCTAGCCACCATCCAAAGGTAGGGGAGAAAAGACAGTAAATAGGACAAGGGGGTACGGACCTGTTTAGAAGTAGTTTTGGGGGTGGTTCCAGTCTCTGTTGCCAGAATAGCAGCAGTCCAGTTCAGTAATGTCAGGATACCAAATGTGAGTTGGCAGTAGTGGCATGATCTAGCAGAAACAGCCAGGCTGCCATTGAGTCAGCAAGAGTCAGGCAGTAGGAGCAACCAGAACTAGCTGGGATGCTAGAAGCTCTCTGCTGTGCCTCTCTCAGTGAAGTAAAGTTGCCAGAGCAACAAAATGTAGCAAGGTTAGCTATGCAAACTCCCTTTCACTTCTGCTGTATCCTATTAATACTGTCTCCAGACATGTCTTCTCACAGGTTTTACCTCAGCAAAACACCACGTAAGTCGGCATCACATGACACAACCAGAAACTCTCACATCATGATTCAGAACAGCTTAATATTTCTTTTTTTGTATTAACTTGAGTATTTCTTATATACATTTCAAGTGTTATTCCCTTTCCCGGTTTCCGGGCAAACATCCCCCTTATCCCTCCCCCTCCCCTTCTTTATGGGTGTTCCCCTCCCCACCCTCCCCCCATTGCCGCCCTCCCCCCAACAGTCTAGTTCACTGGGGGTTCAGTCTTAGCAGGACCCAGGGCTTCCCCTTCCACTGGTGCTCTTACTAGGATATTCATTGCTACCTATGAGGTCAGAGTCCAGGGTCAGTCCATGTATAGTCTTTAGGTAGTGGCTTAGTCCCTGGAAGCTCTGGTTGCTTGGCATTGTTGTACATAAGGGGTCTCGAGCCCCTTCAAGCTCTTCCAGTTCTTTCTCTGATTCCTTCAACGGGTCCTATTCTCAGTTCAGTGGTTTGCTCCTGGCATTCGCCTCTGTATTTGCTGTATTCTGGCTGTGTCTCTCAGGAGCGATCTACATCCGGTTCCTGTCGGCCTGCACTTCTTTGCTTCATCCATCTTGTCTAATTGGGTTGCTGTATATGTATGGGCCACATGTGGGGCAGGCTCTGAATGGGTGTTCCTTCAGTCTCTGTTTTAATCTTTGCCTCTCTATTCCCTGCCAAGGGTATTCTTGTTCCCCTTTTAAAGAAGGAGTGAAGCATTCACATTTTGATCATCTGTCTTGAGTTTCATTTGTTCTAGGCATCTAGGGTAATTCAAGCATTTGGGCTAATAGCCACTTATCAATGAGTGCATACCATGTGTGTTTTTCTGTGATTGGGTTACCTCACTCAGGATGATATTTTCCAGTTCCAACCATTTGCCTACAAATTTCATAAAGTCATTCTTTTTGATAGCTGAGTAATATTCCATTGTGTAGATGTACCACATTTTCTGTATCCATTCCTCTGTTGAAGGGCATCTGGGTTCTTTCCAGCTTCTGGCTATTATAAATAAGGCTGCTATGAACATAGTGGAGCACGTGTCTTTTTTATATGTTGGGGCATCTTTTGGGTATATGCCCAAGAGAGGTATAGCTGGATCCTCAGGCAGTTCAATGTCCAATTTTCTGAGGAACCTCCAGACTGATTTCCAGAGTGGTTGTACGAGTCTGCAATCCCACCAACAATGGAGGAGTGTTCCCCTTTCTCCACATCCTCTCCAGCATCTGCTGTCACCTGAGTTTTTGATCTTAGCCATTCTCACTGGTGTGAGGTGAAATCTCAGGGTTGTTTTGATTTGCATTTCCCTTATGACTAAAGATGTTGAACATTTCTTTAGGTGTTTCTCAGCCATTCGGCATTCCTCAGCTGTGAATTGTTTGTTTAGCTCTGAACCCCATTTTTTGATAGGGTTATTTGTCTCCCTGCGGTCTAACTTCTTGAGTTCTTTGTATATTTTGGATATAAGGCCTCTATCGATTGTAATTTCTTTTTAATCATTACACTTATCTAAAAACAATGCCAAGCAGCCCATACACCAGGATTTCTTTTAAAACCAAATTATATAGTTACGTGGAGACTATTAGGCTGAGGCCTAGTTGTGTTTAGCTTTGAGCACTGAGAAGGAAGTCCTTGTTGGAGACACCAGTGAAATTCATGAAATTCAATGAAATGACTGAACAGCTCCATCCTCAAGTATTAATTTGCAGGATGATCACCACGGAGGGGCACATAGCTGTAGGTGAATGTTTTGGGGGCCTGGTATGTGGGGTCAGTGACTAGGTGAAGGAATTGTAGAATGAGCAGTCTGCTGACATGGCTATTATGGTTGCAGAGACTATGCCCCTGATGACCCCATTGTGTCTAGGAGAAGGGATGAGAGCAGGCTAAATTGTTGCTGGCATGCCATTGGGTTGTACTGCTGTAGTGTGGTGAATGCCATGAGTAGGTATATACAGTGATGGTATACTAGTATACTATGTATTTTGTTGGGCATAAGGGATCTGCTGTGGGTAGACACTTCTCACTGGGTACATAGCTGTCTGGTAGGGGTTGTGGGAGAAGTATGGTGTCATAGCTCCTCTGATAGGGGAACAGACACTTTGTAAGGTGAACGAGTTGTATAGCCTGGCTAACCTATTCCTTTGGCATTTGCAGAGGAACCCCAGAAGAACCAGGCTTATAAACAGAATTCATGATTTCAAGAACACGACCTGACCTGATGTGCATGCCCACAGTGATGAATTGATTCTCATTAAAAAAAAGTTATTACATAAATTTTTGTCACGCCCACCTTGGCCGGCAAGGAAGACGCAACACGGTTGGATTCTTCTCAACAGCCTTTACTGCAGGACACCTTCATTCTTGATACAGGGAGGTGGCAGCAGCCAGCCCTAAGTGTTACAGCTCCAAAAGTGTTACACCTTCAAGTGTTACAGCTCCAAGTGTTACAGCTTCATATATAAGCCGCTCGCCTTATATACACAACAGTATGCTAATATTCTTTCAGGGATTGGTGGGGCACGAGTCACCCCACTGTTATCCCAGCTACTTGTCCTCCAGAGATTGGCGTGGCATGAACCTTATTAGCATAGTACCGCCCCAGCCAGACTGATGTCAGGTGCAAAACCCCACGCATGCGCAGTACTGTTGTTCACCACAGGAGGGCGCCAGATTCACCTCATTATCATACAGCTGCCCTGACAGGGGACAAGCTTGTGCATGCGCGGTAAGTTATTCACATTCAGACGGGGGCTGGCTGTCGGCGCCATCTTTACTTCGCCGCGCCATTCCCTACATCTTTTGACCTGAAATTAGGATAAAATTGGAATGTATTTCTGAATGGAGGGGTGAAAAGCTCACAAGCTTCATCCTTTCCTTAGTGTAAGGTTGTGGAGGAGAAAGAAACCTTTTTCTTTATAGCCAGTGGCAAATCGTCTATGCTCCCATAAATAATCCCTCAACCTTTCAAATGTAAGTACCCCTAGTTAAATTCACCCAGTCACTCAAGACACATTAACATGGAGGAGGACTGGTTGGGAAGAGGAAAAGATTAGTGAGAAAAGAACAAGAGGTGGTAATTGGGCGATGAGTGTAATCAAAGGACACTTTCATGTATGAAACTGTCGTAATGAAATTTATTATTATATAATTACTATAGGCTAATTAAAAGTTAAAAACTTTTAGAGCTTCCAAACCTACAACATATTCATGTATGAAAATGTAAGAAATGCTTTTAAAAAGAAACCTTAATTGAAACAAAAAAAATTGAGAGCTATGGTGTTTGAAGAACTGCGTATTGGTATGCTTAATTTTTTGGTACTCTTAAATGATTGTGTAGACATTTAAACTGTATGAATTATTTACAGACTTTAAAATGGCATTTGAACTTCATATTGAAGTATATTTAAACAACAGTCTAAAACTATTTTTGAGGGTTCTGGAGAGATGGCTCAGAGTTTAAGAGCCTGGCCTCTCTTCCAGAGGTCCTGATAATGAGATCTGGCGCCCTCTTCTGGCTGCAGGCATACATGCAGGCAGAACACATACATAATAAATAAATCTTAAAAAATATTTCTGAAAGTCTATAAATATACTTCTGCCTTTTAAAAGTACAAATTAATTTAAAGCAGCATGTATGCTCAGCATTGAGATTATAAAATTAAAATATTGATTAACTATTTAAAGGACTAAAGATTGAACCTGGAGAAATGGGTCAACAGTTTAAAAGCACTTGCTCTCCTTACAGAGGACCTGGGTTCAGTTCCCAACATCCACATGTCAGCACAAAACTGTCCATAATAATTCCAGTTCTAGGGACTCTGATGCATTCTTCTGGCTTCTGTGGATGCTGCATACATGTATGCTGCACATACATGCAGAGAAAATACTCATACACATTTTTTAAAGAAAAGGAAAGAAGAAAGCACTAAAGATGTTCTAATCTCCACAGTATCAAACATCCATGTCTGATTTAGTTCAGGTTTAGTGTGGCAAGCCGCTTTCCAGAAGCTTCCTCATTCCCTTCAGCATTGGATGGGTGTCCAAAGAGGCCCTGGGTCCATGCCCAAGAGCTCCAAGGCATACAAACTTGCAGATCCATGGCGAGCCTGTTCTTGTCTGATACTCCTGCTCCTAGTCTTGTGACTGGACATTCCTCTTTATTCCTTGGTTCACTTCAGCCAAATCTCTCTGAAGCCGAGTGGCAACTGCTCCTTGTACCTATGATCTGAACTGTGACCCTAAGCACCTCTTTCGTCAAATATTATGGTTGCTTCTTAAGTCCCTAGTCCCTATGTGATTAGCGAGCATGTAACCTCTCTCACAAGACAAGACCACCTGCAGCAGAGTCAAAGAACTTGAATCCCTGCCATTGAACTGCAGTTTCCTGTTCCCTCCTGCCTGCCTTGTGTCTTTTCCCATGCTTTCCTTCACTCTATCCAGGCTGCAGTCCTTGCTTCCTCTTGCTCTTTACAGTCTCAGCTTCCCCTATCCCTTCAGGAAGTGCCCTGCTGCTCCCTTATGCCGCCTGCCTGAAGTAGGCAAGGCTATTGCTTCATACTCACTGCCATTTTCCTCCATCTTCACTGCATGGTGTGTGTTTATGATTCCCCCCACCCTTCCCCTTCTGACTTGAGCTTACAGAGGGGAGGAGCCCGACATCCAGTCTCTCCTGAGCTCTTTGAGACCGGGCCTGAGCTCTGAACTTCTGACTTTGTGTCTGCCTGGTCCAGGTTTAGCAAAGCTCATGCTGACTCAGCTGAGCCGTCCTGTGTAGCCGAGCACTGTCAATGTCTGCTTTGTGATCTTATTCGTGTAAACACCCAACAGAAGTCTGGAGACTCCGGCCTGATTTAGGCAAAGTCTTTTATCTTTACTCAGCCAGGATTCTCCCTTACTAATGTGGGGATCCTGTTAGTAATTTGCCATCCACAGTCCCCTACCCTATTCCTTGGTTATGAATTCCTACTTTTCCAGTTTAGCCTACAGTGATTATCATTCCCAGAATTCACTGCAAGGCCTTACAGCAGCTGTCTCTACAATCCCCTCTTTTCCCTACCTTAATTTACACATCTGGTATCCCTGATGGGTTTCAGACAATGAAGAGGCTAGGCAGCCTCTGATTTGATCTTGACCAAACTTTGACCTTGTGCTGTGCACGTCTCCTTGTACCTATTTTGAGAGTTCCCCTGGAATCCAGTCTTCCTGTCTGTATTTCAGGAAAAGGCAGTAAATTTCCCTTTTATACTTATGTTGCTATAACTGAGACAAAATCAGTTGCATACTTGTATGTGTTTCATTGAAAGACCTCCGGAGAGGACCTTTCCCTCAGGAGGAGACCCCAAGCGCCCAATGACCGAGCTGAGGCCACTCAGATGCAATCAGCAAGAGGGTTTATTGGAAGACACAGGTACCTGCGGGCACACAGTCTCTTCGGAGGACTTGCGCGCCCAGCAACTCCAGCATGGGGCTTTTATAGGGTTTGGGGAAGCAGAAGCGGGCGTACAGAAGCAGATGCATAGTTACGGGGATTGGTGGATTTAAACGAGGCATATAGACATGTTCACATATGATTGGTTATTTCACATGATGAGGTAATAAGGTATAGCTACACACATTGGCAGGTTTGCATCATATTCGAATGAGGTTGTAACATGGTAAAAGAGTACGTGCGGGCTGGGACGTCCTGAATGTCGGGGGCTAGGGGCTTATCCCTTCCTGCCAGATCCGGTACTCCTAGTCTGTTCTGTATTCCTTTCCTTTTATGGTCTGTTAGTTTTAACGGTGACTCGGCCCTAGGTATCTGGGTGTGCCTGGGCTCGTTCAAGCCTGTTGCAGCTCTGAGTTAAGACTCATGGGGTGGGTCTTTCATTTTCCCCCATTTTCTTTTAGACGAGTAAAATCCTTTACTCAAATCGAATTCTAAGGAATCTCTTCCTGTTGTCTTACCCTCTGGTATTGTTGGGTGAGAACAAGCGTCTGAATGACTGAGAGTCTGTTCTTTATGAACTGCATCAATCTGTTTAGAATGCAGGGGCCAAAGAGGAGGATTAGGAGGAGGATGATTAAGGGTCCCATCAAGGTGGACACCAGGGTAGCAAACCACCCCTCGAACCAGCCTTGTTGGGAATCAAACAGCTTCTGTCTCTGGGCCAAGCGTTCTTGGAGCTTAGCCATGTTATCTCTCACTAATCCTGTATGGTCTGCATAGAAACAACATTCTTCTTTTAGAGCAGCACATAGCCCTCCTTCTCGAAGGAATAGCATGTCTAGCCCTCTCCTATTTTGTAAGACTACATCAGACAAAGATGTTAAGGACTTTTCTAATGCACTCACAGATTCCTCGATAGCTTTTAGTTCTGCATTCATGGCTGCTTGTAGCTGACGAAAGTGACCCGTCTCGATGAGGGCGGTGGTCCCCGTCCCTATACCTGCAGCCATTCCTCCTAAGGTGATTCCTCCTAAGAGTAGAGCTAGGGTCATGGTGATTGGTTCTCGCCTGAATCGAGTCAGCCCCTCAAAATGTGAGTATATGTACTCGGGCCCATGGTAGGTGACCTTAGGCCAGTAGTCTGAGGATCTGCGGAGGATTGCGGCGGAGATACAAGGTGTCAATCCAGTGTTACAGACCCAATAGGTGCTGTAGGAGCTGCTAGGTAGTAGCTTCCAGTGGGGATCCTCTTGGTGATAGCGCAGAGGACCTGGTGAGTGGGGGGCATGGTCCCTATACAGAGTCCCTGTCCTGAGACTTCCGGCAACGTCAGCCTATGGCTAGGGAGGGTTGTGCAGCTGGCCGGGGCCGTGGTCTGATTAGTATAATTCCCCATGACTGCTACGCCCTCATAATAGGGCGGGCTAGAGACCAGGCACAGCCAGCATTCTTGGGTCTTGTCAGGTTCTGAATAATTGAGTGCCAAGTATGCCCCGGTCACTAAGTTGATTAGCCGGTCTCCCATTCCTAGCAGCTGAGAGGCCAGTGTGGAAGGGTCCCTAGTCGGGGAGGGAGTTGTCAAGATATCCCCGGAGTTCTGAGTGGTGTTTAGCCATAGTGGGGTCCGACCGGGGGCAGTGCCGGTGCTGGTCCGGAAGGGGGCTTTTGATCCATGAGGACTGGGTTTGGACCAATCTCTTGTCTGACCCATTCTCTCACCAGTTGGAGGGAGAACAGGAGTCCTGGGTTAGTTTGGCCAGGGGTATACAACCGTATCTCCCACCTACGCCCCACCTTCCAGTCTGTGTTTTTACCTTGATCCGTGAATTCTATTGTAATTCGAGATTCACCTGGAGTCTCAGGGGAGAAGGCCACTAAGTCCCCCTTCTTGGTCCCCCACCATCCTCGAGTGTAAGTCTCACACCCCCACTTAGCGCAGTAGAAGGTCTCAGGACCTCCGCACTCCCGTGTACTCTTACCTCCGGGACAAGTATACCAATCAGAGTGTCTGCAGGGTGGGTATGAGTTGTGGGGAGTCCGCTCAGTATGCTCCCAGGAGTCCTTAGCCAGTTGACAAAGGTCGAAAATCAAAGGGAGCCACCAGGTTCCTTCAGCATGCTTACCATTAGCTAGGACTTGAGACCAGCCCGTCTCTAAATTAGTTATTATCCAGGACATATTATATACCTGGTAGGGGCTAGCCCCCAGACTCGCCCACCCCTAGTCCATAAGACAGTTAAGAGCAACAACGTGAAAATCTTAGCTTTAGGGGGTTTTGAGTGCGTTGAGCCTTCCATGTCTGGGGCCCGATGTTGTGATCTGCCGTTTCCTCAGGTCGGGCTGCCTTGGCGTGAGACGCGTGGATCCAAGCTGCAATTCCATCTACCTTCAAGGCTGTCGGGGTAGTCAGGAGAACTGTATAGGGTCCTTTCCACCGAGGCTCGAGATTCTTGGTCTGATGTCTGCGCACCCACACGGTGTCTCCGATCTGGAACGGGTGCGGCACCGTCGGTTGTTCAAGCCTGTCTTGGTAG
Source organism: Rattus norvegicus (assembly GCF_021556685.1). Lineage (NCBI taxonomy): Eukaryota > Metazoa > Chordata > Mammalia > Rodentia > Muridae > Rattus > Rattus norvegicus. Next base: position 125,530,445 of record NC_141554.1, on the reverse strand, counting down.
GCCGCGGCTAGAGGTTTCCAGATGTCTCTCTGCACGATTTGTAGGGCCTGAAGATGTGCTGCCAAGGAAGGGCTATTAGCGAATTCAGCGATATTTGAATCAAAGAAATTGATAAATGGGGGTGGGGTCCCGTATACTATTTCAAAGGGAGTCAGGCCATGGGAGCCCGGTGTATTCCGGGCCCGGTATAGGACTAGGGGTAGTAGGGACACCCAATCCTTTGAGCCAGTTGCAAGCGTTAATTTAGATAAAGTCTCCTTAATTGTTCTATTCATGCGCTCTACCTGTCCTGAACTTTGGGGTCTATAAGCACAATGTAACTTCCAATCAATCCCCAATAACTTGGCCACCAACTGATTTACCTGGGAGACGAAAGCGGGCCCATTATCTGACCCCAATACTTGGGGCATTCCATACCTGGGGAAGATTTCTTCGAGGAGTTTCTTGGTCACCACCTTGGCCGTTTCATGTTTCGTGGGGAAAGCCTCTACCCATCCGGAGAAGGTATCTATGAACACTAAGAGGTATTTGTGTCCGTACATACCAGGCTTGATTTCAGTGAAGTCAATTTCCCAGTGGGTACCAGGCCGATGTCCTCGGGGACGGACTCCTTGTCCAATTTTAGCTTTTCCTGGGTTTACCTGAGCACAGGCCCTGCAGCTTTCAGTCACCTCCCGCAAGGCCTGATCTCGTCCTAAGAGGTAGGTGTCAATCTCTTCTCGTCTTAAGAGGGTCTTCATCTTCTTGAGTCCCAGGTGTGTTAATTTATGTAGGTAGGAGATTAATTCAAAGGTCATCTTCGTAGGCATAACTGTTTTCCCTGTGTAGACCCACCGTTTTAGCTGTGGGTACCAAACAGCCCCCATTTTCTGTAGGAGCTTTGTGTCCTCCGTGGTGTAGAGCCAACCGGTCTGTTCCAGCTGTGGAGACGTGGGTTGATCTTGGTCTTTTAAGGACAGAACTTGGGTGCCCATGGCGGCCTCACACGCTGAGACGTCAGCTAGCCGATTTCCCCGTGCCTCGGGGCTGTGCCTGGGCAATGTATAATGCTCAGTCTTTTTGGTAGGAACAGAGCTGCCAGGAGAGCCAGAATTTCAGTCTTGTTCTTAATGTCCTTACCCTCAGATGTGAGCAGCCCTCTTCTCTGGTAGATCTCTCCATGGATGTGTGCCGTAGCAAAGGCGTAGCGGCTGTCTGTATATACATTCAGCCTCTTACCTTCTGCCATTTTGAGCGCCTGGGTTAAGGCAATGAGTTCAGCCCGCTGTGCGGAGGTACCAACAGGCAAGGCGCTTGCCCAGATCACTTTGTCCTCGGTAGTGACCGCGGCTCCAGCTTTCCGTTCCCCGTTCACCAAGTAGCTGCTATCATCGGTGTACCACGTATGGTCAGCATCCTGGAGAGGTCAGTCCGATAGGTCTGGTCTGGTTCCATGTATTTCTGCAAGGATCTGCAGACAGTCGTGCTGTTCTGCCTCCTCTGGCAAAGGAAGCAGAGTGGCTGGGTTGAGAGCGACCACGGGCTCAAACTGGACCCGTTCCGCATCCAGTAGCAAGGCTTGGTAGTGGATCATGCAGGAATTAGAGAGCCAGCGGTCAGGGGGCTGTTTTATCAAAGCCTCCACTGCATGGGGTGCCAGGATGGTGAGTGGCTGCCCCAAGGTCAACTTCCCAGCATCTTTAGTTAGGACAGCAATGGCTGCCACCATTCTCAGGCATGGTGGCCAACCGGAGGCCACAGGGTCTAATTTCTTAGACAGGTAGGCTACCGGGCACTTCCAGGGTCCCAGTCTTTGTGTTAGGACCCCCTTAGCATACCCTTGCTTCTCATCCACAAATAGTTCAAAGGGCTTGGTGATGTCTGGGAGACCCAAGGCAGGGGAGGACAGCAAGGCCCGTTTAATGTTATCAAATGCCTCCTGTTGTTCTGCCCCCCACTGGAAGAGCACTCCCTGTTTAGTGAGAGGGTACAAGGGGGCTGCCATCTCTGCAAACCCAGGAATCCAGAGGCGGCAGAATCCCGCCGTTCCTAGGAATTCCCGTAGCTGTCGGCCATTTCTTAGGGCTGGGATGTTGGCCACGGTCTGTTTCCTAGCCGGAGTCAGCCATCGCTGTCCGTCCCTTAGTTGATAGCCTAAATAAGTAACCTGGGTCTGGCAAATTTGAGCCTTTCTGGCAGAAGCTCGATAGCCCAATCGCCCCAAAGTCTGCACGAGGGATTCTGTTCCCTGGTGGCATGCTGTCTCAGAAGTGGCCCCTAGAAGAAGGTCATCAACAAACTGAAGTAGTATAAGAGTGGGGTGCTGGACTCGAAAGTCAGCCAAGTCCCGGTGTAAGGCCTCATCAAAGAGCGTTGGGCTGTTTTTGAAACCCTGTGGTAACCTTGTCCAAGTCAACTGTCCCGAAAGCCCCATTTCAGAGTCTTTCCACTCAAAAGCAAATAAGGGCTGGCTTTCTGGGCTCAGCCGGAGGCAGAAGAAAGCATCCTTCAGATCTAAGACCGTATACCAAGTATGGGTGGGAGGCAGGGTGCTGAGTAGGTTATAAGGGTTTGGGACAGTTGGATGAATATCTTCTACATTTTTGTTGACCTCTCAAATCTTGTACCGGCCTATAGTCTCCAGTGCCGGGCTTCTTAACAGGTAGCAGAGGCGTATTCCAGGGTGACCGGCAAGGGACTAGGATGCCTTGGTCTAAGAGCCTCCTGATATGTGGCTTTATGCCCTGATAGGCTTCCCATGACATGGGGTACTGTTTAATGGAGACAGGAGTCGCAGTGGCCTTTAACTGGATAATTAGGGGAGGCTGTTGGAGCGCCAACCCCATCCCGTCAGTCTCCGCCCAGGCCAGTGGGAATTTCGTGACCCAAGAGTCTATTTCTAGAGATTTTGGCTTGTCCTGTTCTGGCTCATATAATCTATATTCATCTTCTAACTGAAGGGTTAAAATCTGAAGAGGAGTACCGCAGGGCCCGGTTACTCGGGTCCCTCCTTCTTCAAAATGGATCTGAGCTTTTAATTTGGTAAGCAAGTCACGGCCCAGCAGAGGGTATGGGCAGTCCGGAACATGTAAGAAGGAATGGGTCACCTTACCAGTAGCCAGCTGAACCCATCGATCTGTAGTCCAATGGTATCTCTTGCTGCCAGTGGCTCCTTGTACCCAGGCCGTCCGGTCGCTGAGTTGTCCAGGGGCCTGGGTGAGGACTGAGTGCTGGGCTCCTGTGTCCACCAGAAAGGTGACTGGCTGCCCCCCAACTTCAAGAGTTATCCTGGGCTCAGGGGGGGGCTCCTGACCCTGACCTCCCTAATCTTCATCTAGGGCCAGGAGGGAGGTCTGTGGGCGGGGTCTTCGGAGCCCGCTGGGTTTCTTAGGGCAATCTCTGGCCCAGTGTCCTCTTTCTTTGCAATAAGCATATTGATCCTTATCTAGTTTTGGCCCCTTTCGAACTCCCACCCTCTCTCCCCTTTTCTCTTGACCCTGAACTACGGCGGCCAAGATTTGACTCAACTCTCTGCTTCTTTTTTAGTCTCTCTCATCCTTTTCTCTACGTACTCTATCTTCCTTTTCTTCTTGTGTCTCTCTCTTGTTATAAATTCTTTCTGCCTCCTTAAGTAAATCCTGCAATGTATACCCTTGTAAATTTTCTAGTCTCTGTAGCTTGGCCCTGATATCTGGTGCTGCCTGCCAGATGAAGGACATGGAGACATTTGTCATTTGTCCTGGATCATCTGGATCATAAGGGGTATACATGCGATAAGCTTCCTTAAGTCTCTCTAGGAAGGCTGAGGGAGTCTCCGCAGCCTCTTGTACCACTTGTTTCACCTGAGCCAAATTGGTGGGGCGTCGTGCCGCCCCTCGGAGACCCGCTAGGAGCAACTGGCGATAAAGGCGTAGGTGTCTCCTACCTTCAGCCGTGGTGAAATCCCAATCAGGTCTCGTAAGTGGGAATGCGTCATCGATCTCTTCCGGGAGCAAGGTGGGGCGTCCATTGTCCCCCAAAACATGTTTCCTGGCCTCTAAGAGCACTCTCTGCTTCTCCTCAGAGGTCAGGAGGGCCTGTAAAAGTTGCTGTATATCATCCCAAGTGGGCTGATGGGTAAGCAAGACAGATTCTATCAGGTCGGTGAGAGCCACCGGATCCTTAGAAAAGGGGAGGTTGTGTTGTTTCCAGTTATATATGTCGGCTGCTGAGAACGGCCAGTATTGCGTCTGGCCGCCAGCCCCTTGTCTAAGCAGAAAGGCCTGGGAGGTGGAGTCTGGTGCCACCTCGCATCGTCCCCGCAGTCTTCCAGCCACAGGGGAAGGGGCCGCCTCGTGTCGCGGTCTAGCAGGCGGCTCCACTTCCTCTTCTCTGGGCAGGGCTGTAGGTACAGGGTACGGAGGAGGTTCTTCCAACAGGAGATCTATAAGGGGGGAATTTGGGTCCTCTGGGAGGACAGGTTTCGGGGGAGGGACTTTGGGAGACTCTTCCTTAGTTAGAGCAGGATAGAGAGAGGAAGAAGCAACCAAAGGGTCAGGTGGGCTCGGGGAAACAGGAAGCCAATTCAGGTCCATAAAGGGTTCTGCCCAAGGAGGAGGGCTAAATGCCAAGCTCTCCCAGGTGACAATGTAGGGCACCTGGTCAGGGTGTCCGTATGGCTTCTGGTGGAAAATCAGGTCCTTAACCTGCAAAATAGTGGTCTTGTTAAAAGTGCCGTTCACTGGCCATCCCACATCGTAAGTGGGCCACTCGGACGTGCAGAAGGTCTGCCATTTTCCTTTCTTGATCTCGACCGACTGATCACGTGCTCGGTCTCGGACGTCCTTCCAATGGTCTAGAGTGAGACTCAAGGGGGTTGTTAGCGATTGTCCCATGGTAGCTTCAAAGAAAATTAGGGCACAAATTAGACAGACAAATCTAACGATCAGACAAATAACAGACAGATGCGCCGCGCGGCTTCGACGTAAAACCCAAAACAAAGAGTCAGATGGAGGTGCCGAGGGTCCTGGACCCTCTCCTCCAACCAAAACCACATATCCCTCCGATACGGGCTGAGCCCCAAAGAACCGGGCTCCAGACACCCTTGGAACGTCTTCCAGGGCTGCGGGGGGGGAGAAGTCCGAGCTCGTCAGCTCCTTCTCTGACCCGCCCAAACGGAGGCACTGAGGGTCCTGAACCCTGAGACACTGAAGGCCCTGGGCCTTCTCCTCCGACCAAAACCCAGATCTGAGTCCAAAACTGAGAGGAACTGAACATGCGCACAGGACAAGACAAGACAAGACAGGGCAAGACACGACAGATGCCAGCCGGCTTACCTCCCGGTGGGTGGTCGGTGATCTCTGGGCGGAGGATCTCCAGATCCCGGACGAGCCCCCAAAATGAAAGACCTCTGGAGAGGACCTTTCCCTCAGGAGGAGACCCCAAGCGCCCAATGACCGAGCCCAGGCCACTCGGATGCAATCAGCAAGAGGGTTTATTGGAAGACACAGGTACCTGCGGGCACACAGTCTCTTCGGAGGACTTGCGCGCCCAGCAGCTCCAGCATGGGGCTTTTATAGGGTTTGGGGAAGCAGAAGCAGGCGTACAGAAGCAGATACATAGTTACGGGGATTGGTGGATTTAAACGAGGAATATAGACATGTTCACATATGATTGGTTATTTCACATGATGAGGTAATAAGGTATAGCTACACACATTGGCAGGTTTGCATCATATTCGAATGAGGTTGTAACATGGTAAAAGAGTACGTGCGGGCTGGGACGTCCTGAATGTCGGGGGCTAGGGGCTTATCCCTTCCTGCCAGATCCGGTACTCCTAGTCTGTTCTGTATTCCTTTCCTTTTATGGTCTGTTAGTTTTAACGGTGACTCGGCCCTAGGTATCTGGGTGTGCCTGGGCTCGTTCAAGCCTGTTGCAGCTCTGAGTTAAGACTCATGGGGTGGGTCTTTCATCACGAGTTTTTCACTTCTGAACTGTTGGCCTCATATCCATTGATGAACAATCCTAAATTGTGGCTCCGGGCAGCCTCTCTAAAAGTCTGTAAGGACAGACGACCCCTAAAGATTAATTCCACTCTCCACTTATCTTTTCAAAGTCTCTAGGCTCAAATCCTTTTGTTTCTGATTCTGTACTGTGTGGGCATTATTCCCAGGTGTACTAAACTGAAGATGTTTTCCTTGGTCTTGATGAATAGGATCTTTTGGCCTGTGTAATCCATTTTCTCCCATGATCCAGCTGTTAATGAGTCCAGAAGAACCTGTCCTGAAGTGACTTTAGGTCAAAGATAGCAGTGTAGAAACTATTCCTGATTCTTTAGGGAGAGTTATTCTGGGTAGAAGGTGGTGCAACTCTGAGCAACAGAAACTTCTTATTTTTCCCTATGTTTGATGCACCCAGTCTTAAAACAATCCTACAAACAGATACAAAAGGGTTTAGTCAATATATTAAATAGTATTCTAATGACAGAACAGATCCTATAATGAGATTTGAGGAAACCTTTTTGATTTTTTAATGGATATTTTTTATTTACCCTTTAAATGTTATCCCCCTTCCCAGTTTCCCATCCATAAACCTCCCCCTTCTTCTATAAGGATATTATTCCCCCACCCAAGCACTTACCCCTTCCTGTCTCCCTGCCTTGACATTTCCCTACACTGGGGGCTCCAGCCTTGGCAGGACCAAGGGATTCTCCTCCCACTGATGCCCAACAAAGCCATCCTCTGCTACATATGCAGCTGGAGCCATGATCTGTCTATGTGTACTCTTTGAATGGTGATTTAGTCCTTAGGAGCTTTGGTTGGTTGGTATTGTTGTTCTTGTGGGGTTGCAAACCCCTTCAAATCCTTCAATCCTTTCTCTAACTCCTCCAATGGGGACCCCATTCTCAGTTCAATGGTTGGCTGCCAGCATTTGCCCCTGTATTTGTCATGCTCTGGCAGAGCCTCTCAGGAAACAGCTATATCAGGCTCCTGTCAGCATGCGCTTCTTGGCATCAGCAATACTGTCTGGGTTTGGTGGTTGTATGTATATGGGCTGGATCCCAAGGTGGGGCAGGCTCTACATAGCCATTCTTTCAGTCTCTGCTCCAAACTTTCTCTCCATATCTCTTCCTATGAATATTTTTGTTCCAATTTTAAAGAGGGACTGAAGCATCCACACTTGGATCATCCTTCTTCTTGAGCTTCATGTGGTCTATGGATTGTATCTTGGTTAATTTGAGCTTTGGGGTGAATATCCACTCATCAGTGAGTGCATACCATATGTGGATTTTTTTTTTATGATTGGGTTACCTCACTCAGGATGATATTTTCTAGCTCATTACATGTGCCTATGAATTTCATGAAGTCATTTTTTGATAGCTGAGTAGTACTCCACTGTGTAGATGTACCACATTTTCTGTATCCATTCCTCTGTTAAAGGACATCTGGGCTCTTTCCAGCTCCTGGCTATTATAAATAAGGCTGCTATGAACATAGAGGAGCACGTGTCTTTGTTATATGTTGGAGCATCCTTTGGGTATATGCCCAGGAGTGGTATAGCTATCTTCTTAGGTAGTGCAATATTCAATTTTCTGAGGAACTTGAGGAAACTTTTATAGATGTGTTTTTATTGGCAGTGGGATTGAATAAAGGACATGGCAAAGGCTTCAGATGTGTACTACCACTGATTTAAGTAAGACTTAAGAACCTATTTTCTGGGCTTGAAGAGATGGTTTTTCCAGAGGATCATGGTTCAAGCCCTAAGACCCACATGGCAGCTCACAACCATTTCTAATTGATCCATTCCAGATGATCCAAAGCCCTATTGTGGCTTCCGCAGGTACCAGGCATATATGTGATATACAGGCAAAACGTCCATATTTATAAAATAAAAAATTTCAATAACCTGTTTTCTAATTGCTCTTAGCAGAAAGCTGATGGTGCCTCTTAGGAGTAATGGTTATCTAGAATGTTGGATGCACTGGTTCCCATCACCAATAGGCAAACAAGAAATCCCTGGAGAATCCCCTTACAGGCAACACCGTATCTTGTCCTTTATTAAACCCTGTGTGACCACCTAGGCTCTGAGACAGGGAAGGCCTGGTTGTCCATTCTCATTCAGGCTTGACTGTGAATCTGGCTTTCGGCCTTGGAATATAGTCTCATTAGCATGTTCTGTTGAGCTTTGATTGCACCTACTTTCCAGTTAAGTAATACCAGATAGAGAAACAAGGAACCTGAATGTTCCTGGTTTGTTATGTCCCCCTCAGTTTACCTACTGTGGTGTCATTGAAGTTCCGTGGCAAACAGACCTATGTATGAGGCCATACATACAGGAAAATATTCATCTACTGTCAAACCTTTCAGACATTAATATCTCCAGCAAGCTTTCTACAAACCTCTCTGTACTCTATTATATAGACACTGATAAGAAATTTATTATGAAGCTAGTATTGAGATCAGGGGTCTAAAATTAGTGTGATTCATTTACCCACCTTGGGGCATTGGTTATTTGTATAAACCCTCAGTATTGCAACCCCTGATCTCCTCAACATGTGCACTGCTGTTGGGGCTTTTTAGGGTATATACAAAAGAAATAGATGGAGTCCAAGTACTCACGTGAGATGACTTAAAAGAAGCATCCAGAAAGAAAAGCTTTGTTGTTCTTCAATTCTGCAGTTTGGGAAGTTGCTAAAGACAATGCCGTGCAAACCTCATTAAGTAGGATCCTGAAAGGATGGAGCAGTTAGTCTTGTGATATTTGGGGCCTTTTTATACATCAGTGGTATATAGGGGATGGACTTTTTCATACCTCAATGCATAAATAAATAGGAGTGTCACATAATTTATAAGTATTCTAGTTAGGGTGGAGCGTAGTATGGAAGTCTTGCTTCAACCATGACCTAGCTGCAGCATGGTTTTTTCTTTTCATGTTTACTTGTTTGAATGGTCCTACAAGGCATCATCACACTTCCTGTCTCTGTGAATTTGACAACTGCATGGACCCCCTATACATGTAAATATAGTCCATTATTGCTCCCATGTCTAGATTAGGCCTTGTTGCAAAAGAATTTCAAGAGATAACCATGCTATAGCATGAATTGGCGTCATTCTTTTCAGAGGGTGTTTCTGGACTAATGGTTTCTGAAGTAGTGTTTCATTACACCTTGATTATAAAGAGGGATTGAAGCCGTTAATAATATGTATTTCATTAATCATTTATCCTCCAAAGGATGCTGTAGTGCTTCTCTTACATATTGTGAGCAATATAGGTGTGACTGTGTGGGCACACACACTTGCTCAAGTTTCTTCTTTCAGTTACCTCGGTATATATTCAGAAGCACTTCTATTCCTGATTCCAGTTCTTCATCCCACTTGAATTCTATTTAGTTCTAATAGTCTTGTTCAAAATATCTTGGCCTGGGGAAATTTTGCTAGAGAAAAAGGGGGAGGAACTGGAGAGATGGTTCTATACTTAAGAACATGAGTTCTAAAATCCCGTGGAGAAGAGAGCTGAACACCCAGAACTGCAGACATCCTGAGACTGCAGGACAGACTGCCACTTCTGCACACCTCTGCCCACACCCCTGGTCCGAGGGGGAAACTGCACAGTGCCTCTGGACACAGAGATATAGGAACAGACAGCCGCTGGTACCCGAGGTTCTGGTCTGCGCCCAGGACTGAACTGAACCAGCCAAACAGCTCCCTGCACCCAAATCCCATGGGGGAGAGAGCTGGACCCTCAGAAGTGCAGACACTCCTGAGAAGTCAGGAGAACACCCTCTGCCCACAGTCCAGACCCAAGAGGGAATCACCTAATGCCAGCTGTGCCCCCTGGGTGCAAGGACCTAAGAGAAATCAGGGGCAGGACTCTGATTCCTGCCCGCGCCTAGACCTCCCATGCTCATGGATTGGCAGGATTAATATAGCAAAAATGACCAATTTGCCAAAAGCCATCTACAGATTCAATGCAATCCCCATCAAAATTCCAATCCAGCTCTTCATAGAGATAGAAAGAGCAATTTGCAAATTCGTTTGAAATAAGACAAAACCCAGGATAGGGACAACTATTCTCAACAATAAAAGGACTTCAGGGGGAATCACCATCCCAGACCTCAAGCAGTATTACAGAGCAATAGTGATAAAAACTGCATGGTATTGGTACAGAGACAGAAAGATAGACCAGTGGGATAGAATTGAAGACCCAGAAATGAACCCACACACCTATGGGCACTTGATTTTTGACAAAGGAGCCAAAACCATTCAATGGATAAAAGATAGCATTTTCAGCAAATGGTGCTGGTTCAACTGGAGGTCAACATGTAGAAGAATGCAGATCGATCCATGCTTATCACCCTGTACAAAGCTTAAGTCCAAGTGAATCAAGGACCTCTACATCAAACCATATACACTCAAACTAATAGAAGAAAAAGTGAGGAAGAGTCTTGAACAGATGGGCACTGGGAAAATTTCATGAAGAAAATACCAGTGGCTTATGCTATAAGATCTAGAATCAATAAATGGAACCTCATAAAACTGCAAAGATTCTGTGAGGCAAAGTACACTGTGATTAGGACAAAATGGCAACCAACAGATTGGGAAAAGATCTTTACCAATCCTACAACAGATAGAGGCCTTATATCCAAAATATACAAAGAACTCAAGAAGTTAGGCTCCAGAGAACCAAATAACCCTATTAAAAATGGGGTACAGAGCTAAGCAAAGAATTCTCAGCTGAGGACTATCGAATAGCTGAGAAGCACGTAAAGAAATGTTCAACTCCTTAGTCATCAGAGAAATTCAAATCAAAACAACCCTGAGATTCCACCTCATACCAGTGAAAATGGATAAGATTACAAACTTAGGTGACAGTAGATACTCGTAAGGATATGGAGAAAGAGGAACACTCCTCCATTATTGGTGGGATTACAGACTGGTACAACCACTCTGGAAATCAGTCTGGAGGTTCTTCAGAAAATTGGACATTGCACTAACCGAGGACCCAGCTATACCTCTCCTGGGCATATACCCAAAAGATTCTTCAACATACAACAAAGACACATGCTTCACTATGTTCATGTTCACAGCAGCCTTATTTATAATAGCCAGAAGCTGGAAAGAACCCAGATTCCCCTCAACAGAGGAATGGATACAGAAAATGTGGTACATCTACACAATGGAGTACTACTCAGCTATCAAAAATAATGACTTCATGAAATTCATAGACAAATGAATGGAACTAGAAAATATCATCCTGAGTGAGGTAAGTCAATCTCAGGAAAACACACATAGTATGCACTCATTGATAAGTGGATATTAGCCCAAAAGCTCGAATTACCTATGATGCAATTCACAGACCACAGGAAGCTCAAGAAGAAGGATGACCAAAATGCGGATGCTTCACTCCTTCTTAAAAGCAGGAACAGAAATATCCATAGGAGGTGATATGGAGGCAAAATTTAGAGCAGAGACTGAAGGATCGGCCATTCAGGGCCTGCCCCACATGTGGCCCATATATATACAGCCATCAAAACTAGATAAGATTGATGAAGCTAAGAAGTGCATGCTGACAGGAGCCAGGTATATATGTCTCCTGAGAGACAAAGCCAGAGTATGTCAGATACAGAAGTGAATGCAGCAAACCACTGGACTGAGAATGGGACCCCCGTTGGAGGAATTAGAGAAAGGACTGAAAGAGCTGAAAGGGCTTGTAACGCGATAAGAACAACAATGCTAACCAACCAGAGCTTCCAGGGACCAAAGCACTACCCAAGACTATACATGGACTGACTCATGGCTCCAACTGCATATGTAGCAGAGGATGGCCTTGTTGGGCACCAATGGAAGGAGAAGCCCTTGGTCTTACCAAGGTTGGATCCCCAGTGTAGGGGATTGTCGGCACGGGGTGCGGTAGCGGGGTGGATGTGGAAGGGAACACTCTTATAGAAGAAAGGGAGGGGGATGGTATATGGGGCTTATGTCCGGGAAACTGGGAAACGGAATAACATTTGAAATGTAAATAAAGATCTAATAAAAAAGCAATGAGTCAAAAAAAGCACACACACACACACACAAATAAAAACATTTATGTTTTTAGTAGATATATATTCGTTTAAAAGATTTGGAGCCAAGTTATATGTATGTATGTATGAATCCAAGTTACAACTATAGAGAGAATTGAGTCTCATATATAAAACATAGACATAGGAGGCCAAATAAATCTTATTTTGGTAATTAATCGTAAGTATAATTAGAAGAATATATGAACATATTAAAGAGTATTAAGTACTTGATAACTAACTTGTATGTTTTAATTATTTTTAACAGTTTATAATGTGTTTGTATTGTTAGGTTTAAGCTGGAGGCACTGTTAGGACACAAAAAGATTAATAAGTTGGGAAAAAGTAGCAAGACCTTGGCTGAGGGAGCTGTTATCACAAGGCCACAATATGTATTGTAGCTTATTTGGTTATCAACAGTGCAGAATTTAGCTTTAGAAAGAAAGCACATTGGGCTGAAAGGAACACATTGCCTGTGTGGGCTACTGTGGGAAAGCCTGCACGTGATGAACTGCTGTGGCGTGGGATGGGGTGGGATGTGTGTATGAGAGATCCTTGTCATCCTTGGCAGCCCCAGGATTCAGCATTTTCTCATACAATGGAATCATAGATAAGCCCCCAAGGACAGTGGCCAAGCTGCCACTGCCAGAGGGAGGGCAGGGCAATAGGCACTGGTGCCTTTGGCTGCCAGGGCCTCTGGGGTCTTTTCCTAGTGATAGGCCAGGGTAGGTGGGAAATTGGGGGATAGGGGTGGCAGTGATAGGAAGGGGTAGGGGTTGGGGGTGAGGGATGGGAGAGGTGATAATGGTGATGTCAGAGTGGAATCTTTTTCCTTCTCCTCAGAGCCTTAAGGCTAGAGGCCCTTCAGTGTAGGGTAAATCTTTGTTGACTTCACTTTGTAAAACCCTCTTGGGAGGGTTCGACACCTCCTTTATTTATAGGAGGCTCTGGTTCGGGGGTGGCTCAGAACCTGTTATTGAATTCTTGCTCATTTTCTGGCCCTCGGGATTGCTCAGGAAGACCTTAGGTGACCTCAGTGCAGAGCCTGTGAGAGAGGCAGATCCAGAGGCAACAGCTGGGAATAAAATAGGATGGAAGCTCATCCTCAAAGTCTTTCTTTCGGGCCTGGCAGATTGTCCAATCTCAAGTGTGTCTATCCCAGCATGCCCCACCAGGATGCAGGGGCAGGGGTCTATGAAGTTTATCACAAAAGGTATTGAGCTGTTTAATAGAAATCGCTATATGCCTGTTCTCCAGGACTCCCCTCAAATGTTTATCTGACTGCTCTATCTGTGAGAGGGGCTGTTGCCCATTTTCAGAGAGGTCCACCTACCCAGCTGGTTGTAGAGGTCTTCTCAAGGGTCTCTTTTCATGGAACCAGATGTGGAAGCCAGAATCAGGGGCGGTGAGGGAAGCAGAGTCATAAATCCTTGAAACAGACTCCAGGGACTAGCATCTAGTCCAGAGATACGACTGTATTGCATAGTAGCAAGCATATTTATATGGCCTTTGGATCAATGGGGAAGCAACCCTTGCTTTGGAGTAGTCAACCATCCATTGTCATTATGGGAAGGTGCCAGACTGCCAGCACCAGAGGGGACCTCCATGAAGAAAGGGGAAGTAGCCACTGCCCTGTTCCAGGCCCAAAGTGAAGATCACTAGTTTGGTAAGATTCTCTAACTTGTGTCACACAGTATGCCAGCAGACATAGGGCACTCGAATACTATTTGAGCAGTATGGAAGCTTCCCTCAGCGTCCTCCAGGTCTCACTCACTACTTCTAAAGTCTATACTCCACAAAATTGGAAAATCTGAACAAAATGGACAATTTTCTAGACCTATACCACTTTTCAAGGTCAATTCAAGATCAAGTAAGCTATTTAAAGAAATAGAAGCAGTCATTAAAAGTCTGCCAACTAAATAAGCCCAGGGCCAGATAGTTTTAATGCAGAATTCTACCAAACTTTCAAAGGAGAGCTAATTATCAATACTCCTCAATCTACTCCACAAAACAGAAACAGAAGGAACACTGCCAAACTCATTCTATGAGGCCAGTCACCCTGATACCTTAACCACACAAAGACTCAACAAAGAAAGAGAACTTCAGACTGATTTCCTGTATGAATATTGATGCAGAAATACTCCATACTCACAAATCCAATCAAGAAACACATCAAAATGATCATTCATCATGATCAAGTAGGCTTCGTCCCAGGAATGCCGGGATGGCTCAATATATGAAAATATATCAATATAATTCACCATATAAACAAACCAATGGGACACAATGACACCCAAAAGGAGTAGAAAATGCTGGGTCCTCTTTCCTGTTATTTTTGTTGTTAGAGGTGGAATTATGTTTGTGTGTCTCTCTTCTTTTTGTTTTGTTCCAAGGAGATGTACTGTCTTACTTTTTCTACGGTATAGTCTCCCTCCTTTTGTTGTTCCCTTACTGCTTTTAATATTCTTTGTTTTGTGCATTTGGTGTTTTGACTATTATGTGACAGGAGGAATTTCTCTTCTGGTCCAATCTATTAGGAGTTCTGTAGGCTTCTTGTATGTTTACGGGCATCTCTTTCTTTAGGTTAGGGGAGTTTTCTTCTATGATTTTTTCCTGATCTCTTCCCTAGGTTTTCTATCTCCAGGGTTGTGTCCATGTTTTCTATGGTATCTTCTGTTCTGAGATTCTCTCTTTTATCTCTTGTATTCGGTTGGTGATGCATCTATGACTCCTGATCTCTTCCCCCAGTTTCCTATCTCCAAGGTTGTCTCCCTTTGTGCTTTCTTTATTGTTTCTATTTCCATGTTTAACTCTTGGATGGTTTTGTTCAATTCTTTCACACGTTTGGTTGTGTTTTCATGTCATTCTTTAAGGGATTTCTGTGTTTCCTCTTTAAGGGATTCTACTTGTTTACCTGTGTTGTCTTGTATTTCTTTAAAGGAGTTATTTATGTCCTTCCTAAAGTCGTCTAACATCATCATGACATGTAATTTATATCAGAAGCTTGCCTTTCTGGTGTGTTATGATATCCAGTATTTGCTTTGGTGGGGGAACTGGGTTCTGATGATGCCAAGTGGCCTCGGTTTCTGTTGCTTAGGTTCTTGTACTTGCCTCTCCCCATAAGGTTGTCCCTGGTATTAGCTTGTCTTGCTGTCTCTGACAGTGGCTTGACCCTCCTGGAATCCTGTGAGCCAGCACTCCTGGGAGACCAGGTCTCTCCCAGCAGCACTTGGGAACTGAGAGCTGTGGCACTCAGAAACTGGAGGGATCTTGTCCCAGACTGCTTCTAAGTTCCTGTGTCCTGACAGCTCTACGCAGGTTCCTTCAAGCAGAAATGGTGGTCTCACCTGTGTAAGCACTTCTGGGAGTCCGGCTCTCTCCCTGTGGGATCTGGGAACAAATTTGCTGTGGCACAGGGTCACAGCTGATCGAAACTAGAAGTGATCAAGGGTTTTAAAGTAATTAAAATGAAATATTGAAGTCACTAAAGTAACACCATCTTGTTCTGACTCCATTTTGTGTCTGCCTAGACACTACTCTGCTTCTACTTCTCAATAGCCACATCCCCCTTGGCAACACTTTTGGGGCTGACTGTGACTCTGGCTGTGCACTGTCCAGATGTATAAACCAAAATAATTAAGCATGCAAGCAGAAGACATCAACCTAAATTAACTAGAGGAAATGGAAATCAAAAATTATTGTGTTGTATGGAAAATCCTAAGCTCTACAAAAAAAAAAAAGCTATATTTTAAGGTTGCTCAACCCCCTTTAATACTGATGTAATTGTGGCTTTTGTGTTTAAAAATACTGTGCCCCATGGTCTGGAGATGGCTCAGGGCTTAAGAGCATGGGCTCCTCTTCCAAAGGACTATGATTCAACTCCTAGAATATACATGGCAACTCACAGCTGTCTGTGACTCCAGTTTTAGGACATCCGACAGCCTCACATGTACATACATGTAGGCAAAAACACTAATGCACGTAAAAATAAAAATAAATTACTTTAAAAATACTGTACACCTAAGCCTTGGCACAAGGAAACTTTTTGGCGGCATTAACTTATTCTTGGTCTGGACACTATTAAAGGACTCATATTATTACTTGGCTTGATTAGTGTGGTTTTCAGTAACTACTGTGTGGGGATCATTTCAAGTCTTATTGATTGAATTATATGAAGCCATTTAATGTCAGTTATAGTAGCATAAGCCTTTAATTCCAATACTCAAGAAGTGGAGGCAGGTGGGATTCTGAGTTTGAGGCCAACCCAACAGGACCCACAAAATGAGTTCTAGGGCAGCCATGAACACACAGTGAGGCTTTATCTCAAATAAATACAAAGTAATCAAACCACTTAATTTCTATACTATTGCTACAAGAAAATATTTTTTGTTCATTACACACTTCCAGAGGATATTTCTTTTTTTTTTTTTTATAAAGGATAACATTTAATTGGGGTTGGCTTACAGGTTTAGTGATTCAGTCTGTTATAATCAGGGAAGCAGTGTTCAGGCAGGCATGGCACAGGAGATGAGAGCTCTATATCTTCATCTGAAGGCTGCTAGGAGAAGACTAGCTCCCACATGGCTAGGAAGAGGGTCTCAAAGCCCACTCCTACAGTGATACACTTCTTCCAACAAAGCCACACCTATTTCAACAAGGCCACACCTCCTAATAGGCTACTTCCTGGGCCAAGCATATTCAAAGCACCAGTTACCCTCTACAGGTCTGTGGATTGTAAATGATTATCATTTACACAGCAGGTAACGTCCACTTCTAAGTGAGTACCTGCCATATTTGTCTTTCTGGGGCTGGGTACCTAGCTTTAGATGATATTTTATTTTCCTAATTCCATCCATTTGGCAGTCCATTTCATGCTGTCATTTTTACAATAGCTGCATAATACTCCATTATGTAAATGTACTGCATTACATTTTTTTATCCATTCTTCAGTTGATGGGCACTTAGGTTGTTGCCAATTTTGTCTAATACAAATAAAGCTGCTATGAACATGGTTGAGGACATGTCCTTGTGGCAGTCCTTGCGCTTTGGGTATATGCTCACAAGTATAGCTGATGCTCATGAGTGAGATGGATTCTCATTTTTCTGAGAAACTTCCATACTCATTTTCAAAGTGGTTGTATAAGTTTGCACTCCCAGAGGGTATTTCTTCTCCCTTCTCTTGAACCATTATGAAGAAGTGTGTGTGTGTGTGTGTGTGTGTGTGTGTGTGTGTGTGTGTGTGTGTGTGTGTGTGTTTGTGTTAGTAGAAGCAGTTGTAGTGAAGAGGAGGCTTCATCAAATTGTTCGTTGCAAAACTAAATAATCATTACCACAGTTAGTTATGGTCATAATTCTGTACATGAGGGATGAGTGTAATCTGAATTTTAAAATGATCACATCAATTGAGAAAAGCTTATTACCAGATCAAACATCTATCTAGCACAGCAGTTCTCAACATGTGAGGGGGTCAAGTACCAGATATCCTGTATATCAGATATTTACATTATGATTCATAATAGTAGCAAATTTACAGCTGTGAAATGGCAATGAAATAATTTTATGGTGGCTGCTCACTACAGTATGTGGAACTGTGTGTTAAAGGGTTACAGTGTTAGGAAGTTTGAGAACCACTGCTCTAGAATGTGGTGGCTGAAGTCATGGCTTCATCATTAGGAGCCTGGATTGTATAAGTATGCTATGTCTGACAGTGATGCATGGGTATTTTGTATTAGGATGGGGTTGCGTTGTGTATTTAAGGTTTTCAAAGAGTGATTTAAAGTTGTAAAATACTACTTAAAGGCCATGGTGACTTTAAAAATCTAAAATAATATTTAGAATAAAGACCATAGCAGAGTATCAGGTACCTATATTGGGAATGAGGTGCCTAAAGCCTGTGAGACTGTCAACTCTGAAGTACAAAGAAGAACCATTTCATGGGAGAGAACACTGCTGTCACTTTTGTCCCAGCT
Source organism: Rattus norvegicus (assembly GCF_021556685.1). Classification (NCBI taxonomy): domain Eukaryota; kingdom Metazoa; phylum Chordata; class Mammalia; order Rodentia; family Muridae; genus Rattus; species Rattus norvegicus. Next base: position 125,512,460 of record NC_141554.1, on the reverse strand, counting down.
AGTTAGCTACACACCATAATCCATGCAAGGCTGCCATGGAATAACTGATCCATGTCTACAAATGGATAATGAGATAGGAACCAAGAGAATGGGGAAAGTGCAGAATCCCGTAAGAACTGGCCTTAGGAGGTTAAAGGCAGAGAGGGACTGCAGGAGTCACAAAGACCCATACTCACGTATTGATAGGAGAAGGGGACAGGGGCTTGGCTGCTCTATCTACACCAGTGAAAACTACAAACAATACAGGAACCTATTTTTACAAACACTCACAAATCTTTTAAAATATCAATAAATATAACAATGCCAGAATTATGTTTACTATAACATGTGATGCCATATTGCATATAATATAATATAACATAACATAATATAGTAAATATATCAAAGTCCTTCAGAAGGGGCTGTAGGACCTTTCATTCTGACAGATGCTTAAGGAGGAATCAGCCATTTGGGACTGGGAATTAATCAGTCACCATCATTTCTTGGCATTTATGGTAAACAACCATATAAGAATTTAGGCACAGTGAACAGCTATAAACCTTACAAACTGAATGCTATTGGAAAGACAAAAGTAAAATTAAACATCAAACCTTCATCATTTAATGTATTAGGGTTCTCTAAGAGAACAGAACTATTAAAACAAGCATATGTATGTATATATGTGTATGTATTCTGATATATAATATATTATATAACATATATAATTACATATATAATCATATATATGTAATTATTACATTTGCAATGCCATAGGCTAGCCAAACAATGCCTGTTTCACATTGGAAAGGCTGACTATCTAGTAGTCGTTCAGTCCACAAGTGAGGTAAAAAGTCCCAACATTCTCAATTTAGTACTGAGGAGGATTCCTAAGGGATGTTGGTCTCCAGTCTATGTTGAAATCAAGGAAGGTGATTCTACTGTCAGTGATGGAATGCCCCAGCAAGGAGACCGATGAACTCAGTGGGGAGAGTAAGGACAAGCAGGTGAACTGCAAAGTTTCTGTCTTCTGTGTACTTTTATCTAGCCTGTCACCAGACAGTGCCACCCACATTTAGGGTGCATCTTCTTGCTTGAAATAATCTAATCAAGAAAATAATTCATGATAATTTTTAAGTTTTAATATAATTACGTCATTTCCCTCTTTCCTTTCTCCAACACCTTCCATGCAACCTCCATCTTCCCTTTTTCTTAAATTCATGGCTTTTCTTTAATTGTTGATCCACCATGCGTGTACAACTATACATGTACATGCGCACACACATGTATATTATATACATCACATATATAATATATAACATATATCATACACATCACATATAACACATACGTATGTTATAGGTCACATATTGTGTGTGTGTGTGTGTGTGTGTGTGTGCGCGCGCGCACAACTGATTTATCTACAACACAATTCCTGCACACAAGGCTCAGGGGTCATTATGGAAGAAGGGACAGGAATATCGTGTCAGAGAAACCAAGAGTTTGCTTTCAGGTTGTGTCTCCTAGGAATGTCAAACTATACCCATGAAGTGTCACTAACATGATGCTACCAAAAGCCAGGCTATTTTCGAAGGGGGAAAGTTCGCAAGGGCTCAACCCCAGACAAAGAACTACTAGCAACTAAAGAGTAGCATTGAGATCTAGAGAAACAGTATACCCTAGGGCAGTTGTTCTCAACCTTCTTAATGCTTTGGCTCTTTAATACAGTTCCTCATGCTGTGCTGACCCTCCAACCATAAAATTATTTTCATGAATACTTCATAACTGTTACTTTTGTTACTGTTATGAATCATAATGTAAATATCTGATATGCAGGATGTCTGATATGTGACCCCTCTGAAAACATCTTTCAACCCCCAAAGGGGTCGCAAGCCACATGCTGAGAACTGCTGCCCATTGAGTATGTATTACTGTATGATCAGCCCTGAAAACATAGTGACATTATATAGACTAGGCAGGTTATATCTATATAGTTAGGAATAGACATATAGTAATTAAAGAAAAAGAAGCCATGAATTTGATATGGAGCAGGGTGGGGTATAGTAAGGAAACAAAAATAGGAAAGGGTGTAATTATATTATACTTAAAAATAAAACTCAAAGTGCTGGGTTTGGTGGTAGAGGAGGTGCATAACAAGTATGAGGCCCTGCTTCTGAACCACAGACAATCAAGTACTGATAAAGGCCCAGTACAAACACTCAAGCTTCACATCTGGCTGTGAGAGAGATCTGAGAGTGAAGAGGATTTCCCTTTAATAATTCAAAATATAAATAGAGAATGTAGAAAAGTACCTGATAGAAGAAAAAGTTTAAGGTTTCACATCATGTAGTGATTTCATTTTATGGTGGATTGGGGACTGTTGCAGTAAAAATAAAACAGCAGCCAGTTCCCAACCCTGGTGGTCACAGTCTCTCACTAGTTCTGGCTCTAGCGTGCCATCGGAACTAATGCTAATTTATCTCAGTGGCTCCATGCTGTCCCCATCTACTTTCTGACCCACTGTCTGCAAGTCATTTCAAGATGGTACCCTGTCAGGCTGCCCCACCCTCACTTACAGCTCCACCACACCAGGCACTCACATCCCAATTCCGTGGAGTGCCCAGTGCATCCAGCCACTAAATCCAATCAAGTAGCCACATGAAAGAACATATCACACAATATCCTCTGATCCATTTGATAAGATATAATTTGCCAATCTAGACAGCACAAAATCCTGTTCACATCCATCCCTTAAGAATAGTCAACTTGTAAATGTGCAGAAAGGAATCTTAACATATGCCGCCATGTTCTCTCGGCTGCCTCCCTCCTCCTCCTCCTCCTCTCCCTCCTCCTCCTCCTCTTCCTCCTCTCCCTCCTCCTCCTCCTCCTCTCCCTCCTCCTCCTCCTCTCCCTCCTCTTCCTCCCCCCCCCCGTCTCCTCTGCCTCAAATGGGATACCAGTGTTTCTGGTTGACCTTTCCTACACAACAGAGAGCAGCCTGGGGTTTAACTCATTGGGAATTCATTTTTTCTGTTCCATCTAGTGATATTGCTGCTCCATTAGTAAGCCACGTCATGTATTTTCTTTCTGGTTTTCATTCCTCTACAGCCTGGAACATCATGTTTACCTCCACAGAAGTGGAAAGGAGGAAACAAAGGGAGATACTGAGGCATGAGGAGGCAGTGTACATGGGAAGCCCCAGTGATGATGAGACCATAATCGACAGTTTCTTTTCCCTTGCATCTCCAAGGATATTTTCGCTTCCTGGACATCATTAAAGCATCAACCCCATTCAGATAATGACCATGTCACTTAGGCCTGGTAATCGTTGATCATTTACCCTCTAACATTTTAAACTTTATTTTGTGTGTGTTTGGACAATGAAATCAACCTGGAGCTTATTTTGTAGTTAATGTCATTCTGCTTCTTCAGCAAAGCCTCCTTCCCTTCTTCTTCCCTTCTCCCTTCTCATTTCACCTCCCCCTCTTTTCTCATTTCCTCTCCCTTCTCACTTCTCCCCGTCCCTCTTCCTTCACATCCCCTCTCTTCTCACCTCTTCTTCCCCGTCCCTCTTCCTTCACATCCCCTCTCTTCTCACCTCTTCTTCCCCATCCCTCTTCCTTTTTCATCCCCTCCCCCTTTTCATCCTTCATCCCCTACCCATCGTCTCCTCACCCCCTTCCATGTCTCCCCTCCTTCCCATCCCCCTCCTTCCTCATCTTGTCTCCTGTCTCATCCCTCTTCCCTCATTCTCCATCCTCCGCTCTCCTCTTCCTCTTCAGGTAGGCAAAGCATCTTTGTTCTCTAGATATTTGGACTTCATCTTTATTGATACTGTACTCTCCCATACTTTCATCCCTAACAAGGTGGTTGTATCTCCATGAAACTTTCTTTATTTCCCCGTATGATTCCCATTACTACAGTGCAAACCTGGCTTCTTTATTCATCTGCCATGCTGCATCCTTGAACACAGCAGCAGCTGTGACTCTGAATGCTATGATAGCTTCTCCTGTAGGAATAGTCCACCAGCTCAGGGTTCAACGCCATTTCCATCACTAGGTAGTCTCTTTTTCTTTTTTTTCTTTCTTTCTTTTTTTTTTTCGGAGCTGGGGACCGAACCCAGGGCCTTGCGTTTGCTAGGCAAGCGCTCTACCACTGAGCTAAATCCAAACCCTAGGTAGTCTCTCCTTCGCATACCACCTGGTACCAAGTCAATCTAGAGGGGCAGTGAGAGGTAGGGCAACTCTCATTGGTATCCACTTAACCATGGTACAGTACTAGACCTGACTCAGATGATAAAGCCTGGTGAAATGCATAGACCTTTGTACGCTCATGCCACCAGCATAATCCCAGGGATAGCTGGGGTCCATCAACCTAGCTTGGTGAGCGACCCAAACCTTGACTGCATTTGCAAAGCCTGTATTCCAAAGTCCAACAGCCTGGGCACCTGCCTACACTATTATTTAATTAAGATCCTGCCCCCAGAAACTATCTTCAAACATCCTAGCCTAGCTGTTATCATGAAGCCTGTTGTATTCCCATGAACCCTGCCTGCTATAGCTATCCTCACATCCCCAGGCCTAACTGGATCTATCAGACTGTACATTATCCCAGGCTGATGAGAGTTCAAGATTCTACCCTTATTCTTCCAGAGAAATACTAATAATTTACCTAGCCATAGCTTGAGTGGCACAGCCTTATTCCACCCTAGCCTGATGAATGACCCACTACATTCCCACATTCACAGCCCTAGCTTGGCTGAAGCAGCCTGGAAAACAGCCCATCCTAGTGAGTGATCAAGACACTACCCTACTATACTATTTTCACACTTCAGGCCTCACTCCTGTCAGGCAGCTTGTACCATTGCCATGCCTGGTTGGCAGGATCTCGCCTTCCCAGATATGCTTAAAATAGCTAGTGGTCTCACAATCCTACCCTTACTGGGCATCCATGAAGAATTGCGAGTAACCCAGAAAGTTCCTCAATTCTACACCATTATTATGCTCCCAGGCCTGACTCCGGTAGTTAATCCTGCACACAAGCCCAGCCTGTGAGTGACCTCACAGGCTTTTTCAAAATCTTACATTCCTAGAGCCTCCAGCTGATATGAGGTTAAGTCGCCTGCTTACCAACCTACCTGAAAGAGTGACCAAGACCTGGGCCTCCCACCAGCCTAACAATTCCAGGACTTGTTCCAGTCAAGCCTTGTAGGCACCAGAGAGAAAAAAAAAATGCGTCTTAGTGTCTAGTGGATATCCTCTTCATACAAAGAGGCCTAGCTTGGGTCATACAGCCTGACTAACAACCCAGCCCTAAGACCGATCAAGAAGCTTCCTTCCAGCTCTAATCAAACTTTGACAATTTCAACCTGCTGGGTAACTCAGACTCCTGTCTTCCATTGCTATCCTAATAGTCGCAGATATTGGTCAAGCCACAAAAACACTAGCTCAGACTGGAAAAAAAGCAACAGCGTATCCTAACATACCAACCTCAAACTCCTAGACCTGGACCGTATCTAAATTTCACACCGTGTGAAAATGAATTTCTGTATAAAAAGGTAAAAAATTAAAAGCGAAAATTGGTACAGCGATACCTTTTTTTCCATCCTGACCCAAGGACTTGTGATGTCGTGTACAAACAATTAGATACTAACTACTAGTAATCAATCCAAAGTGGGGCCAGTCTCAGGGAGAAAAAGGGGGACTAGGAAATTTATCACATAAGATAGTGTGATGCCCACATCCTACCTCCCCTGGAAGAAACAACCTTATTCATTCTCAGAGCCACCACCCCATTCTATTCCTCTTCCTGTCCCTACTCCACATCTTTCTCTTTCTACCCACATTTCTCAGAAACTGTCTTCTGTAATTTTCTTTTCTCTGGCATATATGTTTTATAAAAATACTTAATTCTCCAATGTAGGGCTAAACATATCCATGGCAAAAACGGACAGAACACTTTAGAACAAAGTGTTTCTAAGGGTGATAAAGAACTTATGTCCATGCCGAATATAAAAAAAACCCTTTACTCCCTAATTACAATATCTTATCATAGCCTGTTGAGAACAAGGACATTCCTAACAATGGTCTCCTTCAAATGTTTTTAAAAAATCAAAAAAACACCTACCTTGTTCCAAAGAGCTATCAGGATTCCTGAGAAAAACAACCTCACAAAATAGATGTATTGTTGGCTTAATACACTGATGATAAAAAATTTGCTTTCTGGGTGCCTACTTTAATTAGAAGACAAGGAGAAAGGGATGTAAAGATGAAAAGATTTCCATATGAAGATGTTAGGGATGGAAAGGAGAATGAGAAAAGGTTTGTGTGGGTCTGAGTAAGTTATTGAAGGTATGTACATGATACTTAGCTAGGATTTGTATGTCTTCAACATTGAAGAGTGACCTCTGTGTACATGAAGAATTCTTATAATTTATTAGCATAAATCCTAAAGCTTTAAGCAATTAAATTATTACAGCTACTGGGTAAAAAATGTTAATGTTTGCGTTGATACCTCTTCAGATTTATTTATGCTGTTCACAGAAAAGGGAAGATGATCTCCAAACTAAGTTTTAGATAAATATGCAGGGCCATTGTCTGTTTTAATTTGTTTTTGTTTGTTATCTCCCATTACCAACTCCAGGAAATTCTAGTTTCTGAGATCATTCGGAAGAATAAACCTTAATTGAACAAGCTCATTTATGACTCAAAAAAAAACCCCAAATATATAAACACACCCAGGGGATAAAGTATTAACTTATTAAGGAGCAGCCTGAAAAATAAACTTATACTTTAATCCCCACTGACACCTACAGAAACACAGCAAAATTATGAAAGATGATGAGGGACCAGAGGCTTTACAACTATGCTTTGTCCTGTAGGCTTTCTCTGGATCCCAACAGGACTGACTCTGATTTAAACCACATGAAGACCACATGGTATTCTTGCCTCGTTTAGCAAACTTCCTCTCATAATCTGTGACTCTATCCCCTGACTCTTATGTGGATCATAGTTTGCATGACTCAACTAAATGTCACAGGTTTAAACAGGAATCCAAGTTTTATTGTCTTTAAAATATCACTATGAAATTATGTGAATAAACCCATACAGGTGGGAAAATGCTCAAGAGGTTGGTTAGATGCTCTTGAAACTGCACACATGTGGTTTGGGGAAATCAGGAAGGCTTCCTCATCAAGATTCACTGCTTGTGTGTCAGTCTTTTCCTGTCCTTGGGGATGCAAAAATATCCCTGATCTATAGAGTCACGACTGTAGGGGAGGAGCTTTCTTTACAATGAGATGGTTCTACAGCTTTATGCGCAACTTCAAATGCTCAAAGAGCAATACCCCTGCACCAACCCACCCTGGACCATCAAGTCACTGCAGGACTGGGCACACCCTCCATCACCGTAGCCAGACAAGGATGCCCAACCAGGGCAATAGGATCCACGGACAGGCAACAGGTTCAGTGTCAGCCTCCCCTCCCCCTCCCTGCTCCAGTTGTTTGGGGGCCCACATGAAGACAAAGCTTCATATCTGATACATATGTGGTGGTGGAGACTCAGGTGCTCCCCATGCTAAATCCGGTTGGTGGTTCAGTCTCTGGGAGCCCACAATGGTCCAGGTTAGTCCACTCTAGTCTTACTGTGGAGACCCCATCCTCCTTGGGTCTCCCAATCCTTCCCCCAACTCCTCCACAAGACTCTTGAACTCCATTTAATGCTTGGCTGTGGGTCCCTGTGTCTTTTTCCATTGGCTGCTGGGTGAAGCCTTTCAGGGACCAGACAAGCTAGGCTCCTGCTGGTCTAATTAGTTTTCAGGACTAAATTCTATTTTTTTTTGACGGGACAGTCATTCAGTTCATCTGACTCTTCCTTGCAGTGATCTGTCACCTTTAAAGAAAGATGCTGACTGATGCTGCTCTATCATGCCTCGACCTGTGACACTGACTGATGTTGCTTTATCGTGCCTTGACTTGCACTTCACCAGTGGTCACCTGTGTAAACATGTTTCTTGAGATCTATGACAATACTTTTTACAGAAAAAAGAAATTCCCTCTTGACTTTGAAACAAAGTTAATAATGTGCTCTGAAGAGATCTTTGACTTAAAGGCCAGCCCCACTCTACAGAGTGAGTTACAGGACAGACAGGGCTACACAGAGAAACCTTGTCTCAAAAATCCCCCAAACAAAATAAACAACAACAACATAACAGATCTGCAGTACATAGCTCGATAATATCTGTGTCCTATTCTGGGTCAGTAAATTAAATTGTCCCTTGAAAAACTATCCTGGAAGATAGTTTATTTCTCATTTCTTGCCATGCATTCTTCAATGCAAAGTTGGCAGAAAAAATGACAAGTGACAATTCTAAAACTATCTTCCAGTCACATGGCTGGTTTGGGTGAAGCATCACGGCACTCCTCAGCATCATCCCATCCCCCAGCCTTATTGGTTACACAGGCCCCTCCCCTCCCCCACCATGTCAGAATAGCAATGATCTCACAATAGGAGGTGGTCTGACTGCCAGCACAGTCTGGAGACTTACTCAGAACCCCACCCATCCTCAACCATTACCACACTCACGTCAAGCAGGCTGGCACCAGCCCAGACTGGTAAGTAACCAACCATCTGTTCTAATATTTCCAGGTCTAGCTTGTGTTACACAGTTGGTACACCAGCCTAAGATGGTGAATTCCTAGGAAGTCTCTCAGCCAGAGCCATTCTCATACTCTGTGGCCTACTGGGGTCAATCAGAATAGACACCATCTCAGTATAGTAAGAGACCAAGATCTTATCCCGGGGTGTCCTCATAATATTCCCTGGCCTAGCTTGGGTTGAATATCCCGTATCCCAACATAACCTAGTGTAGAATCAAGACCCCATCTTACTGAATCATGCTGACACTCAGATTTGAGTTTGGGTCAAGCAGTTCACTGATCAGCCAAGTCTGATTAGTTACCTAGACTCCTGTCTATCAGAATAGCTCAGGTTATTAAGTGATGTTATGATCCGAGGAAACCAGTCTACCAGGCCAGCATTGTGAGTACCCAATATCCCCAGGCCTCCCTTGGGCCATAGAGACTGAGCAACAGCCCAATTCAGTGAGTGGTGAAGACTCCCCAACCATAAACATCCAGAGACTCCCTAACCTAGTTCAGGTTAAACAGCTCTCCAACTAAATTGATGAGTTATCCTAAACTGTGAATTCCTCTGCCATCTTCAGATTCTCTGGCCCTGTTGGTATCAAGCAGCCTGGGCACTAGGCCAGACCAGTGAGTGATCAAGTCCCTGTTCTTCTATACAATACTCACACTCTCAGACCTAGTCTGGGTCACCTTGTTACTCAGCACCCCAGTTTTCTAGTACCTTAGAACCTTGCCAATCCGTACCATTACTGGGCTCTCAGACTCAGCTGGGGGACACAAGGCAAGGCTCGCAGTTAAGAATGGTTCATGATCATGACCTTCACAACATTACTCACACTACTGAGCTAGCCGGGGCAGATAAGATTATATACCACCCCAGTCTGAGAGAGAACAAAACCCTATGCGACTGGAGTGGTACTAACCCTCAAAGGTCTAGATGGTGGAACACAGTCTGCACTCTATCTAAGCCTGGTGAAAGATCTGGGCACTCTGTGGACATCTCCACAAACCCACATCCTTCTTGGTGAGGGATTTAGACCCCATACTCTGGTATCACTCTCACACACCCAGGCATGGTCCCACTCCAGCAGCTCCCAGGCAAGTCAAGATTCCTTTGTGACGCGGACAGCTGCTCAGATTTAAGGAGTGATCTCACAATATCAGGAAGATTGTGGACAAGCCCAAGCAGGTAAATGATCTTGATCCTATTTTCTCCTTCCGTTACCACCCTTCCAGGTCTAGCTTGAGTCAAAAATCCTGCAAACAAGCTCGGCCTGTAAGGGAACCATATTTTTGTTCTCCTGTGTCATCCCCACAATCAGTGGATGACTTGTGGACAGGCTGCATGTTACTAAGCCTACTTTGGTAAGTGATCAAGTTCTGGATGCTTCTCACCCCTGACAGACTGACACTCTCCAACCCTGACAGACACTCACATACATACATACATACATACATACATACATACATACATACATACATACATTCACACATATACACATGTGGGCACGAGCACGCGCGCACACACACACACACACACACACACACACTCACACACACACACACAGAGACACACACAGAGAGAGAAAGAAAGAGAGAGAGAGAGAGAGAGAGAAGGAGGGAGGAGAGAGGATTCTAATAGTTCCAAGAGTTCTTGGGGGTCAAGAAATATAGACTAAAGGAAACAAAGAGTATCCTAGTAATCAAGACTCTTCCTCTCATGTACCCTCTTAACATGAACTTGGACTACACAGCCTGGAGAAGAGATCAACCCAGTGATAGAACAAAATTCACCATCAACCAGCCACCTCAGAGCTCTGGTGAAGTAAAGCACAGACCAGCACATTTTGGTGAGTGTCCCAGACCACTGTCCTCCATGTAAGCCCCATATTCTCAGCCCAGACTGCTAAGTGGCCAAGATCAAGCTCTACCATTACACCCTCCATCCATAAGGCCCTGTAATTGTCACAAAGCCTGGTGAGTTCCTACAAATCTCACTTGCCATAGCCATCCCCATCCAGTGTAAAACATTGGAGTCAATTACATTGCATGTCATAGTAGCCTTGTGAGATCTCAAGGTCCTGTCCTCCTGGTATGGTGCTAATATACACTAATAGCTTAAGCAGCAATGTCTGTACTCTAGCTGGCCTGGTGAAAGACCTAGAACACCCTCACATTCCCAGGCCTAGAATGGCTGCAGCAGCCTGGGCACTACCTAAATGAGGAGAAAGACCCTGCCCTCATTCCCCATTCTCACACTCCTTGCCCTAGCTTGGAGGCCTGCCAAGACTTATTAGTGAACAAGAATGTTTCCTGATGCTATACTGCAGACTACAGTGTGGTCTCACAATTCTAGGCATCCTGTGTGCCAGACCAGACTAGTAAGTGACAGACATACGATTACTCTACCGGGGCTAGTTTAGGTCACATTAGCCTGCACACAAGCCACCTCGTTTTGGCCTAGAACTTTGTCCTTCCTTGTCATCCCCATATATTCAGAGCTGTATAGGACTATGCCACCTACCCACCAGTATACTCGGGTGAGTGCTCAAGCAGATTCTCCCTCACTCAGAAGCCTAACGATCAAAGACTTGTTTAGAACAAACAGTATGTGCAACAGAAGACCATCTTGAGTGATTAGGACCTTTTATTCCACCCAATCTCACACTTCCAGGCCTAGCTGAATCAAGCACCTTGCTCATCAGTACATCCTAATAAAAGTCCAATAAATACACTTGCCTTCATCCCTCTCACAGACCTAACTTTGGCGTTTTAGCCTGAGCAACAGTAGAAGCTGGTCACTGTTCAAGACACTCCCCCTTGTGCCTTCCTCACACCCCTGGGCTTAGTTCAGGTCCACCTGATCATAGGCCAGAACTGCTTGGTGCATAACTCAGACACTTGCCCTCTTGAGCCATCGTCAGAGTTTCAGACCTAGTCGGGGTCAAGCAGCCCAGGTACTAGGCAGACTAGAGGAATGTCAAGACAGTGCCATCCTCTCCCATATCCCAGTCCTGGCATGTTCAGTCAGTGTGCCTCAGTTTCATGACTGATCCAGGACCCTACCCAACACACCATTCCAAGTTCCCAGGCTCATACAGTTTCAAGCAGTCTGGGCATTATGCTGGACTGGTAAGATCCTGAGACATTCACTGCTTGGGCCAGCCCATTGTCTAGCTGAAGCCAACTATACTGTGTACTATTCCAGCCTGGGGAGAGCTTAAGATTCTTTCTGCTGCTGCCTGTGCACCATTCCAACTAGTAAGATTTCAAGGTCCTGCTGCTGGCTGAGCACCAATCATCCCAGCCTGGCAAGAACCCAAGGTCCTTTCCACTGCTCGTTGTGTACCATCCCAGCCTCGCGAGAGTTCAAGGTCCTTTCTACCACTGGCGTACCAATACTCCCAAAAGCCTAGCTTCAGTCGCACAGGCTGTGTGCAAGCCAACCTCATAAGTGACCGAGACCTTACACTCTTGTGCCATCAGACCTGTCTCTGGCCCAGCTGAAGTCAATAAACCTGCACGCCAACAATTGGTAAGTAATCAAGACCCTGCTCTCTTACACTCAAACCTCCCAGACATAGCTTGGATCACGCTTGTCCATCAATCTTGACCTGTTAAGCCTGATCATGTAGAACATTAACAGACCCCCCAGACCTAGCTTAGGATATGCCCTGCTGTGCCAACCACACAGGGCCAGCATAAGCTGGGGCCAAGCTGCCTGCTTAGTGGCCCATACTGGTGTATGATCCATGCTACCATCTCCCCACCACTGAACCAAACTAATGATCACATTACAGGTTGGGACAGAATAGCCTGGGAATAAGACCAGCCTCATAGTCAGGAATCAAAGTGATCTACTTATCCCCATCTCTATCCCCATCCCCACACTGCCTGTCCGCAATCTTAGTGACCGTGTTCCATTTCCCTGCACTCAAAAGGCCAAGATATGTACTCGTGTTTTTCTGTGTGCTCAGCTTGTTTTCACTTAACATGTCTTTAAGAATGCAAGTGATTTTGTCTTTTGGAACTGGAACTATAACTCTTGAGGTCCTCAGAAGCTACTGAGCTGGTGGGAGGGTGGTTGAGGAGGGCAAAATGATGTGACCAGTCTAGCCATCTCCTCTCATCTCTTCTCTCCACAGTAACTTTTTCCTCTAAAAGAAAAGTTTGAAAAAGACCCCTAGAGCAAATAGCTGCCTCACACACTTACTTTCTCTAGAGCACCTGGTTCTGGTAGCTAGGGTGGCCATTGTGCCTTCAGGGACACATTACTGACCTATCTGCCACCCCCACACATCTCCCTTTTTAATCATTGCAGCCACCATGATTGGCGAGATCTGTGTTGCAGCAACCTTCATCTCCAAGTTCCTGTGCACCAGGGGCCTCAGGAATGAGCAGCAGCTACAGACCTTCAGCCAGAGCCTGCAGGAGCTACTGGTAGAGCACTACAAACATCACTGGTTCCCAGAGAAGCCCTGCAAGGGTTCAGGTTACAGGTGTATTCGTATTAACCATAAAATGGATCCTCTGGTCGGCCAGGCAGCCCAGCAGATTGGACTGAGCAGCCGAGAGCTGTTCAGGCTTCTCCCAAGTGAACTCACACTGTGGGTTGACCCCTACGAAGTGTCCTACAGGATTGGAGAGGATGGCTCCATCTGTGTGCTGTATGAAGCCTCACCAGTGGGAGGTAGCTCTCAAAACAGCACCAACGCTCAAACAGTAGATAGCAGAAGCAGCTGTAAGGAGGAACCTCTTTTGGGCAGAACAAGCCCTTCTAAAAACTACAATATGATGACTGTATCAGGTTAAGATACAGTCTACGGATGGATCATCTTATAATGGACGGATAAATTTGATTTTTGCTTTGGGTGGGCTCCTCTTGGGGATGGATTATTGAATTTAAACCATGGCACAGCTGTGAAGATCTGAAATGAGATCGTGTTGATATTTTGTAAGTGACACGGCTATAGTTTGAATAGTATCTTTCAGTGATGTAATAGTCTGTGAGTTCAAGCAAGCATTCACTTTATTTTTAGGGAGTGAAGTCATAAGTTGGTTTTAGTTTATCCCAATCCTTGTTACATCAGTCCCTTTAAGAAAAAATTAATTTCATTTCATTTTCTATTTTATGTATGTGATTGAATTGTTGACTGTGTTTCTCTGGGCCACTTGAATAGAATGCTGGGAGAAGTCAGAACAGGGAAGTGGATACCCTGAGATTCTGGAAACTACTCCTTGGATCTCTGTTAGAACAAACAGGTCTCATGAGACATCTGTCCAGCTATCTCAGTAACTTTTTGGTCTTTTAGTAAGAAAGCTCAATCCTTTAAGCATGCAATTAGTAAAATGTACATAAAGACAACTAGGTCATCATATGACAGGGGAAAGTGTTTTCAGTTTTAAATGTAGGGACCAGAATGTGCCTTGGCAACAGGCTTTTAAAGGGCCCTTTAAAAGGCACTGTCTGAACTGGTGTTATAGTTTATAGTTTTCTAATACTAAGTAAAATTATTTTTAGAAACTGTAGGGCCAATTTGTACAAAAAACTTATCATCTTTCTTGGGTAGATTTTCATGTGACAGAGTTGCACAGATTTCTGTATTTGAAATGCCATGAAATGCCATGAAATTAGCTTTTACAATCTAAGATAAATCCGAGGTTTGACAATAATCTATGGTCTAGTCTATGATGCCATTGGCAGGCCTGGTTGGTACCACACAGGAAGAACACCATCCATGTGCAGTACATTTTCAAGAATCTGGGCCATATGCACACTCTCTGGCCTAGCTGAGTTCAAACTACAGCGCATCCAAGTCCTGCTGTTCTACTAATACCCCAGGCTCGGCTGGGGTCGTACTCCCTACACTATAGCCCAACCTACTGAGCTTCGCCATCCTGAAACTCTCAGGCCATACTGGGGTCAAGCATCTACTGTGAAGCCTGGTGTCGTGAGCTAGAGCCCTGCTACCCTGCACCAGCTCACACTAGCAAGAAACCTCGTGTTCCTGGGTAGACAGTGCGCCCTAGTGAGTGCCCAAATTCCATACTTGTCTTTATCACAATTATGCTCACAATCAGAGGAACAGCCCAGCCTGGTGAGTTGTTAAGACTCACTTTGCAGTGCCTTCCTCAGGCTAGAGAGTCTATTTGGGTCAAGTAGATCAGTGTCTTGGCCAGCCCCTGATGAGTCCCTCAGACTTCATTCACCATTGTAATCCCTGAAATCACATGCCCACATGTGAAGACCACATTCTCCCATGCCATCCTCAATGCTGCTGAGCTCAGCTGTTGTCAGAAAGGCTGCACACCAGCACAGCATGGTGAGTTCCCAAGCTGTCCTCACACTCTGTGGCCTAACTGTGGTCAATCAGACTGTGTCCCATCCTAACCTGATGGCAACTCATATCTTATCCTTCCAGTATCACAACAATTGTCTGTGGTCTTGCTTGTGTGCCATAGCCTGAACTTCATAACCCAGCCTAGTGCCTGAACCAGATCCTGCACTCTGAGGTTATCCTCACCGTTCTAGGTCTATGCGTCGCTGAAATAGCATGGGAAGCAGTCTGTCCTGCTAAGACTCTCCTCTGCAGGGATGTATCTCTCCTTGGCGAGAAGACTTCACTCTTCTGCACCAAATTGAAACTCTCAGGGTGAAATTAGAGTAAGCACATTATCGCTTAGTCAAGCTTGGTAGTGAGTCAGACCCCTAATTTCTTAGAGACTTAGATACAGTCAGAAAGACTGAACAAAAACTGTACAAAAGCCAGATCTTTGAGTGACTGAGACCTTTCCCCAACCCATCTCATCCCCAAAGACCCAGACCTAGCTAAAGTTGACTGCTCACTGGTAGTCAAGAGTGTTCCCTGTGCCCTGTTTCATTTGAGGCATATTTATGGTCCCTCCAGCCTATGAACACCCAAGGTCACCAGCTATCTTCACCTTTTCTGCACTCATAGGCCAAGGCTGGGTTGGCTAGACCAGGAGAATTCAATGTTCCCACCTTCCTTCAGAGGCCCAGGTCAGGCCCTATATCTTGAGTAATATCCCAGCTCTGTTCACGTCACCCCCAGTGCCTTTCTCAGGCTTCAAGGAGTACTTTGAGTCAGACAGAAGATTCCTGACCAGTACAGCCTGGTGAATGACCCAAGGTGTTGCCTTCCTTCGTTCACCCCATCATCTCCAGCCTCTAGGTCAAGCCTCCTGGACACCAACCCAGACTGGGGTCAAGTTACCCTCATGAGTGATCAAGACTCCTTGTCTAGCACCTTTCTTGGAAACCCAGGGCTAGGTGCAAAATGTGTAAGACTGCCCTCCCACATATACCTCATACTTCCAGATATAGCTAGTTATGACCCAGTTGGTATGTGAGCCCAGTATGGTGAGCTCCCAAGAACGTTGCTTACCTGAATCATCCTCATACCCCCTGACTTAGAAATGGTCAGTCAAACTGGGCACCTTCCCACCACAGTAAGATCTCAATATTCGATCCTGCCTGTGTCTCACTAATACTCCCAGTCAGTTTGGGTAACAGAGTGTGTACTCTAAAGCAGTCTGGTATGTGACTTGGACCCTTGCACTGTCAGGATATCCCTATAGTCTCAGGCCTAGTTTTCATGAAACAGTGCAGTCGATCATGAGCCCAGTCTGGTGAGGGATCAACAACCTACCCTGCTTTATCATTCTCAGGGAATCAGAGCCTGAGACTGGTTAGTGACCCACAACTTTGTCTTCCACACAAACCAAGATTAGTAAGTGATCTCAAAAGTCCCAGGCCGACTGCTGAGTGACCAAACACAAATGTATCAAGTATCACCACACTTATACTCACCTATCCTGGGCTGAACAAACTTCTGTCATTCTAGGACATGCCCACAATCCCAGGAACAGGTAGGTTCAAGTTACCTTCTCACCCGACTACCTTGATTAGTGATAAAGACTTGGGCCTCCTCCACGACTTATCTCCGAACTTGTATGAAGTAAGAAGCCCGGATAACAGCCCAGCCTACTCAAGGAGTCAAGTCTCTCTCTTCCTGCAGCATCCGGTTTACCAGCCCAGAATAGGTGCTTGAGATCACCACCTGCCTTCACATTCCCTTCATTCACAGGGCTTATCCCCCTCAAATAGTTGGTACATAACAGCCTAGAAATCCACAGCCTTCCCACGAGTTCCATGCCCATGATTACAGGCTAAGCTAGGCTCAAGCAAGCTGTGTGTGTATTGGTTTAGGCTGCTGATGGACCCAGAAAACTGCCTTTCCCTGCCTTTGCCACATTCAGAAGATAAAGACCCTACCCTCATATACTCTCCTCCCACTCCTAGGTCTAGTTTGGGTCACACAGATTACACAACATCCCAGATTAGTGAATGAAGTCGATCTGGGCCACTCAAATAATCTTGTACTCTCTGGTCTATCTGGGGTCATTCAGACTGTGTGTCATCACGTCATAGTGGAAGCTCAATTTTGCACCTGCTTGCATCATATGAATCCTTCCAGGCTTAGCTTGGGTCATATAGTGTGCACTGCATGACAGTCTTGTGAATGTCTGGGCCTTTTACACCAAGGTCATCCTCAGTCCATGGCCTATCTCAGGCGAAGCAGTCTGAACACCAGCCCATCTTGGAAAGAGACAAAGGGCACATAGTCCTGTACCATCACACTCTCAGACCTGGTTCTGGTCAAGCAGCTTGTAGACCTATAAGCCTCAATAACAAACCCAGAACCCCGTTCTCCCATACCAAATCAAGCTAGCTAGTAATATCACTATTCCAGTCAGTCTGTATCAGCCCAGACTGTTGAGGGAACCAGAATACTACCTTTCCCCACCATTACCACACTCCGAAGACTTTACTTGGGCTACAATGCATGCACACAAGCCTGCCTATGAGGGAAGCAGACCTTGACAGTCTGTGCCATCCCTAGTCTACTAATGAGCTGAGGTCAAGATGCCTGCTAAGTAGCCTACCATGGTGAGTTATCCAGACCAGGTCCTCCTCCAACATCTTATCATTCCCAGTAACTGCTAGGGTCAAGCAGTCTGGGAACTAACAGAGCTGGTTCAATGATCAAATTGCCTAACTCGCTCACTATTCACAGGCTTACAGACTTAGCTCTGGTGAAGCAGCTTTCTCGTCAGCACAGCCTAGTGATTCTTATCTGTCTTCACCTTCTTCAAACTGACAGGCTAGTATCAAGTCATATGGCCTCAACATCAGGCCAGTAAAATGAGTCCAATACACATACTTGCCTGCATCATTACCACAGGGATAGCTTGTGTCATACAGTCTGAGAAACATCTAAGCTGGAGAGGGTTATCAAGACTTCCTCTCTAGCACCATTATCAGACTCCCAGTTTTAGTTCAGGACAAGCATAACACTAAACAGCCAGGCTTGGTGAGAGGTTTACACCCATGTCCTGTGCCATCTCTACAACCAAAGACCCAAATGGTGTCAAGCAGGGCAGGGCTCCCACCCTGACTGTCATGTGATCAAGACCCTGTCATATGTACTATCTATACACTTTCAGGGCTAGATGATGTCCCAGTGTACATACACATGCTCAGCTTGGTAATGTCCTGAGTCTCAGTTGCCTCTCCCTGGCCTACCTGAGGTCAGGTCAAACTATCCATTATCACAAAGCTGATGAAAACTGCAGATTCTATCTTATTTATATCTTAATACTTCTCACCAGTCTAGCTGTGGTCAAGTACCTTGGTCATCAGCACAGGCTACTGAGAGCCCAATATCCTCACCTGTCTCTCTTATCTTCGTAGATCCATCTTGGCTCTTAGACTTTGAACAATAGCCTAGACTGTTGGATGATCTAGATTCCCCTTCTGTACCATTCTCAGACTACCAAGCCACCTTGGTGAGGGACTAACAGCCCCACCTTTATGTACCACCATCATAGCCCAAGACCCAGTCAGGATCAAGCTACATATTTACCAGTCCAAATTGGGAACTGATTAAGATCCTGCCCTCACACTGTCTCCACAGAGTCTCCATGTCTAACTTGGGTCATGCTTCTTGCTCACCATCCCAGCCCACAAAACATCCCCATCCACATTATCACCACATTCCCAGGCCCAGCTTGGGTCAAATAGCTTACACGTTAAGTTTGGCCTATGGGTAACTCTGATCTTGTACTCCTGTGCCATCCCTACAATCCCAGGGCAAATTGGGTTCAAGACACCTCCTCACCAGCTTATATCAGTTAAATCATTAAGTCCTGGACGTCACTCACTTACCTTTTTAACACTCCCAAGACTTGATGGAAACAAGCAGGAGCAGAGAGAAGTGAGTCCCTTAGGGCTCTAATGATCATGAGTTTCCCCTCAGGTATCTACCTTATACTACCATCTTGCTTCCTAGAACCTGAGCAACTGCCCACCCAGGTGAGTGACCCTAAAGCAGCTGTCTTAGACTCTAAAGACTATTCTAAATCAAGCATATTCCTGACCAGCACAGACTGGTCAGTGGCCCAGACATCTGGTTTCATGCAGATTCCACAATTTTGGATCAAAATGGGGTCAAAGATCCTGACCATCCTAGCACACCAGCCTAGGCTGGTGAGTGATCAAAATCCTGCCCTCAAATCCCATTCTAACAGTGCTAGGCCTGGCTGTTGTCACAAAACCGAATGAGTTCCCATGCACCTCATTAGTACAGAGCTGTTTTCATGCTTTAGGGACTATCTGGGGTCAATTAGCCTGTATACCATCACACCCTTATGACAAAGTTCAATATCCTATCCTGTCAGTATCTTACTAATACCCCTTTTAGGCCCCGAGTGGGTCCTACAGCTGACATTCTAACCTGGCCTGGTGAGTGACCTGGACCTTCATATTTTCAGGGTATCCATTCCCACAGTTCCAGGAATAAAATGGCTGATGCAACCTTGACACCAGGCCATCCTGGTGACAGATTAAAACCCCAGACATCATGCAGTACTTATATACTACTCAGCTTACTTTGTGTCAAACCCCTCACAAATCTGGCAAACCTGGTTGCTGGAGCTGACTGTTGCCTTCGGGCTCCAACTCAGACTAGAAAATGATCTCAAATTTGATCATGCAGATGAGCCTGGCAAATGATTCAGAACACCTTTCCTTCTACACCATTGCTTCACTAATAGGGAAACTAGCACACACCAGCAAGTGATTGAAACTGGGCTCTCCTCCCCCCTCCCCCCTCCTCCTCCCCCTCCCCCTCCCCCTCCCCCCTCCCCCTCCCCCTCCCCCTCCTCCCCCTCCTCCTCCCCCTCCTCCCCCTCCTCCTCCCCCTCCTCCTCCCCCTCCTCCCCCTCCCCCTCCTCACCCTCCCCCTCCTCCCCCTCCCCCTCCTCCCCCTCCTCCCCCTCCCCCTCCTCCCCCTCCCCCCTCCCCCTCCTCCCCCTCCTCCTCCCCCTCCTCCTCCTCCACCATCACCACCACCACCACCACCATCATCATCATCATCATAGTTAATGGCCCAAAGCCTACCTTAGGTCATACATCTTGAGCAACAATATAGAACCATAATCACCTCTGAACCATCCTCAGACTCCCGAGCCTTCTATTCAATAAGCAAATCACCAAATAGACAGACTTGCCTGGTGACACATTAAACCCTCCTGTGTCATTCCCATAATTCTAAGCCTAGTTGAGATTACAAAACAATTTTTAAAAGTCTGGGTACTCACCCAAAATGGTAAGTGATCAAGACCCTCCCCTCCCACAGCATTTCACATCGTCAGGCTTAGTTGCCGTCCCAGAGAATATATTACCTTCTCAGTGTGGTGAGTTTTCAAGATCTTCAACAGCCCGTGTCGCCACCCACTATCTTAGCTGGGGTCAGTCAGATTGTCCACCATCCATTCTTTCTGGTGAGAGCTCAAGATACTATCCTGCTGCTGTCCTGATAACTCCAGGCCAAGCTCATGTTTCACTGACTGGGTCCCTTCTTTTACTAGTTAATGACCTGGGTCTTTGAACTGAGTGATTATCCCCAGTCTTAAACTTTTATGACTAGCTGGGGTCATGTAGCCTGGCCAGCAAGTGAGCAAACCCTGCTCTGCCCCATCATTCTCAACCCCCCAGGCCTACCTCATGTCAGAAAGTTTAGCCACAAGCCCCTTGGTGATTGAAAAAAGCCTGCCACTCTGCAACATGACCCAACTCCAAGCCTGCTTGGATCACAAAGGTTGCCTAGCAGCCTAGCCTGGCCAGAGAGCCTTAACAAGCCTTATTACATCATCCCCACATGTTCAGGTCTAGTTGGTGTTGCAAAGTCTGTGCACCACCCCAACATAGTGAGTTCCCAAGAACATCACCAGAACTATGCTCATGTACCCTGGGCTATCTTAGGGCAATTGGATAGTGCATCATCTCAGCTTGGTGGGTACTAAAACTTCTATTCTGTCAACTATCATCCTAAGTCTCCCAGGCATAGCTTGTATCTCAGTTTACCCAGCAAACTCAGCCTGGTGAGTGACCCAAGCCCTGTGTTTCAAGGTTATTTCCACAGTCCCAGGCCTAGCTTGGGTGAAGCAGCCTGAGAAGCAGCTCATTCTGGTGAGGAATCAAGAGACCATGCCCCAGCTCTGTCTGGTAAGAGTTCAATATCCTATCCTGCTGATGTTCTGCTAATACTTCCAGCCTAGATGAGGTTGCACGGTTTATACCACACCTCAGACTAGTGAATGATCCCAACCATTTCACTCAAGGGTTACTCCCCAGTCCCAGTAAGTTCCCCAAATCTTATATCCTCTAGCTTCAAACTCCCCATGCCTCCCCATCCCTCTGAATCTCAAGTATAGAAAGCTTTACCACTTCCATGGTGCTGAGGCATTGGGGTCCATGACATGCACATGTGCCTCTCCATGTCAGCAATACATGCTCACTCAGGACTTTACTTAATCCCTACTGTAAGTTTCTAAGAACCTCTGAGCTCAGAACTATCCTCGCTCTCTCTGCTTAGCCGGAGTCAATACGACTGAGTATAGTTAGAGCTAGAAAGTCTATCCTGCTGGTGTAACACTAATACTCTGAGACCTAGCTCGGGTTGGATAGCCTGCACTTTATTCAAGTCTGGTGAGTGATCAGGACACTTGGACCCTTAGGATATCCACCACATTCCAGGCCTTGATGAGGTCAGGCTGCAGGCTTACCAGTTTATCCTAGTGAATGATCAGTATAGGGCCCTCGCTAGCTATCTTAATAATTTTAGGACATTGTGGTGTCAGTCAACCTGGTTACCAGCATAACCTAGTAAGTGATCAAGACTCTCTCCTCCTGCAACATCCTCATACTCTAAGGTGAAGTTCTGCTTAAATAGATTGGCCCTCAGCATAACCTAATGAATATCCCATATTCCCCACACTCAAAGGCCAAGCCTGGGTCACATGACAACCAAGTCAGTGTGGTGAGTGCCAACATCCTCAACTGCCTTCACCATCCCCAGGTTCACAGTCCTAGCTTGATTAACATAGCCTGAGCAACAAAAAGACCAGCCTAGTAAGTGATGAAGACTCCTCTCCAACATCTTCAGACTCCTAGGCCTCGATTCAGTCAATTAGATCTATCTTAGCGCAGCCTTATGAGTGAAAAAGGTCCCCACCAGCACCACTCTCCCAGTCCCAGCTGTGGACAAACAGCTTATACAGTAGCACAGACTAATACATGCAACCAAGACTCTGCCTTCCTACACCATTCTCACACAACTAGGCAATAGTTGGGATCAGAGAGTCTGTAACATATTGCCCAGCATGGTGATTTTCCAGTGTCTCTGCTTGTTTTCACACTCTTACCATCTCTGCCCTAGCTGAGGCAAATCAGACTGCATATCACCCCAACCCAGTGAGAACTCTATATCTTATCCTGGAGGTGTCAAATTATTAATTATCCTGTGCCTTGCTTTGGTCACAAAGGCTTTACTCAACCTGGTGGGTAACCCAGACTTGTACACTCCTAAAACCCCAGTGTTTCAGAGAATTCTAGGGGTAATCTCTTAGGTATTATATGGAAGTGTCACCTGTCAATAAAAATCTGATGGCCTATTTCTTGTTCAGGCCCTCCCTGTCAGGTTGCACCCCGAGTGCAAACATTAAATTTACTATAAGGCTTTTTGTCTGGAGACATTATTGAAGATATGTGCTTCTGTAACAAAGTTGATTTTCAAATGGAGGTTTCCCAAAACAGCACAAAATAAGACAGAGACATTAAATAATCATTGCAAGACTTAGTTAAAAAAAATGATGGCTAAGCAAACCTGATGTATTCTGGTGTATGTGTGGGAGATGTAAACATAGGGTGAGCAGGCAGATAACAAGAGAAGCCCTGCGGTGTTTGAAATGACTGAAGGAATAAACCATGGAAGGTCTAGAGAGTTCTTAGAATACACTACGGAAGGTCTGGAGAGTTCTTAGTTCTTGGAGTTTTGGTTCTGTTATGACGCTAAAAATATACAAATATGGTGCTGGGTATTTTGGCACCTAATCCTTCTAAATTCCTTATAGACTAATAATATTCTGGCACAGGAGTACATTTAATGACATTACTCAATACCTTATTTTAGGAAAGGTCAATTGGTATAAATAATCAGCACATTTTAAATGCTGACCAGCAAAAATCTTTTGCTAAGTGTCCAAACATGTTGATCATAGCCCAAATATAGAGGTTGCAATTCTGTCAAGCATGTGGCCTGGTAAAACTTTTTCAATATTCCCGTGGAGCTTCCACAGTTAAGTGGACACATTGGGTACGTAACAAATCAGGTCCCATCTGAAGTTCCTCTTCCAAGGCAATGGCATTAGGCACCCTAGTTTTATTGAATACAACAGTTGTTTCTATGACTGTTGGAATCCTTGAAGCGGAGCCACATTTTAGGATGGTACTTCTCCAGAGGCAAACGTTGCTGGCTGTTAAAAGCTCCACGCCGCTTTTGTCTTATGAATTGTACTGCATCTTCATAGTTCATTCCACCTTCAATTAATGCTAGGGCAACAAGCCCCGGAGCTCTGCCAAGGCCTGCGACACAACGGACAGCAATGCGGCAACCAGGTTCTTCAGGAAACTTAATCTTCACAAGACTTAACCAGTCATCAACAATCTGGTTGGATGGTGGTGCACCATCATCAAAATGCCACTCAAGAACATGAATGCTTTCTTTCTCCACAAGAGTAGTGTCGTGAGTTGCTTTACATACTCTTACTATTGTGGTAACTCCATACTTCTTAAGTTCCTCTATAAATTTGTTTAAGGTCGCATTGGTTGGATTGTGTGTAATAAGAAATCTCATGTTCTTGTATGTGACTTCCACAGGAGCAGGGCGGTTCATTCGAGCCATGTTAATTTAGTATAAAAAAAAAAAGCACCCAATAGGGTTATGAAAGAATTAAAAAAATGAATACAGAAATGATTCCAAACAAAAACAAAAACTGAAAACCAAACAAAACCAAAAAGCAACCTGAAGTCTACTCCACTTGAAATTCTCGGTGCTTTGAGTATAAGTCGGGAGAAACGGGCAATGGAATATTGCTCACAAGAAGCAGTGAATACTGAGGCGATACGAAGGAGGAGCAACTGAGGTTTGCCCCGTCCAGGTCTGAGCTCTTGTGAAATGCTCTGCAGATTTCAATTCAACACGACTGTGTCCAGGCTATCCACTCTTATGGGGGCTTCTTGGTGGAGTAGTAATGAATTTCTACAGTTCACTTGTCTGCATAGAGGTCGCGGTGTGCCTGGCAGGAGTCTCCACTGCCCTTCAGAAACTCCACATAGTGGGTTCTACGAGTTGTGGAACAAATTGTCCTCTGACTTCTACATACATGCTCTTGCATGTGCACACACACACACATACACACACACACACACACACACACACACACACACACACACACACTAGATAGATAGATAGATAGATAGATAAATAGATAGATAGATAGATTGATACAAATAGATGTAACAAACATTTTAAAATACTATCATATAATTATTATGACATTACCATATATACATATAATGCGATTTGATCAGATTCACTCTGAGGACAACTCTAGATTCCATATGTGACAGAAAGTATATGATGTGAGAGGAAAGTATATGATATTTGTTTTTCTAAATTTGGTTTATTTTGTTTAACATAGTGATACACCCAAAGTTCTAAACATAACAACTTTTCTAACAAAAATAATACTAATAATTTGAAGAGATGGCTAGGTGGCCGGGAACACTTGTTACTTTCAAAGAGGATTTGGCTTCAGTTCCCTGCCCTCACACCCACAACTGCCTGTATGTCCAGGTCTAGAGCCTCCAATGCCTTTTTCTGGACGATGTGGCATAAAAATAAAAATACTTTAAAAGATTTACCTTTCTTTTATGTATGAACATGTTTTGCCTGCATGTATGCCTGTGCTGCATGTAACACAGTCCCCACAGAGACCAGAGGAAGGTATTGGATACTCTGGAACTGGAGTAACATGGTTATGAGTAGCCATGTCCGTGCTGGGAATCAAACCCTCTTGGAGAGCAGTCAGTGCTCTTGATCACTGAGCCATTTCTCTAGCTCCCCTAAAAATGTTTATAGTAATGTAGTGTGTGGGTGCTGAGAATTGTGGGTATGTCAGTGTGTGTTCCTGTATGTGCCCATGTTCACAAGTGTACATATGCATGTAGAAACCAAAGGTCATCTCTAGCTATCATTCCTCAGGAGCCAATCACCTTGGTTGTTTTTTATTATTATTTTGTTTTGTTTTGTTTTGCGACAGGGCCTCTTGCTAGAACCTGAGGCTTGTGATTAGGTCAGGCTGTCTAGACAGTGAGTCTCAAGGATCTTCCTGTCTGTTTTTCTCCCAGCACTGAGACTACAAACCTGTGTCACTAGACCCATTTTTTTTCATGGGTGCTGGGGATGGAACTCAGGTCCTCATGCTTGTGGAGGAAATACCTTACCAACCCAGCCATTTCCCAGTCCCTTGCTTTTCTTTCTAGTTGGATAAATTAAAACTTCACTGTATACGAGTACCACATTTTTATCCATTCATTTATTAAATGTGTACCTAGGCTGATTTTACATATTGGCTCTTGTGATTAATGATACAATAAACACGAATGTGAAAGAAAAAAAAAAAGAAAACATGCAATCTGCTTTTATAACCTAAGCTAAATGCTTACTGTATTCTCAAACTATGTACTCTCTCATGTCCTTGACCCACAATATTTTATGGGTTTATGTGTGTGATAATCATCTGTTCAAAGCAACCTTAAAAATATCCCATAAATGTTGGAAGTAACAAGTAGACATAGGTTGATGGCATCTCTGTGGGTCAACTGAAGTCAGTAAACCAAATTCTTCCCTTGTGAGACTCAAATAATCCCACACCACGTTTTCTGTGCCGTTAAGCACAGAGATATGAATAACACAAACAAACAACAAGAACTGATCTCTCTCTCTCTCTCTCTCTCTCTCTCTCTCACACACACACACACACACACACACACACACACACACACACACACACACACACACCAGACAGGCCACAGAGCACAAACTACAGATGAAAGACATACAGAAAGAAATGGAGAATTTAATTTGGGACTTGCTCTTGCTCTAAATACCACAGGCAGAAATCTGTTTTTACTCTTTAATGCAGCATTGATGCATTGGGTGGTATATCATTTGGGGATTCTTTAATAACTTAACCATTTTGGAAAGGGGAAAATTTGGATGTCTCAGTCATTGAGAGTTTCCACCTTAATCTTCAGTACATATTCGAAGGTCCCAAGGAAAACAAGAAATTAGGCCTAAGAGCACAGATCTCATTGCCCACAGGCACCTGCTGAGGGCTTACTCTGTTGTTTTTTGTTTTGTTTTGTTTTGTTTTGTTGCTTCTTTTTCCTTCCTACCAAGGCCAATTTATTACTGAGGAGTGAGCATGCTTTTCCCTACAGCACACCTGCTTTACTTTATCTGCAACTTCTTATCTCCTAAATCTCTTATGTATGTACAAAAGGGTTTTTCCAGCTGTATTACTCAGGGTTCTCTAGAGGCACAGAACTTATGGAATGTCTCTCTATATGGAGGGAATTTATTGTGATAGTCCAACTATCCCAACAAGGGTCAGCTGTGAATGGGAAGTCGAAGAGTCTAGTATTTGCTCTGTCCCACAAGTCTAGGTGTTTCAGTTGGTCTTCTGTAGAAATGGGTTCCATCCGATGGGCTGGGAAGTAAATGCAAGTGGCAAAGAAGAGTGAATTTTCCTTCTTCCAATGTCATTATGTAGGCCTCCAGCAGAAGGTGTGGCCCAGATTGAAAGTTTATACCACCACTCCTGGATTTGGAACTTGTTTGTCTTAGGCTGGCCTTGAACTCAGACATCTGCTTGGCTCACTCTCCTAGGATTATAAGTGTGTACTACCTTTCCTGGGCCTAAGATTTTCATGGCCACTATGCCTCAAGATCTCCATATCAAGATCCAGTTGAGAAGTCTGTGTCTTCCAGACTCAAGATCTGGATCACAGGTGTGCCCTTCATTTCTAGATTATAGGTCATTTAAGATGTAGTCAAATTGACAACCAGGAATAGCCACTACACCAACAAGCCTTCTGTTACTACAATGTTTAAAACACAGAACATTTGAAGGAATAATGCGTGCATATTTTCAAAATCTCTTCCCATTTTCAAATATTGTTAACATTTTCTAAATTTATAAAATTTACTAACCCATTTTTAAGAAAATCATTTACAGGCAGCACAACCAATAGCTATGCTTATTATTTTATCATTTAGCACATATGCTAATTTTCTAAAAATTTGGAACACACACTTCATAGTCACACGCCTTTCCTGGCACCTCTTCTTTGCCTACACGTCTGTGTTTTTCATCAGTATCTCTGCAGCCCTGTTGCTCAAGCAACAAGCTGGTCTCCACTACAAGGGCAAAAGCTCTTTATAGGCTTTGCTAATCTGACAAAACAAAATATTTCTACAGATGATGAAGTTCCTACTTTATTTCTACCTTGGATATTCAAAACTTCTCCATTCCCCCATTTCAATTCCTTTTCAGAGAATGTCAAAATATGGGCATTCATATCCATAGCCCTTTTCCTTTTTTCTTCTTTTTTCTTTTTCAGTTTATTCTTCTCTAATATTCCAATGGACTACAGTTTCCCCTCACTTCTCTCCTGCTTTGAAAATGGAAATAAATCTTATCCCTTTCCCTAGGAAGTTAACAGGCTTCCTGAGACCAATCCACAAAATAAAAGTATTGTTGATTTAATACACTGAGATAAAGATTTACTTTTTGAGTACCTACTTTAAGTAAAAGACAAGGAGAAAGGAATGAAAGGATAAAATGATTTTTAGTATGAAAAGATTTACATATGAAGACAAAGATGCCTGGGATGGAAAGGAAAATGAGAAAAGGTTTATATGGGTCTGAGTAAGTTATTGAAGGTATGTACATGATACTTAGGTAGGATTTATATGTCTTCAACAATGAAGAGTGACCACTATATAGGCTTAGATTTTTTTATTGGTTATTTTATTTATTTACATTTCAAATTTTATTCTCTTTCCTGGTTTCCCCTCTCCCCCCATTGCCCCTGCCTCTATGAGTGTAGTCCCCCAACCCACCCACTTCTGTCTCACCTCCCTAGCATTCCCCTACACTGGGGCATTGAACCTTCACAGGACCGAAGAACTCCCCTCCTATTGATTAAGGCCATCCTCTGCTACATATGCAGCTAGAGCCATGGGTCTCTGCATGCATATTCTTTGGTTTGTGGTTTATTCCCTGGGAGCTCTGGGGTGGGAGGTATGGATGGTTGAAATTGTTGTTCTTCCTATGTGGTTGCAAATCCACTCAGCTCCTTCAGTCCTTCCCCTAACTCCTCCTTTGGGGTCCCCATACTCAGTCTGATGGTTGGCTATAAGCATCTACATCTGTATTGGTCAGGCTCTGGTAGAGCCTCTCAGGAGACAGTTAGATCAGGATCCTATCAGCAAGCACTTTTTGGCATCAGCAATAGTGTCTGGGTTTGTTGTCTGCATATGGGATGGATCCCCATGTATGGCAGTCTCTGGATAGCCTTTGCTTCAGTCTTTGTTCCACTCTTTGTCCCTGTATTCCTTTAGGCAGGATTAATTCTGGGTTAAAACTTTTGAGATATGTGAGTGGTCCCATCCCTTAACTGGGGGCCATGCCTAAACTCTGGATATGGTCTCTATAGGTTCTCTCTCCTCTTTGTTGTGTATTTCAGCTAATGTCGTCCACATTGGGTCCTGGGAAACTTTGCCTTGCCTGGTGTCTGGCACTTTTTATTGGC
This sequence comes from Rattus norvegicus, assembly GCF_021556685.1. NCBI lineage: Eukaryota > Metazoa > Chordata > Mammalia > Rodentia > Muridae > Rattus > Rattus norvegicus. The sequence goes on along the minus strand of NC_141554.1, from coordinate 125,483,534 downwards.
TACCCCCATTACACATCCCCCATTGCTACAGACCTCTGTTCAATTTTGTGACCCTCTGTACATCTCCCGCATCTTCTCCCACACCTGATCCTGCGCCCATTTTCACATTTCTCCTCCTCTCTTCCTCCCAAGTCCTTCCTGCCCCTACCTCCTGTGATTATTTTGTCTCCCCTTCTAAGTATGACTGAGACATCCACACTTTGGTTTTCTTTCTTCTTGGGCTTCATATGGTCTATGAGTTGTAACCTGGGTATTCTGAGCTTTGTTCCTAATATCCACTTATCAGTAAGTACATAGCATGTATGTTTTTTGTGTTTGGGTTACCTCATTCAGGATGATATTTACTAGTTCTCATGAAGTCATCATTTTTACCATTGTGCAAATTACAACATTTTCTGTATCCATTCCTCTGTTGAAGGGCATCTGGGTTCTTTCCAGCTTCTGGCTATTATAAATAAGGCTGCTATGAACATAGTGGAGCATGTGTCTTTGTTATATGTTGGGACATCTTTTGGGTATATGCCCAGGAGTGGTATAGCTGGGTCAGGTAGTTCAATGTCCAATTTTCTGAGGAACCTCCAGACTAATTTCCAGAGTGGTTGTACCAGTTTGCAATCCCACCAACAATGGAGGAGTGTTCTTTCTCCAAATCCTTGCCAGCATCTGCTGTAACCTGATTTCTGATCTTAGCCATTGTGGCTGGTGTGAGGTGAAATCTCAGAATCATTTTGATTTGCATTTCCCTGATGACTAAGGTCTTTGAACATTTCTTTAAGTACTTCTTGGTCATTCAAGATTCCTCCATTGAGAATTCTTTGTCTAGCTCTGTACCCTATTTTTAATTAGGGTATTTGGTTTCCTGGAGGCTAAGTTCTTGAGGTTTTTTTTTTTTATATTTTGGATATTAGCCCTTTATCATATGTAGGGTTAGTAAAGATCTTTTCCCTATCTGTAGGTTACCATTTTGTGTTTTTGACAGTGCCCTTTGCCTTACAGAAGTTTTTCAGTTTCACGAGGTCCCATTTGTCAATTTCTGATCTTAGAACCTGTGCCATTGTTGTTTTGTTCAGGAAAATTTCCCCTGTGCCCTGTATTCAAGGCTCTTTCCCCCTTTCTCTTCTATTAGATTCAGAGTATCTGGTTTTATGTGAAGGCCCTTGATCAACTTGGACTTGAGCTTTCCATAAGGAGATAAGAATGGATCAATTTGCAGTCTTCTACATGCCAACTGCCACTTGAGCCAGCACCATTTGTTGAAAATGCTGTCTTTTTGCCTCTATGGTTTTGACTTCTTTGTCAAAGATCAAAGTAACCATATATATATGGGTTTATTTCTGGGTTTTCAATTTTTTTTCTGTTGAGATACCTGTCTATGTCTGTACCAATAACATGTGTTTTGTATCACTATTACTCTGTAGTACCGCTTGAGGTCAGGGATGGTGATTCCTACAGAAGTTCTTTTGTTGTTCAGAATTGTTCAGGCTATCATGGGTTTTTTGTTTTTCTATAGGAAACTGAGAATTTCTCTTTCCATGTCTTTGGACAATTGAGTTGGAATTTTGATAGGGATTGCATTGAATCTGCAGATCGCTTTTGGCAAGATGACCATTTTTTAATTAATTAATTAATTAATTAATTTTTAATTGAATATATTTCTTTATTTACATTTCAAATGTTATTCCCTTTCCCGCTTTCCTATCCATAAGCCCCCATCCCCCCCCCCCCTTCTTCTATAAGAGTGTTCCCCTCTCCATTCATCCCCCCTTACCTCCCCCTTGACATTCCCTTGCACTGGGGATCCAACTTTGGCAAGACCAAGGATATACTCTGGACTGCCATTTTTACTATGTCAATCCTGCTGATCTATGAGTATGGGAGAGCTTTTCATCTTTTGAGGTCTTCTTTAATTTCTTTCTTTAGAAATCTGAAGTTCTTGTCATACAGATCTTTCACTTGTTTTGTTAGACTAATGCTGAGGTCTTTCATATTGTGAATATTGTGAAGGGTGTTGTTTCTCTAATTTCTCTCTCAGCCCATTTATCTTTTGTGTAGAGGAAGACTTCTGGATTAGTTTGAGTTAACTTTATATCCAACCACTGTGTTGAAGTTGTTTATCAGGTGTAGGAGTTCTCTGGTAGAATTTTTTGGTCATTTTTATATACTATCATAGCATCTGCAAATAGTGATATCTTAACTATTTCCTCTTCAATTTGTATCCCTTTGCCCTCCTTTTGTTGTCTACTTGATCTGGATAGAAATTTGAGTACTATATTGAATAAATAGGGAAAGAATGGGCAGCCTTGTCTTGTCCCTGATTTTAGTGGGATTGCCTCAAGTTTCTCTCCACTTAATTTGATGTTGGCTGTTGGTTTGCTCTATATTGCTTTTATTATGTTTATGTGTGTGCCTTGAATTCCTGATCTTTCCAAGACTTTTAACAGGAAGTGGTGTTATATTTTGTCAAAGGCATTTTTAGCCTCTAATGAGATGATCATGTGAGTTTTTTCTTTGAGTTTGTTTATATAGTGGATTGTGTTGATGGATTTATGTATATTGAACCATTCAGCATCCCCAGGATGAAGCCTACTTGATCATGGTGAATGATCATTTTGATGTGTACTTGGATTCAGTCTGCCAGAATTTTATTGAGTATTTTTGCATCTATAATCATAAATTGGTCTGAATTTCTCTTTCTTTGTTAGGTCTTTGTGTGGCTTAGGTATCATTGTAACAATGGCTTCATAGAATGAACTGGCTAGGGTTCCTTCTGCTTCTATTTTGTGGAATAGTTTGAAGAGTATTGGTATTAGGTCTTCTTTGTAGATCTGATAGAATTATGCTATAAAACCATCTGGCCCTGAGCTTTTTTAGATGGGAGATTCTTAATGACTGCTTCTATTTCCTTAGGGGTTATGGAACTGTTTAGATGGTTTATCTGATCCTGATTTAACTTTGGTACCTGGTATCTGTCTAGAAAATTATTCATTTTATCTAGATTTTCTAGTTTAGGCTTTTGTAGTAGAATCTGATAATTTTATTTTTAAATTTCTCAGTTTCTATCATTATTTCTTCCTTTTCATTTATGATTTTATGAGGTACCATTTGTCTATAGTTGATCTTAGAGCCTGAGCCATTGGTGTTCTATTCAGGAAATTTTTCTTGTGCCAGTATATTCAAGGCTCTTTCCCAACTTCTATTCCAATAGATTCAGTGTATCTGGTTTTATGTGGGGGTGTTTGACTTGGACTTGATGTTTGGTCTTTTCATTGTGTGCTGAATTTCCTGGATGTTTTGGTTTATAAGCGTTTTACACTTTTTTGACTGTTGTGGCAATATCTTCTATGCTATCCTTCTATGCCTGAGATTATCTCTACTGTCTCTTTTATTCCGTTAGTGATGCTTACATCTGTAACTCCTGATCTCTTTCCTAGATTTTCCATCTCCAGGGTTTCCTCCCTTTGTGATTTCTTTATTGTTTCTATTTCTATTTTTAGATCCTGAATGTTTCTGTTTATTTCCTTACCTGTTTATGTTTTCCTGTAATTCTTTAAGGGATTTATGTGTTTCCTCTTTAAGGGTTTCTACCTATTTACCTGTGTTGTCCTATATTTCTTTAAGGTAATTATTTATGTCCTCATTAAAGTCCTCTATCATCTTCATGAGATTGGATTGTAGACTGGAATCTTGCTTTTCGGGTGTGTTAGGGTATCCAGGGTTTGCTATTGTGGGATGACTGGGTTCTGATGGTGCCAAATGGTATTGGTTTTGTTACTTATGTTCTCGTGCTTGCCTCTCAACATCTGGTTATCTTAGGTGTTAATTGGCCTTGCTGTCTCTGACTGGATCCTGTTCCTCCTGTTAGCCTGGTTATGATGGACCTCCTTGAGTCAGGCAGTCTCTGCAAACATGGTTATGATGGACCTGCTGGGAGTTGAGCTGTCTCTGGGTGTGGGCCTAGGGGTGGCTGGAGCACCTTATCTGCTCCTGGGCAATTTTTGACTGAAAGGATAATGTGCCTCAGACCAGATGGATAAGCTCCTGAGCACTTTGTGAGTTCCAGCTAGGTCAGGGGGTGTCTTACCTGTGAGCCTGGCTGTGAAGGATCCCCTGCAAGTCAACCTGTCTCTGGGTGTGGGAGAGGGTCTGAAGCACCAGCTCTGCCAATGGTCTTCTTATATTACTTCAAGCTGAATTGGGAAAAGAATTCCTGTTCAGGACCAAAACAAATAAAACAAAATACCAAACAAAAAAATAAAAAACAAAAACACTAGCTGTAGCATTTCTTTGCTCACCTCTGTTTTTATCTAGTTTATATGTTGTGGGTCCAGTCTATATCTTCTGCCAAGTCTATGGGTTGTCCAGTTTCTGTGTGATCAATCATTTGTGCTACCACTTTTGAAGTTGAAGATTTATTTAATGTATATAAGCACACTGTCACTGTCTTGAGACCCACCAGAAGAAGATATCAGATCTGTACAGATGGTTGTGAGCTACCATGTGGTTGCTGAGAATTGAACTTAGGGTATAAAGAAAAGTAGCCACTTCTCTTAACCACTGTATATTTTGAAGAAATCAGTAACTAAGACAGTCTGTGAGAGTGAATCACCCAGGCTTATTTGCTTTGTGAAGACATTCATGTCTAAGCTAATAAGAGGTCTTCTCTAATCAGATCTAATCTTTATTAGTTTTGTTAGTAACAGTATTTTTTCATTCATCCCCGTAGATACATAAGCATAGCCACGTCCCCATCTTAAAAAAAATAACTAATGCAGGTTTCTATTCTAATGTCAATACATCCTTATAGTATAGTGGTTGTCCTAGTTCATATAACCTAGTGTCTCTCAGCTGCTGCTATTCCTTTTTTACCAACATTAAGAAAATTTAGAGTTAACAAGGCATTTAGTCTGTCCCATGGGGGTCAGGGGTTACTCTCCCTTTGTTTAATAAGAATTGATTTTAATCTTTCCAGTGGGATTGTGTAAAGAATTGTTTCATCTTATTTCATATATATGTGGGAACATTAATCAGCTTTAATTTCTGCAGGTATCCCCATAATTGCCACTATATCCAATAAATGTGTAATAACACAATCAAACTTTTCAGAGCTTAAAGCAATTGCCCATTGAAACCCTGAGTCCCTGTCAATGGCATGGTATATATACTTTTGTTTTCCAAATTCTACAAAATGAAAAACATCCATCTGCCAGTTGTCATTCCTTTTGGGACCCCTATGGTTACTACAGCAGGCAAAGGAATTTGGTTGTTTAAAGAACACAGGACACAGTTTTATTTCTCTGACTTGGTACCAAGTGATGGAAAATTTTTTCTTTAAACTTCTCCCATTAATATATTTTTCATTAAAATTTGAGGATTCTAACCTACTTCCTATTAGTAATCAGTTTCATCATTTTATTAAGCTAAGAAACCTAGAAAACTTGCATGAGACTGAATATGAATAACATATAATGGATAGTTTCTACTTCTGATGGCCTGTTGCAATTACATAACTAATAAACTTAATTGAGTTATGAGATACAAATTCATCGGTCTCTATATGCACTCTTTCTATATATGTAGAATCAGTGATTGTGTTAAGAGATTCAGAATAGGGAACTGAACAGAACCAGTCCCAGAACTCCCTGCCCCCAAATCCCATGGAGGAGAGAGCTGAACTCCCAGAAGTGAAGACAATCCTGAGACATCAGAGGACACTGTCAATTCTGTTCACATTCCTAGCCCAAGAGAAACCTGCATAGTGGCCTCTGAATACAGGAATATAGGAGCAATCAGTGGCAGGAACATGCTGGCTGCTGTCTGTGCCCGCAACTGAACTGAACTGGTCCCACAGCTCCCTGCAAACAAATCCCAAGGGGGAGAGAGCTGGACCCTCAGAAGGGCAGACAATCCTGAAAATTCAGAGGAGAACCCATATTCCTGACTCAAGAGGAGTCTGCCTAGTGCCATCTGTGCCCTCAGGACACAGGGACCTAGGAACAGTCAGGGGCAAGAACCTTTGGGTTTCTTCCTTGTGCTGACACACAAGACAACAGGAGGGTCAAGCCACTGTCAGAGACAGCAAGACAAGTTAACACCAGAGACAATCTGATGGTGAGAGGCAAGTGTAGGAACCTAAGCAACAGAAACCAGGATTACTTGGCATCATCAGAGCCCAAGTCTCCAAACAAAGCAAATACTGGATATCCAAAAACATTGGAAAAGCAAGGCTTGGATTTAAAATCACATTTTATGATGATGATAGAGGACTTTAATAAGGACATAAATAACTCCCTTAAAGAAATACAGGACAACACAAGTAAACAAGTAGAAGTCCTTAAGGAAGAAAAACAAAAATCCCTTAAAAAGAATTATAGGAAAACACAACCACTCAGGTGAAGGGATTGATAAAACACCCATTCGGGATTTAAAAATGGGAATAGAAACAATAAAGAAAACACAAAGGTAGAGAAACCTGGTAATAGGAAACCTAGGAAAGAGATCAGGAGTCATAGATGCAAGCATCACAAACAGAACACAAGAAACAGAAGAAAGAATCTCAGGGGAAGAAGATACCATAGAAAACACTGACACAACCATCAAAGATAATGTAAAAATGCAAAAAGCTCCTAGGCCAAAACATCCAGGAAATCCAGGACACAATTAGAAGATCAAAGCTAAGGATACTAGGTATAGAAGAGAGTGAAGACTCCTAACTTAAAGGGCCAGTAAATATCTTCAACAAAATTATAGAAGAAAACTTCCCTAACCTAAAGAAAGAGATGCCTATAAACATACAAGAAGCTTACAGAACTCCTAATAGATTGGACCAGAGAAGAAATTCTGCTTGTCACATAATAGTCAAAACACCAAACCCACAAAACAAAGAAAGAATATTAAAAGCAAACAAAAAATATTAAAAACAACTTTCCAAGCAAAAGGGGAAAAGGTCAAGTAACGCATAAAGACAGACCTATCACAATTATACTAGTCTTCACAACTAGAGACTATGAAAGCCAGAAGATCCTGGACAGATGTCATACAGACTCCAAGAGAACATAAATACCAACCCAGGCTACTATATCCAGCAAAACTCTCAATTAACATAGTGGAGAAACCAAGATATTCCATGACAAAACCAAATTTATACAATATCTTTCCACAAATCCAGCCCTACAAAGGATAATAGATGGAAAACTCCAATATAAGGAGGGAAACTACATCCTAGAAAAAGCAAGAAAGTAATTTCCTTGCAATGAAACTAAAAGAAGAGAGCCACAAAAACATAAATCCACCTCTAACAACAACAACAAAACAGGAAGCAACAATCACTATTCCTTGAAAAATCTCAACATCCATGGAACCAATTCCCCAATAAAAAGACAAACTAACAGGCTGGATATGTAGGAGGACACAACATTTTGCTGCCTACAGGAAACATACCTCAGAGACAAAGACAGACACTACCTCAGAGTAAATGGCTGGAAAACAACTTTCCAAGCAAATGGTTCCGAGAAACAAGTTGGAATAGCCAGTCTAATATCGAATAAAATGGACTTTCAGCCAAAAATTATCAAAAAACATAAGGTAGGACACTTCATATTCATCAAAGAAAAAATCCACCAAGATGAACTCTCAATCCTGAATAATTATGCTGCAAATGCAAGGGCACCTACATTCATAAAAGCAACGTTACTAAAGCTCAAAGCACACATTGTACCTCACACAATTATAGTAGGAGATTTCAACACCCCACTCTCATCAATGGACAGGTCATGGAAACAGAAATTAAACAGAGACATAGAGAAACTAACAGAGTTTATGAACCAAATGGATTTCACAGATATTTATACAACATTTCATTCTAAAACAAAAAGGATATACCTTCTCAGCACCTTATGGTACCTTCTCCAAAACTGACCATATAATCTGTCACAAAACAGGCCTCAACTGATACAAGAAGATTGAAATAATACCATGCATCCTGTCAGATCACCACAGACTAAGGCTGGTTTTCAATAACATCAAAAAACGACAGAAAGCCCACATGTACTTGGAAGTTGAACAATGCTCTACTCAATGATAACTTGGTCAAGGAAGAAATAAAGAAATTAAAGTCTTTTTAGAATTTAATAAAAATGAAGGTACAACATACCTAAACTTATGGGATACAATGAAAGCAGTGCTAAGTGGAAAACTCATATCTCTGAGTGCCGCCAAAAATAAATAGGAGAGAGCATACATTAGCAGCTTAACAGCAAACATAAAAGCTCTAGAACAGAAAGAAGCAAATACACCCAAGAGTTTTAAGGCAGGAAATAATCAAACTCAGGGATGAAATCAACCAAGTAGAAACAAAGAGGACTGACTATATAAAGAATCGACAAAAGGAGGAGCTGATTCTTTGAGAAAATCAACAACATAGATAAACCCATAGCCAGACTAACCAGAGGACACAGAGAGTGTATCCAAATTAACAAAATCAGCAATGAAAAGGAAGACATAATAACAGAATCTGAGGATAGTCTAAAAATCATGGGATCCTACTACAAAAGCCTATATTCAACAAAACTGGAAAATCTGGAAGAAATGGACAATTTTCTAGACACATACCAGGTACCAAAGTTAAATCAGGAACAGATAAACCAGTTAAACAACCCCATAACTCCTAAGGAAATAGAAGCAGTCATTAAAGATCTCCCAACCAAAAAGAGCCCAGGTCCAGACGGGTTTAATGCAAAATTCTATCAGACCTTCATAGAAGACCTCATACCAATACTATCCAAACTATTCCACAAAATTGAAACAGACGGATCACTACCGAATACCTTCTATGAAGCCATAATTACTCTTATACCTAAACCACACAAAGACCCAACAAAGAAAGAGAACTTCAGACCAATTTCCCTTATGAATATCGACAAGAATACTCAATATAATTCTTGCAAACCGAATCCACGAACACATCAAAACAACCGTCTATCATGATCAAGTAGGCTTCATTCCAGGGATGCAGGGATGGTTCGATATATGGAAATCCATCAACGTAATCCACTATATAAACGAACTCAAAGGGGGAAAAAAACCACATGATCACTTCATTAGATGCTGAGCAAGCATTTGACAAAACCTCTTCATGATAAAAGTCCTCAAAGATTAGGAATTCAAGGCCCATACCTAAATATAGTAAAAGCAATATACAGCAAACCAGTAGCCAACATTAAACTAAATGGATAAAAACTTTAAACAATCCCACCAAAATCAGGCACTAGACAAGGCTGCCTACTTTCTCCATACATATTCAATATAGTACTTGAAGTCCTAGCCAGAGCAATCACACAATGAAAGGAAATCAAAAGATACAAACTGGAAAGGAAGAAATCAAAATATTACTATTAGCAGATGATATGATAATATACATAAGTTACCCCAAAAGTTCCACCAGAGAGCTACTAAGCATGATAAACAACTTCAGAAATGTGGCTGGATATAAAATTAACTCAAACAAATGAGTAGCCTTCCTCTACTCAAAGGATAAACAGGCTGAGAAAGAAATCAGGAAATGACACACTTCACAATAGCCACAAATAACATAAAATACCTCGGTGTGACTCTAAACAAGCAAGTGAAAGATCTGTATCACAAGAACTTCAAGTCTCTGAAGAAAGAAATTGAAGAAGATCTCAGAAGATGGAAAGATCGACCATGCTCATGGATTGGCAGGGTTAATATAGTAAAAATGGCCATTTTGCAAAAAGCAATCTACAGATTCAATGCAATCCCCATCAGAATTACAGCTCAATTCTTTATAGAGTTAGAAAGAGCAATTTGCAAATTCATTTGGAATAACAAAACAAAAAACAAAAAAAAACCCAAAAAAACAGCGTAGCTAAAACTATCCTCAACAATAAAAGGACTTCTGGGGGAATCACTATCCCTGAACTCAAGCAGTATTACAGAGCAATAGTCATAAAAACTGTATGGTATTGGTACAGAGACAGTGAGATAGACCAATGGAATAGAATTGAAGACCCAGAAATGAACCCACACAGCTTTGGTCACTTGATATTTGACAAAGGAGCTAAAACCATCCAGTGGAAAAAAATAGCATTCTCAACAAATGGTGCTGGTTCAACTGGAGGCCAAAATGTAGAAGGATGAAAATTGAACCCTTCTTATCGCCCTGTACAAAGCTTAAGTCCAAGTGGATCAAGGACCTCCACATCTCATCATTCCTCTCTCTCAGCATAGAGCAGTTCAAGCATCCTATAGAAGCTTGAATAATTATCTCAGTTGAATAAACCATGGTGCTAATGGACCGGGTCATGGTTTCAAAAGTTGAGCAAGCCAATTAGATCACAGAGAAAACAGTTCATCCATATTTGCTCCCTGCCTATTACTCTTGCTTATAGACTTTTGCCTGATGCCTGCTGCTAGCACTATGAGGATAAAAGTTAGTGTTAGTCCTACACCAGGACTGGGAATACCTGATGAGCTGTGGGGTAAGCCTAGACATCTTTACATTTTCAGACCCGTATTTTTAGCCACATGGAAACTGAAGCCAGAGTTCACACCTCCATCTCTCCCCCATTAGATAAATGTTCTTTAATCTATATAGTTTTTTAAAAGTATTTAAAACATGTCTATAAGTTAGGCTGCCAACTAACAAAATCTGAAGTGTTTGCTCAAATGAAGAGGTACCCTTTGCTACTTGAGAAAAGAATATAAAATGCCATTAATTGTTGTCATTTTAGAGGTTTGATATTTGTGGTGATGCCCTGATAATTCACTGGTGGGTTTTATTTGTCATGGTGATACTTAAGATATAACTCAGCTCAGTAATTCCAATGAAAACATAAAATTGTATGCTTAATTGAAAAAAGCAAACCTAATTCCAAAATGGCTATTTTCTCTTCTGATCTTACAATACTTAAAAATCTGAGATCCTTGGGATTCTTTTGTTTATAACAGGACCTTGCTATATAGTCCTGGCTGGCCTCAAACTCACAATGCTCTTCCTGCATCAATCTCCCAAATGCTGGGATTACAGGCACATGACATCGCACACAGCTGGCTGATGTGGTTTCTAAGGAATTTTCATTGTTAAGCAAATTCCCCAACACCTTGAAACTAATCAGAAGAGGGAAGAAATATATGCTGTGCTCCTCAGTGCTAATGCTGGAATCATTCACGTGGAGTTTGCATTTCTAAGCAAACTGCTGCCTTTTACAACATGGCTGAGTCATCTTCCTAAAGCTGTTTGAGGCCAACCAACATTTGGTCTTGTTCTGTTTTAATGTGTCTGTATGACTGGTGGTGGATCCCTAAAAAGTTTATCAAACTCCAGAAACTCCAGTTGAGAAAGTTACTCTCCTTGGCCCTTTTGACCATATCCTTCCTCTCTCTCTCTCTCTCTCTCTCTCTCTCTCTCTCTCTCTCTCTCTCTCTCTCTCTCTCTCCCTCCCTCCCTCCCTCCTTCCTTCCCTCTCTCTCTCCCTCCCCCCCCCGTGTGTGTGTGTACACATATATGTATGTGTGTCCATAGTTGGTCTCCAGTTCAGATGCCCTTACTAGCATATATTCCCACAGGGTGTGAGTTTTGGCACAACAGAGACAAACTTAAAAGCCAAGTAAATCCAGTTGCTATGGTATCAAAGTGTTTTTAGAGAGCATAATTAGTGAAGATTTGGTTTGCCTCAAAGTCGCAAAGCCTCTCTTCCTGAATTTAAGTGCCTGACCCGCTGTCACAAATTAAAATGTTCCTGTAAGACAGTTAGCGGAAGCTTTATTTACACATTGGAGAATGTGAAAATGAAGTGTTCTATCTAAGAACTCTGATACCGAATCTTTGTAAACCTGCTAAATGCTGTTTGTTCCGGGCTTAGAGTGTATGCATTGGTAACTCAGTATTTTGCTTACTAGTTCTGTAGGAGCACAGTGTGTACAGTGGAGGTGGGTGTGTTTTTGCCAGACACCTGTAGAATCAGTGTTTAAAAAGCTATGAACTTTGTCATGACTTGAAGATAGACAAAAACTCTCTAAAGACAAATGTTTGTTCTCCCCATTACAGAATGTGTGAGCTTAGTTTTATCTACCTTTGTATTTAGTCATAAACTCTGAAGCTGGCATCTACAACAACCAAGGATAAGAAGGTGCAATCCACCTCGTAGAATTAGCTCTGCTAATTATGAGAAGCAGAGTTAATAATGGAAGACATTTAGCCTGGGTGGTTTCTATTTAAAAGAGCGAGATGATAATTCCTTTTTTTAAATTTATAAACATAATTTGGAAATTTAACTCACATAAGCGTTCCTTATAATTTGTAAAAGCTTATACATTTTTTCATAATTTTGACTCTTTTTTATTATATTTTTTATTTACATTTCAAATGTTATTCCATTTCCCAGTTTCCCAGTCGTCAGCCCCCTATCCCATCCCCCTCCCCTTCTTAAGGGTGTTTGCCCTTCACAACCAACCCCCCTTTCTCCCTATATTCCCCTACACTGGGGGGTCCAGCCTTGGCAGGACCAAGGGCTTCTCCTCCCATTGGTGCAGAGCAAGGGCATCCTTTGCTACATATGCAGCTGGAGTTAAGGGTTTGTCCATGTATATTCTTTGGGTAGTGGTTGAGTCCCTGGGAGCTCTGGTTGGTTGGTATTGTTCTTATGGGGTTGCAAGCCCCTTCAGCTCTCTTAATCCTTTCTCTAACTCCTCCAATGGGGATCCTGTTCTCAGTTCAATGGTTTGCTGCTAGCATTCAACTCTGTATTTACCTTGCTCTCGCTGTGCCTCTCAGGAAACAGCTATATCAGGCTTCTGTCAGCATGCACTTCTTGGCATCAGCAATATTATCTAGTTTTGGTGGCTGTCTGTATATGAGCTGGATGCCCATGTGGGGCAGGCTCTGAATGGCCATTCCTTCAGACTCTGCTCCAAACTTTGTCTCTATATCCCCTCCTACGAATATTTTTGTTCCCTCTTCTAAGAAGGACTGAAGCATTCACACTTTGGGCTTCTTTCTTCCTCAGTTTCATGTGGTCTGTGGATTGTATCTTAGGTAATTTAAGCTTTTGGCCTAATATCCACTTAGCAGTGAATGCATACCATGTGTGCTTTTTTTGTGATTGGGTTACCTCATTCAGGATGATATTTTCTAGTTCCATCCATTTGCCTATGAATTTCATGAAGTCATTGTTTTCGATAGCTGAGTAGTACTCCATTGTGTAGATGTACCACATTTTCTGTATCCATTCCTCTGTTGAAGGGCATCTTGGTTCTTTCCAGCTTCTGGCAATTATAAATAAGGCTGCTATGAACATAGTGGAGAATGTGTCTTTGTTGTATGTTGGAGCATCTTTTGGGTATATGCCCAGGAGTGGTATAGCTGGGGCCTCAGGTACTACTAGCTCCAATTTTGTGAGGAACCTCCAGACTGATTTCTAGAGTGGTTGTACTAGTTTGCAATCCCACCAACAATGGAGGAGTGTTCCTCTTTTCTCCACATCCTTGCCAGCATCTGTTGTCACTTGAGTTTTTGATCTTAGCCATTCTGACTGGTGTGAGGTGAAATCTCAGGGTTGTTTTGATTTGCATTTCCCTAATGACTAAGGATGTTGCACATTTCTGTAGGTGTTTCTCAGCTTGAAGAAATTACAATTATTTATAGGAGGTAATGTACCTCAAAAAAGATTAGCTAGAATTAAATGAAATTTGTCATAATTGTTTCAATTCCATCTTTCTCCTGGGAGAACCACAAACAGGGAAACTATCTTCATGTACATATATAAAGCATCTGCCATCAGGTAGATACACCTTTCCCTCAAAAGTAGATGGCTCATAGTCACTTTGCTATACAATGGTTCTTGAAATATCTACTTTAATTACAAACTATAATGGAAGCCTATAGAGCACTTTTAGGAAAAAGACACTTTGTTGTGAACATTGGATTTAATTGCATGCAGTTGAGAAGACTAGGATGCACTCCTGTCAGCACTCATGTTTGCATTTGTTAATACAGAGCAGAGGCCAGTTTATAGAATATAGCTGATCACATTACAAATCAATCAATCAATCAGCAAAAATAATTATATTCTCTGGAAGAGAGTAAAACAAACAAGGTCAAGTTCAACAGTTGGTGGCAGGGGAGAAATCACCAGCATTTGCTACCTTAGAGCTTAAGAAACTGTTGACAACAGAATTGCACGTGTATCAATGTAAACTGCTTTACAGAGGACAAAGCCGGCTGGCAACTGTGTTTGTTTCTAGGGGAAACCCAGGGCAGAAAACTACTAGGGGGAAACAGATCTATTTCTCTGGTTGGACAGCTGAGTGAGGAGGTAGTTATTCTGAAGAGCTCTTAGGTTAGATGACTGTGCTCAGTACCTGAGTCAGGGAAGCAGGAAACAGGAGCTTCTCTGAGATGCAGAGAGAGAGAGAGCAGCCGGAACATGTCTCCTCCAGGAATGTCAGAAACAGGGCATCAGTGCAGCTTTAAAGTGGCTCTTTTCTGATGAGGGAACTTTCAAAGGGTCTTACTATATCACCACCCAGGGCAACCCCATACAGCCTTGAGTGCCATCATTACTGCTGTTGAGCTTCTTCATTCGGTACTGGCGTATCTCCCTTATGAGTGTGTAAGAGGCATCCTCCACACCCTGTCAGGTTGTGGCTGAGGTTTCAATGAACGAAATTCTGTAAATCTTGGCCAGCTCATAGGCTTGCTTTGTGTCAACTGTCCTTGCCACTGTCAACTGTGGCAAGTCACATTTGTTCCCTACCAGCACCATGGGTACACTATCAGAATCCTTCGTGTGCTTCATTTGCTCCCTATAGAGGTTAAGATCTGTAAATGATTTGCTATTATTGATGGCAAATACACAGAGAAACCCTTTGCCTGTCCTCATGTATTGGTCTTTCATGGCACTGTGCTCCTTTTGTCCAACTGTGTCCAGTATGTTCAGTAGACAGGTCTCCCTGTCAATCATCACTTATTTTTGGTAAGAATCCTCCATGGTGGGATCATATTCATCCACAAAGTGGTTCTGGATTAGCTGGATTGTCAAAACACTTTTCCCAACAACACCTGCTCCAACTACCACCAATTTGTACTCAGTCATTTCACACCAGCAAAAACCTCAAACTCTGGAAACCCCACTTGGGAGGCTTTTGGACTTCAACCTAAGAAGCTGTTGGATATCTTGAAACAGCCATAAATAGCCCCGACCTGGGAGCCCTACATTTGTAAAAGAAACATTGCTAAAGCTTACATTGCACATTGAACCCCACACATTAATAGGAGACTTCAATACTCTAATCTCACCAACTGACAGGTAATCAAAAGAAAAAACAAACAGAAATAATGAAACTAATAGACATTATGACTCAAATGGACCTAACAGGCATGTATAGAATATTTTACCCAAACACAAAAGAATATATCTTTTTGGTACCTTATACATCCTTGTCCAAAAGTGACCATATACTCAGTCACAAAGCAAGCCTCAACAGAAACAAGAAAATTGAAATAATGTTGTGTCTAATTAGACTCAAGTAGGCTTCATCCCAAGGAATGCTTCAATATAGGAAAATCTATCAATGTAATCCACCATATAAACAAACTGAAAGAAAAAAGTCACGTGTTTATCTCATTAGATGCTAAAAAAATCTTTGATAAAGTCCAATACTACTTCATGTTAAAAGTATTAGAGAAATCAGGGATACAGTGCATACACCTAAACATAATCAAAGCAATGTACAGGAAGCTAATAGGCAACATCAAGCTGAATGGAGAGAAACTTAAAGCCATTCCACTAAAATTCAGGACAAGAAAAGGCCCACTCTCTCCCTATCTGTTCAATATAGTACCTGAAGTTCTAGTCAGAGCAATAAAACAACTAAAGGAGATGAAGTGGATACAAATTTAAATGGAAGAATTCAAAGTATTGCTATTGGCAAATGATGTGATAATATATATATATAAGCAAGCCCCCAGATTTACTTTGATTATGAGCTAAGAAAATCCATATCATAATACTGTCTCATCTTTACATAATGAGCTCAGTAGGAGAATGAATTGAAGGCAAAATGACCAAAATACTAGCAAGTTTAGGATCAATTTGATCCACATAAGCATCTTGCAGTCTTTGTTCTACAGGAAATAACACTTTTTCTGCTTCATCAGCTAGTCATCTTGGGCTGCTTGAATTTGAATATCCTTGTAATGTTCCAAACAAATTATTTAACTTATATGTATTCAATCTAATTGTAATCCTCAGCCAGTTAATATCACCCAGTAATTTTTGAAAATCTGTAATTGTTCCTACGGACTTGCACATTCTGTGGTTGAATTTTTTGTTGATTGATTTTATAACCCCAATAACTAAGTAAATCTCCTCTTTTTAATTTTTCTGGAGCAATCTGTAACTCACAGCATGGTTTAATTCTTTGTGTTGCCTTAAATATATTCTCTAAAACATCTTTGTCAGAGTCAGCCATCAGAATGTCATCCATATAGTGATAAATGATAGATTGAGTGAATTGCTTATTGGTTATTTCTAATGGTTGTTGCACAAAATACCGACATTAAGTTGGACTATTTAACATTCCCTGAGGGAGTACCTTCCAGTGGTATTTCTTTAGTTGATTACTATTAGTCAAAGTAGGTACTGAGAAAGCAAACCTTTCCCTATTCTGCTCATGAAAGAGTGTTCTGAAAAAGCAATCTTTCAAGACAATTATGATTATAGGCCATGGTCTCAGAAACAAAGATGGGAGAGGAAGTCCAGACTGTAAAGGACCCATTGGTTGAATTACTTTGTTAACTGCTCTTAAATCCATTATCCTCCTCTATTTTCCTGATTTCTTTTTTACAACAAATACAGAGGAATTCTATGGGCTGCTAGACTCTTCCATATGTTAAACAACTGGTAAAAGAACAGATGGAGGCTCAAGTGCCTGCAATTTTTCTTTTATTATGGGCCACCACTCTTGCCAGAGAGGCTAGTTTAATAACCATTTTAGGGTCAAGGCTGTTGATATATGAGCAGTGGCCCCTTTTATAAATTTGGAAATTTGATCCCCATAATGTCCTGTTTTGGAGCCATGGACACAGCTTGTAATTTTTCTCAATCATCCACCTTCCCTCAGGAGCATCTACCATTTCACACTGACTTTCCTCATTTGCTGTCCCTTGACTTGTAGGAATATTAATTTGCATACCCCATTGCTGTAAAAGATCTCTTCCCCATAACTTTATAGGTATGTCAGCCACATAAGATTTCAACTTCCCTGTTTGCCCTTCTCTATCCATTGGATACATTGTCTTATTTCTGATAGTTTACCAATTCCTATAAATTATGTGTAAATCTTCTGAAGTAGTCCAATCTGTATTCCAAGACTTGGGGAAAGGATATGATCATGAGCCCCTGTATTTGCCAAACCTTCTATGGCAACACCATTCATTTGCACCATTAATTTGAGTCTCTGATCATTTACCATTGTTTGCCAGAACACACATTTTCCAGTGCTTACATAGGCCCTGGTCCTTTCAACTGAGGAACCTTGTCCTTGATGTAAAGAAACAATGGAGCAATTCTAGCCCCTGCTTCAATTTGCATTTCCTTTTTTCACATTTACCATGATTTTTATTTCTTCCTTGCTATCCCCATCTACTATACCTAGATTCACAGTAAATCCTTGAGAAGTTAATCCACGTCTTCCCAAGACTATTCCCACTGATCCTGAGGATAAAAGACCATGCACACAAGTGGTTAACTTGTAACATTCAAGTTTTGGGGATAGGGTAAGAGGTGTATCTGTGGCCAGGTCCAAAGCTGCACTCCCTTCTGTAGCATTTATAAAAACAGAAATACTTAATTTTGATTTTCTTCCCTGATTGGTACTTTCTGGCTGATCAAAGGAAGACATCTCATATTGTTAATTGCAGAGCCAAGTTTATAAAAAGGGCCACTGAAGATCAATAGCCTTGCCCCTAAAATGGTTATCAAACCAGCCTTTCTGGCAAGAGCAGTGGCCCATAATAAAAGCCACTCTGGTCATTTACCAAGGGCAAGAGGTTACCTGGTATGTCCTTCTTGGACTAGCAACCCTTTGACAAATGTTTGCCCTTTCCACAGCAGCTACAATATCCTGGACCCCGTTGTGGTTCACAAAAGCCAGAACCTACGTGTGGTCTTCTATGAACACCATATTCTCTAGAGTCAATGTATCTGCTACTTTGAGTTCTGAATCTTCTAGCCTTACAATCTCTGGAAATGGCCAGATTCACAATTAAAACATCAGGCATTTTGATTTCTGAGATTCTTAGCTACTCGTTGACCTATATTAGCATGATGCTCATGAAAACCAATGCCAGTTGTCCCTTTTATCCATTCATCTATTGGGGATCCTCGTGCTTTCGATGGTCTAATTGCTCTCTTCCATTCACTATTTGAGTTTTCAAAGGCCAATATTTCTATCAATGACTGTATGGTTTCAGGGTCTGATATAACTGTATTTACAGCTGAAACCCAAACTCTAAGAAATGGATGAATGATTCTGTAGGTCTTTTGTAATTGAATTACCTTTGTAAATGAGGTAGATTTTCTCCTCTGGCTTCTCAATCATATCCCAGACCCTTAAACCAGCAACATAACATTGTTCAATTACATCATCATCAGATCGAATTTGATCTTGCCCTTAACCAAGCACTTGATTTTTAGTAATATATATTCCACTTGCTATATATTGTTGTTCTATTTTTGTGGCTTTGTTCCTCCACCACAACAACCACTGAAATTCTAGAATAGCTGGCACTAATCCTTTCTAATCTGGGGGTTAATTCTATTCTGCCTAGCCCAAGTATTTAACATTTCTTTAGCAAATGGAGAGTACAAGCCATACAATAACACAGTCTCTTTAAAATGCTTTAGATCTACTATTTCTACTGGATGCCAGCTCAACTCATTATAGGCAGGGGCACCATCATTAGCAGGCATATGATGCACAAAAACTGGGAAGAATGAAGATGCTTGTGTAAGCCCAAGCATATCCTTTGGTGGCGCATTCTGCTGAATTCTATCCGGTTGTACCTGTATCATTTCCTGCTCCTCCAGACCCCTAGTTTCACAAGGGTGATCTGGGTGCCTGGCAGTGAAAGTGTGAGAAGCAAGGAACAGTGGTTTATCTTCAAGCCTATTTTGCTTCCCTTTTCCATGGTGCCATATATTTCTGGTCTCAGATTCAGATCATCAAGCCCGAATGAACCTTGTTTTCTTTCCACTGGCTCTTTTTGCTACCCAGACATTTCTACCTCTATTCACAAACTACATGCTTAGTCAATGTAGCAATCTTCTCTAGCATAAGAGAATTATCAACTTCCTCTAAAATCATTTTCCAAAGAGTATACATGAAAACCAGGAAAAAAAAAAAACAAAAAATCCCTCTAGGAACAAGGTAGGATAGTATCCAGCTACTGTAGCTACTATTTTGCCAACCTTTTCAAGAACATTGTTAACCCCTCAAAATCTGATCTTTCCTCTACCACATTCAAAGCAGAATTACCCATTATGCCTAAGCCACATTGGGTTAGATTATTTTTTTAATTCTACTTTTAATAAGGGTTCTTAAATGCTTTGAAACCCTTCTAAACCACCATCTAAAGGTAGGGGAGAAAAGATTGTAAATAGGATAAGGGGATGTGGGCCTGTGTAGAAGTAGTTCCGTGGGTGACTCAAATCTTTGTCTGTCAGGTTACCAGCAGTCCAGTTCAGTAGTGTCAGGACACCAAACATGAATTAGCAGTGGTGGCACGATATAGCAGAAACCACCAGTCCTCTGCCTAATTGGGATGAGTTAGTGGGAGTGACCAGGACGAGCTAGGGCACCAGGAGAAGTTCTCTGCCATGCCTCTCTTAATAAAGCAAAGATCAGCAAAAATGAAAATACAACACAAACAAAGCATTGCAGGCGAGCTATACAAGTATGATACCACTGTCCACTGAGTACGATTTATATGCTCTCCAAACATCATGCGTCCTCCCATGGGTCTTGCCCTAGCAAAATAACATGGGAGTCTATCTTAGCAAAACACCACATGAGTCTGTCTAAACAAAACACTACATGAGTCTGCATCATATGACATATCCAGAAAATTCCACTTCAACTCTATGAACATCAGAATTCTCATGAATTAAGAGCATAAATACTAAAGCTTTATTTTAAGTAAATAATTACAGCTACTGGGTCATGTTCATGTTGGCCTTGATAACTCTACAGATTTATTTATGCTGTTCACAGAAAAGGGAAGATGATCTCCAAACTAAGTTTTAGATAAATATGCAGGGCCATTGTCTGTTTTAATTTGTTTTTGTTTGTTATCTCCCATTACCAACTCCAGGAAAGTCTAGTTTCTGAGATCATTCAGAAGAATAAACCTTAATTGAACAAGCTCATTTATGACTCAAAAAAAAAACCCAAATATATAAACACACCCAGGGGATAAAGTATTAACTTATTAAGGAGCAGCCTGAAAAATAAACTTATACTTTAATCCCCACTGACACCTACAGAAACACAGCAAAATTATGAAAGATGATGAGGGACCAGAGGCTTTACAACTATGCTTTGTCCTGTAGGCTTTCTCTGGATCCCAACAGGACTGACTCTGATTTAAACCACATGAAGACCACATGGTATTCTTGCCTCGTTTAGCAAACTTCCTCTCATAATCTGTGACTCTATCCCCTGACTCTTATGTGGATCATAGTTTGCATGACTCAACTAAATGTCACAGGTTTAAACAGGAATCCAAGTTTTATTGTCTTTAAAATATCACTATGAAATTATGTGAATAAACCCATACAGGTGGGAAAATGCTCAAGAGGTTGGTTAGATGCTCTTGAAACTGCACACATGTGGTTTGGGGAAATCAGGAAGGCTTCCTCATCAAGATTCACTGCTTGTGTGTCAGTCTTTTCCTGTCCTTGGGGATGCAAAAATATCCCTGATCTATAGAGTCACGACTGTAGGGGAGGAGCTTTCTTTACAATGAGATGGTTCTACAGCTTTATGCGCAACTTCAAATGCTCAAAGAGCAATACCCCTGCACCAACCCACCCTGGACCATCAAGTCACTGCAGGACTGGGCACACCCTCCATCACCGTAGCCAGACAAGGATGCCCAACCAGGGCAATAGGATCCACGGACAGGCAACAGGTTCAGTGTCAGCCTCCCCTCCCCCTCCCTGCTCCAGTTGTTTGGGGGCCCACATGAAGACAAAGCTTCATATCTGATACATATGTGGTGGTGGAGACTCAGGTGCTCCCCATGCTAAATCCGGTTGGTGGTTCAGTCTCTGGGAGCCCACAATGGTCCAGGTTAGTCCACTCTAGTCTTACTGTGGAGACCCCATCCTCCTTGGGTCTCCCAATCCTTCCCCCAACTCCTCCACAAGACTCTTGAACTCCATTTAATGCTTGGCTGTGGGTCCCTGTGTCTTTTTCCATTGGCTGCTGGGTGAAGCCTTTCAGGGACCAGTCAAGCTAGGCTCCTGCTGGTCTAATTAGTTTTCAGGACTAAATTCTATTTTTTTTTTGACGGGACAGTCATTCAGTTCATCTGACTCTTCCTTGCAGTGATCTGTCACCTTTAAAGAAAGATGCTGACTGATGCTGCTCTATCATGCCTCGACCTGTGACACTGACTGATGTTGCTTTATCGTGCCTTGACTTGCACTTCACCAGTGGTCACCTGTGTAAACATGTTTCTTGAGATCTATGACAATACTTTTTACAGAAAAAAGAAATTCCCTCTTGACTTTGAAACAAAGTTAATAATGTGCTCTGAAGAGATCTTTGACTTAAAGGCCAGCCCCACTCTACAGAGTGAGTTACAGGACAGACAGGGCTACACAGAGAAACCTTGTCTCAAAAATCCCCCAAACAAAATAAACAACAACAACATAACAGATCTGCAGTACATAGCTCGATAATATCTGTGTCCTATTCTGGGTCAGTAAATTAAATCGTCCCTTGAAAAACTATCCTGGAAGATAGTTTATTTCTCATTTCTTGCCATGCATTCTTCAATGCAAAGTTGGCAGAAAAAATGACAAGTGACAATTCTAAAACTATCTTCCAGTCACATGGCTGGTTTGGGTGAAGCATCACGGCACTCCTCAGCATCATCCCATCCCCCAGCCTTATTGGTTACACAGGCCCCTCCCCTCCCCCACCATGTCAGAATAGCAATGATCTCACAATAGGAGGTGGTCTGACTGCCAGCACAGTCTGGAGACTTACTCAGAACCCCACCCATCCTCAACCATTACCACACTCACGTCAAGCAGGCTGGCACCAGCCCAGACTGGTAAGTAACCAACCATCTGTTCTAATATTTCCAGGTCTAGCTTGTGTTACACAGTTGGTACACCAGCCTAAGATGGTGAATTCCTAGGAAGTCTCTCAGCCAGAGCCATTCTCATACTCTGTGGCCTACTGGGGTCAATCAGAATAGACACCATCTCAGTATAGTAAGAGACCAAGATCTTATCCCGGGGTGTCCTCATAATATTCCCTGGCCTAGCTTGGGTTGAATATCCTGTATCCCAACATAACCTAGTGTAGAATCAAGACCCCATCTTACTGAATCATGCTGACACTCAGATTTGAGTTTGGGTCAAGCAGTTCACTGATCAGCCAAGTCTGATTAGTTACTTAGACCCCTGCCCTTCTGCAACAGTTCAGACAAGTGACGGAGCACACAATCCCACGAAGACAATGTATTAGGCCACTCTAATGAGTACCGTATACCCCTACCTTCCTGTAGCATTTACTCAGGGCTTGAGCAACATCCCAGGCTGTTGAGTGATCATGACTCCCTCTCTAGTACTTTCCTCAGACTCCCAGGCCTAGTTCAGGTCAAGCAGATGAACTTAATTGGTGAGTGACCCACAGCTGTGAATTCCTCTGCCATCCTCAGAGTCTTTGGCCCAGCTGGTGTCAAGCAGCCTGGGCACCCAACCAGACTGGTGAGTGGTCAAAACCTTGCCTGCCTTCCCTTTTAAATCTTTGTAGTCCCAGGGCTAGTTTAGGTCATACTGTTGCACAATGTTGCACAATGACAGCCTTTTTGAATTCCCCAAAATCTTGCTGATCTACATAATTATCACACTCCTAGACTCAACTAGTTTCATAAAACATGGCTAGCAATGATGACTGGTGAATGATCAAGAACTTTGTGCTCTACACCATTCTTATATTGCCATGCCTATATGGTGCCACATAGACTGAACATCATCCTAGCCTTATGAGTCCACACAATCCTTGCCTGCCTGAGCCATCTGCATTGTTCCTGGCCTAGCTGAGATCAATCAGAATGTTCCCCATCCCAGTTTTGATGGAGTTCAAGCTCTTACCCTACTGGTTGTTATCCTAATATTTCTGGATCTACCTTGGGTCACATAACCTCCACCCCAACCTAGCCAGGTATGGAATGAAGAATCCTATTTTATAACATCCTGACTAATTTGTGCCTGGGTATCTCATTGACCAGCCCAGATTGGTCCATGACCCAGACCCTTCCAATCCCCACACTCCAAAACTCTGGTTTTTCTTTGTGGGACTTGAAGAGTCTGGGGCCTATCACTATCCTCATTCTCCCACACATAGTCCCATTCATGCGTCTCTCAGGCCAGCCAAAACACTTATATGGCCTATCCCCTACCCTGCTACATGTACTCAGAGTACAAAATGATCTCAGTGACCCTTGCCTTGACCCTGCTTTTTTCACTGTTGTTACTCTTCTAGGACTATCTTCAGTAAAAAAAAAAAAAAAAAAAAAAAAAGATCAACCTATGAGGGACCCAGACTGTGCCATCCCTACAGTCCCTGTTCAACCTCAACCTAAGGTCAAATTGCCTTCTCCCCAGCTTACTTTGGTAAGTAACCAATATTACTACCTCTCCCACAGCCCTAATGATTCCATGATTTGTAGAAATCACCCAATGTTGCCACTAGAGGAGACAAGTGAGTGCCCTGAGGTCAAGATCTTCACTCTTATACCCTATTTACATTCATAAGCCTAGCTTGGTTCATACACTCTGAGCAAAAGTGAATGATCAAGATTCCCCTTCAAGCAGCTAGCTCAGAACACTGATCAAGCAGACCATTGACCAGAGCTGCCTGGTGAGAGTTTCAGGTCACTGTCCTCCGTGATAATGCCAGTTCAACTCTAGAAGTGTCTAAGTAGCACAAACTTCAGGAAGATCAAGCCCCCGCACCTCCACAGTACTAGTCCTAGATGATGTCACAAAGCCTGGTGAGCTCCCACAAATCTCACCTGCCATAGCCATCTTCATCCTGATTTACCTGGAGTCAATCACATTGTAGCCTTGTCATACTAGCCTTCTGAGAACTCGAGATCCCGTCTTCCTGGTATGGTACTAATATACCCTACTAGATTGAGCAGCAATGTCTGTACTCTAGCCCGGCCTGGTGAATGATCCAGACTCCTGTGCTTCCAAGAACACCCTCACATTCCCAGGCCTAGAATGGCTGCAGCAGCCTAGGTACCACCCAGATGAGGAGAAAGACCCTGCCCTCATGCCCCATTCTCACACTCCTTGGCCTAGCTTAGGTCAAGGAGTTTGCAGGCCAGCCAAGCCTTATTCGTGAACAAGAATGTTTCCTGATGCTATACCACAGACTACAATGTGGTCTCACAATTCTAGGCATCCTGTGTGCTAGACCAGACTAGTAAGTGACAGACATATGATCACTCTACCAAAGCTAGTTCAGGTCACATAGTCTGCACACGAGCCACCCTTTATTTTTTTTAACTCAGAACATAGCCCTCCCTTGTTATGTTCAACATTAACTCAGCAAGATAGGGGTCAAGCTGCCTGCTCACAAATGCCCAAGACTCAGTCTTCCTCCATCATTCTAACAATCCAGGACTTGGAGTCAAGTAGACTTGTACAAGCAGGAGACTATTCAGGGATTAAAGTTTTTCCACACACAATGCTTATGTGCCCAGGTCAAGCTAAGTATGGGAAATTTGCCAATAACCACAGACTAATAAAAGCCCAGCATGCTTTCTTTACTTTGTCACTAACAGACATGGCTTGGGTCTTATAACCTGTCTAGAAGCAGAGTCCATACCAAGAATTCCCCTCCAATGACTTAGCCACACCTACACACCTAGTTTGGTTCAAGCAGATCACAGGACAGCACTGTCTGTTGACTAACTAGGACTCTGACCCTTCCATTATATCGTCACACTCCCTGACCCATGTGGGGACAAGCAGCCTGCAAAATAACCTGTAGTGGTAAGTTATCAAGACATTGGCATCCAACATAATGCTCACATCTGAGGCCTAACTTGGCTCACTCAGATTATGATCCCAGTCTCAGGAGGGATCCAGAATCTTGCCTATCTATAGCATTTTTATGTAATGATGTTCAGGCAGGGTCAAACAGCCTGGACACTATTCCTGTTGATATCTTAAGATGATGACCACCTTAAGACACTCTGATATCAGGAGCAAGCCAGTCAGACTCTGTACAATGCTAGCCTTTTGAGAGCTGAAAATCCTATCCTGCTCTTATCATACTAATCCTTCCAGGTCTACCTTTGATCAGCCTGCACTTAATCCAACTTCGTGAGTGATCAAGACACTGCCCTATTGTGCAACTGCAGAGTACCAGGCACAGGTTTGGTCAGGGGAACACATCACCTGCCCAGACTTGTAAGTAATCAAGACCCTAACCCTTGTACAACACACACGATACTTTGGAAATTCTTGTCCACCAATCTTGGCCTGTTGAGTCACCTATAACCCTGCTCACCTAGAACATTAACAGACCCCCAGGCCTAGCTTAGGATATGCCCTGCTGTGCCAACCACACAGGGCCAGCATAAGCTGGGGCCAAGCTGCCTGCATAGTGACCCATACTGCTGTACGATCGATGTTACCATTTCCCCATCCCTGAACCAACCTAACAATTATATTATTGGTTGGGACCAAATAGCCTGGGAATAAGACCAGCCTCATAGTCAGGAATCAAGGTGATCTACTCATCCCCATCCCCATACCCTACCCATACTGCCTGTCCAGGCTCTGGTTAGGCAGCTTTCTCATCAGCCAAATCTTAGTGACTGTGTTACACTTCCCTGCACTCAATAGACCAAGATATCATTGTTCTGTGTGCTCAACTGGTTTAGGCTTAATATGCCTTTAAGAATGCAAGTAATTTCATCTCTTGGAACTGGAACTACAACTCTTGGGGTACTCAGAGGCTACTGAGCTGGTGGGAGGGTGGCTGAGGAGGGCAAAGTGATGTGTCCTGGCTAGCTATCTCCTCCCAACTCTTCTCTCCACAGTAACTTTTTTTCTAAAAGGAAAAGTTTAAAAAGGATCCCTATAGCTAATAGCTGCCACACACACTTTCCTTCTCTAGACTACTGTGTCTTGGTAGAAAGCTAGCATGGACAATGTGCCTTCAGGGACATACTACTGACCTATCTGCCACCCCCACACATCTCCCTTTTTAATCATTGCAGCCACCATGATTGGCGAGATCTGTGTTGCAGCAACCTTCATCTCCAACTTCCTGTGCACCAGGGGCCTCAGGAATGAGCAGCAGCTACAGACCTTCAGCCAGAGCCTGCAGGAGCTACTGGTAGAGCACTACAAACATCACTGGTTCCCAGAGAAGCCCTGCAAGGGTTCAGGTTACAGGTGTATTCGTATTAACCATAAAATGGATCCTCTGGTCGGCCAGGCAGCCCAGCAGATTGGACTGAGCAGCCGAGAGCTGTTCAGGCTTCTCCCAAGTGAACTCACACTGTGGGTTGACCCCTACGAAGTGTCCTACAGGATTGGAGAGGATGGCTCCATCTGTGTGCTGTATGAAGCCTCACCAGTGGGAGGTAGCTCTCAAAACAGCACCAACGCTCAAACAGTAGATAGCAGAAGCAGCTGTAAGGAGGAACCTCTTTTGGGCAGAACAAGCCCTTCTAAAAACTACAATATGATGACTGTATCAGGTTAAGATACAGTCTACGGATGGATCATCTTATAATGGATGGATAAATTGATTTTTGCTTTGGGTGGGTTCCTCTTGGGGATGGATTATTGAATTTAAACCATGTCACGGCTGTAAAGATCTGGAATGAGATGGTGTTGGTGATTTATAATTGACATTGTTATAGTTTGGTTAGTACCTTTCAATGATGTAATTGTCTATGAGTTCATGGAAGCATTTGTTTTATCAAGGAAGCACTCGTTTTATTTACTAGGGATGGTCTTAGTTTCTGCTAGATATTATACCTATATTTTCACATCTTTCCCTTTAAGGAAAACCTATAGACTGTATCTCACCTAAAGTCAAACAGGTTGCATGAAAAGGAAAAATGTCAGACCTTGTATTGTATTCCTAGTATTTGCAAGGAACCATAATGTGACTTTGCAAGGGGCTTTTAAAAGGCCCTTACAGAGACCCTGCCTGAACCATGTATTTTAGCACCAGCCTGTTCACAGTATTTTTTGCTAATTTGTAGTTTTCTTAGGGCATTTATTTTTAGGAAGTGGAGGTGTAGTTAGTAAATTCCCACTTAAGTGGGTAAACATATTCCCCACAATCTAACATCCATTTTTTAAACGTAGTGGTTCTTAATAACGTGGTACATTATGAACTGCTATAATTTTCACAGTTCATGTGTATTGACTGTGGCAAAGTTGTACAGATTGCTATATTTTAGATGCCATGAAATTAGCTTTTACAATCTAAGATAAATCCGTAGCTTTGACAATAATCTATGGTCTAGTCTATGATGCCAATAATGTACTTGGCAGGCCTGGTTGGTACCACACAGGAAGAACACCATCCATGTGCAGTACATTTTCAAGAATCTAGGCCATATGCACACTCTCTGGCCTAGCTGAGTTCAAACTACAGCGCATCCAAGCCCAGGGAGAGCTCAACATCATGTCCTGCTGTTCTACTAATACCCCAGGCTCGGCTGGGGTCGTACTCCCTACACTATAGCCCAACCTACTGAGCTTCGCCATCCTGAAACTCTCAGGCCATACTGGGGTCAAGCATCTACTGTGAAGCCTGGTGTCGTGAGCTAGAGCCCTGCTACCCTGCACCAGCTCACACTAGCAAGAAACCTCGTGTTCCTGGGTAGACAGTGCGCCCTAGTGAGTGCCCAAATTCCATACTTGTCTTTATCACAATTATGCTCACAATCAGAGGAACAGCCCAGCCTGGTGAGTTGTTAAGACTCACTTTGCAGTGCCTTCCTCAGGCTAGAGAGTCTATTTGGGTCAAGTAGATCAGTGTCTTGGCCAGCCCCTGATGAGTCCCTCAGACTTCCCTGATGAGTCCCTCAGACTTCATTCACCATTGTAATCCCTGAAATCACATGCCCACATGTGAAGACCACGTTCTCCCATGCCATCCTCAATGCTGCTGAGCTCAGCTGTTGTCAGAAAGGCTGCACACCAGCACAGCATGGTGAGTTCCCAAGCTGTCCTCACACTCTGTGGCCTAACTGTGGTCAATCAGACTGTGTCCCATCCTAACCTGATGGCAACTCAATATCTTATCCTTCCAGTATCACAACAATTGTCTGTGGTCTTGCTTGTGTGCCATAGCCTGAACTTCATAACCCAGCCTAGTGCCTGAACCAGATCCTGCACTCTGAGGTTATCCTCACTGTTCCAGGTCTATGCGTCGCTGAAATAGCATGGGAAACAGTCTGTCCTGGTAAGACTCTCCTCTTCATGACTGTATCTCTTCTTAGTGAGAAGACCAACTCCCAGGATGAAAGTGAAGGAAGCACATTGTTGTTAGTCAAGCTTGGTAGTGAGTTAGAACCCTGCCTTTCTCCGCCTGCTTGATCTAGGTGTGGTCTCCCAGTCACAGGCAGACTTTGCATCAGCCCAAAGAGACCCTGGATTCTATGCTTGCCCACAATAGTCATAATTTCAGGACTTTTTCAGGTCAGACAGTGTGAACACCAGATGACAGAAATGATCTTAAGTATGCTAGTGATTCAGCATCCTCCTCACACTGATAGGTCCGGCTAGGTTTACACAGCTGTTTACACATCCTGAGTAACACTCCAGCCCTGTAAGGGATCAGGACTCCTACTCAAGTCTAGTTTGGTTAAGCAGATCCCTCAATAGTGAAGCCCTGTAAGTGAGCCAGACTGTTGAGCCCCCTTTTATGCCCATAGTCTCAAGCTTTGGTCAAGCTTGCCAGACACCAGCGTAGACTGGTACTTTATCAAGACCTGTCCTCACACATTGTCCTCCAACTCCCGTGACTATTTTGAGCCAAAAGTTCTTACCTCCCAGACCAGGCTAGTGAGTACCATTTGTACCATTAGCATGCTCTCAAGCCCAGCCCTTCCATCCCCATAAACCCAGGAAAAACTTTATACTCTCCGGTTTAACCTGGTACGTGATCTGGGTCAGGGTTTCTCTGTCATCTCAGAACTTGGGTACAGGTGGTCCAGTTACCAATGCAGCCTAGTCGGGGATCAAGGCTCTCCCTTCTCTGACAATCCTCATACTCCCAGGTTTTACGCTAGTCTAAGAGTTTGCCTATCACAAGCATACTGATTGACCAAGGTCTCCTGCTTTAATCTTCTTCACAGTCAGAAGCCAATATTTGTTCACACAGACTGAGCACCCACCAGCCCACCCTGTTTAATGATTAAGAATTCTGCCTCCACATTTTGTTTACTCATTCTTCAGCTGAGGAACACCTTAGTTGCTTCCGGTTTCTCTCTACTACAAATAAAGCTGCTATGAACATAGCTGAGGAAGTGCCTTTGTGGGATGTTGGGGCATCTTTTGGGTATATTCCCAGGAGTGGTATAGCTAGCTGTGTCTGGATATAGAAACTATTCCTAGTTTTCTGAGAAACTGCCCAACTGATCTCCAAAGTGTTTGTACAAGATTGTGTACCCACGAGCAATGAAGAAGTCAAGCAATGAAGTGTTCTCTTTGCTCCGCATCCTCACTGGCATGTGCTATCTGTTAAGCTTTTGATCTTAGTCATTCTGATGGATGTTTTGATTTCCAGGGTTGTTTTGATTTGCATCTGATGACTAGGAAGTCAGAGAACTTTGAACATTTCTTTAAGTGCTTTTCAATGATTTGAGATTCCTCTGTTGAGAATGATCTGTTTAATTCTGTGGCCCATTTTTTAAATTAGGGTATTTGGGTTGTTTATGTCTAACTCCTTGAGTTTTTTGTAAATTTTGGATATTAGCCCACTGTCAGATGTAGGGTTGGTGAACATCCTTCCCCAATGGAATACTACTCAGCTATTAAAAACAAAGACATCATGAATTTTTCAGGCAGATGTTGGAACTTGAGAATATCATGCTAAGGAAGGAAATCAAGACCCAAAATGACATGCATGGCATGTGTTCACTTATAAGTGGATATTGGCCATAAAATACAGCTAACATGCTAAACTCCACAGGACTAAGCAAGGAAGCTTGAGTCACACTTAGAAGGAGGAATAAAATAGCCATAAAAGGCAGATGGAGGGAGAGAACTAAAAAGGAGGTTCAGGATCTGGTGTGGGGCAGGACAGGAGAGATGGCAAGATGGCCATGAAAATGAACATATATCTGCAGCTGACAGAGGATGAGGAGGCAAGGGGGCATCTCCAGGACAAGATAGAGACCCGGGATAAGGGAGGTACCCAAGAATCAATGGGGGTGAACTTGCCTGTGATTTACTCTACTGTGTATATGGAACCTGAAGAGGCAACCTCCTGTAGCCAATCAGGAACACTAGTGGAGCAATAGACATACAAACCCACCCACAAACTTTCAACTCAAAATTTATCCTGTCTATAAGTAACACAGGCACAGGGGAGAGAACAGAGAGAAGAAATAGTCAAGCAGTAACCAGCTTAACTTAAGACCCATCCCATGGGCAAGCACCAATCCCTGACACTATTAATGATACTCTGTTATGCTTGCAAGGAGGAGCATGTTGTTCTCTGAGAGTCTCAACCTAGCAGCTGACTCAGACACATACAGACACCCATAGCCAAAGAGTGGATGGATCTTGAGGACTCTGTGGAAAAATAGAAGGAAGGATTGCATTCAGGGGATAGGCACTCCACAGGAAGACCAACAGAGCCAACTAACCTGGAACCTTATAACTCTGAGTCTGAACCACCAACCAAAGACCATACATGGGCTGGACCTAGGCCGCCTCACACATATGTAGCAGATGTGCAGCTTGGTCTTCATATGGGTCCTGAACAACTAGAACATGAGCGATCCCAAAAGCTGTTGCTTATATGTAGGATACATTCTTCTATCCAGGCTGTCTTGTCCGGCCTCAGCAGAAGAGCAAGTACCTAGCCTAGCAATGACTTGAAGTGCAAGGTGGGGAAATACTCAGGGGACCCTCAGCTGCTCAGAGGAGAAGGGGAGGGGGAATGTAGGAGAAGGTGACCAGGAGTGGGGCAGTGAGAAGGATGTAAAGTATATAATTAAAAACAAAAGACTCCCACCTCCAGAGCCTTCCTGACACACCAAGACCTAGTTCAGGTGAAGCAGATTGCTGACCAGTACAGCCTGATGAATAGTAACAGAACCCTCCTATCTGGCAGCCTTAGCACAACCCCAGCCTGCTGATCAACTCCCCTTCTACATCATCATTCCTGTTTTACAAGGCCTAGCTTCTGCCATGTAGCTTACACAAAATTCTAGCCTCGTGAGAAATCAAGACCCTGTCCCCAACCCCCAGTCTAATACTTGCAGCCAGCATTCCAGGCCTGCTTATGAATGACCCAGACCTTGAACCCCCTATTCTACCTGGGTAGTCTCAGTCCAAGCTAGGGTCAAGTTGCCTGCTCACCATCATAGCTTAGTCAGTGATCTAGGCCACTGGTTCTCAACATAAGGATCTGTGACTCCTTTGGGGGGGGGGTCAAACAACCCTTTCACAGGGATCACCTAAGACTACCAGAAAACAATTCATAACCATAGCAAAATTACAGTTATGAAGTAGCAATGAAAATTATTTTATGGTTGGGGGATCAACACAACATTTGGAACTGTATCGAAGGGTTGTAGAATTAGGAAGGCTGAGAATCCTTGATCTAGACTTTCTTCTCCTACACATCCTCACACTCCAGGCCTAGTTGTGCTCTAGCATCTTGCCCATCCATTCAACCTAATGAAGGCTTAATGGTCCCTATATGCTTCACACGTACAGGCCAAAACTGGGTCACAAAGCCTGAATACAAGATCTATGTCTGCTTAGAATCTGTGATAGAAGCAGAGGCAGAGTATTGTAAGAGCAATGTGTGGTCAATGACTCCAAGGAAACAATGTCTTCCAGATACTACAGGGCTGATGCCCGCACATATGAACTTAGCAGAGTATCTGACATAATGGAGAAGACCTGCAAAGTTCAAGCCAGATAAAATTGGAACGGAGAGAAGGGAACACAAAGCTGCACCACTAACCAAGGAGTTATTTAGAATTTATATGTACTGAAAACAGGAAAACCCATTTTCTCTAATGGAATGACACTGGGTATATCAACCACAATCCTAGACAAGACTCCATTTCCAGGAATTGTTAGCTAACACAATATACATTCAACATTTTTTCTGTGACTGTTGTCTTAGTTTGGAGGTTTTTGTTTGTTTGCTATATTAGTTTCTTGTTTTTGTTTTGGTTTCTCTTTTTCTGAGACAGAGCATAAAGTTGAATCTGTAGGAAGATGAAGAGGTTGTGGTAGGAGTTGGGAGAGGTAAAGAAAGGACCAAAATATATTGTGTGAAAAAATGTGTGTGTGTGTGTGTGTGTGTGTGTGTGTGTGTGTGTGTGTATCTGGAAGTCACTTAGACATTTGCCAGCCAATGGCATCTTCATACTCCTAGACATAGCTAGGTTCAAGTTGTCTGCTTACCAGGATACCCTGATTAGTGATCAAGAACACTCTAACCCCAGTCCAGCATGTTTCTCAGAATCCCAGGCCAAGTTTGAGTCAATCAGATCTCTAAAAAGCACAACAAAGGGATTAATTTAAGACCCGCCCTTTCACAAAATCCCATTACTGCTAACCTTAACCTGTCTTATACAGCATACATAGGAGCAAAGCATGGTGAGGTACCATGAAACTTACCCGCATGAGCCATACTCACATTTCCTGGCCTAGCTGGAGTCAATTAATCTATGTATCATTCCATCCTAATAAGAGTTCAAAATTTTATCTTCCTCTATATTACTAATACTCTCAAGCATGCTTAGATAGCAGACACTACACTTCAGCACAGCTTTGTGTGTTACCAGTGTCTTTTCACACCCAGGACATGCTTACAATCTGAAGTCTTCCAGGAAACAGCCTGGGATTGAGTTCATCATGGTGTGGTGTCAACCTCCTACCACCATCTTTGGACACCTAGACCTAGTTTTTGTCAAGAAACTTACTAACAAGCTAAGTTTGTTTATGACTCAGGCCCTGCCTTCCATACCAGCTAAGATTATTAAGAAGTAATTTCACAATCCCAGGCAGACTGGTAAGTGACTGAGCACCACACATTTACCCACGATTTTCATACTCACTGGTTAGTCTGAAATCATGCAGACAGATTTTGCCATCCTGTGTTATCCCTACTGTTGGGAACAGTTTATCTTGAAGACTCCCTCTTTTTCCATGACTGACTATCCAAGGACTAGTATGGGTAAAACAGCATTGCCCCACACAGTTAAGACTACTCGGTGATTAAGACTCCCCACTCCTGTTGCATCCTCACACTCCCAGGTCTAACTGTGGTCAAGGAGCATGTCCATCAGCCAAGAATAGTGTGTGACCAACTTACCCTCACATTCATGACTCATTGGCCAAGACTAGAATCTTGTGGCCTTAGGACTAGGATAGCCTAGTGTGTGTTCAGCATACCCACCTTCCTTGGCCATCCTCACAGTCACAGGCTTAGCCTGTATAACCATGAGTAACTGGCTCCCAGCCAGGTGAGCAATTAAGCCTTACACTCAACTCAGTATCTTCATCAGTTTCCCAGGCCTAGTTTAGTCAGGCAGAAAAGCCACCCTACGCAACCTGGTAAGTGAACAAGCCCCCTAACCTCTTATTATCCCTACAATCCCAGACCAGCTGAATCAAAGCTTCACAACCATCCAATATTGCCCACTATTGGGAATGGCCAACAACTTCACCTGTTACCGCTGTCCCCATGCTTCCTGGCCTAATTGTGGCCAATCAGACTGTGAACTGCACCAACCTTGTAAGAACTCAGCGTACTGGTGTGCAACTTATACTCCCATCCTTGCTTGGGTCTCTCCCAGCTTGCTCTCCTGGTGAGAAATTTAGTACCCCTGTACTTCTAGGACACTCCACAGCTCTAGAGTTGAAGCTGCTTAGCCATGAGGTTATGCCAATGAGAGATCAAACCTTCTTCCATCTTCAACATCCTTACATTTCCAGGTCTAGTGAGGGCCAATTTGCTGACTAGCCAAGCTTGGTTAGGAACCCAGCACCAGCTCAGATAAGAGACTGAGTGATCTCATAATCTCAGGCAGATTGTGGACCAGACCAGCCTTGGGAGTGGCCCAGAATCCCACTTCTCCACACCATTACCACACTCCCAGGACTAGCTCTGGTTTCAGAGTCTACAATAAGCCTTACCTGTTAGTAATCCAGACATTTTCCAATCCAAGCCATCACCCACAGACCTACCCTGCTTCCCAAGACCAAGCTAAAAATACCAGCACTTGTTGGAATTCAAGCAGTCTGGGTACCATCTCAGCTGGGACAGCACCAAGACTCTGCCTTCCCACAGCATCCTCATATTCCCAGACCTAACTGCAGTTCATCCCTGTGGTGGTTTGAGTATGCTTGGCCCAGGGAGTAGTACTATTTAGAAATGTAGCCTTTTGGGAGTAGGTGTGGCCTTCTTGGAGGAAGTGTATCACTGTGGGCATGGGATTTAAATCCCTTGTCCTAGCTGCCCAGAAGCCAGTCTTCTCCTAGCTGCCTTCTGAACAGGACATAGAACTCTCAGCTGAGACACTGCCATGCTTCCTGCAATAATGATAATGAACTTAACCTCTGAACGTGTAAGCCAGCCCCAATTAAATGTTGTTCTTCATAATAGTTGCTGTGGTCATGGTGTCTCTTCACAGTAATAAAACTCCAAGACAGTAACTTGGTACCAGGAATGGGGTACTGCAGAACTAGACTTAACCATGCTTTTGTTTGGAAGAATGTGGATTTTGGGATGTTGGATTTGAAAAGCAAATGAATCCTTTAAGTGGACCTAAATGGGCCATTATAACAGGATTATGGAAGATTCTGTTGCTGAGGATTATTTAAACTGTTGAAGCCTGGCTCTAGAGGTTTCAGAGGGGAATTTTAATATGTGGACAAGAGACTGTTCTTGTGATGTTTTGGTGAAGTATGTGGCTGGGTTTTGCACTTGTCTGAAGAATCCACCTAAAGTTAAGATAAAAAGACATATTAATTGCATTGACAAAGAAATTCTCAAAAAAGCCCAATAGAGACTTTGTTTTCTGGTTAAGTCTCATGAAGAGCACTTTGAACAAGCATAGAAAGCTTAGAAAGGAAAAATATAAAATGTGTGGTTCAAGTAATAAAGAGGCACCAGGAAGTGAAATGGAACAGAATCTTGTGTTCAAGGAGATAAATAGATTAAGAGAGTGGTGGCTTTGGGGAAAGATCCTGCCCCGCTATGCTTATTGTTTATGCCTTTACCATTGAACTGGGAATAATTATGCCATACTTGGCATCATTATTACTTGATTGTTTTGACTTGGACTTTTAATTTGGACTGAATGCAATCTAGAAATTAAAAAAATAGTCTTCTGATCTAGACTGTGAGCATATTATTCATGAAAAGCTTAGATCCAGGCAAGGTGGTATAAACATTTAATTCCAGAGACACGGGCAAGCACATCTCTGAGTTTAAGGACATCCTGGTACAGAGCAAGTTCTAGATAGAGAATAGCCTAGCTTTAGGTGTGGTGGACCACACCTTTAATCCCAGTACTTAGGAGAAAGGCAAGCAGATCTCTGAGTTCAAAGTCAGTCTACAGAGCAAGTTCCAGGACCAGAACAGCCAAGCTTAGACAGTGAAAGAATTGAAAAACAGATATCTGGTAATAATGTGACAGAACAGGGGGGCCATATTCCAGCCTTAAAAAGCAGCAGAATTTGGCAGCTTTGGCCACATGGCTCTGGCTTTAGAGTTCGGAATGAAAGAAACTACTGGGACAGTTGATGCTTGTTAACTGGAGTGAAGAAATTAGTGGTGATTAAGAAAAGACCAGCATCACTCAGGTGATATCTTCTGGGAACTGTTTTCTGAGAGCTAAAAGAAGCTGTGTTCTAGAGATAGACAAAGTTGTACCTCATAATTCAGATGTACTTGGCAATCTGTAAGAACTACCCAGATGGTACTGGTTTTAAAGGTACAAAGTGTTAATGGAGAGCAGCTGAAGGTTGGCACTATGAGAGGCCAGGGAAGACCATTGGTGAAGGTACAGCCTTAGTTGCAGTTGATGGCCCAGGACTGAATGGGTCTTCCACAGAAGTTGAGGCTTGGCACCATGACGAGAGCCTATGAGAGGCTATTGGTGAAGCCTAGTTGCAGCAGAAGATCCCACAGAAAATTGGATTTGCCAATACCATGTGATGATCACCATGAACAGCACCCAGCAATGGAGTGGAATCAACCAGAGCCTAGAGTGCTACAGATAGCAGAGCAAGGAAAATGATGCAACCCCTTTAGAGGAGCCCAGAAGATCATGTGTGGGTCCCAGACATTGGCACAAAAAGCTGTGACATTGACGTTGACTTGGAGACCCCAGGATGTTAAAGATGCCAGATCTGAGTGATACTTGCTGAGGAAAACTGCTAACAGTGTGTAGAACCAGCCCAGGAGAAAGAAGTTTGTTCCAGTCAACAAAGATGAAAAAGAAGTTGGATATCTGAGAACTGCTTTGACATTAGACATGCAGATGAAGAGTATGGAGTTTACCCAGCTGGTTTCCTGTCTTGCTTTGAGGGTTACAGTTAAGTGATAGGATGAATCTCAGAAAAGACTTTGAACTTTGAACTTTTAAATGTTGGGACTGTTGTAGACTATGAGGACTTTTGAACTTGGATTCAATGAATTTTGCATTATGCTATGCATGGCTATATGTGGCTCCCATAGGCTCATCTGTTTGAACAACCCTATGGGAGCCAAGAAGTGGAATGTGGTAGTTCGAATATGTTTGAGCCAGGGAGTGGCAAAATTTGGAAGTGTGGCCTTGTTGAAGTAGGTGTGGTATTCATGGAGGAAGTGTGTCTGTGAGGTTTGTATATGCTTGGCCCAGGGAGTGATACTATTAGGAGGTGTAGCCTTATTGGAGTAGGTGTGTCACTGTGGGTATGGGCTATAAGACCCTCACCCTAATTGCCTGGAAGTGAGTCTTTCACTCGAAGCCTTCAGATGAAGATGTATAACTTTCAGCTCTGCTTGCTCCATGCCTTCCTAGATGCTGCCGTGTTCCAACCTTGGTGATAATGGACTGAAACTTTGAACCTGTAAGACAGCTCCCAATTAAATGTCCTATATAAGACTTGACTTAGTCATGGTGTCTATTCACATCAGTTAAACCCTAACTAAGACAAAAGTTGGTACCATGGATTGTGGTATTGCTATGATAGGTCTGACCATGTTTTTATTTGGAAGAATGTGAATTTGGGGACCTTGGATTTGTAAAGCAGTAGAATGGTTTAAATGTGGTTTAATGGGCTATCCTAGTAGGATTATGGAAAACTTTGTTACTGAGAATGATTTGAATTGTTCAGATCTGACACATGAGTTTTCAGTGAAGAATTTAGTGTAGCCTAAAGACTGTTTCTGTAGTATTTTGGTGAAGAATAAGAGTCTGCCTGAGGCTAAGGTGAAGAGACCCAGATTAATTGCATTGACAAAGAAGTCTCAGAAACTCTCATCATAGACTTTGCTCACTGGTAAGTCTCCTGAAGAGCATTTTAAACAATCATGGCAATCTGAGAAAGGGAAAATATAAAATATATGAATTGAGTATTAAAGGGGTACCAAGAAGTGAAATGGAGCTGAACCCTCCTGTGTTCAAGGAGATAACAAATTAAGGGAGTGAGATTTGGGGATAAAATCTTACCCAGCTAAGCTTAGCTCCAGACATGGTGGTACATACCTTAAATCCCAAGAAACAAAGAAAAGCAGATCTCTGAGTTCGAGGCCAACCTAGAGAAGCAAGTTCTAAGTGAAGAAAAACTTAAATCCAAGCTTGGTAGACACAGTGCTTAGAGGAGACAGGCATGTAGATCTCTTGAGTTCAAAGGTAGTCTACAGAGCAAGTTCCAGGACAGCCAAGCTTAGGCAGTGAAGGAGTTGGAAAACATATATAGTGATATTGTAACAGAACAAGGGGGCCATATTCCAGTCCTAGCAAACAGCAGGACTTGGCTCTGGCTTTAGAGTTCAGAATGAAAGAAACTGCTGGGACAATTGACGATTGTTAGCTAGAGCTAAGAAATTAGTAGTGATTAAGAAGAGACCCGCATCACTGAGGTGAAATCTGTTGGGAAGTTTTTCCTGATAGCAAAAGAAGCTGTGTTCCAGAGATAGCCAAGGTTGTACCTTGTGCTGCAGCTCTACTTGGTAATGTGTAAGAGTCACCCAGGTGGTACTGGTTTTGAAGGCATGAGGGGGTCATGAAGAGCAACTGAACCTTGGCATTGAGAGAGGCCCTGGAAGGCCATTGGGGAAGGTGCAGCCTCGGTTGCAGTTGATGGCCCAGGACTGAAAGGGTCACACAAAGGATTTGAGGTTTGTTACTATGTAGAGAGCCTATGAGAGGCTATTGTTGAAGTCTGGTTGCAGCAGAAGATCCCAGTGTATTGGAGGTGCAAGTACCCTGAGATAATCACCGAGAGCAGCAGCAGCAGGGGAGTGGATCAACCTGAGCTTAGAGTGCTACAGAGGGCAGAACTGGAGAAGTGATGCCATCACTTTGGAGGAGCCAAGAAGATCATATGTGGAGGGTCCCAGACATTGAAACAAGAAGCTGTAGCACTGTTACCTTGGGGACCCCAAGATGTTTGAGATGAGAGAGCCATGGTCGACCTGCTCAGGAAAGCTGATAACAGGGAGTAGAAACAGCCAAAGAGAAAGTAGTTTGTTGCAGTCAACAAAGATGATAAAGGAGGTGGAGGTCTGAAGACCACTTTGACATCAGACATGGAGATGCAGAGTTTGGAGTTTTCCCAGCTGGTTTCCTGTCTTGCTTTGGCGATTATAATAACTAAGTGATTGGATAAATCTGAGAAGAGACTTTGAACTTTGGACTTTTAACATTGTTGAGACTGCTATAGACTATGAGGACTTTTGAAGTTGAACTAAATATATTTTTCATTATTCTATGTTTAGGTATGGCCCCCATAGACTCATATGTTTGAACAAGCCTATGAGGGTCCACGGAATGGAATGTGATGGTTTATTTATGCTCGGCCCAGGGAGTGACACTATTAGAAAGTATGGCCTTATTGGAGTAGGTGTGTTACTGTGAGTGTGGGCTTTTAAGACCCTCATCTTAGCTGCCTGGCAGCCAGTATTCTGCTAGCAACCTTCAGATGAAGATGGAGAAGTCTTAGCTCCAGTTGTACTATGCCTGCTTGTATGCTGCCATGTTCTTGCCTTGATGGTATTAGACTAAACCTCTGAACCTGTAAGCCAGCCCCAATTAAATATTGTCCTTATAAGAGTTACTTTGGTCATTGTGTGTTTTCTCAACAGTAAAACCCTAACTAAGACAGTGTCGATGTAGGTATGGGCTTTAAGGCCCTTGTCCTAGCTGCTTGGAATCCAGTCTTCTTCTAGTTGTCTTCTGAACAGGGTATAAAATTCTCAGCTCCTCCAGTACCATGTCTGCCTGGACACTGTCATGCTTCCTGCCATATTGATAATGAATTGAACCTCTGAACCTGTAAGCCAGCCCCAATTAAATGTTGTCATTTTTAAGAGTTGTCATGGTCATGGTGTCTCTTCACAGCAGTAAAACTCTAAGTCAGTCACCTTGCCCATCAGCCAAGGCATAGTGAGTAACCAAAAACACCATCTGATTTTAACTTCCCAACATTCCCAAGTTAAAATATGTATTTATGTGTTATCCTCATGTATGCTCAGACTGTTTAATATATTCTTAAGAAAACATGTAATCAATTTTTACAACATAAGTTATGTGCAAAATTTTGGCTTGAAGTAAGAATCACATACTTGACAGGCCTAGTTAATACACAGCCCATATACTAGCCCATTGTGGTTATCAAGTAACTCACCTGCCCAAGCCATCAGCATACTCCTTCTCCTTAACTGTGCTCAATTAGCTTGTATACTACCACCCCTTCCTAGGGAAAGCCCAAGATCCTATTCTGTTCACGTCTTACTAATATTCCCTATATTGGCCTATATTGGATCATGGAGCCTGCACTTCAGGAAAGCCTGTTGAGTAGACTGGACCCTTATACTCACAGCATAGTCCCATTGTATGAGGACTAGTTTTCATGAAGCAATATGAGTTCAATCCCATACTGATAAGGTGTCAAGAACCTACCCCTCCTATAAACCTTCACATTTGAGGCCTAGTTTGGGACAAGTAGATAACCAAACAGACAAGCCTCTTCAGTGACCCAGACAACTGCCATTCCACAGCAGTTCAGACTAGTTAGTCTTACGATCCCAGGCAAGCTTGTGAGTGACCCAAATGTTCATCTTTCCCCTACCCTTTACCAAAGCCCATGGCCTATCCCAGGTCACAATAACCAAATAAAACTAGGTCTCGGAGTAAATCAGACCTTTGCCCTCCTGTGATAGTCCCATACTACCAAGAAAAGCTGGTGTTAAGCTACCTTCTCATCAGCCTACATTTAATGACCAAGGCAGGACCCTCTGACACCAGGCTAACAGTCTGAGAACTTGATGACTTCAAGTAGCTTAGTTGGGAACCAAGATTCTCCTCTCAAACCATCCTCAAGCTCCTAGGCCTAGCTTTGTTCAAGCAGCTTTCCCATCAGATAAGCATAGGGCAGTGATTCTCAACCTGTGGGTCATGACACCTTAGTGGATCAAACAATACTTTCACAGGGGTCATATATCCGTTTTCCTGCATATTAAATATTTACATTATGAGTCAACATTTGCATTATGATGCAGTTATAATTATAAAGTAGTAATGAAAATATGGTTGGAGGGTCACCAACAACATGAGGAACTATATTAAAGAATTACAGCATTAGGGAAGATGAGAACCATAGGCCTAGTAAATGTCCATGATTAGAACACACAAAAGATTGAACAAAACAACAAACTAGAGATTGCCCGTTATCCCTATGTTTCTTACTACCCTCCCTCCACAGGTTTAACTTGGGTCACATAAAATGAGCAGTGGTCCAGTCTGGTGAGTGAGCAAGACTCTGTCACTTTCCAGAGACTCTAGGTCTACTCCCTGTCAAATAGTTACTTGACCTATAACCCAGCTTGGTGAGAAAACCATAACATGCCTGCTAGTTTCATCCCTATAATCACAGGTCCAGCTAGACTCAAGATACCTGGTAACCAGCTCAGATCTATGATTTATAAAGACCTTCCATCCCCGACACCATTCTCCCACTCCCAGGCCTACCTTGGATCACACAGGTTGCTCCAGTGCATGCACACACACCACTCATGAATGACCAGTGGAACTGGGACATCCACTGTCATCCCCACAGTGTCCTACAGACATGGGGTCAAGTTGTCTGCTTACCAGACTATCCTGGTAGAGGTCAAAGCCAGGAGCTATTCCGCTACCTTAACAATCCCAGAAATTGTTGGGGTCAAGCAGCTATCAGATTCAAGTCACACGCTCTGCTCCATTACCATCCTCACATTCACAGACCTAACTGTTGTCAAGCACATTTACCCAACAGCACAACTGAGATTCTCCCCTGCTTCCACATTCTCCATACTCACAGGCTATCTCAGGTCACACAACCTGACCACCATGCCCAATACCTGCCTTCATCAGCCTCACAGGCCTAACTTGTATCTTAGAGGCTGAGCAATAGCCAAGCCTCCTGGGAAATCCAGACTTAACTGTAAGCCATATTCTCAGGCTCTTGAGACTTAGTTCAAGATAAGCACCAAAT
This sequence comes from Rattus norvegicus, assembly GCF_021556685.1. Classification (NCBI taxonomy): domain Eukaryota; kingdom Metazoa; phylum Chordata; class Mammalia; order Rodentia; family Muridae; genus Rattus; species Rattus norvegicus. Next base: position 125,441,292 of record NC_141554.1, on the reverse strand, counting down.
AAATAACCGGGCCTGGTGAAGTGCTCAGACATAAGCCTTCCTGCATCATGCCCACAATTAAAGATCCAACTTGCCCCAAGCAGCCTGGGGGTCTGTCCCAAGTGTTGAGTAATTAAGACATTAAGAGGTTGAGATTCCCCTACTGAATCATCCTAAGGTTCTGAAACTGCCCTGGGAGGGAACCAAAAACCCAGCCCCTCCCATGCCATCCCCATAATCCCAGGCCCAGTTGGGGTCAGGCTACCTGCTCACCATCACAAACTGATAACTGATCAAGATCCTTCCCTCACATGCCAGCCTCACATTCCCATGTCTAACTTAGCTCGCCCATCCTCACGTTCAAGAGAGTTACCAGGAACCCTGCTTATCTACAATGTAATTCCCAGGTCAAGCAGTATGAGAACTGGTCCAGACTGATTCAAGCATGTGAAATGGTCCAGACTGGTTCAAGACACTGTCTTCCAATGCCATCTTGACACCTGCCAAGCCTAGCTGGTGTCACAGAGTTTGCACCGTGGCATATTCCCAAGAACTTTGCCTGCCATACTTATCCTCCCAATCTCTGACCTCTGTGCCATCCCACCCTGGTGAGAGCTGAAGTTTTATCCCGAAGTTGCATATTAATAAATCCAGGTGTCACCTAAAATATACAGCCCCCCCCACTGGTAAATGCCCAACCTGGTAAATGCCCAGGGCTTTTGCACTTCCAGGACATCACCACAATCCCAGGTCCATTTTGATGAGGGATCAAGAATTTCCCTTCCTGCACCATTCTCACACTCCCAGACAAGTCTCCTTTGAACCAAAACCCTTGCTCTGCTGCATCTGCTCAGACTATGGGGATGATTTCAGTCATAGACAGAGTGTGCATCATAGCCAAGTCTACCACGACCACATTTCCAAACCCAGCATGGGCAAAATACCCTCACACAAGCTCAGCCTATATGGGAACTAGACCTTGTACACACAATTCCAGGTCAAGTTGCAATCAATTTGCGTTCTCAAGAGCCAACACCAGTAAGTAATCAAGATTTGGCCCTCACAGACATCATAAACATTCCAGGACTTAATGGGATCCAGCATCGTGACCAGCAAGAGAGAAAAGTGAGTCCCCTAGTGATACAACATCCCTCATAGAGCATCCTTATAATCTCAGGCCTGTGTGGAGTGGTGGGTGATGAAAAGTACCCTGATTCCGGGTTGAGATAGGTTGAATCCCCGGAAGACCCTAAAAAGGACAACAGGCACATTCCCATTCTCCCAGGATATCAGGGCTTCACGTAGCTGTGCCCCCCATGGACCCCTGTAGAAAGGTTTGAGACAGACCAGTCATATAGGGCAATGCTCCAAGCCCCTCCTCCACAGGTGAGGACATGACCACAGATTACATAGTCTCAAGACAATGCCCCAAGCCCCTCCACCACAGGTGAAGATGTGACCACAGGTCACAAGACAGGCTCAAGACAGATCAGTTGTAAAAGCAGGACCATGCCCCCAAATATGTAGATGAGGTCTTCCCGAACTCTCAAGCCAAACCAATAGGAAGTACCTGCCATCAGACACTGACCTATCCAAAAAACCTATTTAACGGTGGTATTCAAAAGTAGAAGTGTGCAGGAATCATTCCATCATCTGAGAACTTCTCTCATAAGAGCTATAACATTGCCGCTTGAGGAAGAGATCCGCCCTCCCAAAATTGCTGCCAGAAGCTCTCCTGCACCCTCTCTGGCTAGTCAGTCTCCTGCTGGCTCAGCCTGGCCTGAGCAACCCAAGCGGCAGTGATGCAAAGGAGGACTGGCAGTGAGGGCGGCAAAAGCTGTTCCCCCTCCCTGCCCAAGTTCTCTCACCCTTGCCCAAACCCATACACTTAGATGAGAAATCTCTGTGGAAGAGACTCCCAGCGTCAGAGTCCTACAGGCCTGCCTTGCTTCCTCTCACCTGAGCAATAGATCAGCCCAGTGAGTGATTAAGACGCCCCCTAAAGTAGACTTTTGGTCAAGCACATTGCTGACCAGCAGAGTCTGGTGAGTGACCCAGACACCTGCTCTCCAATGCCATCCTCATACTTTCAGAGCTAGCTGCTGTCCCAGAGTTTTGTGAGTTCCCATGAACCTCACTTGCCATAGCCACTTGAAACTTCTGGGTCTAGATGGAGTCTAGACTATGTACCATTCCAGCCTATTAGAGCCAAAGATCCTATCCTGTCCATGTCATACTAATATCCCCAGACCTACCTTGGGTCCCACAGCCTTCAGTGTAGCCCAGGCTGGTGAGTGATACGAACGTGTATATTTCCTAGGCATCCTGTTCTTTCCAGGCCTAGAATGGTTGAAGTAGCCTTGGTAAAGGCTCAAGAGCCTGACCTCAGGCACCATCCATTAGTCCACATCAAGCACCTTGCAAACAAGCCAAGCCTGATTCATAAACCAGGCTGCTGTCCCTCATTTTCCAACTCAAACTAGAATGTGACCTCACAATCTGAAGTAGCTTAGTCAACCTGGTGAATGACCAAGATCCCACCCTTCCATGCCATTACTACACTAACAGGGAGAGGGAACAAAACCTATGCATAAACCTAGTCCATTTGCAACCCAGACCTTTGCCAGGCCTTGTCATCCCAGGGGACACAGAGTTAGCTGGTTTCGGGTTAACTTTTGCCCATCATACACTGTTGAGGGATTAAGACTGGACTTCTCTTACCATCTCAACTATCCCAGGATTAGCTTGGGAGCAATGGCCCAGAAAACTGAGTGATAAGACTCTCCCTCCTGCACATCCACAGACTCCTGATCCCACTTATGAATAAGCAGGTGATGGATTCAGAGTCTGCCCTACTGCATTATCCCTACAATTGCAAGGCCAGCTGAGGTAGAGTAGCCTGAGTGCTCACTCAAAACAGTGAGTGATCAAGATCCTAGGCTCACACACCATCCTCTCACTGACATAACAGGCTGGTGCCACATAGCCTGCAATCAACTTAGTGCGGTTAGCTCCCAAGAATTGTGACTGCTGGAGTCATATTTATGTCCCCGGCCTTAGCACAAGTCAATCTGACTGTACAGAAAACAATATCTTATCTGGTCAATGGCAGCAACAACTTGAATCACAAAGCTTATATCCAAGTTCAGCCTGCCTGGTGAGTGACAGACTCCCTGTTCCAACTATTACCACACTCCCAGATGTATCTTGGGTTCAAAATCTGCAAACAATTCTTGCAAAAGTCTTACAGACCCACCACCTGTCAAGCAGCATAGGCACCAGCCCAGACTTGTAAATGATCAAAGACCTACCTTCCCATACTATCTTCCCACTGCAAGACCTTTGCTCTGCCATGCCATCCCCAGAGTTGCAGGCTAGACAGATATCAAGATGCTATAAAACAGCCATCTCTAATGAGTTAGCAAGACCAACACTCACCATCTTAATGACCCATGGATTAATCATCCCTCCTAAAACATTTGCACATTACCAGGCCTATTTTAGGTCAACCATCTTGTTGTCCAGTCAAGACTGCTTAGCAACTCAGATCCTTGACCTTTCATACTAGCTCAAAGTAGCAGGTGATCTCACAATCTCAAGGAGACAATGAACTAGATATGAACTAATATGTCAAGTGACCAAGAATCCATGGTCACAATTTTCTCACAATTACTACACTCCAATGGCTAGCTCTGGTCACAAAGTTTGCCTGTGTCTTAGTTATGGTTTCTATTACTATGACAGAACACCATGACCAAGAGCAACTTGGGAAATGACACTTATCTCTTCTTACACTTTCATATCATAGTTCAACCAAAGAAGTCAGAGTAGGGATACAACTGTTTCTTATATAACCCAGGACCAAAAGCCAAGGGATGGCACCACCCACAGTTATCTGTGCCATCCCATATCAATCAAGAAAATATGGACATAGTCCCACAGTTCTCTGTACCCAAATACCATGGGGAGGGAGAGAGTTGGACTCCCAGAAGTGCAGACAATCCCGAGAGGTCAGTGGAGACAACTACTTCTGCTCACATTCCTGGTCCAAGAGGAACCCACCTAGAGCCCTCTGGACACAAAAACCTAGGAGCAGGCAGGGAGAGGATCTTTTTGGTCTCTGCCTGCACCCAAAACTGAAAGTTGGTCACCAGGAGTGCTGAAATACCTGAAAGCAGTGAGAAGACCACCATCACTCTGCTCCTAGGGACCAACCTGGAGCCCTCACAACACACAGACCAGGAACAGTCTGCAACAGGACACTTCCAGTTTCTGCCTGGGCCCGGAGCTGATCTGGTCCCACAGCTCACTGTATGCAGATCCCACTGGAAGAAAGATGATCTCCAGGTGTGCTGACACACAGGTTCACAAGTAGGTCAAGTCACTGTCAGAGACAGGAAGATCAGCTAACACCAGAGACAACCAGATGGTGAGAGACAAGCACAGGAACCTAAGCAACACAAACCAAGACTACCTGGCATCATCAGAGCCCAGTTCTCCCACCAAAACTGATACTGAATATCCCAACATACCAGAAAAGCAAGATTTGGATTCAAAATCATATCTCATGATGATGATAGAGGACTTTAAGAAGGACATTAAGAACTGACTTAAAGAAATAGAGGATAAAACAGATTAACACATAGAGCCTGTAAAGAAGAAACAAAAAAATTCCTAAAAGAATTACAGGAAAACACAACCAAACAGGTAAAGTACTTGAACAAAACTATCCAGGATCTAAAAATGGAAATAGAAACAACAAAGAAGTCACAAAGAGAGACAATCCTGGAGATAGAAAACCTAGGAAAGAGATCAGGAGTCATAGACTCAAGCATTATCAACAGAATACAAGAGATAGGAGAGAGAATCTCAGAGGCAGAAGATACCATAAAAATCATTGATAAAGATCCAGTGGGATCTGCATACAGTGAGCTGTGGGACCAGATCAGCTCTGGGCCCAGGCAGAAACTGTAATACACAAAAAGCTCCTAACCCAAAACATTCAGGAATTCCAGGACACGATAAGAAGATCAAACCCAAGGATAATAGGTATAGAAGAGAGTGAAGATTCTCAACTTAAAAGGGTCAGTAAATATCTTCAACAAAATTATAGAAGAAAACTTCCATAACCTAAAGAAGAAGATGCCCATAAACATACAAGAAGCCTACAGAACTCCAAAGAGATGGGACCAGAAAACAAATTCCTGTCACATAATAGGCAAAACACCAGCTGCACAAAACAAAGAATAAATATTAAAAGCAGTAAAGTAAAAAAGTCAAGTAACATATAAAGGCAGACCTATCAGAATTACACCAGACTTCTCAACAAAGATTATGAAAGCCAGAAGATCCTGGGCAGATGTCATACAGACCCTAAGAGAACACAAATGCCAGCCCAGGTTACTATATCCAAGAAAACTCTCAATTAACATAGATGGAGAAGCCAAGATATTCCATGACAAAAACAAATTTACACAATATCTTTCCACAAATCCAGCCCTACAAAGGATAAAAATGGAAAACTCCAATACAAGGAGAGAAACTACACCCTAGAAAAGGGAAGAAAGTAATCTTGCAACAAACCCAAAAGAAGAGAGCCATACAAACATAATTCCATCTCTAACAACCAAAATAACAGGAAACAACAATCACTATTCCTTAATATCTTTTAATATCAATGGATTCAATTCCCCAATAAAAACACATACATTAGCAGACTGGATACATAAACAGGATGCTGAATATGGGAAACATATCTCAGTGACAAAGACAGACATTACCTCAGAGTAAAAGTTTGGGAAAACAATTTTCCAAGCAAATGGTCCCAAGAAACAAGCTGGCGTAGCCATTCTAATATCAAATAAAATCGACATTCAACCAGAAATTTTCAAGAAAAAAAAAAGAAAGGACAGTTAATATGCATCAAAGGAAAAATCCACCAAGATGAGCTCTTAATCCTGAATATCTATGCTCCAAATGCAAGGACACCTACATTCATAAAAGAAACCTTACTAAAGCTCAAAGCACACATTGCACCTCACACAATAATAGTGGGAGACTTCAACACCCCACTTTCATCAATGGGCAGATCATGCAAACAGAACCTAAACAGAGATAGAGAAACTAAAAGAAGTTATGAACCAAATGGATTGAACAGATATTTATATATTTCATCCTAAAACCAAAGAATATACCTTGTTCTTAGCACTTCATGTTACTGTCTCCAAAATTGATCATATAATCAGTCACAAAACAAACCTCAACGGATACAAGATGATTGAAATAATACCATGCATCCTATCAGATCACCACAGACTAAGGCTGGTCCTTAATAACAGAAAAAGGACAGAAAACCCACATACTTATGGAAGATGAACAATGTTCTACTCAATGATAACTTGATCAAGGAAGAAATAAAGAAAGAAATTAACCACTTTTTAGAATTTAATGACAATGAAGGCACAACATACCTAAATTTATGGGACACAATGAAAGCAGTGCTAAAAGGAAAACTCATAGCTTTGAGTGCCCCCAAAAGAAACAGGAGAGAGCATACACTAGCACCTTGACAACACACCTACAAGCTCTAGAACAAAAAGAAGCAAATTCACCCAGGAGGATTAGAAGGCAGGAAATAATCAAACTCAGGGCTGAAATCAACCAAGTAGAAACAAAAAGGACTATACAGAGAATCAGCAAAACCAGGAGCTGGTTCTTTGTGAAAAATCAACAAAATAGATAAACCCTTAGCCAGACTAAGCAGAGGACACAGGAGTGTATCCAAATTAGCAAAATCAGAAATGAAAAGGGAAGCATAACAACAGAATCTGAGTAAATTCAAGAAATCATCAGATCCTACTAAAAAAGCCTATATTCAACAAAACTGAAACATCTGGATAAAATGGAAAATTTTCTAGACAAATACCAGGTACCAAAGTTAAATCAGGATCAGATAAACCATCTAAGCAATCCCATAACTCCTAAAGAAATAGAAGCAGTTATTAAAAGTTCCCAACCAAAAAGAGCCCAGGATCAGATGGGTTTAATGCAGAATTCTATCAGACCTTCATAGAAGACCTCATACCAATACTGTCCAAACTGTTCCACAAAATAGAAACAGACGGAGCACTACCAAATTCCTTTTATGAAGCCACAATTATGCTTATACTCAAACTACAGAAAGACCCCAACAAAGAAAGAGAAAGAAAGAGCACTTCAGACCAGTTTCCCTGATGAATATTGACACAAAAATACTTAATAAAACTCTTGCAAATGAAATCCAAGATCACATCAAAACCATCATCCATCATGATCAAGTAGGCTTCATCCCAGGGATGCAGGGATAGTTCAATATGCAGAAAGCCATCAAAGTAATCCACTATATAAATAAATGCAATGGAAAAACTACATGATTGTCTCATTAGATTCTAAGAAAGCATTCGACACAATTCAACACCCCTTCATGTTAAAAGTCTTGGAAAGATCATGAATACAAGCCCCATACCTAAACATAGTAGCATACAGCAAACCAGTAGCCAACATCAAACTAAATGGAGAGAAACTTGAAGCAATCCTACTAAAATCAGGGATTAGACAAGGCTGCCCACTCTCTCCCTACTTATTCAGTATAGTATTCAAAGTCTTAGCCAGAGCAATCAGACAACAAAAGGAGGTCAAAGGGATATAAATTGGAAAGGAATTAGTCAAAATATCACTATTTGCAGATGGATGCTTCAGTCCTTCTTAAAATGGGGAACAAAAATATTCATAGGAGGAGTTATGGAGACAAAGTTTGGAGCAGAGACTGAAGGAATGGCCATTTAGAGCCTGCCCCACCTGGGGATCCAGTCCATATACATACAGCTACCAAACCCAGATAATATTGCTGATGCCAAGAAGTGCCTGCTGACAGGAGCCTGATATAGCCATCTCCTGAGAGGCTCTGTCAGAGCATGACAAACACAGAGGTGAATGCTAGCAGCCATCCATTGAACTGAGAATGTGGTCCCCTTTGGAGGAGTTAAAGAAAGGGTTGAAGGAGCTAAAGGGGCTTGCAGTCCCATAAGAACAATACCAACCAACCAGGGACTAAACCACCATCCAAAGAGTACACATGGGGAGACCCATGCCTCCAGCTGCATATGTAGCAGAGGATGGTCTTGTTGGGCACCAATGGGAGGAAAAGCCCTTGGTCTTGCCGAAGCTAGAATGTCAGGTTGGGGAGGTGGGAAGGGTTGGGTAGGTGGATGGGTGGGTGGGGAACACCCTTGTAGAAGGGTTTATGTACAGGAAACTGGGAAAATGGATAACATTTGAAATGTAAATAAAAATATTCATAAAAAAGAAAATATATTACCAGCTACCTATAGGCCAATATGTTGGAAGAAATTTTCTCAGTTGAGATTCTTCTTTACCATATAATGCTAGTGTCAGGTTGACATAAAAAGAGTGAGCATAGCCCCTAAGCCCCAAATGTGCGTGACCAGATCTTTTACAACCAAAGTCATTGTGACTGACAGAGGATTAGCTAGGTCAAGCTGCCTGTTTACCTGCCTAAACTGATAAGTGCTCAAGGTCCCACTTTCTTGGACATCCAAAGCATCTCATCACAGGTAACAAATACTGTCAGGGCAGTGATGAAAAAAAAAACCCTCTCTAAAACCCCAAACCTTCAAACTCCCATAAATAGCTGTGGTTGTACAGCATGGCAACCAGCCAAGTACTATGACTACCCAAGATCTCCACTTTCCCTTGCCTTCCCTATTGTCCAATGTAAACACATTATGAGTAGCAGGTCTCTGTGTTCAATGCCCAAGATGCCCACTTCAGAACTCTTATTACATTCCCAGGCCTAGTTGGGACCATGCACCCTACCTACCATCTCAGCCTTGAGAGTGAACCTGGAGCACACCCATCTAAACCATTACCACACTCAAGATGCTACACTTGTGTGAAGAAGCATGGGTACCAGTCCAGACTGATAAGTGACCCCCCCCCAAACCATCTTGACAATGCCAGATCTAGATGGTGTAACACAGTGTGCACAGCAGCCCAGCACGGTAAAGTTTCAAGAAATGTGTCTGTCTTGAGCCATCCTCCCCAATCCTTTCCCTAGCTGGGGACATTTAAATTGTGCACCATCCCTGCCTAGAAGAATTCAAAATCCTATAGGTGCTATACTAATACTTTCAGGCCATGCTTGGGTCATACAGCCTGTATTCTTGCCCAGCCTAGTGAATGCCCTGGATCTATGTCCTCAAAGTTATACCCACACTCCCATGACCCTCTTCATGAGAAGCAAGACTTTGCCTTCCAGGATCATCCTCACATCCAGACATAGTTCCACTCCAGCAGCAACTCAACACCCCCAAACTTGTTTGTGATCCAAACTGCTGCCCTCAAGCACCCCCTCAGAATGTGAGATTATAGGCTGTGGTCAAGCACCTTGTCCATAAGCCAGGCATAGGAATTGTCCAAGAACCTCACCTGCATTCACCTGCCTTCCCTAAGGTCCAAAGCTAATATTCAGTTACAATCACTGAGTATGAGTGATCAAGACTCTTACTCCAGTGGTCCCCTCATATTCCCAGGCATTGTTCTGATTAAACAATTTGCTGACCAGTACATTCTGATAAGTGACTTGGACTCATTCTTGCCCTCCATTCAAATTTCTATTCTCCTGTGGTCAAGAGACCTGGGTACTAACCCAGGCTGACTAGTGATCAAGACCCTGGTCTTCCATCCAACCTCATACTTCCGGTCATCCTTATATTCCCTGGTCTAACTGGGGTTCACCAGAGTGCTCACTATCCCAGTCTGGTGAGACCTCATCCTCATGTGCCATTCCCACATTTTTATGCCTATTCCTGGTCAAGCAGCTTGCGTACCCACCAAGCCTAGTTAATTGTCCAGACTGCTGTTTTCATACTCTACTGAGACTAGAAGTAAGTTCACATTCATAGACACACTATACATCAGATCATCCTGGCGAGTTATCCAGAACCTGGACCTTACACACCATTATCACCCTTCTAGGTCTGTTTCAGGTCACAAAGCCTCTGCACAAGGTCAACTCTTTTAGACTAGACCTTTGCTCTCCCAAGTCATTTCGCCCAATGAGAGTTAGCTGGGATCAATCTGTTTGCTCACCAGCCTAATTTGAAGAGTGATCAACTAGGCCAATGTGTTAACAACCCCATGGCTTGCTGGGATCAGGCAGGTAGGCAGGTAGGCAGGCATGGTGCAGGAATGGTAGTCAAGAGCTTACATCTTGAGCTACAAGCAGGAGACAGAAAGGAAAGCTAACTGGAAATGGCTTGGGATTTTTAAAATTAAATCCTCATGCAATCATACACACATTCAAATATGCCCATACCTACTCCTTCCCAAACATTTCTATCAACTAGAGAGCAAGTATTCTAATACATGAGCCTATGGTGGACATTCTTACTCTGGAATGATACCTACATTCCCAGTACAACCTGCTGCCAGGCAACCTGGGCATGGCCCCTGACTGGTGAAATTGCTTTAGCTGCAATCTAGCTAGGGTCAGCGAAACTGCACACCGTCACAGCCGGGTGAAAGCTCAAAATCCTGCTGCTGTTAGGATGCCTCTAGGCCTAAATTTCATCATGAAGCTTGCACTTAAGCCAGCCTCATGAGTAATCCAGATGCCCCTCTTCTTGGCCCAGCAAGGTTCAATTTTCCTAGGCACTAACCCAGACCTATATGTGATCAAGACCCTGGACTATCAAACACCTTCACATTGCCAGGCCTTGCTGGTATCACATTTTTCATAGTAATCCACCTTACTAGTCCTTGGTATACCTGGGTTTAATCAGAATGTGTACCATACTAGACTGGTGAGAAGTTAAATTTCTGAAGAGTCATATTACTACTCCCAGGTCAGTTTGAGAGGCATGGACTGCACTCCAAGCCATCCTGGAAAATGTTCTGGATATGTGCACTGCTATGATCTCCCTCAAGTTTCAGGCCTAGGTGAATGAGCAAGAGTGTCCTCACAGTTCCAAGCTTAGTTGTACAGCAACTCCCAGACCTACTAAGACTCCTTTGTGACCTAGATCCCTGTTCCTTACACCTCCTGGGAATAGGAATGAGGTTGCAATTGTGAATCAACCAGTCCTGGAGAGAGACCTCCAACTCTACCTTACCACACTGTTATTGTTTGTATAAGCTCAGCCCAAGGAGTGGCACTATTAGAAGGTGTGGACCTGTTGGAGTGTGTGTGGCCTTGTTGGAGTAGTTGTGTCACTGTAGGTGTGGGCTTGAAGATCTCTCACCCCCAGATACCTGAAAGTCAGTATTCTGCTAGCAGCCTTCAGATGAAGATGTAGAACTCTCAGCTCCTCCTGTACAATGTCTGCCTGAATGCTGCCATGTTCCCACCTCGATAACAGACTGAACTTCTGAACCTGTAAGCCAGCCCCAAATATACATTGTTATTATAAGGGTTGCCTTGGTCATAGTGTCTTTTCACAGAAGTAAAATCTTAAGATACCCAACATAACCACACTTTCAGGCTCAGCCACGGTCAAATGCCTGCACACAAGCTGAGCCTGGGAATGGTTCCTGAAATTTGCCCTCCTCTGCCCTCCGCAGGGTTTCGGGTTGATCTAGGATTCAAGATGCCTGGTCAGTAGTCTACCCTGGTAAGTAATCAAGACGCTATACTCCCCCAACATCCTAACAATCCCAGGACTAACTGGGATCCAGTCGATTGCTAACAAGCTGTGTCTAGATGGAGATCAAGACTTTCCTCTCAATGATAATACTCACGCCTCCAAACACAGCTCTCTCAAAGCAGTTTATCCATCATCCAAGCATGGTAACTGCCAAAGAACCTCACCTGCCTTTATTTTCCCTACAGTTCCACAATATCGTGCCACCCAGCCTAAGAATTGGGTCTCCTGTTCAGTATTTTTTTTTCCCAAGACTCGCATTCCTCAACTCCAAGGCCTAGTGAAGGCAAAGGGTATTGCTGACCAGCACATATCCTAGCAATTCTCTAAGACCCTTTGGTCCATATCAAATATCCATTGTGCAGCTAGGCTCAAGAAACCCTGGCATGAACACAGACTAGTAAGTGTTCAAGAACTTGGTCTCCCAAACCATCCCCATACTTTCAAGCCTAGCTGTTTACACAAAGTCTACTTAGCTCCGATGAACCTTACCTGCCATAGCCAGACTTACATTCCCTGTCCTAGTGGAAGTCAATCATAAGTGCACCATCCCAGGCTACTGAGAACTCAAGATTCCATACTGCTGGTATGTACTAATACTCCGAAACATGTTAGGTTGTACAGTCTGAACTCTAGCTAAAGCTGGTGAGTGACCTGAACCAATGCACCTGCAGGACATCAAATAGAGTACAGAATGGCTGTGTCAGGCAGACAAGTAGCCTACCCTGATGAGAGGGCAAGACTCCCCCATCATAAACCATCCCCACTCTTCCACATAGCCTTGGTAATACAACTTTCCCACAAGCCAGCCTCATGAGTCGCCTGGAACCCGCCCCTTTGCACTGATACCACATTCTTAGGCCCAGCTGCTGTTAAGCAACTTAGGCATTGCCCTGACTGGGCAGTATGAGCCACTGATTTGTCTATCTTGGGTAACACAGACTTCCCACCAACCCAACTTAGAGCTCAGAATCTAATAGTGCTGCTGTCAGAATCCACCCAAGCCTACCTTGAGTCGCGCAGCCTATGCTCAATTCAGCCTCATTAGTAATGCAGAATCCTGCTCTCCTTTCCTATCTCCACATTTCTAAGACTAGATAAGTTCAAGCATGCTGGACACCAGCTGAGACTGGCAAATGACCAAAACTCTGCCCTTTATCCTGCCAGAACATCCCAGGCCTGGTTTTCATTACACAGCTTGAGCATCATCGAAGCCTTGTAATTGATACTGAACCTTGCAAATCTACTCCATCACCACACTCTCGTACTGAGACGAATCCAAAATGCACTTTTACCAGAACATATAGGTGGGTGATCAGGACATTGCACCACAAAACCAACTGTACACTGATAGGCTTACCTAAGACCAAAAAAAAGCCTGCACAAATGCTGGTCCTATGAACAATCACATTCATTGCCTTCCTGTGTCATTGCCACAGTTTCCAGGTGAACTGGGCTTGAATCACAAGCTGCCTGGTCACCAGCCTACCCTTGTGAGTGATCAAGAACAAACCCAGCATCCTAAACATCCCCAAACTAGTTGGGGTCAAGTAGCCTGGTCACCAGCACTGCCTGTTAGTCAAGGATTTCCCTTCTCTGACATCCTCATACTCAGCCAAAGATATGGTCAAGCAGGATGCCCATCATCCAAACACAATGACTGCCCAAGAAGCTCGAATGCCTTCAGCTTCTGTAAGGTTCACATGGCAATATCAGTTCAGTTCACATTGCCTGAGTATCAGGCATCCATGTTCAATGATCAAGATTCCCAACCAGCACCTTCCTCATCCGTCCAGGACTAGTTCACATGGGACAGACTACAGAGCAAGCCAACCTGGTAAGTCTCCAGACTCCTGCCCCTCTGGTACCATTTCTCTTGTCCAATGCCCTATGGGGTCAAGCAGCCCATGCACCAGTTCATACTGATAAATATTCATGATCCTGGTCAGGATCCTTGGACCCCAAAGCCATCCTACTTCTAGCCCTAGCTGTTGACTTGCCTTGTGCATTTCAAAGAATCCAGCTGTCCATATGCAGAGTCAATCAGATTGGTCGCCATCCCAACCTTGTTAGACCTCAATATTTTATCCTGTGCAATCAGAATAATCCCAGACCTTGCTTGAGTGGCACAGCCACACTAAAGCCAGACTGTAAAGTGACCATCTTGTGCCATCTCTATTATTCACAGGCCTGGGGTCAAGCAGAATTATAGGTGACCAATACCCTGCCTTCCATACCATCCTTACATTCCTAGGCTCAGCTTGGGTCTTTTAGCTGACTCTGAAGCTTGCATATCTATAATATCACCACACTCTCATACTCAAGTGAGAGCAAGATGAATTTGTACCAGACAAAACTAGAAACTGATCAGGACCCTGTAACTTAAATGTTTTCAATAATATTTTTAATGGTGGTTCCTAAATGCTTTAACTTCCCTTTTAGCCCATCACTCACAAGAGGGAGTGGAAAAGAAAGGATACCAGGCAAGTAGACCTGTTTAGAAAGTTTCATTGGAGCAGTTTGAACACAAACAACACTTCAACACAGTTTCTGTGTTGTCTGGAAATCGGCAGATAAGTTCACAGGTTTACAGTGGCAGCTTGATCCACTGGCAAATGCTTCATGGATACACCAGCTGACCAGTTTGGGAGAGTCAGGATAGCAAACATGAATCAGCAGTGGTGGCACTACCTAGCAGAGACAGCCAGGCCTCAGCCTCGGCTCAAGTTAGCAGGAAGGACCCGGAGGGATGTCAGGAGAATTTCTAGGTTGTACCTCTCTGAAGCAAAGATCAGTGAAGATGTGAGATCAACAAGTATTGCAAGCTAGTTCTTAAGCAAGCCAAACTCAACCAATGCAGCTCAACTACACAGTTTAAGGCAGACCAATACCTGTGTGTTGTTAGCAAAGAATCCTTTGCCATGTGGCCTTTCACATGCTTGCTTTAGCAGAATATATTTTCTCCTGTGTCTGCTTCAGTGAAACAATGCTTCATGAGTCTGCTTTAGCAAAATATCCTTTCACTTGTGCCTGCCTCAGGAAAACACTTCTTCATGTGTTTCTCCAGGAAAACACCATCTAACACAACTGGCTTTCCAAAATCCCTTAAATTCCCTCTTCAGGACCCTGTAGTCTCCAAAAATCTTTACACTGATGGTCATAGCTAGTGTCCCACAGTTTTTACAACAGTCGAGCTTGGTGAGTTTACAAAAACCTCTGTGCCCAAGCCATTCTCAAAGTCCCTAGCTGTGGTCAATCAAAATGTGTCTCATCAGAGCCTGGTGAGAGTTCAAAATCCTGCAGGTGTCAAATTAATACTTTTTTCCCATCTTTATTAACTTGAGTATTTCTTATTTACATTTCAATTGTTATTCCCTTTCCCGGTTTCCGGAACAACATCCCCCTAACCCCTACCCCTCCCCTTCTATATGGGTGTTCCCCTCCCCATCCTCCCCCATTACCGCCCTCCCACCAACAGTCATGTTCACTGGGGGTTCAGTCTTGGCAGGACCCAGGGCTTCCCCTTCCACTGGTGCTCTTACTAGGCTATTCATTGCTACCTATGAGGTCAGAGTCCAGGGTCAGTCCATGTATAGTCTTTAGGTAGTGGCTTAGTCCCTGGAAGCTCTGGTTGCTTGGCATTGTTGTACATATGGAGTCTCGAACCCCTTCAAGCTCTTTCAGTCCTTTCTCTGATTCCTTCAACGGGGGTCCTGTTCTCAGTTCAGTGGTTTGCTGCTGGCATTCGCCTCTGTATTTGCTGTATTCTGGCTGTGTCTCTCAGGAGAGATCTACATCCGGTTCCTGTCGGCCTGCACTTCTTTGCTTCATCCATCTTATCTAGTTAGTTGGCTGTATATGTATGGGCCATATGTGGGGCAGGCTCTGAATGGGTGTTCCTTCTCCCTCTGTTCTAAACTTTGCCTCCCTATTCCCTGCCAAGGGTATTCTTGTTCCCCTTTTAAAGAAGGAGTGAAGCATTCACATTTTGGTCATCCTTCTTGAGTTTCATTTGTTCTTTTGGAACTAGCTTGAAGATACACAGCTTACAATCAAACATAGGCTAGTAAATGAAACAGATGTTCACATTGCTTGGGCATCGACACAGGTTCAGGCCCCTCATCCCACCCTCCCTCACTTTCCTCTCAGTTCCTACCGTAGAGAGAATGTTCTCAGACCAGCCACAATTCCTTTGCGACTAAGATCCTTATCCCCTACACCTATGCAGAGTGGGTGTAATGTCACAACACAGCCCATGTACCAGCCCACACAGGTGAGCATTCATAAACTGCATCCTTCCGTACAATTTCCTCCCTCTTAGACCTAGCTGGAGACAAAACATCTGCAGGTAAGCCAAACCTGTGGATGATCCTTCGCTTGCCCTCCTGTGCCACTCTCACAGCTCCTAGCAGAGCTAGGGTTGAACTGACTAATTACCAGCTTACCCTGACAAAGGATCATGACCTGGTTCTCCCAGCCTCATAACAATGGCAAAAGTGTTGGGGTCAAGTGGCTTGGACAGCAGTGCTGCTTAACTAGTGATCAAGATTCCCTTTCCTGATAAATTTCACACACTCAGTGTATGGGATTCTAAAAACCCCTGGTGTTAGAGTCACTGCTTTGTTTGGAGTCTTGATCACAGCTAAATAATGATGGTTAAGACCAGGCTGATTAAGCCTTAATTTTTCTGATATTATTAGGACACTGGAAAAGAGTCAGTTATGATCCCTCAACTTGACCACAGCTCAGCTTCTATACAGGTTTCTTGATCATTACTAAGGCCTGTCACATGACAGTTCAAAATCCTTGTCTCTTGTAGTCTGCATTCATGCCAAGCTCATAAATGATTCACACCCCTGCCCCCCTGTACTAGCTTCCCATTCCCAAGGCCAGCTGATGGCTTTTAAGTAATTAATATCCTGCTTTCACACTCCACACTCAAACTTCCAAGCCTAACTTGAAGAGCCCAGCTTGACTACAACTCCAAGTTCATTTGCCCCAAACCTTGCCCATCTATATCATTACCATACTCCCACATCCGGCTGTGTTCAAGTTATATCTGTACCCAGACAAAACTGTTGGTTGAGCAAGACTCTGTGATCTGAAACTCTCCTCATACTGCCAAGCATCACACATTTTACGCAGTGGTTTGATAAATCCCTAAGAACCTCTCCTTTCTGAGCCATTCTCCTAGTGACTGACCTAGATGGATTTAACATAAAGATCACATCCTTCAGGTGTGAAATTTAGGGCTAGTTTAAGGTCAAAATTCTGCTATTCCACCAAACTAGTGAGTGACCCAGACCCTTTCACTGCTAGGACCTTCTTGGTGAGGGACCAAAACCCTGCCCTCCTATACTGTCCTCCAAGTCCCAGGCATATTCCCACTGCACCAGCTCCTGGATGAGCCATACCTCCTTTGGGACCTAGATGCCTGTCCTCCTAAGCATACTCTGACAAGAACAGACTGGGTGTATATGTCCAACTAGGTGAGTGACCCATAACCCCATCATTCCTAAGCACAGCAGGGGTCAAGAGGCCGACTCTCTTCCAGCATCCTAATATGCCAGAAAAATTTGGGGTTAAGCAGCCTGGCCACCAGTGCTATTTAGCTGTTGGCTGAGACTTGAGAATCCATGTGTCCTGGCATAGAAGTAATCAAGCTGCTCGCCCATCAGCCAAGTATATTGATTGTCCAAGACACCAATTACCTTCGCTTTTCACAAGGTCCCCCAGCCTGAGTACCAGGCTTCCATGTTCTGTGATCAAGACTCCTATTCCAGAGCCTTCCTCAGATAACCAGGTCTAGTTTAGATGAAGCACATTGCTGGCCAGCAAGCGTAGCTGGGTGAGTCTTCCAGACTGCTGCTGCCTGGTGCCATCTTATTACCCACTGACCAGCTGGTATGGGTCAAGTAGACCTTTGTCCCCCATACCACCTTATACTTACAAGCTTAACTGTTGCCGCAAAGCCTTCTTGGTTCCCAAAAGCATTCCCTGCTATAGCAAGGTTCAAATTTGCTACTCTCAGCTGGGTCAATCAAATTGCACGTCATTCCAGTCTGTTGAGAGCTCAAGAACCTATCCAGCTGGTGTAGTGTTAATATTCCCTGGTCCAGCTTTAAGTGCACAGCCTACACTCTGGCCCAACCTAGTGAATGTTCGCGACCCATGTACTTCAAGGATATCCATGTAGTCACAGGCATAGAATGGGTGAGGAAGCCTGACCACCAGCCTCCTCTGGTGATGGAACAAAACCCCACCCTCATACACCATCTTCACCATCCTAGTACTAGCCCTTAGTGACACAGTTTTCCAATAATACAGTCTCGTGATACCCCTCCACACTGATACTAACCACCCTCTCAGATCCGGCTGTTGTCAAGCAAGCTGGGTATTTCCCCTAACTGGTGGAATCTCAAGAATCTTGCCTTCCTGAACCAGTTACCTTCTCTGGCCGGGTTGAATCAAACTATGCTTCACCACAGCCTGGTGAGCGCTTAAAATCATATCCTGCTACTCTCAGACTACTTCTAGGTCTGGCTTGTGCCAAGCTGCCTACACTCAAGCCAGTTTAGTGAGTGGCGTAGACCCTGCTCTCCTGTGCTAGTCGTACTTTACCAGCTGAGGTCAAGCAGCTTGTCCAGCATTCCGGCCTTGTGATTGACTCTGAACTCTACACATCTCTACAATTTCCATGATTCCAAGCCCAGTTGGGGTTATGGGAATCAAACCCAAGTGGTGAGTGGTCAAGACCCTCAAGTCTCTAACCATCATTATGCTGGTAGACCTGGTATCATGAAGTTCACATAGCAGCTCACCTTGGTGACTTCTCAAGAATCTTGCCTGCCTAAGCAATCCTCCCAGTCCTAATTGGATCAATCAGTATGTGCTTCATCTCACACATTCAAAAAAACATATAGGTGTTATGGTAGTGTTTTTAGCTTTAGAAACAGCCATATGTCCAACCCAGCCTGGTAAATGACCCTTACCTCTTGTACTGTTAGTATATCCCCACAGTTCAAAGATTGCCTTGTGACCCAAAACCCTGTCTTCCTTCACCAGCTCAGGATGGAAGGAGGCCACAATCAAAGGCTAAACGTGTACCAGCCCAAGCTTGTGAGTGGCCCCAAACCATACCTTTCCCTATGATTACCATACAGCCTGGATGGGATGAAAAAAAATAAAGCCTACACACAGGCTGAGCATGGGAGTTAGGCTGAGTTTTGCCCGTCTGTGCCACAAATTTGGTGCAAATGAAGTCAAGCTACTTGCTCAGCAGCATACCCTAGTGAGTGAACAAAACCTGATTATGCCCCAAACCCTGATAACCAAACTAGTTGGGGGTAAAGAAACCTTTTTACAACCATTACCTAGCCAATGATCAACATAGTCACTTCAACAATTATTGACTGTTTTCAAAGCAAGCGTGATATGCATGATGTGCATTCTTTCTGGACCTGTTGTCTGTTCTGGACCTATGTGAGAGGGAAGACCGTGCCTTTATACGCATATAGAATTTTGGCTCTTCCGTGCTGACCCCATACTCCTAAGTCCAGCACTGTGACTTTGATGGAACATCTGCTTAATCTGCTTTCAGTGTCGGCAAGGTCCCATCCAATAGCTCGCAACACTGCCAGGTACCAGGTTTCGTTCGTTCGTTCCTTACACTCTCTGGCCTAGTTCAAGTAAGATCGCTGACAAGCACAGTCTGATGAGTGGTTCACAACCCTGCCCCTGATACCATTTCTATCTCCCATTGATCAATTACATCAAGCAGCCCTGACACTAGCTTCAAACCACCCAAAGACTCACATATTCACCAAGTTCATGGTCCCACCCTGGTTCTCACCAGGTACTCAGGGTACTATCAAGGTACTATCAGCTGGGCCTGATAGTAGTGTATGGCTATCCCCACAGTCCCAAACCTAGCTTACTTAGATCCTGTAGGTTGACCACCAGCTGAGCATTGTAATACCTGTCAATACCATAACCATACTCCCCAGCCCAGCTGGGGTCATGATGTCAAACTTTATTTTACACTGGGTTAGTCACTGGCCTAACTGGGTTCCATTCATCCACAATGTGCACCATTCCAGCCTGGTGAGGTCTTAGAAAAAAGCCATATACAGCAAACCTGTCGCTAACATTAAACTAAATGGAGAGAAACTTGAAGCAATTCCACTAAAATCAGGGACTAGACAAGGCTGCCCACTATCTCCCTACTTATTCAATATAGTTCTTGAAGTTCTAGCCAGAGCAATCAGACAACAAAAGGAGGTCAAGGGGATACAGATTGGAAAAAAGAAGTCAAAATATCACTATTTGCAGATGATATGATAGTATATTTAAGTGATCCCAAAAGTTCCACCAGAGAACTACTAAAGCTGATAAACAACTTCAGCAAAGTGGCTGGGTATAAAATTAACTCAAATAAATCAGTAGCCTTCCTCTACACAAAAGAGAAACAAGCCGAGAAAGAAATTAGGGAAACGACACCCTTCATAATAGACCCAAATAATATAAAATACCTCGGTGTGACTTTAACCAAGCAAGTAAAAGATCTGTACAATAAGAACTTCAAGACACTGAGGAAAGAAATTGAAGAAGACCTCAGAAGATGGAAAGATCTCCCATGCTCATGGATTGGCAGGATTAATATAGTAAAAATGGCCATTTTACCAAAAGCGATCTACAGATTCAATGCAATCCCCATCAAAATACCAATCCAATTCTTCAAAGAGTTAGACAGAACAATTTGCAAATTCATCTGGAATAACAAAAAACCCAGGATAGCTAAAACTATTCTCAACAATAAAAGGACTTCAGGGGGAATCACTATCCCTGAACTCAAGCAGTATTACAGAGCAATAGTGATAAAAACTGCATGGTATTGGTACAGAGACAGAAAGATAGACCAGTGGAATAGAATTGAAGACCCAGAAATGAACCCACACGGGGTTTGGGATTTAGCTCAGGGGTAGAGCGTTTGACTAGCAAGCGCAAGGCCCTGGGTTCGGTCCCCAGCTCCAAAAAAAAGAAAAGAAAAAAAAAAAGAAATGAACCCACACACCTATGGTCACTTGATTTTTGACAAAGGAGCCAAAACCATCCAATGGAAAAAAGATAGCATTTTCAGCAAATGGTGCTGGTTCAACTGGAGGTCAGCATGTAGAAGAATGCAGATTGATCCATGCTTATCACCCTGTACAAAGCTTAAGTCCAAGTGGATCAAGGACCTCCACATCAAACCAGATACACTCAAACTAATAGATGAAAAAGTGGGGAAGCATCTCGAACACATGGGCACTGGAGAAAATTTCATGAACAAAATAATAATGGCTTATGCTCTAAGATCAAGAATCTACAAATGTGATCTCATAAAACTGCAAAGCTTCTGTAAGCAAAGGACACTGTTGTTAGGACAAAACAGGAACCAACGGATTGGGAAAAGATCTTTACCAATCCTACATCTGATAGGGGGCTTATATCCTATATGTACAAAGAACTCAAGAAGTTAGACTCCAGAGAATCAAATAACCCTATCAAAAATGGGGTATAGAGCTAAACAAAGAACTCTCAGGTGAGGGATACTGAATGGCTGAGAAGCACCAAAAGAAATGTTCAACATCCTTAGTCATCAGGGAAATGCAAATCAAAACAACTCTGAGATTCCACC
The DNA here is from genome assembly GCF_021556685.1 of Rattus norvegicus. NCBI lineage: Eukaryota > Metazoa > Chordata > Mammalia > Rodentia > Muridae > Rattus > Rattus norvegicus. The sequence continues at coordinate 125,419,935 of NC_141554.1, read as the reverse complement.
TCACACCAGTGAGAATGGCTAAGATCAAAACCTCAGATGACAACAGATGCTGGCGAGGATGCGGAGAAAGAGGAACACTCCTCCATTGTTGGTGGGATTGCAAGCTGGTACAACCACTCTGCCTTAAGCAGGAAATCAGTCTGGAGGACCCTCAGAAAATTGGACATTGTACTACTTGAGGACCCAGCTATATCACTCCTGGGTATAAACCAAAACGTTGCTCCAACATATAACAACGACACATGCTCCACTATGTTCATAGCAACCTTATTTCTAATAGCCAGGAGCTGGAAAGAACCCAGATGTCCTTCAACAGAGGAATGGATACAGAAAATGTGGCACATCTACCCAATGGAATACTACTCAGCTATTAAAGCAGGGACTTCATGAAATTTTAAACAAAATATCTTCCTGAGTGAGGTAACCCAATCACAAAAAACCATGCATGGTATGCACTCACTGATAAAGCAGTATTAGCCCAAAAGCTCGAATGCTTTACTCCTTCTTAGAAGAGGGAACAAAATATTCACAGGAGGGGATATGGAGACAATGTTTGGAGCAGAGAATGAAGGAATGGCCATTCAGAGCCTGCCCCACCCCATATGTATACAGCCACCGAAACTAGATAAGATTGATGAAGCTAAGAAGTGTATGCTGGGCCAGTGTGTGGAAATTAGTATGGAGGTATCCATAAGGCCGTGGAACTGCTCGATTTCTATAGAGAAGCTGGCGGCTGGTGCCAGGGGCTTCTGAGTTCTCAAGGAGGCTGCAAGGCCATGTTGGCTTGGCGCGTGGTATGCGGCGCCTGGGGGTCCCTTCGCGTGGCCATCTGGCCTCCCGGGGCGCGGCTCGGCCTAGGCGGCTCCGGCAGGGCCCTGCTGCCACCAGTGAGTTGCTGCCTGGGCTGCCTGGCAGAGCGCTGGCGGCTGCGACCGGCCGCGTTCGCCTTGTGGCTGCCCAGGGCCAGCCTGCGGACCCACTGCTCAGGCGCGGGGAAGTCAGCCCCGGGAGCCCGCCTTTGGAGGAGGTGCAGAGCCCATCATTGGAGGAGGTGCCACTGCGCAGGTCCTCAGTGCCAGGCGCGTCAGGGCACGCGCCACCAGCTCCTATGAAAATCCATGGACAATCCCACATTTGTTGTCAATGATGAGAATTGGCCTGGCCACGGTGTTGGGCTATCTGATTCTTGAAGAAGATTTTAATGCTGCACTAGGTGTTTTTGCTTTAGCCGGGCTAACGGATTTGTTGGATGGATTTATTGCTCGAAACCGGGCCAATCAGAAATCAGCTTTGGGAAGTGCTCTTGATCCACTTGCTGATAAAGTTTTTATCAGCATCTTATATATTAGCTTGACCTATGCAGATCTTATTTCAGTCCCACTCACTTACATGATAATTTCAAGAGACGTATTGTTGATCGCTGTTGTCTTTTATGTCAGATACCGAACTCTGCCAGCACCGCAGACACTAGCTTAGTACTTCAATCCTTGCTATACCCCTGCTAAGTTAAAACCAACATTCAGCAGCAAGGTCAATACAGCAGTCCAGTTAATTTTGGTGGCAGCTTCTCTGGCAGCTGCAGTTTTCAATTATGTGGACAGCATTTATCTTCAGATACTATGGTGTTGTACAGCATTCCTACAACTGCATCAGCATACAGGTAGTATCACTGTGGCCGGAAAACTAAAGGGCAAATGACAGACACCCAGATCCAGCAGCAAGGAAGAGACTTGCGTCATCGGCAGCAGCACCAGCGAAAGCTATTGGACTTTCCTGATCTTGGTGTTCAGCTTGTGAAAGGTCTTGTCAGACAAACCGTGTCTTCAAAACCGAAGAAATGTACGTCGAAAATAAGCTCGATTATGGGCCTATATGGAATTTCCAGTGTATTTTTAAATACAAATGAAAATATAATGTAGAATTTTTAATCTTAGGTTTTTGATTAATTGGTGAGATGAATTATTCCATTTTTTTAGAATGTTTTTAACAAACAGTTGGTAACATGGAAACAAAGGAAAGCAGGAGGGAATCCCCAGATTAGATACATACCGCACACGGCATGGCTATACATGGTTATGCTTGAATTTTTAATCTATAAACACATAACGGTTCATGTGACTAATGCTTGGTCATTTGAAAAGTGAGAGTAGAACTAGCTATGGGTAGTGCAAAGGCATACAGAGCATTAAAATGCAGTAAGTTTTGAAAATAAAAAAGAAAAAACAAATTGGAAGGCATTGAAGTTCACCAGTAGTCTTCCAGCCTTTCACTACCAAATAGTTTCTGTATCAGGATAACAGATAACACAGCTCAAAAGGGAGACCACAAGTATTAGGCTTCACATCTAAAAGGCAGAGAATTACATCATGCCTTCTCACTGTTTCTAATGGGATATTTGTATGATACTGGAACCTGCATTCATATGTCGTGTAAATAGTATGAAACTTTCTATTTTTCAAAGTTTTTTTTAACTTTGGGAAATCTTCTATTGTTAACATCATAAAAAAATAAAAAAGCTAGAAGTAAAAAAAAAAAAAAGAAGTGCAGGCTGACAGGAGCTGGAGCTGGCTGTCTCCTGAGAGACACAGCCAGAGCATGACAAATACAGAGACAAATGCTAGCAGCAAATCACTGAACTGAGTACAGGACCGCCTTAGGGAGAATCAGAGGAAGGATTGAAAGAGCTGAAGGAGCTTGCAACCCCATAAGAACAACCTCGCCTGCCAACCAGAGCTTCCAGGGACTAAGCCACTACCTAAAGACTATACATGGACTAACCCTGGACTCTGACCTCATAGGTAGCAATGAATATCCTAGTAAGAGTACCAGTGGAAGGGGAAGCCCTTGGTCCTGCCAAGACTGAACCCCCAGTGAATGTGATTGTTGGTGGGAGGGCGGTAATGGGGGGAGGATGGGGAGGGGAACACCCATAAAGAAGGGGAGGGGGGAGGGGCTAGGGGCTAGGGGGATGTTGGCCCGGAAACTGGGAAAGGGAATAACAATCGAAATGTAAATAAGAAATACTCAAGCTAATAAAGATGAAAAAAAATCCTGCACGTGTCTTTCTAATGCCTTCAGGCCTGGCTTGAGGTACTCTTGTAAGACATCTCCACATCCCTGGGTCCTTCTTGTTAAGGGATGAAGACTCTGCCTTCTACATCATCCTTACAGTTGCTATTCCAGCAGCTTCCAGCCAGCCAAGACTCCTTTGTCACACAGACCCCTATCTTCATGCAACTGCTCAGAAGGGGAGTGAGCCACAAGACAAACAAAGCACAGTGAATCAGATCGTCAATCAGAACAGCCTATTGGATCTCCCAGATTCTTGTCTCTAGCACCAATATAGTCAGTATTCCAGCCACCCATGCCATCCTCATACTCGAGGCCTAGCTAGAGTCAATGAGATTGTATACCACTTCAGCAAGAGCTAGAGATCCTATCTTGCTGGTGTGACCCACACAATTTCAATTTGATGAATGTTTGGGACCTATGCGCTTTCAGAACCCATTAACCCAGCACGGAATGTATGGAGAAGCCTGAACCATGGGAAAAGGCCATGCCTTTATGCACCCATACAGATGCCACATTCCCAAGCTCAGCATGATGTCTTCACTAGAGCATTGGCCATCAATATTGTCACACCCCCATACCCAGGTAGGGTCAAGATGCATTTGTACCAGACTGAGCTGCTCGTCAATCAAGACTAGCTTCCAAATCAACTTTATACTGACTGGTCTAGTTGGTGTTACACAGTTCACACAGCTGCCCAGCTGGGTGAGTTCCCATGAACCCTACCTGCCTGATTCATCTGTTCCATTCCTGGTTCATCTGGGTTCAATAAGAATGAGCATCATCCCAGCCTCCTGAGACCTCAAAATCCTATAGGTGGCCTATTAATAATTTCAGGCCTAGTGTGGAAAGCATAGCCTCCACACTAGCCCAGCCTGGTGAGTGGCTAGATTCTTGAACTGCTAGAAACCCCCCATTGTCCCAGGCCCCTCTTGGAAATGATGGTCAAGACCTGCCCTCCTGCCCCAAAGACTCAGGCACAATTCCTACCTCAGCAGCTTCCAGACCAGCCAAGACTCCTTTGTCACCCTGACCCTTGTGCTCCTGAACTTGCTCAGAAGGGGAATAAGGTCCCAAGCCCACTCCCACCTATTACAACAGTGCCAGGCCTAGTGAGGGTTCAAAAGCCTGCACATAATATGGCCCTATGATTCAGATCTTCTCTGCCATCACACGGTTCCTGCTCAAACTGGAATCAAGCAGCTTGATGACCAGCACTGCACAGGCAATGATTAAGCTCCCGGGCATCTTACATCTCACTGATAGGCCAAACACAGTCATTTCCCAGGAACCCCAACTGCCCTTACCTTTCCCAAAGTGACATGCCAATATTGGAGCATACAGTCTGAATGCTAGGCTGCCCTGTTCAATGTTCAAGACTCCAGAACCTTCCTCATTACCCAGTCCCAGTTCTCGTGAGCACCACAACCTGGTGAGTCTTCCAGATCCCTACTACCCAATGCTCTGTTGGGATCAACCGGCCCAGCCATTAGCCCAGACTGGCCAGAGCTCTAGATCCTCCCCTGCTGGTGTGGTACCGATAATTCCAGGCCTATCTTGGGGTTCAAAGCCTGTTCTCAGCTCACCTTGGTGAGTGTCCTGAATTCACGCTGTTCTGGGACATCTTCGTAGTCCAAAATACAGATTGACTGTGAATCAATTCTGGGTCACTCTTAAAATTGGCTGGGCTAGGTATAGGTGTGGTATTAATAGTCCCCTGACCTAGCTTTGAGGCCACAGCCTGCACTGTAGCCTAGCCAGGTGAGTGACCAGGACATGTGCACTCCAAGGACATTCTCATAGTCTCAGAAATAAAACGGACCAAAGCAGACTGAGCTTTCCATAGTCAGTCTCATGAATGGTTCAGAATCTTGCCCCTCCACTCACATAACAGCATTCTCAGATCCAATGGCTGTCAAGAAACCAGGGTACTACCCTGGTTGAGGCCACAACTGCTTGAGCCACTACCTACCTAGTTGGGGTCATTCACTCAAGCCAGCCTTGTGAATGACCCAGACACCTGTCCTCTTGTGCCATGCCCACCTTCTCAGGCCCAATCCATCAGCCTGGTCACCAGCACAGACTGGTAAGTGATCAAGACCCTTCCCTCACCCTCTCAAGCCTAGTTTGGATCGTGCAGCTTGCTCACCACCCCAGCGTCATCACTGAACACAAACCTTTCATCTGTATCACACCAGACTGATGAGGGACCAAGGCCCTGCACTCCGAAACTGTTCATAAGTTGGGTTACACAGTTTACAAAATAGTCCTTCCTGGTCTGGTAAGTAATCTGGACCCTTCAACTGCTGGAATAGTCCAACAACCCCGGACCTATCTACTGAGGGATCAGGACCCTGCTCTCCTGTAACACTCTCACAGTCCCAGGCATAGACACTTCAGCATCTCCTAGATAAGCTACGACTTCCTGCCATCCTGGACCTGCTCAGAAGGTGTGATCTCGTACTCAGAGGCTGAACGTGAACCAGCCCAATGAGGTCAGTGAACCATAGTTGGTGTAAAAATTAATCCAGCACACAACCTGGACCTGTGAATGACCATGACCATCCAACCTGCACCATCCCAACAGCCACTCCATTTGACTCCCCTACTATCCTAACAATACAAAAAACCTATAGTGCTTGGGCAAAAGGCCTGGTGACCAGAGCTACCTAACCAGTAATCAGGACTCTCCCTTTCCTGAAATCCTCTCACTCTCAGGCATGTCTGTGGTCAAGCCCATCAACCAAGCCCAGAAATTGCCCAAGAGCCCCACCTTCCTTTATTTTCTGTTAGCTCCCCCTGCCACTTTTAGGTCACACAGCCCAACCATCAGACATCTCTGTTCAGTGACCAGCACCTTCTCTACAGCCCACGACTTACTTCAGGAAAACATGGCTAAACAGCACAACCTGGCTAAGCCTCTCAGACAGCTGCCCATCTGTGATTGAGCAGTCCAGACACTGCTGAGTATTCTAGGCCTACCTAATATCACAAAGCCTGCTGAGTTCCAGTAACTCCTGCCATAGAAACAACAACATTCCGCAGCGCAGCTGGGGTCAGGTGACCCTCCCTTGTGAAAGCTCACACTCTGGTACAGCTAGCCCATTAGCCCACGCTCAGTTATCTTTATACTGCCAGACCTAGCTGGTGCCCAACTGTTTACACAAAACCCCAGTTTTCAAGAAACTTTTCTCCCTTTCCTGAGGAGTTTTGGTGAGAAATCAAGATAATGTCCCCTACTGTACCAGCTCAACCAGATGAGGAACCCCAACCAATACCTTTCCCTCCCATTACCACACTCTCAGGCCTAATTAGGGACAAAGGCCCCCACACAAGTGGGGCCTGTGAGCGACCCTACCTGTTCCTTTTCTGTGCCCTCCCCAGTTCCGATGTGACCTGAGGCAGAGCTACATGCTCAGCAGCCTACCCTGGAGAGAGAACAAGATTTGGCTCTACGCTAGCATCCTAGCCATCCCAGGGGTGATCAGGCAGCCGGGTTACCAGTGCTGTGGAGTCAGTGATCAAGATTCTCTATGGCCTGACAGTCCTCACACTTCCAGCCATAGCTGTATTCAGAGATTGCTCGAGACCCTTGACTGACTTCATCTCCCCCAAGCCAGCATGCTCCTCAGCCTTCCAGGCTTACCTTTGGTGAAGCTGTTCCCTGAAAACTCTGGCTAACTTACCCTGATGGAACAGAGGTTTGGAACCCTGTTTTCCTCTAGCCAGTCTCATGAGTAACCAAGCATCCCACCCATCCCACAGACATCATACCCTCAGTCAACAGAGGCAATGGGCCTCAATGGTGAGATCTTAAGAACAAGTATGGGATTATTGGGACATCCTTGAAGTGTATGGGTCTGAGTCATTCAACAGGCTGGGCTACAGTGTTAGCTCTACAACCCAAGCTAGGTCTGTCAGTATTAGAACCAGAGAAGCAGAATAGTCTTGAGCTCTCTGCATGCTGGTACAGTGTCTAAGTTGATTGATTCCAACTAGGTCAGAGGTTGTGGGTCTAGCTCTAGAAGGTGAGCTTCTTGTGAACTCTGTAGGCTTCCTGACAACAGGTAGGCTTGGAAATAGGATAGTGTGGGAGGAAATCATCAGTCTGGGCCTGGTCTCTAAGGTGCTTTATGCCAGCATAGCATTAGGAGTAGAGGTGGCGTTAGAGGGCATGGTCTTGGAGACTCATGGAGCTTTCAGTGAAAGGAAGATGCTGGAATAAGAGTCCTGATCACTAAATAGGGATGTGTGGTACTCAGCTGTGTGACAGGGTATTAGCATGGGTCTATGGCAAAGGCAGGTGGGCCTCTTCTGCACTTCTGCACTCAATATGCTTGTCTTATGGGCAAGATGCTAGACCATAGGCTGTGATTGTGGCGGAGTGTAGGAAAGCAATGGTCTGTGTCACAAACATGTCTTGAGTAGTCTGGAGCAGCCTGTCCACTAGCCTATACTGAGAGGAAAGGGGACTAAGCCCTCTTGAACATCCCCACACTCCTGGGCTTAGACCAGGAAATATAGCTATTCTATAAGCCAGTATCATCAGTGATCCAGAATCCTACCCCTCTCTATCCAGATCCCACAGTATCATCTAAATTCAAGTTTTTCAAATCCTATTTTAATGTTGGTTCTTATATGCTTTAACCTCCCTTTTAGCTCATAACCAACCATAGGTAGTGGAAAAGAATGGATACAGAGGAAGTGGACCTGTTTAGAAATGGCTCTTTGGAGTAACTCCTGTCTGTGATGTCTGGAAATTGGCAGTGGAGTTCACAGGTTCTCAGAGGCAGTTAGATCCACTCATAAACACTTCAAGGATATATCAGCAGTCTAGTTCAGTAGAGTCAGGATAGCAAAAACAAATCATCTCTGGTGGCACTACCTAGCAGAGACAGCCAGGCCTCAGCCTTAGCATAAGTCAGCAGCAGGAGGGACCAGGGTTAACAAGAAGACGAGGAGAAGTTCTTGGCTGTGTCCTTCTCAGTGAAGAGATGATCAGCAAAGACACAAGACTAACAAGCATTCTACAGCTAGCTCTAGCAGCAAGCAAAGCTGAGCCTCCTCACTGTCTGTAGAGTCCTTTTTATACTCCCTCCAAACATCACATATCTCCCCATGCCTGGCCTCAGCACATGTGCCTGTCTCAGCTAATATCACTCTGCCAATTAGCCCGAGTCCATGGAAGCAGCAAAAAACTGCAGCATGCCATGAGAAATTTTTTGGTGCATTTCTCTCCATGGAGTCCTGATGAATGGAGCTCAACTATGCAATATAGGGAGGACCAATACCTGTGTTTTGTTAGCAAAGACTCCATCACGTGTCCTTTCATGTGCTTGCTTTAGTACAGCATCCTTTCACCTGTATCTGTTTTGGTGTATTTGCTTTCCTTCACAAGTCTGCCTTAGCCTTTTACCTGTGTTCACTTCAGGAAAACACCCTGTTATGTTTGCCTCAGCCAAATACCATCCAACACAACTGAATTTCCAAAGAACCCTTAAATTTCCAGTTCACCTCATCCCAGCAACTATTAAATGACCAGGGCACTACACCTCATTTGTGGGATTCCCAAGGACTTTGCCTCCTTGAGCCCCACTGCCTTGTCTGGGGTATATCGGACTGCATAGTATCCCAGCCTGGTGAGAATTTCAAATCCTATCCTAGTACTGTCAGAATCCTTCCAGGCCTAGCTTGGGTCATAAAATCTATATACAAGCCAGCCTTCGGAGTCACCCTGACTCCTGCATTCTTTTGATTTCCTCATGTTCCCCAGTCCATCTGAGATCAAACAGCCTGAGTATTGGCCCCAACTGGTAAGCCATAAAGACATTGGTCTTGCATACTATCTCCACACTGCCAAGTGTGGGTCAGTTTCCTTAGCTACCATCCCAGCATTGTGGCTTATGATGAATCCTGCTCATCTATACCATTATCACATCCCCAAACTCTGCTGGGGTCGAGATGAATATCTTCCAGACAAGACTTAGGAATAACCAAGACCCTGTGCTCTCCAAACACCTTACTGCCAGGCACAGTTAGCTTCACAGTCTGGACAGCAGCCCTGCTAGGTAAGTTCCTAAGAACTTTACCTGCCTAAGCTCTCCCTTCTTAGTTCCTCTCCCAATCAGAAGGTTCACCACACCAGCCTGAGTACAGCTCAAAATCCTGCAAGTATACCACAAATGCTTTGGAGCCAAGCTTGAGATCCATAACTTTCACTCCAGCCCAACACAGTTAGTAACCTGGACCCATTGCACTGCTAGGACATGCCCACCATCCCTGTGCCTCCCCCCTCCGTCTCTCTCTCTCTCTCTTTCTTTCTCTCTCTCTCTCTCTCTCTCTCTCACACACACACACAGACACACACACAGACACACACACAGACGCACACACAGACACACACACACACGCACACACAGACACACACATACCTCCAGTGGCTCTGCCACCAGCCAAGATGTCTTTGTGACCCAGAACCTTGCCCTCCTATACCATCTTGCCACGGGCATACTATCACAATCACAGTTTCATTCCATCAGCTCAATCATTTGACTTACCATAAACCCACAGTTATTAAACTCCAAGGCTTTGCTTGGGGAGAGGGAGAATATAAGCTGAGTCTCTGAGTGATCCCCAATTTTTCCATTCCTGCTATCACCACAGTTCTGGGTATTTCTGGGGCCAAGCTTCATGCTCGAAGTCCTGCCCTGGGAATTGACCAATACCAGACTCTCCCACAGCATCCTAACAATCTTTTGTTTTGTTTTGTTTCAAGACATGGTTTCTCTGTGTATGGAGCCTTGACTGTCCTCGTACTCACTCGGTAGACCAGGCTGGCCTTGAACTAAGAGATCTGACTGACTCTGCCTTCCAAGTGCTGGGATTAAAGGCTTGGGGTTAATCACAAGACTAGAATGGTGGACAAGCTGCATGTGAAATGGAGTGAGAGCAGTGTCTTCTTCACTGACCAGTCCAGTACAGTTTCAAAGCTTCTGTCCTTAACTGGGCCTGAAAAGTGTGGATAGTATGAGAGGGCAGAAGGGTTCTGATTCACTCCCAATGTTTTTTAAGTGCATCTAGCATGTGCTTCTCAGCAGCGCCTGGGTGTCCAGAAGCTTGGGCACCCCTGCTTCTTCATCCTTAGCCTCCCTCATTTCTCACCAGGGCTGGGCCGCCATCTTAGGACATGTTCATGGCCTAATGCCTCCCATTTCATCTGTGCGAGCAGAGATCACATACCCCAGCAGCAAGACAGAACTCAGAACCACACACCCAGGTCTAGCTCTGGTGAAGCACATCACTTACCAATAGAGTCTGATGAGTTACCCGGTCTCCTGCCCTCTGGTGTCATTTCTACTTCTCGTTTCCCAGCTGGAGGGGGGGGGGTGTCAGATAGCCTAGCCACCAACCCAGATTGGTGACTTTTCAGGACCATGATCTCGCACATAACCATACTCCTAATTCCAGGCCTAGCTGTTGTAACAAAGCCTGCTGAGTTCCCAAGAACCTTGCCTGCCATAGCCAGACTCATATTCCCTGGCCTACCTGAGGTCATTCCAGTTGCGTGTCATCCTAGCTAAAAGTTCAAAACATTATATCACAAGTGTGGAACGAATATACCCAGGACTAACCTGGTGATACACTCTAGCCTATCAATGTGACGGACCCTAACCTGTGCACTTCTGGGACATCATCATATATCCAGGGATAGAGGCTGCATCGGCTTGCCTGCCAGACTACCCTGGTGAAGAAGGAACCCTGCCTTGATAAATCAACCTCACGTTCTTAGGCCTAGCCTTAATCACACAGCTTAGTTACAAACTAGCCTCCGGAATGACAAAACAATCATGCTCCTCCACGGGAATACCACATTCACAGGTCCAGCTGCTGTCAATCAACTTGGACACTAGGCCTGGAGGGTGAGATCCAACAGCCTCATCTGTCAGAGGGCAAGTCTTACCTAGCTTGCGTCACAAACTCTGGGTACTATCTCAGCCTTTTGATTGACCCTGAACCTTGACCATCTCCACTGTTAACATAATCCCATGCCCAGCTAGACACAAGGTGCATGGATACAAGACCAGTCTGATTAGTCTTCAAGACCCTGTGCTCTCAAATCATTTTTATACTGCTAGGCCTAGCTTGCATTGAACAGTTTTCACAGCAGCTCTGGCTTGGTAACTTTTTAAGAATCAAATCCATGAGCCAATCAAGCTGTTAGTCCCTGGCCTAACTGTATTCAATAAAAATGTGTCCCAGGGTAGCCTGGTTATTGCTAAAGATCCTGCAGCGCTCTATTCAAACACTACCAGGCCTGGCTTGGGTCATACAACCTGCCTGAGTGACTCATAGCACTGGCCTGTCTGCTATCCTCATACTCTTGAGGTGAGTTCAAGCAACCTGGGCACCAGTCTAGACATCTCAGCAATCAAGACTCTGCCCTCATATACCATCCTGCCAATCCCAAACCTGTCTTGGACCACTTGACCACCGTCCTAGCCTTATGGCTGGCTCTGAACCTCATCCATCTATCCCATTATCACATTCCTACTTCAGCACGGGTCAAGATGAACTTGTAGCACAGCTGGCTGGGGAGTCATCAAGAGCCTGCACTACTAAATCATCTCTGTACTAACAGGCCTAGTCAGGGTCCACAGTTTGAAGAGCACCACAGTGTGGCGAGTTTCCAAGGACTTCTTTGCCTACCTGCCACCCTGCATCACTGTGTCATTCCCTCATATGTGCGAGTTCAGTAGGAATGTACACCATCAAAGCCTGGGGAAAGCTATATAATCCAGAAGGCATTATACTAATATTTTCTGCCGTAGCTTGAGAGGCACAGACTGCACTCTGGCTTGCCTTGCTGAGCGACCTGGGCCTTTGCACTAATAGGACATTTCCACAGTCCCAGGTTCCTCTTGGTGATGGATCAAGATTGCTTTCCTGACTCATTCTGACAGTCCCAGGGCCCAAGAGGCTTCCCTCAGGTATCATTTTCACACTCCTAGGCCTGGATCAGGTGTTACAGCTATGCCAGTATTATCCGTGATTCAAAAATACTATTCCTCCCTCCAGATAGTTCATTCTCAGGCCCAGCAGCTGCCTGGCAACATGGGCACTATACCTCATTAGTGAGATCCCAAGAACTTCAAGTCCTTGAGCCTTACCCCATTGTCTAGCTGGTTCAATCAGATTGATCTCCATCCAAAACTGGTGAGAGCTCTAAATCCTGGCCTGCTCCTATCCATATACTCTCAACCCCAGCACTCTTGCGCTACCCTAAGTTCCCAGCTCAGATAAGACCAGGCAGCTTGGGCACTGGTACGTGATCAAGACCCTTCCCTCACACACCAGCCCCACACTACCATACACAGCTCAGATCAAGCATATGGACAGCAGACCAGACTCGTAAGTGATCAAGGTCCCAAGCTCCCAAACAATCCCCAGGCCTAAGTTGTGTTTTGCACAGCAGCATATCATGGCGAGTTCCTAAGAACAGTCTGCCTGAGTATCCCCAAGTCCCTCATCTACCTAAGTCCAATCAGAATGTGTACTGAGAGATCAAAATCCCACAGGTGTGGTAGGCATCATTGCCAGGCCTAGCTTAAGACACTCCGCATGCACAACAGACTACCCTGGTGAGTAATCCAGACCTGTGCACTGTTAGGATATTGCCATAGTTCCAGGACCCTCTATTTAAAGGATCAGGAAGGATCAGGAACAGACCCTCTTGAACTGTCCCTCATTGTCCCAGGCACAAGCCCAAGTACTCCTGGAGCAGCCAAGAGTCCTTTGTGGCACAAACCTCTGCCCTCTTGCACCAACCTAGAATTGGAGCAAGGTCATAATTACAGACTCACTGCACCATCCCCAGTAGATGGCAACCCCAAACACTACCCTTCCCCATTACTAAACTCCCATTGTTTTTAAAGCAGAATACAATCGGAGCCTGTTAATGAGCTCCATCTTTGCATTCCAGGCCATTCCCATGGCTCCAGGTCCACCTGCGCTCATGCTACATGCTCAACAGTTTTTGTTGTTGTTGTTTGTTTGTTTGTTTGTTTTTCAATTTTTATTAAATTAGTTATTTCTTATTTACATTTCACACTTCTTTTTTTTTTCTTTCTTTTTTTTTTCCAGGGCTGGGGACCGAACCCAGGGCCTTGTGCTTGCTAGGCAAGCGCTCTACCACTGAGCTAAATCCCCAACCCCCTTATTTACATTTCAAATGTTATTCCCTTTCCTGGTTCCCTGTCCATCAGCCCCCTAACCCTTCCTCCTCCCCTTCTATAAGGATGGTCCCCTCCTCATCCACCACCCCTTACCGCCCTCCGACAATCACCTTCTCTGGGGTTCCAACCTTGGCAGGACCAAGGGCTTCTCCTTCCATTGGTGCCCAGCAAGGCCATCCTCAGCTACATATGCAGTGGGAGCCCAGGGTCAGTCCATGTATAGTCTTCGTGTAGTGGTTTAGTGTCTGGGAGCTCTGGTTGGTTAGCATTGTTGTTTTAATGGGGTTGCAAGCCCCTTCAGCTCTTTCAATCCTTTCTCTAATTCCTCCAACAGGGGTCCCATTCTCAGTTCAGTGCTTTACTGCTAGTGTTCACCACTGTATTTGACATGTTCTGACTGTGTCTCTCAAGAGAGATCTATATCCAGTTCCTGTCAACATACACTTCTTAGCTTCATCCCTCTTATCTAGTTTTGGTGGCTGTATATATATATATATAGGCCACATGTGGGGCAGGCTCGGAATGGCCATTCTTTCAGTCACTGCTCTAAAGTGACTATCCCCTCCTATGGATATTTTTGTTCCTCTTTTTAAGAAGGAGTGAAGCATCCGCATTTTGGTCATCCTTCTTGAGTTTCATGTGGTCCGTGCATTGCATGTGGGTAATTTGAGCACTTGGCCTAATATCCACTTATCAATGAGTGCATACCTTTGAATTGATCCTACACTCCTAGATTGAGCTGTCATTCAATCTAGGCACTAAAAATGACTGGTAAGATCTTAAGACTCTAGCCTGCCTGACCACTGTCATGTCCAGCTGGGGGGTCAATCAGACTGCACATCGCAGCTTGGTGAGAGCTCAAACGCTCTATCCTGCCACTGTCAGTACACTCCCAAGGCTTAGCTTTACTCACCAAGCTTGTACACAACATCCTTGTAAGTTAACAGAACCCTTGCCCTCTTGTACTATCCCCACTTCACCAGCCCCATCTGAAGTCAAAAGGCCTAGGTATAAGCTCAGACTAGTTAAGTGATCAAGCTCCTACACCATCCTCACAATCTCAAGCCTAACTTTCTTGCTTTCTTCGTCAGGATTTCTAATGCTGCCATGAAACACCATGACCAAGAAGCAAATTGGGGAGGAAAAGGGTTTATTCTGCTTACACTTCCCATTGCTGTTCATCACCAAAGGAATTCAGGACAGGAACTCACACAGGTAGGAACCTGGAGGCAGGAGCTGATGCAGAGGCCATGAAGGAGTGTTGCTTACTGGCTTGCTCCCCTTGGCTTGCTCAGACTGATTTCTTATAGAACCCAGGACCAACCGTCCGAGGATGGCATCACCCACAATGAGCTGGGCCTCCCTCATAAACCACTAGTTAAGAATATGTCCTACGGGGCTGGGGATTTAGCTCAGTGGTAGAGCGCTTACCTAGGAAGCGCAAGGCCCTGGGTTCGGTCCCCAGCTCCGAAAAAAAGAACCAAAAAAAAAAAAAAAAAAAAAAAAGAAGATGTCCTACAGGCTTGCCTACTGCCTGATTCTATAGAGGCATTTTCTTAATTGAAATTCCCTCATCTTAGATGACTTTAACTTGTGTCAAATTAACATAAAACTAGCCAGCACAACTCTCAGAACATATTTATATTGATAGGGTGGTTTCACAGAGTTTGCACAGCAGCCCACCTTGGTGGTTCCCAAGAACCTTGCCTGCCTAAGTCATCTTCCAAGCCTCTAGCATACTGGAACTCAGTCAGAATGTGTCCCAGCCCCTCCTCCTTGTTAGAGCTTAAATTCCTACAGTGCTGTGCAATACTTTCAAGTCTAGCTTTAGACATACAGCCTGCACTCAAGCCCATCCTGGTGAGGGACCAGTATCCTTTCACTACTAGGACATTGCCACCTTCTCAGGCCTCTCTTTGACAGAGATCACGACCCCCCACCTTGTGCTCTATCCTGATCGTTTCACTCCAGAAGCTCCCAGAACAGCCAAGATTTCTTTGTAACCCAGACCCTTGGTCTCCCGCACCTGCTCCTGAAGGAATTGAGGTCACAATCACAGGATGAATGGATGGCACCCCAACCAGGAGAGTGATCGGCAAACCCTACTTTTCCCATCATTGCCACACTCTCAGGCCTAACTGGAGTCAAAAAGTCTGCATAGAAGCTGAGTCGATGAGAGAGGTTAAGTAGCCTCCCCTAACTAACCCTGCCCTAGACAGTAATCAAGACTCTCCTTTTCCCTGACAAGCTTCAAATTTCTAAACATATCCCGTGGTTAAGCAGCTTTTCTGTCAGCTAGAAACACCGATTGACCATTGCACCACTGGCCTTCACCTTCCCACAGTCTCCATGGCAATACTGGATCACCATTCCTCAAGACTCCTGCTCCAGTTCCTTCCTCGCACCCCAAGTCTGAGTCCTAGATTGTGTGAACAATATCACATACATGGTGTGTCTCACAGAACCTTGGTTGCTGGCACTGTTGACCGCCAAATGCTCAGCTGGGGTCATGCAGGCTGGGCAGCGCACCAGCTTGTTGAGTCCTCAGGACCATGGTCTCCCACACCAGCCGCATCCTCACAGGTTTGGTTATTCTCACAAAGCCTACTGAATTCCCAATAACTTGCCTGCTCTAGCCAGGCTCCCACTCCAAGCTCTGCTTGTGCATGCAGTCCAGTCTTGTGAGTGACCTAGTCGCTGCCTTTCATGCCAACTTTATACTCCAAGGCCAACCTTAGGGTCCAGCAGCCTGCATACCAGCTACCAGCCCCACAGTCACAGGCCTAGTTGGGGGCTGGCAGCTTGGGCCAGCCCAGTTTACTGACCTCACCCTCACAAACCATCTTTACATTCCCAGAACTCTCTTGGGTCATTCATTTTTCCCTACTGGCTCAGCCTGGTAAGTGTCTCAGAATCTGGACAGTCCACACCATCACGGCATACTCACAAGCCTAGCGTGAGATGGTAAAGTCCACACAGAGAATGAGACATGCATATCAAACACACAGTTATATGATATATATACGTATATATGTATATATATGCACATTTTGTGCAATAAATATCTCCTAAATATGTGAATAAATAAAAGTCACGAAGAAGAGTTGCAAAATGTACTGGAAAACAGGATGTAGTTAAGGTTGGGAGTATTCTCACCTCGCTGTGTTCATAGTGTGGCATTGAACGATGTGCTCAGAATATACGTCTCCAGGTTACAGGAACCAATTACTATTAAAGAAAAGACTTGCTTTAATATTTAAGAAACTATTAACACTGAACTTCAGCTATGTTAGAATATGTTCAGGGCCTACTGTGGAAACATATTGTCCTGGCTGTTACGGTGTTCTTTCACCAGAATCTAGGCATCTGGGATTGGAATAATTATAAGTCTCCGTGCAGGTATCTGGTTTTGTGTCTGTTGGGTGACTCCTTTGTTTCTTGCTTTCTGTTTCCTCCCTGGACCTTAGAAAGTGTAGTGGCCCTGCGCTGGCTGATAGGGCATTTTTTGTGGATGTGTTTCCTTGGCCTGCTCAGCTGGAGTGTTCCCAGGGTATGTCTGCTGGTGTTGAAGGCTGGAATAATGGGGTGAGTTTGGGGAATGGAGGTTGGAGGAGAAGATCTTTGTGATCCACTCAGGATGGGGTCAGAGAAAAAGGGAGACAGCAGCAGGTGTTCTGCCACAGAGCTGGGGATGAGGCTGGAGATTGGACCTGGAGGTGCAGAAGGAGGGGTGAAAATCAGCAGTCAGACTACCTGGCAGCAACAACAGCCCTTGAATTAGGATTTTTCTAGCCAAAAAAAACAACAAAAAAGTTGTCTTTTATATAGAGTCATACATTTTTGTTTTGTTTTGCTTTGTTTGTTGTTGCAATGTTAGAGATCAAACACAAGTCCTCTCAACCACACTAGTCAAGTGCTCTCCATCGCGAAGCCAAGAGCAGAGTGATATTGTTGAAGTTAATCAGACACAGATTGCTTTATTGCGTGCATTTCTTTAACATGAGCCTAAAGGGTTCTGTATTAGAGATTTGTGGTAGAGAATTTGAGCATGTGCTGAACTCTAAACCAGCACTAAGAAAAACAAGAGTAGGGGGGTTCCAATGAGCTCCTAATTTTGAAGGCTGGGTTCCATGCAGTATCTGCATTTTGGATTGTGATCACCACTGGGCAAAATATTACGTATGGATTCTGAAGAAGCTTCCCAAAACAAAAGTGCTGGGCCGGTGAGAAAGCTGAATGGATAAAGTGTTTGTGACTGAACTACCTGAGTTTAATCCCTGGGACCCACGTGGCAGAAGGAGAAAACCGATTCATCCAAATTGTCCTTTGACCTCCACATATCCCCCCCCCCACACACACACACACGGAAATAAAAATAAAATAATTTAAATCTTTTCAAAGTTAGATTTTTCAAGGTGACCATGGGGACAGCAGGACTCACTAGCAAGTAAACTTTCGAGTTAAGCTTTCTACCTTCATTGAATCCGGAGGCCAAAGAACTACTCAATCAGGTCCAACTTCCAAACTGCCGGTTTGCGACGCCTCACTGCCTACTCCCAGCCAATGCAAGCCCCACCCACAGCCGTTAGCCAAGAGCCAATGGGTTTCGTTAAATAATCTAGCCCGCCACGGCCTAGAGCATTCGAAACGGCTTGCTTCCACACTCGGAGGCTTGAAGCCTTTGTAACTCCAGGGTCTAGTGTCTTCTGCAGAGCTCCAGTCATGGCATACAAGAAATACTTCTTCGATTTTGACTATTACGGTGTGGACTTTTATGAAGAAGAAGTAACAACCGAACTCCAGCAAGGGAGGGCAGCAACGGCAGATGGTAGCCACACCGAAGAAGTCATAGGCATCCTGAAGGAGCTGAGCTACATGAATGCTGTGCTCGATCACAACTACAATCGTCCAATGAAGAGCGACACCCGTGGGAACCCCCAGGAACCTGCGCAAGAAGAGGAGGAGCCAGTTTTTCAAAAGCCAACCACATATTACCGAAAGCTCAAGTTCACTCCTGAACAACTACTTGAACTAGACAGAGTTTTTGAAGAAACTCAATACCCTGATGCACTCCAAAGGTATGTATGTGGCTTACTTAACGTCTATTCCAGGGCTTTAGGTTCTGTTCCTCCTTCCTGACTCAGAATCGATCCTTCTGCCTCAGTCTCCTCAGCAGCTGAAATTTCTGTTGTGCCTGCTGGTCTTGACTCTCTTCCCTACTGGTTGGAGTGAGCAGGATACCTTGTGGGAACCAAAGTCAAAGTTTTTATGTAAAAGCTGTTTTTGTGTGTAAACCAAGCTTATAAAATTATCATTGGCCACTTGCTTTGTTTGCTTTAACTTTAGAATAATCTTAAAACATGAAAACCTAACACTCTTAGTCTAAATGTTTTTAATTCTGAATTCAGCATCATGGAATATTTTCAAATTGCTTTGGGAAATCAGAAGACTCCTTGTGTGGACAAACCAAAATCCTGTGTTTCCTTTAAATAACTGCCATTTCTTCCCTTGGTCCCCAACTACCACTATTCTTAAGTTTCATCCTCTGAATCTAACTTATTTGGGTAGTTCGCATGAGGGACCACTTAAGAGATGTTTGGCCTGGTTGGGGATTTAGCTCAGTGGTAGAGCGCTTGCCTAGCAAGCCCAAGGCCCTGGGTTCGATCCTCAGCTCCGGAAAACAAACAAACAAACAAACAAACAAAGAGATGTTTGGCCCATAATCTACTCCTTGCTGACATTAATTGTGTTTCGCTTAGACTAATGTTCTCAAGTTTCATCATTATGCTCAAATATGGGGCAGAATTTCTGCCTTCCCACAGCCAAATTATGTTCTTAAGGAACCTTTACACTATGTGTTTTCCCTTATCAACCTCTGTGGAAGGAAATCTAGTTTGGTTGCTGTGCATGATTAGACAGAATAACTTACTTCGTGTACATGTACATATGTCGGCA
Organism: Rattus norvegicus; assembly: GCF_021556685.1. Taxonomy (NCBI): domain Eukaryota; kingdom Metazoa; phylum Chordata; class Mammalia; order Rodentia; family Muridae; genus Rattus; species Rattus norvegicus. The sequence goes on along the minus strand of NC_141554.1, from coordinate 125,400,679 downwards.
GCATGAATAAAGGTCAGAAAGCAAATTGAGCTGACCAGGTTCTCTCCACAATATGTGTGATTGGGATCACACTCAGTCCATTAGGCTAGGCCAGCAACTGTCTTTACCCACTGAGCCATCTCACCAGCTTGAAAAATCACCTTTCGACCTTGAATTTTTCGGTCCTCTGGAGTATATACCTAGAATCAGCAGTGTTGGGTTCAATAACTCGATGTCCATAGCTTAAAAGAACCACCTGCTACAAAATTTGATGTTACATCTCAGAGAGTATGATTTCCTACTGTTTCCAGGGCGTCGCTAAGACATGTTATTTTCTGGATGTTGTCAATAGCTACCCTTCTGGGTGTGAGGAAACAGTACTGTCCTTGTATTTGCATTTTTTAACTTACGGGTTATTTTGAGCATCTTTTCTTATGCTTAAGGCCATTACAACCTATCTTCCTGGGTCAAATGTTCCCTTAAGTCTTTATTTATTGATATGGTTTGGTATACACACACACACACACACATACACACACACACACACACACACACACACACACACACACACACACACACACATATATATATATATATATATATATATGAAGTTCAGAAGATAATTTATGCAAGTTGCTTCTCCCCTTCTTCCACCTTGTTGGTTCTGAGGATAGAACTCTGGTGGTCAGGTTTGTTAGCAAATGCTTTTACCCACTGAATCATTTTTGCATGTTTCAAAATATGTCTTTGTTGGGGGTTAGTTACTCATTTGCAAATATTTTGTCTGATTGCATTGTCGCCTTTTTAACCTCAATTTGTTTTATATACAGAAATTTCAGAGTTTGATCATTTCTAATTGTATGCATTTTGTATGTATCACCTGTATCAGGACCCTGCATTTGTACATAAAGTTTCATTAAAATCATCTTCAGGAGAACGGAGTGCTTTCATGTATCAGCAATGATACAGCATACCTGTAGAAAGTTTATGCCACTCACTGAGGCTGCTGGAGCAGTACTATAATACGAGATGCATAGGTTCCTAAAGCAGGGCATGCAAGTTCCATGTCAGCCTAGCTGGAGAAAAAGTCTAAGTTCTGGCTATGAAACTTACTAAGACACATTTCAAAATAGAATATACAAAGAGCACCTGCCTACCATGTCCAAGATCCCACATTCCATCCCCAGTGCCATAAAACATGTATAAATTGAATAGTATGTACTTGACATTCTTTTTTTTTTATTAACTTGAGTATTTCTTATATACATTTCGAGTGTTATTTCCTTTCCCGGTTTCCGGGCAAACATCCCCCTCCCCCCTCCCCTTCTTTATGGGTATTCCCCTCCCCATCCTCCCCCCATTGCCGCCCTCCCCCCATAGTCTAGTTCACTGGGGGTTCAGTCTTAGCAGGACCCAGGGCTTCCCCTTCCACTGGTGCTCTTACTAGGATATTCATTGCTACCTATGAGGTCAGAGTCCAGGGTCAGTCCATGTATAGTCTTTAGGTAGTGGCTTAGTCCCTGGAAGCTCTGGTTGCTTGGCATTGTTGTACATATGGGGTCTCGAGCTCCTTCAAGCTCTTCCAGTTCTTTCTCTGATTCCTTCAACGGGGGTCCTATTCTCAGTTCAGTGGTTTGCTGCTGGCATTCGCCTCTGTGTTTGCTGTATTCTGGCTGTGTCTCTCAGGAGAGATCTACATCCGGCTCCTGTCGGCCTGCACTTCTTTGCTTCATCCATCTTGTCTAATTGGATGGCTGTATATGTATGGGCCACATGTGGGGCAGGCTCTGAATGGGTGTTCCTTCTGTGTCTGTTTTAATCTTTGCCTCTCTATTCCCTGCCAAGGGTATTCTTGTTCCCCTTTCAAAGAAGGAGTGAAGCATTCACATTTTGATCATCCTTCTTGAGTTTCATTTGTTCTAGGCATCTAGGGTAATTCAAGCATTTGGGCTAATAGCCACTTATCAATGAGTGCATACCATGTGTGTTTTTCTGTGATTGGGTTACCTCACTCAGGATGATATTTTCCAGTTCCAACCATTTGCCTACGAATTTCATAAAGTCGTTGTTTTTGATAGCTGAGTAATATTCCATTGTGTAGATGTACCACATTTTCTGTATCCATTCCTCTTTTGAAGGGCATCTGGGTTCTTTCCAGCTTCTGGCTATTATAAATAAGGCTGCAATGAACATAGTGGAGCACGTGTCTTTTTTATATGTTGGGGCATCTTTTGGGTATATGCCCAAGAGAGGTATAGCTGGATCCTCAGGCAGTACAATGTCCAATTTTCTGAGGAACCTCCAGACTGATATCCAGAATGGTTGTACCAGTCTGCAATCCCACCAACAATGGAGGAGTGTTCCTCTTTCTCCGCATCCTCGCCAGCATCTGCTGTCACCTGAGTTTTTGATCTTAGCCATTCTCACTGGTGTGAGGTGAAATCTCAGGGTTGTTTTGATTTGCGTTTCCCTTATGACTAAAGATGTTGAACATTTCTTTAGGTGTTTCTCAGCCATGCGGCATTCCTCAGCTGTGAATTCTTTGTTTAGCTCTGAACCCCATTTTTTAATAGGGTTATTTGTCTCCCTGCGGTCTAACTTCTTGAGTTCTTTGTATATTTTGGATATAAGGCCTCTATCTGTTGTAGGATTGGTAAAGATCTTTTCCCAATCTATTGGTTGCCGTTTTGTCCTAACCACAGTGTCCTTTGCCTTACAGAAACTTTGCAGTTTTATGAGATCCCATTTGTCGATTCTTGATCTTAGAGCATAAGGCATTGGTGTTTTGTTCAGGAAATTTTTTCCAGTGCCCATGTGTTCCAGATGCTGCCCTAGTTTTTCTTCTATTAGTTTGAGTGTATCTGGTTTGATGTGGAGGTCCTTGATCTACTTGGACTTAGGCTTTGTACAGGGTGATAAGCATGGATTGATCTGCATTCTTCTACATGTTGACCTCCAGTTGAACCAGCACCATTTGCTGAAAATGCTATCTTTTTTCCATTGGATGGTTTTGGCTCCTTTGTCAAAAATCAAGTGCCCATAGGTGTGTGGGTTCATTTCTGGGTCTTCAATTCTGTTCCATTGGTCTATCTGTCTGTCTCTGTACCAATACCATGAAGTTTTTTTATCACTATTGCTCTGTAATACTGCTTGAGTTCAGGGATAGTGATTCCCCCTGAAGTCCTTTTATTGTTGAGGATAGTTTTAGCTATCCTGGGTTTTTTGTTATTCCAGATGAATTTGCAAATTGTTCTGTCTAACTCTTTGAAGAATTGGATTGGTATTTTGATGGGGATTGCATTGAATCTGTAGATCGCTTTTGGTAAAATGGCCATTTTTACTATATTAATCCTGCCAATCCATGAGCATGGGAGATCTTTCTGTACTTGACATTCTTATTTTCCAACGTGAGCATTCACCATTTTTGAGATTGTAGAGATATTAAAAATCTTTTATTTCCTGAGAAAGTGTAACCACCTCTAACTACACTTTTTCTAAGAATTACAAAGGAAATGTACTTGGGGAGATGTGAATGGATATGGCAAACTTTAAAACATGCACAGAACTAACTGGAGAGGTGACTCACCAGTTACGAGCTCTGGCTACTCCTCCAAGGGACCTGAGTTCAATTCCTAGCAGCCACATGGTGGCTCACAACCATCAGTAACTCCAGCTACATTACATTTTGATGCCTCTTCTAACCTCTGTGGGCATCAGGCATGTAAGTGGTGCAGAGACATACAATACACACACACACACACACACACACACACACACACACACACACGCCCATGCACACTAAGAAGGTTTAAAGCATGCACAGACTATAGAAATTGTGCTTAATTTTACCCCTAATACCAAATATTAAAGCTTGATGCATTTTTATCCACAGGAAAGAGCTTGCAAAGCTCATCAATGTAGAAGAATACACCGTAAAGGTCAGTCCATTTATAATACAATTATAGTCAATCACTTCATCTCAAACCTGCTTCAAGACATGAACAGTCTTAGCTTAAACATTGGGAAGTTGCAGTATTTTTGCTTATGTTCTTTAAACTAGCAAATGAGATTTGAACTAAGGGGTATTTGGGGATGTAAAGTGGGAAAGATGGTGGGGGAGCTCCAGCTAGAGCTTCTTTCCCATTACTGAACAAAACATAATTTTCTAAGTAACAAAAAATAAAGCAAACTGTTCTGCTTTTCCTATTGTCTATGCAAAAGAAATTATGCTTATGTTTATATGTGGCTAATGAAGGTATAAATATGCACATATATCAGTCATACCACATGGGCATGTACAAGAAATACTATTCAGCTCCTTATGATAACAGTGTATTTCAGGGGTACTTCTATGTAGAGCCATGTTAGAACTCAAGTGACTTTGTCAATGTTCAAAAAAGTAAGCCTGTGACAGAACTGGAAATCTGGGGCTGTCCATGCCTTTTAGAGCTGAGTGGATTATGAGTCTCAAGTGTTGAGCATTCGGCAACAGGATTTGGATTTACACTGATATGGTTCTGTTTTGCTTACATGTGATTGTTCATTCGCTGTGCCCCAGCTCTCCCTTTTGGAATAAGGATGTCTGAGTAGATAACTTGTTTTGTTTTGTTTTTAACTTCACAGGAGCTCACAGTTAAGATACTTGGACTTTAAAGCCTTGGAATTTTAAAAACTGTGGTATTTCTAAGTTATACTATATTTTTTTCATTATGATAATAACATGAGACTTTGGGGGCAAGGGATGAAGAAATATATTATGGCTCGAAGTAATGTGTTTGTGCATAAGATGACAAAGGAGTAGATTATGATGTTTGGTTTTTGAATGTTAGCTTGACCCAATCTGAAATTATCTAGAAAAAGAGTCTTAATGAGGAAATATGTAGATTAAGTTCGCTTGGTGAGATGTTTGTCGGGGTTGTCTTGATTGTTGATTACTATAAAAGGGCCCAACCTGTTAGTGGAAGCACCATTCTCTGGTTTGTGGCTTTTATGAGAGTAGAGAAGGCTAAACTGTAACAAGTGAGCTAGAATCCTTGTATTTCTGTGCTCTTAATCGTGGATGTGATGATCTAACTGTCTGCCTTGACCTACCCTTAGCAATGGTCTGAAACCTGGAACTATAAGTCAAATGAATCCTTTCTTCCATAAGTTGCTTTTTCTTTGAGTATTTTATCCCAGCCATAGAAATGAAACTAGAATACATATTGTTGTGGTGTTGGTGGTTGTGGTTGTGTTTGTTGTTTGTGGTGCTTTATGGTGGTGATGGGATGGAAACCAAGAACTCATGTGATATAGGCACATTCTTAACCCTGGCTAATACTTGCTGCTTTGTATAGGATAAAAGTAATTGTAAACTGGATTCTTCTGTAAGGGAGAGAATCCTAGTAACATGAAGTTGAATGGTGTGTTTTCCATCATAGCGTTAACTACTTACCCTGCTAAACCAATGTCTCTATTGCTCTGATTTCAGATTTGGTTCAACAAACGAAGAGCCAAAATTAGGAAACACCAGAAGGCGTTACCATGCACAAATATCCTACCTGATAAACAGAACTACTTTCCCATGAGAGTTTTGAAAGAAACCAAGAATGTTGTTGTTCTTCAAGAGCCACCTGTAGACGAGTTTTTCTGCTCTCAGCCACATGTTGGCCACCCAAATTGGCAGTGACAGCATTATCACTTTGCTCAAATTAGCAATAAAGAGTAGAAATCTTTGAACAGTTGCTTCAATCGCCCTTTTTTTCTCACATGAAAGAATAAATTTCCATTTGATTTAATGTAGAAAGCAGACTAGAAAGAGAGCTCCAACAAAGAGTTTCATCTTGGTCACTGTTCTATTGCTATGGTGAGACACCATTACCAAGGCACGTCTTTTATAAAGAAAACAGTTAACTGAGGTATTACTTATAGTTTCAGAGTCTCAATCCATTATGATCGTTTGGGAAGCACAGTAGTATTCAGGCAGGCGCTGGAGCTGTGTCCTGATCCACAGGCAGTGAAGGAGAAACGGGCCTTGGCATGGACTTTTGAAACCTCAAAGCTACACACAGCTCCCTTCAGTTACACACTCCCTCCAACAAAGCCACACTTGCCAGTCCTTCTAATTCTTCTCAAATAATACCACCCCCCGATGACTAAGCATTAAAATATATGAACCTATGAGGAGCATTCTTATTCAAACCACCAGGGAGGTTCCTCTATAACCTGCTGAGTCAGCATGTAACCCTTTTCACTCTTCGACACCACTCAACTTGGGACTAGGATGTCAGTGACTTAGCCTGCTGTTCGTGGAGTCCATTTCATATCAAGGAATGGAAATGTCAGGAGAATGAGGCCATGAAGATGGCAATGCAAGTGGAAGCAATAATATGGTTCTAAGAACAATACATTAAACATGAAACTATACAATTAACAGTAGCTAGTGGACAGGAGATGAGATGGGGGTCACAATTTGACGGCTGGACAGGAGCAAAGCAGGTGGTAAGAGATAGCTGCTTGTCCACAGTACCTTTTAGAAGGGAAATAGCCTGGAGCAGAAGTAGGGACGGTGGTAGAGTGCCATGATCTGGCTTAAGTGGCTGCTCCAGGAAGGCGATTGCAAGTGGACTGCAGTAAACTGCAGCTAAAACACTGCACACAAGCTAAGTGAGGCCCCTGCAATGCCCTTCCTGTAACCACCAAGGCATACTCCAAACAAGTGCCAACTGTAGGTAAGATAGGGAGGAATGTATGTGAGGCCCCCACCTGATACCAGAGCCACTTACGGTCTGGCATATCCAAGGGTTCTAAACATCGGGGCTCCCTGATGACCGCATTTTCTGCTGCTGTCACTAACCAGAGCAGGGGATCTTTTCAGAATGAGATGTTTGATAGCCCCTTCTAGCTAGGAAAGACCTTCAAAGGTCTTCTATGGAAGACATAGAAACCAGGGGAGAGGCAGAAGATGATTTCCCCAAATCAAAAGAATTATTGATGGCCAGGCAGTGGTGGTTACACATGCCTTTCATCATAGCACTTGGGAGGCAAAACCAGGTGGGTCTCTGGATTTGAGGCCAGCCTGGACTACAGAGTGAGTTTCAGGATAGTTAGGGCTATACAGAGAAACCCTATCTTAAAAAACCATAGGTGGTGGAGACAGAGAGAGAGAGAGAGAGAGAGAGAGAGAGAGAGAGAGAGAGAGAGAGAGAGAGAGAGATTGAATATGATTTTCTCTTTCCCTTTCTTTCTCACTGGTCCCTAAACAGTTAAAAGAGTTCAGATTTTTGTCACAGGTAGTCAAGAATGCCAACCCCAGATAATTATATTTTGCTCTCATCAGCACTAGTAATGCTAATGTCGCTGTCAGCAGTGCCCCCATTGGCTGCTATCAGCACTGACCCCAATCATCAATGCCACATCTTGCTGCCTTCCTCAGTTTCCCTGGATGCTGAGCTGGCTTTTGACACTTGCTCCAATATTCCATCCAGCCAAGCTCCAATGCTCCATCTGATCTGGCTCCCATGCTCTAACTGCAGGTAGCATATGTGGACGCTTTCTTCTTGGAGGCTCATTAGTATTAGAAAATGTTTCCTCGTGGCTTGGAGGAGTCTCAGCTGGAGGATTTTTCATATACTTCTGTACAGGCACCTTTTAATTTTCTGTATTTTTTATAAGAAAATTGATGTCTTAGGCACATTTAGAGAAAACTTTACACTTGAACGCTCTCCTGCACTTCATTGTCTTCACACAAAGGTGAGTTTTGTGAAGAAGGTCTTTTCCCAACACCTATGATGTTCAATCAGAACTACATTATAAGGCCTCTCCAGTCTCCTAAATGAGAGTAAAGTATCACTAATGAGGAGTGACAAGGGGCAGATGCACAGCTAGTTGGCAGATGTTAGGATGCAGACTATTTCATCTTCTTCTGTGGTACTGAGATATCATCAAGGACTTGGGGCCTCTCAGAACATAGATACACATAACAGACATCTATCAGATGCTCAGCTCTCCTGAAGGCCAACATCAAACATTGTTGTCATCACAGAAATATACATGTACTCCAGAGACCATAGAACATGGGGTTATATGTTCTTGCTGTTTTAGTCCTTAAAGTGGAAAGACTTTCATGTATATTAGATTTATTCATATTGGTTTACGTGTGAGTGTTTTCCCGCACGTATGTATCTATACTACATGAATATATGATGTCCTCAGAGGTCAAAAGAGGACATTGGATTCCCTGAAATTGCTATTATACATGCTTGCAAAACATCACATAGTTGCTAAGAATCAAACTGGAGTTGTCTACTGGAGAACCAAGTGCTCCTAACCACTGAGCAATCCCTATAGCCCCTGTGGATAGAGTTGAGACTGCTTTTCTTCAAGAAAGAAATAATGTCCACTTCGTAATATCTGCACTGCCAAAAAGACTATGTTGCCAGGTCTTACAGCTGACTCTAGAACAAAAATAATATGAGGTGGCTAAAGGCTCTTGTTATCAAACCTGGTGACCTTAGTTTAATCCATAGAATTAAATTTAAGGGGAAGGGAAAGAACTACCTCCACAAAGTTGTCTTCTCATCTGCACACACACACACTGGGGCATGTGCACCCTTCCCTAGTTATGTCCACAACAACAACAAACAGGCAAACACATTGAAAATAAAAAGGGCTAGACTCCATGTAGTACCAGGATGATGGCTTTCATTACCATTAGTCAGGACATAATGTGTGGGCTCTGGTAAAAATGGCTCTATCAAAAATTTGGAATATTTGGCCTTTCCCAGCAATTATCATAAGGGGATAATGGGACTCACCAATATCAGGCTTTCTAACCTATTCCTGCCATCAATGAAACCAAGGCTGTCTCTTCATCAAGTGTCCATGCAGAAATATGGAATAAATAAAACTCTTATACAATGATGTCAAGTTAACTCCAAGCTTATGGATAATATAGGTTAGGACTTTGAACGGTCTATCAAAAAAAAAATTCCTCAGCATACGGTACAGAACTTTCTTGGACAAGGAACATTACAGCGCCTTCCTTTCTTTCTGATTACAAACCAGCTCACAACCAGTGTCAACCCTAATTTGAGATCCTCTCTGGAATGAAACGGGTTTCACAGCTCAGATTCAACTTGGGGTACATTTGTCAAATGCATCCTAAAAGCAGTGGCCCCTTTGGCAACTGTCTTCTCCTTGCACGGATCCACACACATGTTTAGAACCACACCAAGCTCCTTGAGTGCCTAATCCAGCTGTGCTCAGGGCTATAAACCAAAATCTGATGGCAGAGATAGACAGACGGAACAGTGTGCATCACAGAGTGACATGTACAGCTTGGGGTAACAATTTTATTCTGGAGAACCCAATGTGCTCCCCGGAAACTCCTTCCATCGTACGTCTTCAGAGCATCAGCCGTGGCCCTCAAGTACTTTCTTTAGATTTGATGGGGTGGGCTCCTGTGAAGAAGAAATTAATAGTAAAGGCTGAACAAGTGGCAGCCATTTCAGTGGATTGTCACAACTATGGCGAAAGAGCTGTGGGCATTTTGTCTGAGCAGTGTGTTGAGAACTAATTAGTACTGTGTAGGCGATGACAACTGCAAGAAATGTGACATAAGCCGCACCCAAGGAACTCACCAGGAGGAAGAGCTTCAGGAGGCAGAGAGCATGGCCACTGAGTAGCCGTCATTCCTCAGTAGTGATTCCTCAGGAAACATCCAAGTTCACACCTGAGCATCTGAGGAAACTGTAGAGTATTCCAAGAAACTCGGAACTTAAATGCCCCTAGATGGTATTTACCAGGCCTATTCTTCAGAGCTCTGGGCTCCTTTTCTCTCTCCAGACCCTCTTATACCCCTGTTAAAAGTTTCTGGCTCATGCTCCACTATGTTCATAGCAGCCTTATTTATAATGCCAGGAGCTGGAAAGAACCTTCAATAGAGGAATGGATACAGAAAATGGGGTACATCTACCCAATGGAATACTACACTGCTATCAAAAAGGATGACTTTATGAAATTCATAGGCAAATGGATGGAACTAGAAAATATCGTCCTGAGTGAGGTAACCCAATCACAGATAAACACAGCTGGTATGTAGTCACTGATAAGTGGATATTACCCCAAAAGCTCAGATTACATCCAAGATACAATCCACAGACCACATGAAGATCAAGAAGAAGGATGACCAAAGTGCAGATGATTCAGTCCTTCTTAGAAGGGGGAAAAATATTCATAGGAGGGGATATTGAGACAAAGTTTGGAGCAGAGACGGAAGGGATGTCCATTTAGAGCCTGCCCCACCTGGGGATCCAGCCCATATACATACAGCCACCAAACCCAGACACTATTGCTGATGCCAAGAAGTGCATGCTGACAGGAGCCTGATATAGCTGTCTCCTGAGAGGCTCTGCCAGAGCATGACAAACACAGAAGCAAATGCTCACAGCCAACCATGAACTGAGAACATGGTCTCTATTAGAGAAGTTAGAGAAAGGACTGAAGGAGCTGAAGGGTTTTGCAACTCCATAAGAACAACAATACCACCAACCAGAGCTCCAAGGAGACTAAACCACCATCCAAAGAGTACACATGGACAGAACCATGGCTCCAGCTGCATATGTAGTACAGGATGGCCTTGTTGGGCACCAATGGGAGGAGAAGCCCTTGGTTCTGCCAAGGCTCAGACTCCCCAGTGTAGGGAATATCGGAGGTGGGGGAAGTGGGAAGGGGGCGGGTGGCTAGGTTGGGAAACACCCTGATAGAAAAAAGGGGGAGGGAGGGGATAGGGGGTTTATGGACGGGAAACTGGGAAAGGGGTTAACATTTGAAATGTAAATAAATAAAAAAGTCCAATAAAAATGTTTCTTTCTATGAGATGGGGAGTCAGATTCACACACATTGCCACTGTCAGTCACTTTTTTAGGTGTGTTTGATCAGGGTCTAGTTGTGCAGGTTGGTCTTGAATCAACTTTGTAGCCCAGTTCGTCCTTGAACTTGTGGTCCTCTTGCCTCAGCCTCTCCAGTAGCTGAGATTGCCATTAGGAGGGTTGACTTCCTTCCTCTCTTGGCCCTGAGTCCACAAAGTCTGCCACTCAACTATATCCTGGAGGTAAGGAGGATGCCCTTTGAAGACCAAGGTCAATTTTTTATGAAGCTTTGATGAAAACCAAGTCTCTAAAATGTTCACTTGCCACGCATTTTGATTCTTTTCATTAAAACTATGGCTCCAAAACACAGAAGCAATAAGGCCATTAGGTTTGAAGTTCAGAATCCTGCAGCTAAGGTATTTTCAGGGTGTTTTGGGATGGGGTTCCAGAAACTTGTGTTGGCAAATGAAAATCTTTGCCTGTTAAATAACTGTGCTTTCTTCTCCTTACTCCAGAACTATCTGTGGTCTGCCTTTTCCTTCTCTCGGTCTATTTGTTCTATGAGTCCCTTCATAAGGGAACTCATGAAGAATCTACCTCTTCCAAACATGCCCCTCCCACCAGCCTTGTTTCACTTGCTCCATGGCCTTAGAGTTCAGCAGTGTGGTAGCCTGTAGCAGACTTTTGGTTTTCTCGAAGCTGAATTGAGTGAATCTTAGAATATTGTTTTGAAAGGCCTTTTCTCTTATCACCACTTGTGGAGGGACAGCTAGTTGGGTTCTGCATTTGTTCTATGTGAACTGTGCATTGCTGCTGTGAATACAGATGGAAAGATATCCCCTACCCTTCTAGAAGGTTTTCTTTTCCTGTATAATAGCCTGGATGTTCTGAAACTCACTTTGTAGACCAGGCTGGGCTCGAACTCAGACCTCCACCTTCCTCTTCCTCCTGAGAGATGAGATTAAAGGAATGCACCACCATTGACCAGCTGTTAAAATCTATTATTTTGACTCCAGGATTTTGGTCCCTTTGTACACACAGGGGTGGAAATGAGGCATCATGTGATAATCTCATGTTCACTGTTTGGAAGAAGTGCTTCACTCTTCCCGTATGGCTGAACAATTTCACTTTTTCTTGATTAGTGCAATGCTCTGGGTACCTCACTAAGACTTCCTCTTTTCTGGATGGTGTTACTTGCCACCCTTCTGGGAGTGGGAAAATAGTGTTGGGTTTTTGACTTGCATTTCTTTGTTTATGTGTGACTCTAAGCATCTTCTCTTGTGTTTATGACCATCATAACCTATATTCCTAGATCAAACATTTCTTTATATCTATCTTTTGATTTTAAACCTAGATAAGTTATTGATTTCTAAATATGTTGTCTAGTTGCTGGTATTGCCTTTAACTTTTATAGTTTACTTTAATAGAAGATTTTAACTTTGAAAATTTGAAATTGCATGTGTGTTGCCTATTCTGGGGCCATTTTTCTTCATAAGACTTTATTGAAATCGTGTTCAAAAGAATGAGGTTCTCTCACACAGGTGTGGTGAAAGAGCATTCTGTAGAAAATGTTTATAGTTAGCTGGACCTAGAAGCACAGGTCTATAATCTCAGCTACATGGGATGCAGATACAGGGAGATCGAAATTTCCAGGCTACCTAGGCTTCAGAGAAGTTGAGATTTCACCTGAAGAATATAATGTAGTGTAATTCACTAGAAGGAGGAGGAGAAGAAGGGGGAGGAGGAGGAGGAGGAGGAGGAGGAGGAGGAAGAAGAAGAGGAGGAGAAGGAAGAGGAGAAGAGGGGGGAGAGGGAGAGGGAGAGAGAGAGAGAGAGAGAGAGAGAGAGAGAGAGAGAGAGAGAGAGAATGAGAATGAGAATACAGCTTAATATTACAGTCCTTGACTAGAGTCCTTAGGCCACAGGGTAAACACACACAGACACACAGACACACACACACACACACACACACACACACACACACACACACACACACACCGTGCCTTAGTTGTGAATGACAGATGTAGGGATTTGTTATTTGTTCTAGAGTATGTTAGAAATACCTTTTAGAATATAGAACACTAACAACAGCCTTCCCTCACTTCCTTTAGAGGTAAAATCACTTCTAAACAATGCCCAGTCTGAGAACTACTGAAAAGGAATTGTGAAGGTGTCAGAAGAGATAGAAAATTTAAAAAACATGCACAGAGTATGCAAACTGTAGTTTATTTCCTGCATAATATGGAATATTAAATAGTTGTCCTTTTATTTTATCCACAGAAACAAGCTGGCAGAACACATGAACATGGATGGACAGAAAGTGAAGGTCAGTCAGTCAGCCCACGTAGTTTGAAAGAGTACTCCATCTCTAGCCTAACTTAGAATATGAATGGCTTTGTCCTATGAACTATGTAATTGATGTTCTTTTCTTTTTGTATATTCTTTTTTATCATCATGAGGTTTTTTTTGTCTTTTGTTTGGTCAAAATTATTCTATGACATTGATGTTAATTTCTGTTGACTGAAAATTTTTGACATGTATAAAATGAATGAAAATATAGGTACTACATATATTTAATTGTTCCTGTATCAGAAGCCAAATTTCTAAGTTTAAAACTGAACTTGTATATATTTCAGAAAAATTAATTCTATTAACTTATTATTGGATTTTTATTTACATTTTCCAGGATTCCCGGGCATGAGCCCCCTATCTCATCCCCCCCTCTTCTATAAGGTTTTTCCCCTCCACAACCATACAACCTCTCCGCACCCCCCCCTCCTGACATTCCCCTGCACTGGTGTTCCAACTTTGGCAGGACCAAGGGCTTCCCCTTCCACTGGTGATCTTACTAGGATATTCATTGCTACCTATGAGGTTGGAGCCCAGGGTCAGTCCATGTATAGTCTTTAGGTAGTGGCTTAGTCCCTGGAAGCTCTGGTTGGCAGGCAAGGTTGTTCTTATGGGGTTGCAAGCTCCTTCAGCTCTTTCAATCCTTCCTCTGAATCTCCCTAAGGTGGTCCTGTACTCAGTTCAGTGATTTGCTGCTAGCATTTGTCTCTGTATTTGTCATGCTCTGGCTGTGTCTCTCAGGAGACAGCCAGCTCCAGCTCCTGTCAGCCTGCACTTCTTTTTTTTTTTTTTTTTTTTTTTTTTTACTTCTAGCTTTTTTATTTTTTTATGATGTTAACAATGGAAGATTTCCCAAAGTTAAAAAAAAACTTTGAAAAATAGAAAGTCTCATACTATTTACATGACATATGAGTACAGGTTCCAGTGTCATACAAATATCCCATTAGAAACAGTGAGAAGGCATGACGTAATTCTCTGCCTTTTAGATGTGAAGCCTAATACTTGTGGTCTCCCTTTTGAGCTGTGTTATCTGTTATCCTGATACAGAAACTATTTGGTAGTGAAAGGCTGGAAGACTACTGGTGAACTTCAATGCCTTCCAATTTGTTTTTTTCTTTTTTATTTTCAAAACTTACTGCATTTTAATGCTCTGTATGCCTTTGCACTACCCATAGCTAGTTCTACTCTCACTTTTCAAATGACCAAGCATTAGTCACATGAACCGTTATATGTTTATAGATTAAAAATTCAAGCATAACCATGTATAGCCATGCCGTGTGCGGTATGTATCTAATCTGGGGATTCCCTCCTGCTTTCCTTTGTTTCCATGTTACCAACTGTTTGTTAAAAACATTTCTAGGGGGTTGGGGATTTAGCTCAGTGGTAGAGCGCTTGCCTAGGAAGCGCAAGGCCCTGGGTTCGGTCCCCAGCTCCAAAAAAAAAAAAAAAATTTTCTAAAAAAAATGGAATAATCCATCTCACCAATTAATCAAAAACCTAAGATTAAAAATTCTTCATTATATTTTCATTTGTATTTAAAAATACACTGGAAATTCCGTATAGGCCCATGATCGAGCTTATTTTCGACGTACATTTTTTCGGTTTTGAAGACACGGTTTGTCTGACAAGACCTTTCACAAGCTGAACAACAAGATCAGGCAAGTCCAGTAGCTTTCGCTGATGCTGCTGCCGATGACGCAAGTCGCTTCCTTGCTGCTGGATCTGGGTGCCTGTCATTTGCCCTTTAGTTTTCTGGCCACAGTGATACTAACTGTATGCTGATGCAGTTGTAGGAATGCTGTACAACACCATAGTATCTGAAGATAAATGCTGTCCGCATAATTGAAAACTGCAGTTGCCAGAGAAGCTGCCACCAAAATTAACTGGACTGCTGTATTGACCTTGCTGCTGAATGTTGGTTTTAACTTAGCAGGGGTATAGCAAGGATTGAAGTACTAAGCTAGTGTCCGCGGTGCTGGCAGAGTTCGGTATCTGACATAAAACACAACAGCGATCAACAATACGTCTCTTGAAATTATCATGTAAGTGAGTGGGACTGAAATAAGATCTGCATAGGTCAAGCTAATATATAAGATGCTGATAAAAACTTTATCAGCAAGTGGATTAAGAGCACTTCCCAAAGCTGATTTCTGATTGGCCCGGTTTCGAGCAATAAATCCATCCAACAAATCCGTTAGCCCGGCTAAAGCAAAAACACCTAGTGCAGCATTAAAATCTTCTTCAAGAATCAGATAGCCCAACACCGTGGCCAGGCCAATTCTCATCATTGACAACAAATGTGGGATTGTCCATGGATTTTCATAGGAGCTGGTGGCGCGTGCCCTGAAGCGCCTGGCACTGAGGACCTGCGCAGTGGCACCTCCTCCAATGATGGGCTCTGCACCTCCTCCAAAGGCGGGCTCCCGGGGCTGACTTCCCCGCGCCTGAGCAGTGGGTCCGCAGGCTGGCCCTGGGCAGCCACAAGGCGAACGCGGCCGGTCGCAGCCGCCAGCGCTCTGCCAGGCAGCCCAGGCAGCAACTCACTGGTGGCAGCAGGGCCCTGCCGGAGCCGCCTAGGCCGAGCCGCGCCCCGGGAGGCCAGATGGCCAGGCGAAGGGACCCCCAGGCGCCGCATACCACGCGCCAAGCCAACATGGCCTTGCAGCTTCCTTGAGAACTCAGAAGCCCCTGGCACCAGCCGCCAGCTTCTCTATAGAAATCGAGCAGTTCCACAGCCTTATGGATACCTCCATACTAATTTCCACACACTGGCCCAGCATACACTTCTTAGCTTCATCAATCTTATCTAGTTTCGGTGGCTGTATACATATGGGGTGGGGCAGGCTCTGAATGGCACCTAACCCTTCATTCTCTGCTCCAAACATTGTCTCCATATCCCCTCCTGTGAATATTTTGTTCCCTCTTCTAAGAAGGAGTGAAGCATTCGAGCTTTTGGGCTAATACTGCTTTATCAGTGAGTGCATACCATGCATGGTTTTTTGTGATTGGGTTACCTCACTCAGGAAGATATTTTGTTTAAAATTTCATGAAGTCACTTCTTTAATAGCTGATTAGTACTCCATTGGGTAGATGTGCCACATTTTCTGTATCCATTCCTCTGTTGAAGGGCATCTGGGTTCTTTCCAGCTTCTGGCTATTAGAAATAAGGCTGCGGTGAACATAGTGGAGCATGTGTCCTTGTTGTATGTTGGAGCAACGTTTTGGTTTATACCCAGGAGTGATATGGCTGGGTCCTCAAGTAGTACAATGTCCAATTTTCTGAGGGTCCCCCAGACTGATTTCCAGAATGGTTGTACCAGCTTGCAATCCCACCAACTATGGAGGAGTGTTCCTCTTTCTCCACATCCTTGCCAGCATCTGCTGTCACCTGAGTTTTTGATCTTAGCCATTCTCACTGGTGTGAGGAGAAATCTCAGGGTTGTTTTGATTTGCATTTCCCTTATGACTAAAGATGTTGAACATTTCTTTAGGTGTTTCTCAGCCATTCGGCATTCCTCAGCTGTGAATTCTTTGTTTAGCTCTGAACCCCATTTTTAATAGGGTTATTTGTCTCCCTGCGGTCTAACTTCTTGAGTTCTTTGTATATTTTGGATATAAGGCCTCTATCTGTTCTAGGATTGGTAAAGATCTTTTCCCGATCTGTTGGTTGCCGTTTTGTCCTAACCACAGTGTCCTTTGCCTTACAGAAGCTTTGCAGTTTTATGAGATCCCATTTGTCGATTCTTGATCTTAGAGCATAAGCCATGGTGTTTTGTTCAGGAAATTTTTTCCAGTGCCCATGTGTTCCAGATGCTTCCCTAGTTTTTCTTCTATTAGTTTGAGTGTGTCTGGTTTGATGTGGAGGTCCTTGATCCACTTGGACTTAAGCTTTGTACAGGGTGATAAGCATGGATCGATCTGCATTCTTCTACATGTTGACCTCCAGTTGAACCAGCACCATTTGTTGGGTCTTTCTGTGGTTTTGGTATAAGCGTAATTGTGCCTTCTTATAAGGAATTGGGTAGTGCTCCTTCTGTTTCTATTTTGTGGAATAGTGAGGTCTTCTATGCACTAACCCCATCTTGTCCTGGGATCTTTTTGGTTGGGAGACTTTTAATAACTGCTTCTATTTCTTTAGGAGTTGTGGGATTGTTTAAATGGTTTATCTGATCCTGATTTAACTTTGATACCTAGTATTTGTCTAGAAAATTGTCCATTGCTTTCCTTCACAGAAAAAGAACGTTTTTTAAAAATTCTTGCAAAAAGCAGATCAGATCAGGAGCAGGGCTGGGACACATAAGGGCCGCCATCCCGGAAGAACAAGGGAAGATGGAGTCTCTTGATCTTTATGGTCAGTGTTAACCTTTCTCCTGCCTCCAGGCTCTCTGTCTTCACCTTTCCTAGGACTTCTCTGGTCAGTTTCTTATCCTGCTACCTCTCTACCTGGTTCCTGTTGAGGGTGTCTTGGGAGAAGGGTGATGGGAGCAGGGTTCGTAGGTCATAAAGAGCATGAAGAGGCACACTTGAGTCTGGCAGAAATAATAGTTAAATGTCTATCTTATGCATTTAAGAAACAAATATTTTAGTGACTCTGTCTGGGACAAAATGGGGAATCAGAACCTTAAATGGTGGAAAGAGAGAAGCTAGATGCTTGTTTCTAGTGCTCCCAGGAGGGGAAACCTCCTTCAGCAGGAGCAGGAAGTATGGAACTCTGGCCTGATGTTGAAGCCTTGCCTAAGGCCCTGTCGGAAACACCCTGCTATCAAAAATCTCCAGAGTTCCTTCTTCCTCATTGCTGACTTCACAATGAAGGTGATGTGTCAAAGACGGCCCTTTGCTTGCTAAGCCTGAAAATGAGAGTACATTTTGCGACTTCTGTATTTTTCCTAACAAAACGAACACTTATCAAGAGTAGCAAGGGCATCAAGAGGCAGTTTCATAACTGTGGTCAGATGTCTGTATCCTATGATGTGGTAGCGGGACAGCATCAAGGACTTGGGGCCCCTCACAATCTAGACATGTCACTTAAAATTGGAAAAACTATCAAAAGCTTTAAAACGGTAGAGGAGAGGCAATGGACTCAGCTGACTCTCTACCCTGACACAAAGCTGGACCTCACTGTGGGTGAATCACAGGCACATGACCATAGTCATTCCTCGTGCCTTCTTTTCCTGTGGCTCTGAAGATGAAACCCAGTGTCACAATTGTGAAGCCATCTACCACTGAACAATACCAATTGTCCCATTGAGTATTTGAATCTCGAGAAAGCAGCTGCTACACCATAGCTTCAGGCCTCAACGGCATCTGAACGCCTGCCTGTTTTCTTCATGGTGATTATCATTCAACAGGCTAAGCCGGCCCCTTTCCCCTGTGACTTCAGGCACAGCTTAATTACAGGCACTCCATATGGCATTGGTAACATAGAAGAATCCAATGCTCATGGTTCTACCAGATGAGTCTCAGGCCACATTTTCTTGGTGGTGATGAGGGATCCCTAGGGAACCATCCTTGTACCCACCACTCTAATAATACTTTCTGAGACTGAACACAAATGTGAAGAGCTAGGAGCCAGGAACCATGAGACAGGGGTCAGGGTCCAGGGGTCAGGAGCCAGGAGCCAGGAGCCAGGAGCCAGGAGCCAGGAGCCAGGAGCCAGGAGTAACTTTAGGTCACAAAACTCCATCAATGGTGGCCTGTGGGGACACACTGATGAAAGCAGAGCGGTTGGGGCATTACACCTTCACTCAGGGTGTAGCAGGGGCCTTGCTGGATTAGTGTTTCCACAAGCAATTCCATGCCTGTGGTGAGAATCTCAGAATCCCAGGTGCCCAAGGAGCAAGTCTTCTCCCAGGAGAATTCTGACCTCACAGATCTGACAAGAGTTTCACAGGGAATCCGCATATGCCCGTGCCCCTCCCTTCACTTACTCTCTAGGCTCTTCTCTAGTTTTGGCTGACAGCTCCCTGCTTTTCACACTGTGAATCTTTCACACAAATCATCACAGCACGTTCAATGACATCTCAGCACACATCTAACATTTTCAACAGTGTGGCACTGTTCTTACCAGTGTGTAACAAGACTCAAGACTGCTCAAAGCCAGCTTCAGATAAGAGTGAATCTGAAGTAGGATCATGTGATCTTAGACTTACGTGAAGATGGATGGTCCCTTTAAGAGGGGCATACTTCTTGCTCGTAGAGTTGTAGCTCCCTACCCAGGACTTATGAGATTGTAATTGTTACAAAGAACTGTTAAATTATTAACTTTTTGAAAATTAAAAGGAGGAACAACTTGTTAACTGCAATTTTTAAAGGAAGAAAAGTGCTCACCTTAAGAAGGTTATCCCACAAAGGACCAAAGAGGGAGGTAAAGAGGGAGTCCAGAAAAAGGATTCTATAAAACCTCAATCCCAGAGGCCCCCTGGAGGGGGGCTCTCAGTTTGGGGGCCTCCTGTACTGATGGGAGCCGTTTGCTCTCATAACATTTGCAGTTTCCGTTCTCCTTCCTTTCTCTCTGGCTCTCTGTTTTTCATGTCTTTTGCCGTTCTGTCTGTCCATCATATTTAATGTTCAGGTAGATCCTGTCACCCAGATCAGTCTGCACCTCCCACCCCATGCCACCCCTACACGTCATGGCTCCCATTTCTCTGATCTCTTTTTATTTGCTACATTCTAAAATGAAAAAACAGCAGTGATCACACAGGTAGGGGAGGGAAGGAGTGAGAGAGTATCGGCCACACAGAATGAAACAGGGATAGAAGAGGAGAGAGAAGGATCCAGAAGAAAAATGTCACACTGCTGTTGATGCTCCAGGCTTCCTGGAATAGAAAGGCGGTGACATCAAAAGCAGTAGCCAAGAAGAGAAGCAGCACAAAGAAAAGCCCATCGCAAAGAGCTGAGGTCACATACCATCTACAGACTACACAGGTCCATTTGCCACCGAAAGAATTAGAGAGGTCGCTCCAAATGTACCATAACCCCCAGCTTTCAGACACAGTAAATATAGGTGTTTGTTAGGGTGGCCCTTGGCTGTCCCACAGATTCCTTTCTTTCTGACTTGGATAAAAGCCACCCTGAGACCTCAGGATACCTGGCCTCTCCTCCTCAAATTGGGTTCTAGAAGTGGGGTGGGAAGAGGGCTAAGGGATTGGCTAAGCCAAGTTTTAAAAAGCCAATTAATTTTTGCATGCATTTTTCCTATTCTGAGAATTTCATACATGAGAACTATATTAACACTATTTCCACCCCAGACTCCCCCCTTCCAATTCTCAAGTTCCCTATCAGTCCTCATTTTTTGAAGTTTTATGATACAGAGGGGGGGGGAGAAACAGACACCTAGTTCTGTTACTATTTTAAGTGTTTAGCATATCAGTGGAAAGAATTCAGTGCTACGTTTTAATTTTCTGGAATACTTTAAATTTTAATAACAAGCAGATTATTGAGTCTACTGGAGAGTCCAGTCTGCAGCTGATTCTCATTGCAGGTTTCCTGAAGGTCAGGGTGTGATGGTGCCTGTCCTAAGGAGATTCTCCAGGGTTAGTTTTTTGCAGTACTAGGGATAGAATATGGGCCTCACATATTTTTGTCAAGCAACATACCACAGGCAATACCCTTAAACCCCTCAGAGTATAAGAAGTATAAATAATAAGTTTCTTCAGTGCATATAAAATCTCACTAGCATATAAAGTTTTACAATATGTTTAATAATTATGAAACTGTTTGGTATACTAAATAAATTTCTCTCTCATTGTAGGATTGCTTTGCAACTAAGGAAATAATTCACCATAAGAATAAGTGGAAATCAAGCGTATATATCTTTCTATCTTACTTGACCTTTTTCCCTTACTGCTTTTAATATTATTTCTTTGTTTTGTGCATTGGTTTTTTTATTATTATGTGACTAGAGGAATTTCTTTTCTGTTCCAATCTATTTGGAGTTGAGGGGTTCTTGTATGTTCATGGATATCTCTTTCTTTAGGTTAGGGAAGTTTTCTTCTATAATTTTGTTGAAGATATTTAGTGGCCCTTTACGTTAGAAGTCCTCACTCTCTTCTATACCTATTATTATCCTTAGGTTTGATCTTACCATTGTGTCCTGGATTTCCTGGATGTTTTGGCTTAGGAGCTTTTTGAGTTTTACATTATCTTTGATGGTTGTGTCAATGTTTTCTGTGGTATCTTCTGCCCCTAGATTCTCTCTTCTATCTCTTGTATTCTGTTGGTGATGCTTGCGTCTATGACTCCTGATCTGTTTCCTGGGTTTTCTATCTCCAGGGTTGTCTCCCTTTGTGATTCCTTTATTTTTTCTATTTTCAGTTTTATATCCCAGATGGTTTTGTTCAATTCTTTCACCTGTTTCATTGTGTTTTCCTGTAATTCTTTAAGGGATTTTGTGTTTCCTCTTTAAGGGCTTCTACTTGTTTACCTGTGTTATCCTGCATTTCTTTAGGGGAGTTATTTAAGTTCTTCTTAAAGTCCTCTGTCATCATCATAAAATATTATTTTAAATCCAGATCTAGCTTTCCCAGTGTGTTTGGATATCCAGTATTTGCTATGGTGCGAGAACTGGGCTCTGATAATGCCAAGTAGTCTTGGTTTCTGTTGCTTAGTTTCCTGTGCTTGCTTCTCAGGTTGTCTCTGGTGTCAGCTGGTCTTACTGTTGCAGACAGTGACTTGACTATCCTGTAATCCTGTGTGTCAGCACTCCTGTAGACTTGTTCTCTTTCAGCTGGATCTAGGTACAGAGAGCTCTCTGACTGGGTCATCTCTGGGTGCAAGCAGAAACTGGTACTGTCCTGTCCCAGATTGCTCCTGGGTTTGTTTGTCCTGAAGCCTCCAGGCAGATCGCACGGAACAAAAGTGTTGGTCATATCCCTGCTCTCAGGTGTGTCAGAGAAACAGTTTGTTTCTACACAGGACTGAGTTCCACCTATACTCAAGAGTTTCTTTCTTGTCTTTTCTTCTTGAGGCAGCAGAGGGGAAAGAGCATTAGCAGGGAATAAGACTTACTCTTATGAGATATTAAGGGTTGCTGTATAATAATTAAACATTTATTTATCAAAGTCTAAGTTACTATGCTCCTGTAGCTGACCTGCATTCTGGGTTCCTCTGAGTCCAGAAACTGCAGTCTCTGGCACTTCATACCTCAGCCTAAAACAGCAAGAGATTAAGTAAAGGATTAATTCCTAGAGCCTATTCCCTTTTGTTCAGATGCCTCTTACTTGTCAGGCTAGGGAAAAGTTTGGAGTCATAAACTTCTATTGAACCAGGAGAAGAGAATAACCACCACAGAAGGAAAAACATTTACATAAGTAAATGTGCATAAACACATAAACTCATATACAGATTCATGCATGTGCATTTAGACATTTCCATTCAAACAATTGGGTTCAGCTTGCATACATTCTCACAATTACATACTTAGACACACACATTCATACTTACATATGCATATGGAGCAAAAGAAGTCACTCATTCTAGATAAAAAAAATGAGCTTTAGTGCATAGCAAAAGAAAAAAGCTTATACCTTTTTAATGCTAAATGAATTAAACCCAAGTTTGTAAGAAGAAACTTTGTTCCTTTAATAAGACTAAGTCTGCCTTGTTATTAAGAAAGGATCTGTTCTGTCCCATGTTCAAGAGAAGCCTGCCTGCTTCTTCTGATCTCTCTGCAGTTTCTTTTTTCCCATTTTCCTCTGCATTCTGCATTCTGCACATTGCTCTTAGTATTTTATATTTCCTATAGTTTCTACGTTATTCTACTCTGCATCCCCCTTCTAATCTTGCTCTCTCCTCCTGTTCTGATGTCCCAATAATGCTCTCACTCTCAATGCCTTTTCTCCCAAAGCTATGCCTATACTTCTAAGTTCTTCTTGAGTTCAGTTCTGCCTAAATATGTTCTCTCTAAAGACTTCTCAGCTCAGTTTCCTGACTATTGCCCTTCTCTTCCATCTTTCAGAATACATGGTCACATGGTAAAAAGTTCATCACTTTCACTCATGAAAATCAAATCATAAATTGAAATAGAATTTTACAACAGAGAATTTTTGCATGCATATCCATTAGGAGTAATTATCTGGCTAAACATTCATCACCAGTCCCAGCTCCACAGGTTCATTGAAAGTAAAAACTGTAACTAAGTTATTAGTGAAGTTTTGTATAGATAAACCCAGTCAGCACTTTATCTTCTGTCCTACAACCTATAACAAATTTAGTTCCCTTTATATGACCTTTGTTTAATTGTTTTACAACCTCTTGGGATATGCTCTGAGTAGTAGAAAGTCTGGTTACTATGTAGATGCAATTAACTGGTGACACATAGAAGATTGACAGAGTTCTCATTTCAGTTTTGACTACCAGAAAAGGACCTAATAGCCTTCCCATTATAAAAGAGCTTAATAAATACTGATACAATTTTAGGAATTTTTTTATATGATCACCATTTAGAATTAAGAAGTCTAATTAATTCTAGAGAAGGGGACCCAGATTCTGCCAAGAGAAAGTTGGTCTCCAGGAGCACTGACAAACATGAGAACAGAAGTAAGACCACCACTTCTGCTCCAAGAGACCAGCCTGGAACCTATGGACACAGGAACCAAGGAGCAGTCTGGGACAAGATCCTTCCAGTTTCCACCTGCACCCAGAACTTATCCTGTGACACAGTTCTCTGCGTCCAAATGCTGCCAGGAGAAAGCTAGATTCCAGGAGTGCTGACAAACAGGCTTACAGGAGGGTCAAGCCACTGTCAGAGACAACAAGACCACCTAAAACTAGAGATAAGCAGATGGCAAGAGGCAAGGCTGAGGACCTAAGCAACAAAAACTAAGGCCACATGGCATCATCAGAACACAGCTCCCCCACGACAGCAAGCCCTGGATACCCCCAACACACTGAAAAAGCAAGATTTTGATTTAAAATCACAACGTGTGATGATGTTAGAGGTTTTGAAGAAGGACAAAAATAACTCCCTTAAAGAAATACTGGACAATACAGGTAAATAGGCAGAAGCCCTTAAAGAGGAAACACAAAAATCCCTTAAAGAATTACAGGAAAACACAAACAAACAGGTGAGAGAATTGAACAACACCATCAAGGATCTAAAAATGGAAAGAGAAACAATAGAGGAATCATAAATGGAGACAACCCTGAAGATAGAAAACCCAAGAAAGAGATCAGGTGTCATAGATGAAGCGTTACCAACAGAATACAAGAGATAGAAGAGAGAATATCAGGGCAGAAGATACCATAGAAAACATTGACACAACCATCAAAATAAATGTAAAACCCAAAAAGCTCCTAACCCAAAACATCCAGGAAATACAGGAAACAATGAGAAGATTAAACCTAAGGATAGTAGGTATAGAAGAGAGCAAAGATTCCTAACTTAAAGGGCTAGTAAATATCTTCAACAAAATTATAGAAGAAAACTTCCCTAACCTAAACAAAGAGATGCCAATAAGCATACAAGAAGCATATAGAACTCCAAATAGATTGGAACAGAAAAGAAATTCCTCTAGTCACATAATAGTCAAAACACCAAAAGCACAAGACAAAGAAAGAATTTTGAAAGCAGTAAGGGAAAAAAGTCAAGTAAGATATAAAGGCAGACCTATCAGAATTACACGAGACTTCTCACCAGAGACTATGAAAGGCAGAAGATCCTGGACAGATATCATACAGACCCTAAGAGAACACAAATGCCAGCTCATGCTACCATATCAAGGAAAACTCTCAATTAACATAGATGGAGAAACCAAGATATTCCATGACAAAACCAAATTTACACAATATCATTCCATAAATCCAGCCCTACAAAGATAATCAATGGAAAACTCCAACACAAGGAGAGACACTACATTCTAGAAAAAGCAAGAAAGTAATATAATTTGAATTAATATAAAGTAATTAACCCCAAAAAAGATAGCCACACAAACATAATTCCACCCCTAACAACAAACATAATAGGAAACAACAATCATTGGCCCCTAATATCTCTCAACATCAATGAACACAATTCCCCAATAAATAGACATAGACTAACAGACTGGATACATAAAGAGGACCCAGCATTTTGCTGCATGTGGGAAACACACCTCAGTGACAAAGACAGACATTACCTCAGAGCAAAAGGCTGGAAAACAATTTTCCAAGCACATAGTCCGAAGAAACAAGCTGGAGTAGCCATTCTAATATAGAGTAAAATTGACTTTCAACGAAAAGTTATCAAAAAGATAAGGAAGGACAGTTCATATTCATCAAACAATAAATACACCAAGATGAACTCTCAATCCTGACTATCTATGCTCCAAATGCAAGGACACCTACATTCATAAATGAAACCTTATTAACGCTCAAAGAACACATTGCATCTGATACAAAAATGGTGGGAGATTTCCACACCCCACTCTCATCAATGGACAGATCATAGAAACAGAAACTAAGCAGAGACATAGAGAAACTAACAGAAGTTATGAACCAAATTGAACCAAATGGATTACCTGATAT